>NC_081415.1:612922060-614122060 GCF_030272615.1 Cryptomeria japonica | reverse complement strand
GAGAGAAGTAGTGAGTAGAATGGTTTATACATTTAACAAAGTACATATCAAAGGAATAACCGGTAAGACACCTTATAAATTATTGTTTGGCAATACATCTACAGTTAAGTATTTTAGAATATTTGGTAGTAAATATTATATCAAGAGAGATGATACTACTGGAAAATTTGATCTTGGATGTGATGAAGGCATATTTCTTGTTTATTCTAATGAAATCAAATCATATAAATGTTATAACATGAGATTGAAAAGAATTTTGGAGAGTGCTAATGTCAAAGTAGATGAGCTGAACTGAAGTCAAATCTGAGTTAATGAGAAGGAAATGAAAATGAAAATGATTATATCTGAACTGATAACACCTTTACTGGAATAGAGTGTTGAACCAGTTACTCCTGCAATATTAGATAATTCTACAGTAACTGAAGAAGTGGGAAGATGAACAGAGAGTCAGAGAACTCCTAGGTATGTGAGATTGAATAATTCAAAAGATCAGATCATTGAGGATAAGAACAATGAAATAATGTCAAGAATAAGACTGACAACTAAGGAGGTATGTTTCATTTAACAAGTTGAATAGGTATTAGTTATTGAAGCATGTAAAGATAAATATTGGTTGAAAGCTATGGAAGAAGAATTAGATCAAATTGAGAAATATAACACATGGACTTTGGTTCCCCGACCTAAAAATAAGAATGTTATTGGAACTAAATGAGTTTTTAGGAACAAATTGAATGAGGATGGTCAAGTTATAAGAAATAAGGCTAGACTAGTTTGTAAAGGATATTCTTAAAAGGAAGGATTTGATTATGGATACTTTTACACCTGTAGCTAGGATTGAAGTTGTAAGATTATTTCTTTCCTATGTTGCTTATAAGAACTACAAGGCTTATCAGATGGATGTTAAATATCCTTTTTTGAATGGGGATCTTGTTGAAGAAGTTTCTATTGAGAAACCTGATGGTTTTTCACTATCAAATGATACAAACATGGTTTGGAGGTTAAGGAAAAATTTATATGAATTGACACAAGCACTTAGAGCCTGGTATGCAAGGTTGGATACATACCTTTTGAAGTTTGATTTTACTAAGGGTAGTACTAATAGTAATTTATATTATAAAATCACTAACAATTATATACTGATTATTGAATTATTTGTTGATGACATTATTTTTGAAGGTGAAGATATGTTATGCATAGAATTTTTTAAGAATATGGAGAAAGAATTTAGGATGTCTATGATTGGTGAGATGAAATTTTTCTTAGGTTTGTAGATTACTCAGACTGACAAAGGTATTTTTATCTATCAAACTAAGTATGCTAAGGAATTGTTGAAGTAATTTGATATGGGAGATTCTAAATTGATAAGTACTCTTATGGTTACAAGTGAGAAATTGACAAGAAAAGATATTTCTTCACCGATAAATCTTACAAGATACAAATCTATAATTGGAGGTCTCCTTTATTTGACTCAGAGTAGGCCTGACATAATGAATGTTGTTTGTATTATTTCAAGATTTCAGAGTGATTCTAGAGAGAATCATGAGAGTGCAGTGAAAAGGATTTTTAGATACTTGGAAGGTACATCAAAATATGGTTTGTGGTACCCTAAGGATGAGAACTTTACTTTATGTGCATATACAGATGTTGATTGGGCTGGAGATGTTGATGACTGGAAAAGTACTTCCGATGGAGCTTTCTTTCTTAGAAATAAGTTAGCTTCATGGATCAACAAGAAATAGTCATGTACTTCTTTATCTACTATTGAAGCTGAGTATGTTTCTACTTCTACTAATTGTACACAAATTTTATGGATGAAGCAAATGTTGAAGGATATAAAGGTGGATTATGATGCACCGGTAGTTATTCACTGTGATAACTCTGCTGCTATTGATATATCAAAGAATCTAACATTTCATTCTAAGACAAAGCACATATCTATCAAGTACAAGTTTTTGAAGGAAAAGGTGGAAGCAAATGATGTTAGACTGGTTTATGTGAATGCTAAAGAGAAAATTATAGATATTTTCAGTAAACCTTTGCCCAAGGAATCGTTTGAGTAGTTGACAGATAGATTTGGAGTTTCTTCCCTTCCGGTAGAGACTTGATTGATGTGGTTTGGCATCAGTTTGGTATGCATTATCAGGGATACTATTCATTTCGACACTTATGTGGGAATGATACTGCTTAGGGGGAGTAGTCAGCATTGAATTTTAGTGGTTTATGCTTTTGCTTTTATATTTTTGTTAGATTTTTAGCATTGATGTCAAAGGGGGAGAGATATTGATGTGAAAAAGAAAAAGAAAGTGAAAAATTTGAAGCAAAGGGGAGAGATATTGATAGTGGGAGAGATATATGTATAATTTTAGAACTTTACAGAGATATCATTCACAGGGGGAGTTTGGTCTTTATTTCAGGACTTCTTTACTATGGGAGATTGTTGGCTATCTTCAATTGGGGGAGACTTGTTTGGCATTTCTTGGTACTTGGATGTTTTTCACATCTAGTTTTGCCATCAATGTCAAAGGGGGAGATTTTTGGACATTTGGTGGAATTGATTATGTGTTGCATTGATGCCAACACTAGCTATTTGGATGCTTTACTGACACCCTTCTGGTCTTGGTAGGATGAGTAGTTTATGGTTCATTTGGATCCAACATGATCTAGTAGGCTCCGATATAGTTTGGTTATGGAATTGGCTTATTCATGATACTCATGCTTATATTCAATAAGTTGGTTTTAGTCTTATGATTGGATGCTATCCTATTTTCTTAGAAGGTTGGCTTCTAGTTCTGATGAGGGTTTCACCACAAATCTTTTGATGAATTGCATAAGTGGTGTTGGTGCAACTTCCAGTATGGTTTCTGGATGCTTTTGGTGATCATGTTTGAGACTTGGCGGATGGAGATCATTGTTGTACCATGTGGACCTATACTGGGTCTCGATTGGTCTAGGTTATGGATCGATTTAATGAAGCATGTGGATTGGATTGCTAGATATGTTTCTGAGATGTGTTATGTATTGGATATTATTTGTTTGGTCTAAAACTGACATGGTTTTTAATTATGTAGTTGGTTCATTGTCTAGTGGACGACCTGATTGTTTGTGGTCAAGGGTTTGTATATATAGATGTAAGATCTCATTGTAGATCATCATGGTTATGGGAATGGTAAATAGATATGTAATGTGCAAATAATGTAATATCATTCGGGTAGTGGATTTGGTCAATCATTGGAGATCGAATTGGATTTATGTAAGAGGATTTAGTCTTCTGGTATTGAGCTTAACCAGAACTATACTCAGGCATAGGAGATGCTATGTTTTGTAGTTCAACACTTCTTCGGATTGTAGTCTGGATTTCTATGTAGTCAATGAGACTCATTTTCTGATGAGTAGTGTGCTCTAGGCTATTGCCCTTCCTACAAGTGCAAGCCTCTCAATTGTAATTCACATAATTACTGCAGAAGTATTATCTGAGTGTGGGTAGGCTTTCCACTGTGGTTTTTCCCTTTACCAGGATTTCCACGTACAAATCTTGATGTCATGTGAATGGAATTTATTCTACGATTATTGTTTATGCTTAATTGGTTTAAATACTATTCCGGTATTTGGTTTATGCATTCTAGTATTAATGTTTTGGGTTTTGATATTAAAGTTTTAATTGCTAATGGTTCTGGTAATCTGAGAAAATTGATTCACCCCCCCTCTCAGTTGTCTTCCAGTTATTTGAACTATCTAATAGATATCTCTATTTTTTTCCTTGACAATTTCCTGTTACCAGTTGATAGTTCTTATTATTGGTTGCCTGGATCTATTTTGGTGATTTATTGAAACCCATTCTAAAGCTCATGGAGCCTTGGGCATTGATTCTAATATTCCTTGGAGTGTGTCCGATATTTTCTCATGATCCATATTTCATCCTTTGGATTTTTCGAGGGAATCTCTTGGTAGAGTCCGACCTTGTTTATTTTACACATTAGGTCTTGTTCTTAGGGTTTTGATCCCTTTTTTGGCTAACTGGATCCTTTCGATTGTATGTATAATTATAATTGCGTGTTAAAATATTATCAATGGAAGAATCAAGTAGCGAGACTATGCATAGAAGATAGATATTAAGATTCAAGGTCTTGGTTGTGACCTATTTTGTATGTTCTACCCGGCCTGTGATCCAGTTATGTTGTAATCCGATTCTTACCGGTTGGTTGTAATCAATTTTCATGAAATAAAATAATATGTCCTACATTGCCTCCATCATATCTTTGTGTTTTTGTTGTGTTACTCTTGTTGACTAGTCCAGGTTGATCTCTTTAAGGTCCCTCCTCATCGATGACTGCTTCAAGTGGTATCAGAGAAAATTTTCATTCCAGAGGTTGTGTATCCTAAATTTTTTGTTGTAAGGTGGTAGATTGTGGACCTGACCTGCACTTGTAGAGGATGCATAAATGATGGTGCAAAGAGGAATATGGAATGGTGGAGTGCATGGGAATGAAGATCTTGTTGTTGTGGAGATGTTGCAAGGTATAGCAACCCAGTTGGAAGCCATGGAGATAACCCAGAGAAGAGGTTGATATATTGAATATGTAAGTGAAGATGAAGGAGAAGAAGCCCCGAAAGAACAAGCAAACCCATCGGCGGTTGATCCAAATGAGGAAATTTTTTGAGGGTTTTGAGTAGGATGAATACTCAACCTCATTTTACCCCACCCAAATATGATGGGAAGTTAGATTTGGATGAATTGATGGATTGGATCTCAAATATGGAGAAGTATTTTGATTTTGAAAACACTGTAAAAGAGAGGGAGGTGAAATATGCCTCTACTTGGTTGAAAGGTCATGCATCTCTTTGGTGGGAGAATTTTCAAGTTGATAGACAAAGAAGAGGTAAAGAGAAGATTAAGACATGGTATCAAATGATTTCTAAGTTGAAGTCAAAATTTATGTCAGTTAATTATCAAGTGAATTTGTTCTGGAAGTTGCAGAATTTGAGAGAGAAGGAATACATGGAAGCATTTTACAAGTTGAATATCAGATCTAGACATGTTGATGATGAAGTTAAACAAGTTGAAAGATATTTGAATGGATTCAAGATGTCTATACAAGGTGAACTCAGTTTGTTCAAATTAGAGTGTGTTGAAGAGGCTTACTAGTATGCCCTAAAGGAAGAAGAGAAGTTAAACAAAATACATGAGCAAAGGTAGAGAGGTAGAGGTGGAAGGTTTACCAAAGGAAGATTCAAGGAGGAATATGATATACCAGAGGTAGAGGAACCTATACAGATTAGAAAAAGGACAAGGAAGTGAACAAAGAAGGTAATTCATACTGGAAGGATAATAAAAATTTCTACTGGAGGAGAGAATAGGATGGCTATCAGAATGAGAATTTTGGAAGACAAGATAAGAGAACATTTAGAGGAACCTCCTATGAGTGTGTAGAAGAAGGAAATTATGCTTTCGGGTGTAAGAAGATGGAGAATACTGAAAGAGCAGCACTGGTGGAAGAAAACTCCATCAGATTAGACACAAAACCAGAAGATGGAGAACTATTGATGATGAGGAGAGATTTGTGTCATACCAGAGGAGATGAAGAGCCTTTGGAGAGGAAGAATTTGTTCAAGACCAGATGTAAGGTATCTGGTAAGTGTTGTAAAGTTGTTATTGATAGTGGTAGTTCAGATAATATTGTTTTAGAAGAGATGGTGAATAAGTTGAATTTGGAAAGACTGAAACACCCTAAGCCATATTAGATAGCATGGATTCAAGATGAACATAAGTTGTTAGTAAGTGAACAATGTTTGGTGAAATTGAAAATTGGGAATTATCATGATGAAGTCTTGTGTGATATTATGCTTATGGATATTTATCAGATTTTGTTGGGTAGACCTTGGTAGTTTGATAGATAGGAAGTACATGATGGGAGGAAGAACACATACACTATTGTGGCCAATGGGATGAAGCAAACCCTTTTGCCTTTGGAGGAACCTTTGAAGAATGAAGTATGTACGAATGCTACAATCTATTTGGTAGATGGAAGGAAATTCCTGGATGGATTGAGACATAAGAATGTGTGTTTTTCCTTAATTCCTAAGAAGACTGAGAAACCAGAAAAGATAAAAGATTTGTCGACAGAATATGGAGACATTATTTCAGATAATGTACCCAATGGGTTGCCACTTGTGAGAAGTATTAGTCATTGCATGGACTTGGTTCTCATGACTATTTTACCTAAAAAAGCTACACACCAGATGACACCAATATAGAATGAAGAATTGAATAGAGAAGTGTAGGACCTATTGAAGAAAGGTTTGATCAGGGAAAGTTTGATCCCTGGTGTAGTATCAACATGATTAGAACCTAAGAAGAATAGAGAGTGGAGAATGTGTACTGATTCTAGACCAATAACCAAGATCACAGTGAAATACCAATTTCCTTTGCCTAGGATGGATGAGATAATAGACTATTTGAGTGGAGCCAAATACTTTACAAAGATAGATTTAAATAATGGATATCATCAGATCAAGATCAGAGAAGAAGATGAGTGGAAGACAACATTTAGAACAAATGAAGGACTATATGAGTGGTTGGTGATACCTTTTGGGTTAACTGATTCATTGAGTACATTCATGAGACTAATGAATGAGGTATTGAAGAAATTCTTGGGTAAGTTTGTTATTTTTTATTTGGATGACATTCTAATTTTTAGTAAGACAAAAGAGGAGCATTTGTTGCAGTTGAGAAAAGTTTTGTAGAGGTTGGGAGAAGAAAAGTTGTTGATCAATATCAAGAAGTTTACTTTCATGAAAGATGAGTTAGTCTATTTGGAATTTTTGATATCTGAGTATGATTTGAAGATGGATGCTGAGAAAGTGAAAGCAGTTGTTGAGTGGCCTACACCAAAAAGAATTGGAGAGGTAAGATAATTCCATGAATTAGCTAGTTTTTACCTAAAGTTTATCACAAATTTAAGTTCAGTTTGCAACCCTATGACTCAGACCATGAGAGGAGATCGAAAGGAATTCAAGTGGACCACCAGAGCAAACAAATTTTTTGAACTGTTGAATTAGAAACTGACTGAGCAGCCTATGTTGGATTTACCAGATTTCAATAAAGTATTTCAAGTGGATTGTGATGCAAGTGGAACAACAATAGGAGCAATCTTGAGTCAGGAAGGGAGAGAAGTAGCTTATTTCAGTGAGAAATTGAATGATTCCTAGAGGAGATATTTAGTGTATGATCAGGAGTTTTATGTCATAGTTTAAGCCTTTAAGAAGTGGAGACATTACTTGTTGCCTAAGAAGTTTGTGTTGTATATAGATCATCAAGCTTTGTAGTATTTGAATAATCAGAGTAATTTGAATTAGAGACATATGAGATGGGTAGAATTCTTGTAGAGTCACACCTTTGTGTTGAAGCATAGGAGTGGGAAATCTAACAAAGTTGATGATGCATTGATTAGGAGAAGGAATTTGCTAACAGAGATGAGAGTGACATTATTAGGATTTGAAGATTTGAAGACCTTGTATGATGATGACCCGGATTTCGCATAACCTTGGAAAGCATGTAGAGAACCAATTATGTTAGATAGAAGCAAGTGGTCTAATTACTTCATTCGGGATGAGATGTTATTCAGAGTAGTTCAATTGTGCATACCTAAGAGTTCTATGAGGAAGAATCTGATAAAGGAGAAACATAGTGGAGGTCTAGTTGGACATTTTGGCATTGATAAAATAGTAGCATTGGCGAGTGAGTAGTACTTTTGACCCTAGATTCATAAGGATGCTAAGAAATATATGCAAAGTTGTAGAGTTTGTCAAGTTGCAAAGGGTAGTAGTCAGAATGTGGGATTATATAAACCTTTAACAATACCGATAAGACCTTGGGAGGATATAGGCATGGATTTTGTACTTGGATAACCTAAAACACAAAGGAAATGAGTCTATATTTGTGGTAGTGGATAGATTCTTGAAGATGGCTTATTTCATGCCTTGTAAGAAGAAATCAGATGCATTGCATGTAGCTGACCTATTTTTCAAGGAAGCAAAGAGATTGCATGGATTACCTAAGACCATAGTTTCAGACAAAGACCTTAAGTTTGTTGGCTATTTTTGGAGAACACTTTGGAAGAAGATGAAGATAGATTTGAAGTTTAGTTCTATTTTTCATCTACATACTGATGGACAGATAAAAGTAGTTAATTGAATTTTGGGAAACTTGTTGAGATGTTTAGTTAGAGATAAAACTCGAAGTTGGGATTTGATCCTTGTACAAGAAGAGTTTTCCTACAACAATTGAGTGAATAGGAGTACCGAAAGAACACCTTTTGAGATTGTTACCAGAGTGCATCCTAGAGGTATATTTGAATTAAGGGATATTAGTAGTGAAGACCAGAGAAGTTCAAAAGTATAATTTTTTGCAGATCACATGGAAGGCTTGCATATTTAGGTTAAGAAGTATTTGCAAGACATGAAGAACAAGTATAAGGAGAAGGGAGATGAAAAGAGGAGACAAGGAATTTGAAGTTAACGATGAAGTGATGGCATATCTAAGAAAAGAGAGATTCCTAGTTGGAACTTATAACAACTTGCAGATGAAGAAGTTTGGACCTTGCAGGATTTTGAGGAAGTTCAGTTCTAGAAATGCATATGAAGTGGTGTTACCGAATACTCTAATTATTTCACCTATGTTTAATATTTCAGATCTTCATGAGTATCATGAAACCGAAATCAGTGAGGACAATACTGTAGACTTGGAGAAACAGTTGCCTCGGAAGGAACTTGATCGTATTGTAGAAATTTTGGATAGTAGGATTGGGCGTAGTACTCGAAGTAGTTAGTATAAGGAGTATCTCATGAAGTGGAAGGATAGAGAAGCTGAAGATTCATCTTGGATTTCTCAGGTAGAGGTAGACCACCTTTGTTTTTCTTTGACCCTAGCAAAGTGAGAGGCTCACTTTTTCAATAACCCTGGATTTCTGATGTAGGAGCATCCCCGGTTCATAGAAATCTTGCATCAACCAAAACCTTTTCTTTCTATTTTTTTCTTGTTTGTAGTTTCAGCTTTTCTTTTTGTGTTTCCCAGTTTTGGCTCACCAGATCCTATGGAGTTAGATTCTACTTGAAGACTTGATCATCTTTCTTAGTTCCATACTGCATCACATTTGGATCATTTTCTGACAAGATATCCCTATAAGTTTCCTTGATAGTTTCCTGTTACCCGTTGATAGTTCTTCTTACCGGTTGCTTGGACCTATTTTGGTGATCTATCGAAACCCCTTCTGAAGCTTGTGGAGTGTTGGACATTTATTCCAATTCTCCTTGGCATGTGGTTGACCTTTTCCCATGCTTTACGTTTCATCCTTTAGATTTTTTAGAGGAATCTCTTGGCAAAGGCCAACCTTGTTTATTTTACATGTTAGGTCTTGTTCTTGGGGTTTTGATCCCTTTTTGGGCCGATTGGATCCTTTGGATTGTATATATAATTACAATTGCGCTTTAGAGTATAATCAATGGAATAATCAAGTAGCAAGACTATGCATAGAAGATAGATCTCAATATTCAAGGTCCTAGTTGTGACCTATTTTCTATGTTCTACTTGCCCTATGAGTCGGTTATGTTGCAATTCTGTTTTTATCAGTTGGTTATAATTAATTTTCATGAAATAAAACAATTTATTATGTATTGCCTCCATCATATCTTTTTGTTTTCATTGTGTTACTCTTGTTGACTAGTTCAGATTGATCTCTTTGAGGTCCCTCCTCATTGGTGACTGTTTCACATATAAGAATATAAAGACTTAGAAACCTTCTTCATGGATGATTTATTTGGCTCCTTGCTAGCTTATGAAATGAGAACAATAGATGTTTAATTTTTAAAGAGAGAGATTGCCTTCAATACAACAAAGAAAGGGAAAGAAGAATCAAGCATTGAAACTTGAACTATCAAGATCGACCAATGAACTTGAAGCAGAAAAGAAGTCAAAAGAAACACTGAAGAAAAGTTATGAAGCGTCAAGAATGTTGGATGAGCAACTAAACATAAGATCACCCGAAAAAATCTGTTAGAGTTGGTTACAAAAGAAACAACTTTACCGAGAAAGGAATAAACACCACCGAGAAAGTAGAATCATCAAAGAAGGCTAGAAACAAAGATAATTTGAAAGATAAGAAGCCTATTTGCAACTACTTTGGAAAACAAGGACATACTACCAACATGTGCCGAATCAAAAAGGGTAAGCAACTGAATGTCACTAGGTCTGATAGTTATTGTTATAATTGCAATAAATATGGTCACAAATATAATCAATATAGGACAAAGTTGGTTAGCAATCATAAAAAGGCAAAATTCAAGGGGTTTTGCAAAAACTACAATAGATATGGACACAGTATCGAGAAGTGTTGGTTTAAGCAGAAAAACTATATGTGGTCTCCACACCAACCAAACACTAGAAGTTACCGAACTCACAAAGATCTTAATCATCAATATACTACAGTATGATGGGATTACAATACAAGGATATGGTGTGCATGTTGTGGAAGGTATGGACATATAAGTGCAAATTGTATGATAAAGTTTGGAATGAACAACTGAAGATCATGGAGAAATCTTGGAATGGCATGCTTTCATTGTCATAAAGATGGACACTTGACTAAAGATTGCAGAGATCAACCCAGAGGAAATACTGAAGAGATAAAAATCAAATTAAAGAAAATCTGGAAAAAGAAGGAAATTGGGTCAAATAATGAAGAAAGCACCTTACCTACCGAGTTAGGTGCATCTACTTCTAATTAATCAATAAAGGTATGAAGGGACTATGTTTTCACAAGGTTAAATCTTAACAGTTCCTATTTCAAATCATGAACATAATTCTAAAATCTGCATACCTAAGATGCAATAACATTTTTTTTTATCTAGTCTATTTGAAGTACCAGAGAAGTCAGTATATGCATTAACCTTTTTTATCGGTAAAAGCATATAAGAAAGCTAGTCGGTTTAGTGGAACCGAATGCATTTAATTCTTATCTTACCTAACTGCACGAAACCCGATAAGGTAAAGGGTGTATTAAAGTTCTATGTGTGGTCATTTTATACTTACCAGTTTTCAAAGAAGCAGAGCTAAGCGAATCAAAGGCGATCAAATATTTCTAGAGCGAATTCAAGGTATTTTCACATAATCTTAAACACATTTTTAAGCAAGTTAACCGATCAATATCAGTTGAGAATATTTGCATTATATTTACTAAGTCGAAAGCATTTTCTGGTTAGTTGGAACCCTAAGCTATTTTGTTAGTAGAAATCCAAGTTTGAAATGGCTCCCAAGATACAGAAACCTATTGTAGTTGAGACTATTGAGAAGCTCTTGCTAAAGTATTCCTTACCTCCCAAAGTGGCATCTGAACCCGATGAGAAAACTGTATTTTCTCTTATTCCGAATAGGGTTCTGTTGGTTGAAGATATCATATTTTATACTAAGTGTCATGTTGAAGAGCTAGGTCATACCAAAATTAAAGACATGTATGATGAATTATGCACCGATGGAATCCTAGATAGTAAGTTTGAGCATATAAAAGTTAAGGGTTTGACTGAAGCCCTAACCTATCCTCGATTTTTCAAACCTCAAAGGGTCAAATTTATCTTGAGCAGAGTGCATGATGATTTTATGTGGTTAGAGGATCAATTGTTCAAAATCACCAAGGAAATTGTTCACATAATAACTAGATACGCTATATATGACCATGCTCGAGCACAAAAGATGATTTCACAAAAGGAATTGATAACTTTAACTGGAGTTGAGTCTGATTGCAGAGGTCTTAAGTTGAATAATGTAACAGATGTAGAAATTAGAGTCATTGGTTATTGTTTCTTCTAGTCGGCAAGAGAAAACAACGTACCATGTGCAGCTGTGTATTTGGCCTATAAAATTGTGGAAAAGGGTATGAAAGTTGATTTATGTGAAGTATTGTTGAAGAACCTTTTTGAAAATCTCAACACAATAAGAAAACCTAAGAATAATAACACTGCTAACACACTAAAGTTTGGGTCACTCTTAGTGTGTATGTTCTTCTATTTTCAAAAGTTCTTTCCTTCAGTCGGTAACATTGTTTGGGAGCTACATTGACCAATCACCCATCAGATAAATAATTTTATCAATCAGCTAGGTGATAATTTCAATGAGATAATGGATGATTATTTTAACAAATTTCAGGAAAAGATGCATAACAGGTATAGGATCCCACCTCAACTAGTGGAAAAATATAAGGATACTATATGTTTTGAAGTGGACACCGACTATTGTTATGTCAATGCAGTAGAACCTAGAACTCAATCTTTACTACCTATGGGTTATGAGATTGGTTTTGATATTACTCAACAACAGATAGATGCCTTTCTGACACTTCCAAGGCATACGACTGAGATCAGGTATGGTATGTATGAAGAGGTAAAAGAGAAGGTAAAAATGAGCATAGTAGTACCTAAGGCTACTAGAAAAGCAACTTAAATGATCAAAGATTTAACTAATAAATTTGGAGAAGGTTCTACATCCACACCTACTAAGTCAACAGGTAGGAATGATAATCAAATTTCAATTGAGGAAGAATCTAAAGCTCAAGAAGTAGCTATTACACTGAGCACCGAGTTCCCAAAGGGAAAATTTTTGAAAAGAAAGAAACAGGATACAACTAAGGTATCACCGACTCCACCAATTAAGCGACCTAACACTAGATCATCTGCAGTGTCACCCGGTAAGAGGCAGAAAAATGTTGAATTGCCTAAGGTTATAAAGACTTATAGAAAGTCGACCAGGAGACTCATTTTGAATAAGGAGTAAAGTGAGATAGAATCTGAAGATGCAAATAAATTTTAGATTGTTAAAAGCACAAAGGAAGATGTACACAGTGTTGACAATTTTTGTGCAAACTTGAAATAATATGGAGGCTTTGGGTCATTCAGGTATGTAAAATATGACTCCCAAATAAAAGAAGAGAAAAGGCAAATAGAAGAGTCAGTAGTATGTACACTTCTCAAATTTTGAGTAGTTCCATTGGAAGTAATTGATTTTCTTCCAAAAGCATTGTACTCTCATATTGACAACAGATGGAAATATGCTATGGACTCGGAGAAACAGATAAGAGAAAGAGTTTTGGTACATCTCTTTCCAGACATGTTGGTAGATGATATAAGAAATCATTTGAAAAACTACGAGACAAATTTTCAAGTAAAGCAAAGGGCCTTGAAAATGATGAATGGGCTTTATCTTGAAGTAGAAAAGCAAACCAAAGAAAAATGGCAAGAAATTTTCAGAATTCAGACTAAAGAAACTCAAGGTGAAGTGTAAATAGTTGACATTACCAAGCAAGATCCTGCTTCAACTATTCAACCAAATGAGGATGTCATGGACAATGGGGCACATGAAGAAGAAGTGATAGAAGGAAATGCCTATGCCAAACTGGTATCCAGTGAATCAGTCTTGGAACAAGTTAAGTCCTATCTGTTGGTAACTCAACAAGTGACAACTGAGAAACCTAAGGACACCGAACAAGGCAAAGAGGATCAAAAGGCTACACAAGGTGAATCTACCTCTCAGGCCACAAGCAAGCAAACTTCTCAAGCTCCCGCAAGCACTAAAACTATTACCACTGAGACCCTAAGCAAGGAATAACTGAGGGATACAAAAGAGGCTTCGGAAACTGACAAAAGTGTTGCTCCCATCGAGCAACATATCGAGGAAGATCAAGCCTCCAAAGCCATTGTACTCATTCAACCAGTAAAGGCATCATCATAAAGTAGAAGAAAGCAAAGAAGCACAGTTTCAAGATAGATATGTCAAAACCTATTGTGCTATCAAATGTTGACATTTTAAAACTAAAAGGGCAAGCACTTATTGAATTTAGTGAGCTTTGCAAAGCCAAAGTTGAACAAGAAAAATAGATAGCTATTCAGAAGAAGAACTGAGTACTTCAGAAGGTTAAAGCATTATTGACAGACATGCTACCTGAAGCTACCGTAAGTAAAGATGTTGCCATCCATATGCAACTGGATGAACTACTCACTCAATTGGAAACATCAGGAGTAGAGGCATTAGACTGCCTTAGCAAATTAAATGAAAAAGAGCTAACTGCCAAGATGATTGAAGAAGTGTAGAAAGCAATTGCTATAGGTAAAGTCAAGCTTTTTGGATTCATTATTGAGTTGTCTCCTCAACTCAAGCACATTATTTATTTATTCCAAAAGTTATGTACATTTTCATTCTTTATTAAAGATATCAAGCATAAGACCAAAGTCATTAAAAAAGAGATTACCGATCTCTCAAATAAACTGACTACCGAGCCCAATTCTATTAATAATTTTTATACAAAGCTACAAAATCTTATGGCTCAACAGTTAGAACTTTAGAATGAAGAGCACAAAATAAGGATGGATATTATGACTCTTCAAACATTATTTATTCCCCATTTGTCATTAGTACAAGAGCAGATCAATCGAGCTACCCAACTGTCCACACAACCAGAGGGAAGCACTTTAGATGGTTTGATTTCATTATTAGCTGATATTAAAACTCAGAATTCCTTAATGGATAGTGTCAAGGATGCACTTTCCAACACTCTCAAAGATTCTTGTACTAAGTATAAATTTATTTTTGACCAGTTGCCCCCACCTAATGGTAACTAGTTTTGATGTTTGTCAAAAAGGGGGAGTGTACCGAGTATATAGAGTATCTGAGTTTACAGAGTATATACTATCTACCAAGTGTACAGATATCATTAACAGGGGGCATGGAACTTCAGGAGCATTAAAATCAAGTCTTGTACAACATATTGTTAAGGGGAGTATGTATATGAAGTATGTATTTGAACAAATGTATATACTATCATTTTAGTCAATTTTGTGTTATGACATTGAAAAGAGTTTTGTCAAACATACCAAACTAATGTCAAAAGGGGAATTGTTACTATTTACTAAGTTGTCATTAGTTTTATGTCCAAGGTCATCCTATATACTCTAGTCGGTTAATACTACCAAAATATTCAGTCGGTAAGTACTAAGAGTGCTAGTTACAGAAGAAAGGCTAGTCACCGAGATGAGAAATACCAAGTTGTCTACCGAGTAGCAAAGAAGGTATACCGAGTTAGTCTGAACCAAATGGAAACATGTTACCAGATTCAATGAACCTGGACACATATGAGGAAACATGTTACAAGATTTGAGAACAAGGAACCGTTATTACATAGGGAATTGCACTTAAAGATTTTGTATGATTTTGAGGTAGTTTATCCAATGAAATAACTTTTATGTTTATTCATTTGATAAAACATGTTTGTATGATTGATGTATAAACAAGATCACCACCTCAAAGATCTATATATACAGAGTGTTTTGAATATCTAACATAGAGAGGGAAAATGATGAGTTGAAAATGAAAATCTTGAGAGAAGTTAAGATGTGATGATTGAACAGAGATATTTAGAGGTCACTGAGAAGGTCTTCCAGAATACAGTCTAAGGAATAGAGTATACAGAAGAGGTCACCGAGTTGATTTATCAATTACCGAGGTATGTAATGAGCATGGTAATTTCATATTGAGCACATAGAGTCTGCTATAACATTTCAGATGTAAAGTTGCAGATATTTTGTAAAGATTTTGATTTAATTTTTTGAGTTGTAATAGAAACCTTTAACAGGGTAAAAGACTCTAACAAAGTTTGTAAATTGTAAAGCCTTTAACTAGGTACAAAATTTTGTAGAAGTGTTTGTAAAATCCTTTAGCAAGGTAGATCTAAAGATCTTGATACTCCTAATAGGGTAAGCTATCAAAAATAGCTAAACATGTAGCTCTAACCAAGCAACCTTTATTATTGCAGTAGTGAAGTTGTGGGTGCCATCCCCACCACAATTTTTCTCTCTAACCAAGAGTTTTTGTGTAACCAAATTATTTGTGTTATGGAGCAAAATGTGTATGGATGTTATTTCTATGATTATGTTTTATCATTATATATTATGAGATCAACTTTACACAGTTTATGTTTATCAGTAAGATTGTTTTTAAAGAAAAGTTTTGAAGTACTGATTCACCCCTCCCCTCTCAGTACATTAGCTTTCCTTGTTGGACCTAATAGTTCTACTAGTGAGGACTCATCAAACAAAGAAATAAACTTTACCTCTTCAAGGGAAAATGGTAAAGGAAAAACTTTCACTGTCACCAAGCCCACTAAGAAGAAGACATATGTTGTTACTACAAAAAAAAAAATATGTTGATCCAAAAAGAAAAAATATGATGATCCAATAGGAAAATCAAAAGCTAAACAAATCGCTCTAGATGCTGTTCTCTTGAAAATTCTTCTTTTGAAAACAGATAAGTAAAAATGATGACGAAAATCCCTTTTAAAGAAAATCTCACCTACCATAATAAATGCATCACCGCTAGGGTACAAACCCTAATTTTTCCTTTTACTGCTTTAGATCTTCTACCAATTGATAGGTAACATATATCGATAAAGGTCTTTACCGATATAAACCAGGGGATCAAAATATTTTACCGATATGTTCCCCCTAAGATTTCCTAAAGCTCAGTTTGTCAGTTTAGAGACTTCCAAACTAGGTACAAAAATAGGTTCATCTGGTGACTCTTCTTCTGATTTATTTTTCCAAGTTTTATTCTTTCTATTTGAATGGTTTCAACATCAATATTCCCTTCTAGAGTGATCGGTATATCACCCGATAGGTTCTTTCTTAGTCTGCAAGTTCTGGCAGTGTGTCCCGATTTGTGGCAATGATAGCATACCATTCCAAGTGTTCTCCATGGTCCGTCATTCATACTTCCATTCTTCCTTCTACATGTTGTAGCAGTGTGACTACTACCATGATAGATCAAACAAGTTGCTTTCCAACTAGTTGCTTCTTAATAACCAACTGACCGATGGTCATAAGTATTGTACTGGTTGGGATTCCGGTTCACAGAAAGTTTTGGGATAACTCCTTGAGTCTTTGGAGGATATCTCTGAGTGTTGTGTAAAACCAACCTGCATTCAAATGCTCTATGCCCAAACTTGTTGCATGCATAACAATTTCCATTGAATCTATTTGATCTAGGCACATTGTTTTGAAAATAAGGAAAATTGTTGTAGGCTTTGCTTCTACACACATTGGTAGTATGTCCCTCTTTGAGACAATTAAAGAAAATAGGTTTAAATGTTTGCTTACCTTTACCTTTTGATGTTGGTTGCTCCTGACACATTCTGATAGTCAGTCATTCCAACTCCCTTCTCTGGTTGGCATTAGATTCATTCAGTTTTTCAACTTCTTTAACTAGGGCATCCATGTTTGCTTCATCAGAGGAGCTATTTTTAGTAAGTTCTATCAGTTTCTCAGCATGCTCTCTTCTCTTGGCCAAAGAGGCTTTATATTTGGCTTGAGTTCATCATAGGCTCTCTCAATCTAAGTGAGATGATGAGTAAGTTCCCTCACACTATATTCCCCCATATCTTCTTACAAGTGGTTAGACTTATAGAAAGGTTGGCTCTGATACCAATTGATGAGTACTAAGAGGGGGGGTGAATTAGTATGCCAAAAATTACTGTAAGCAAACTCTTAAACAATTTAGCAAATAACTGGTGCAACACATTCACTAGTAAACCAGTTAAAATAAATGCAAACCAAATAGAAAACAAAGCATTCACCCACAAAAGAAAAATCACCATAACACAAGATATTTGACGTGGAATCCCAAATGGAAAAACCCATGGTGAGGAGAAATTGACAAGTAACTATCTGCAGAATAGTAACCAAAATGATTAAGGTCAGACCAGTTAAGGTCATACAATGTTCTTTACTAGAACAAGTCTTGTTAGGAATCTAGATCTCTGTTAGGAGATAAGTTCTATTAAAGACTACCTCTTAGAGGATTTAAGATTCACAGTTGTGAACCACCTTGTTAGAGGATTTACAAAGGCTTTACTGAGCCTACCCGGTTAAGGGATTTAGACTTGTCGAAGATGTGAGTAATCAATAAGTGAATGATCTAGATAATAGCACAGTATGCTTAATTAGATCCTTGACAACTCCTTGTTAATGCATTTCAGCATTACTTTAGTCTTCTATATCTGTGCGCTCTATCTCCTAACATAGACCTAACCTTCTCTTCAATGATCACACATAATAACCTTCCCTTCTCTATATCACATACAAAACCTAGACATGATGTCCTTGTAAAGGAATTTGATTTCATGTCGGTCCAATAAGATTAGACTAAAATTTCCTAGGTATAGTGCATCTAGACACATTTGGTAACACGACACAAAAATCACTGCCAAAGTGTCGGTGGATGATAACTCATCACACATTACAATAATACTGGTTGGTAACTCATCACGGATATATATTGGTTAATATCGATTACTGGTTGTTAGAAATGAAGACTAGAAGATCGTAGTGTTCTGATAAAAAAAATTGACTCCCGCTTGGGTCCTTTGTTCCATTTGAGATCCTTGTACCACTTGGGGTCTTCATACCGCTTAGGGTCTTCAGTCAATCTATGACCGGTAGACCATCTTCTACAAAATATTGATAGTCTAAAGACTACACAATCAATGACATACAATACCAGCTGGAACAACTATTGGTTGAGCATAACTCATACATCAAGTAAGTGTGTGTCCATCAATGACAATCAAAACATCATCAAAATACCAAGAGTTTATTTTACACGTTAGGTCTTGTTCTTTGGGTTTTGATCCCTTTTTGGGCCGACTGGATCCTTTGGATTGTACATATAATTATTATTATGCTTTAGAATGTAACCAATCGAATAATCAAGTAGCGAGACTGTGCATAGAAGATAGAGCTTAATATTGAAGGTCTTGGTTGTGACCTATTTTCTATGTTCTACTAGGTCTGTGAGTTGGTTATGTTGTAATTTAGTTTTTATCAGTTGGTTGTAATCAATTTTCATGAAATAAAACAATCTATTATGTATTGCCTCCATCATATCTTTGTGTTTTCATTGTGTTACTCTTGTTGATTGGTTCAGATTGAGCTCTTTGAGGTCCCTCCTCATTGGTGATTGCTTCACATAGATGAATCTAAAGACTTAGAAACCTTCTTCATGGATGATTTATTTGGCTCCTTGTCAGCTTATGAAATGAGAACAATAGGTGTTGAATTTTCAAAGAGAGAAACTACCTTCAATACAACAAAGAAAGGGAAAGAAGAGGAAACTACAGGTGTTGAATAAAATGACATTGATGATGCTAAAGAAAATTTTGTTAGAAAGGATCAAGAAAATACAAAGGTAAGCTCCCATTCAAGTGCTTCAATTGTGGCAAGATAGGAAATTTTTTTACTAAGTGTCCTTATGAAGAAAAAGGAGATGACGAAAAAATAAAATATGAAGAGCATGGGTAAGGAAAAGATGATGAAATTATACAAACCCAAGAGAAGAAATTTTAGAAAGAATTAAATTCTCTACACAATTGAAAGTGATGCTATTGATGAATAGAGTATCTCAAACATGAGCTGCAGTTAGGAAGAAAGAGAAGTTAATATTTTTTATGGCACAAGAAGAATTGGGTGAAGGACACACATCAAGAAAAGAGTGTAAATCTCAGTCTAAAAATTAAAGCTCACTTGAAAGTGATGAAGAAGATGAAGCTGAAGTTGAAGTAGACCTTGAAGGATAACTTCTATGTGCACTTGAATATATCAATAACCTGAGGAAAGAAAACAAGAATCTTAGGAATGTTGCAATGGATGAACAAAACAAATTGAATAAGTGTATTAAAGATTCTGAGATAAATATTGTAAATCTGAAAACTAAATTCAAAGAAGCCAAGAGAATGGTCATAGTGACAAAATCAGATTTGGAAGGTAAATAAAAGGAATGTCAAAATTGGAGCAGGAAGTTGTAAATATTAGAAATAAATTATAAAAGTGTAAGGATGATCTTAAGGTGAGAATTAAGTATGAAGGTGACACAAATACATTGGATATGATATTGAATAAGAAGAAGTATTCCAAGGATACCATAGGTGTTGGATATGATGTTGGTCAATGTTCTACTAGTGAGGACTCATCAAACAAAGAAATAAACTTTACCTCTTCAAGTGAAAATGGTAAAGGAAAAACTTTCATTGTCACCAAGCCCACTAAGAAGAAGACATATGTTGTTGCTACAAAGAAAAAAAATGTTGATCCAAAAAGAAAATCCATAGTGGATGATGGAGGTTTCATAAGGTCAAGGACACAAGAAAGAGCTCAAGAAGACCAAGTTATGCGACTTCAAGGAGACAAATGAGAAACAACTTCAATAATTATTGGTATGTGCCTCAATTTCATGGCTACTATTAGAAATGTAATACTTATGACCATAGAATTAGAGATTGTAGTGTTGGCCATTTGATGTAATTGATTATGTGTTGCATTGATGTTTTTTCATTGATGCAAACACTAGATGTTTGGAAGCTTTACCAACACCCTATTGGTCCCGGTAGGTTGAGTGGTTTTTGGGTAACTTGGATCTGACATGATTTGATAGGCTCTGATATAGTCTGATGATGGAATCAACTTGTTCATGATAATTATACTCATATTTTGTCAGTTGGTTTTGGTTTGGAGATTGGATGCTATCCTGCTTGCTTAGAAGATTAATTTCTAGTTATTGTGAGGGTTGCACCGATAGAGCCTTAAATGGAAATATTTGATGAATTGCATAAGTGATGTTGGTGCAACTTCTGATAGAGTTTCAGGATGTTGGTAGTGATCATGTTAAGAACTTCACTGATGGAGATGATTGTTGAAGCGTGTGGACCTATATTGGGTCCCGATTTTTCTAGGTTATGGATTGGCTTTGATGTAACATGTGGATAGGACCTACTGATGTATTTTTGGGATAGCTTATGTGTTGATATTATTTGTTTGGTCTAAGGCCGACATGGTTTGTAATTATGTAATCGGTTTATTTTCTAGTGGCCGACTTGATTGTTTATGGTCGAGGATTTTGTATAAATAGATGTAAGATCTCATTATAGATCATCATGGTTAATGTTAGAGGTCATGGTCAATGAATGTAATGTGCAAATAATGTAATAGCATTCTAGTAGAGGAGTTGGTTGATCATTGGAGATCAAATTGGGTTTATGTAAGAGGATTTAGTCCTCTGATATTGAGCTTAACCAGAACTATACTCAGGCATATGAGATGCTATCTTTTGTAGTTCAACACTTCTTTGGACTGTAGTCTAGATTTATTTGTAGTTAGTGAGGCAAGTTTTGTGATGAGAAGTGCGATCTAGGCTATTTTGGGTTCCAATATTAAAGTTTAAATTGCTAATGGTTCCTGTAATCTATGAAAACTAATTCAAGAGCACCTAGGACTTAGGCTCATAGTCCTTTCACAATTTTGGTTTGTATTGACCTTAGTCAATTTAGGTTCCTAATAAGTCAAGGAGGGTCCAAGGAGTTTGTGTGATGTTTGATTTGAGTTAAGTGTAGGCCTAGTTGAGTTGGTTTTCTTCCTAGGTTTGCACTTTGTCAATAGGTAATAGCTTGAGTATTTGAGATTGGCCTTCTTGATGGTTAAAAGTGGCATAACTTGGTATGAGAATTATAGAGGTATGGAATGGTCTTAGGAATGCTTAAAAAGTCTTGTGTAATGACTTGTAATAGGCTGTTTAGGTTGGCAAAGCAAAAAGTGGAAAGTTGTCATGACAACTTTTGTCCTAAATAGTGCTTAGTGGTGGAGTTGGGGATAGAACAACACCCTATAATAGTTCCACATGTGGGTAAGACTATTTAAACCTCCTCTTGGATGGTTACCAAGGTTGGAAGTTTGATTTTGTAAGATTAACAATTTGAAACTACTCATTTTCGGACTGTTATCATAGATTTGGTCTTATTTTGCATAAAATGTGAATGACAATGGATTGAATCCATTGATCCAGTACTCATGGATTGAAGTTATTTGTTTTTTTTTAGTTTCATTTGTTTCATTTAAAGCTTTGTAGATAGGGTGTGTTAGTGTTTTCATTGTTTTGTTTCCAATCAACCAGTTTTGGCTTGTAAATAGCAATTTCATGTAAAATGGTTGCCCCATAAAATCCCTCGATGCTACCATCATGGCATATTGGGACATGGAAGGAAACCCCTTTTATAGTGTATATATGTAACGAGAAGTTATGGAAGTGAATATTGACATGGTTACCACCTTGTTCTAGGCGAGTCCAAGAACAACCCGACTAGAGAAGACATGGTCAAATTTGAGTGCATAGTGTAGAGGTGAACACAAAACCATAGCAAAATCATTTGGAAAGGTTCATGAGGCCCATACAAACTTGACACAATAGGGAGAATCCTTGACAAGACTTTTAGTTTCCTATTTCACTAAATTGATCAGTCACTGTCGGTTAAGAGGCCTAGAAACCCTTCAAAATGCTTATTTTTGGGTTAGGGCATTGTATGGAAAGTTGGGAAACCAAAACCACCAAAATCTCTTGGGGATAGGTGTGATGAATACTAAGAGGGGGGGGTGAATTAGTATGCCAAAAATATTTGTACTTAAACACTTACACAGTCTGAAGATAAACCGATAAAACAGTCTACCAAACAGACCAGTTATCACACATGCAAACCAAAATGCGAATAAAGCATTCACCCACAAAAGCAATATAACCATAACACAAAATATTTGACATGGAAACCCAACTGCAAAAAACCATGGTGAGATGGAACTCACAAGTCACTATCTGTAGAATAGAAACCAGACTGGTTAAGGTCAGACCGGTTAAGGTCTTACAATGTTCTTCACCAGAAAAGATCCTATTAGGAATCTCAATCACTGATAGGAGATAAGTCTGATTAAAGAATACCTTGTTAGAGGATTTTAGATTCACAAAAGTGAACCACCTTGTTAGAGGATTTTACAAAGGCTTTGAGGCCTACCCAGTTAAGGGCTATAGACTTGTCAAAGATGTGAGTAATCAACAAGTGTTTGATCTATCATATAGCATAGACTGCTTGATTAGATCCAGTATAATTCACTTCTAATGCACTTCAGCATTACTTCAGTCTTCTTTGTCTCTTTCTATTTACAACTCGATCTTCTCAAATAAGATAACTCTTACAACAACTCCAAAATCACCTTAAACCCTAGCCACAACATAAACCCTTTCAGCAACAACAACAACAACACAAAACCCTAGACATGATGTCCTTTTAAAGGAATCTGATTTCATGTCGGTCCAATAGGATTACATTAAAATTTCCTAGGTTCAATGAATCTAGACATACTCACTAACATGACACAAAAAGCACCATCAGTGTGTCGGCACCATCAATCAATCGGTGGGTTGGTAACTCATCACAAAATGCTAGTTGGTAACTCATCACAGAGTATTACCGGTTCATACAAAATACCGGTTGCCAGTGTGACAAAATTGAAGACTGGTAAGAATGTGTTATACCACTTTGCTCCCTTGTTATGGTTGATATCTACGAACCATTTGGGTCAACATGCCGCTTTAGATCAAGAAACACATTCTGCGAAATCACTAATCCAAAGACTAGAATACAACATACCGGTTGGAACAAATACCAGTTGAACTCTAGCTCATACATATAAAGGGGTTCTCAGTACAAGTGTGTGTCCATCAATGACAATCACAACATAAACATAAAAAATACCAACAATCTCCCCCTTTGGCATTGATGGCAATACTTAGGAAAATAAAATTTTGACATCTAAGTGTTTTACAACAAAAACTTGCCATTAACAAAATTGCTCCCCCTAAGCATATACACTATCCCTTAATCAACACAATGTATAGCAATTTTGCATACAGAGCATAATCATTGAGACATTAGAGCATATAGCATATATCGAAACATATATCAAAATTTCAAAAACAGCTTCTCCCTATTTGTCTTCAAAATAGATAGAGTACTTCTCCTCCTGTATCAAAAATTTCAAACCAGAAACAAATACTTCTCCCCCTTTGCCAACAATGACATAGTATCACTGAACAACCCTATTTCCATTTGATATAAATAAAAGTTTATGACAATAATGAATAATACTTGTCAAAAACTGATTTATAGTCCTGCAAAAATTGTTTCATGGATAGCGACCATGACTCAAGTAAGGAGGTGGCCACTTCTTTTTCTGTTTGCATTTGGTATACCTGTTCCTCCATGGCATCAACTGTGCTTAGCTCCTGTGTGACTGTCAAGGCATCTAGGTTCAGATAACACTTCTGAATAATTTGAAGACGTGGAAGTAAAACTAGTTGTAGCTCCTGCAAATCTTTAGATCGTGTACTGATCTCTTGCTCTATTTTGGCTGACTAGATTTGGAACTGGTGAACGGTTTGCCCATATGTTGCAAAGGAATCATAAGGTGTCTTAAATGTGCCCAAGTAGGATTGTAAGTCCGTTTGAAGCTTTTGCTTCTTAGCTAGCACATCATCATAGAACAAATGAGGTTAATAGATTTTGCTTAGTAGAAAGTTTCCCTCATCCAAGGCATTCGTTATGTCCTTTTGGTCTTTTAGCAGTTCAGACCGAAGCTCATTCATCTTTTTCACCAGAGCAATGTTAAGAGCCTTTTGGTGCTCTTTCTTGACATTGGCCTTAGCTACTTCTTCCAGGCTCTGCACCTAATCATCCACTATAGTACATAGTAGTTTGAGCTGTGCTAGTGATGATTTAGTGTCAGGAAGATTAGTACCAGGGATTAAACTGGTAAGGGTGTCTACAACTGCCTGAATTATGTTCTATTCCTTTTTCCTGTGAATGAGCTCAAGGCACTTTTGAGCAACCTTGATGCTTTGCATAAGCTCTAACTCACTTGCAGATTGGAGATTGATAGGACTGGAGATATCAGTCGGTTTGGCTTGACTCCCGATTGCCTTCGAAGTCTCCATCTGAGTGCTCTCCATTGCTTTGGCTACCTTGTCTGCTTCTGCCTTCTTCCTTTTCTCTACTTCTTTCTTTTGTTCTTGTTCCCTGTCTTCCTCTTCTTTCTTTTTCTTGTCTTCTTCTTTCCTCTCCTTCTCTTCTTTCTCTTTCTCTTCCTTCTTTTTCTTTTCTTCCTCTTCCATCTTTTTCTTGTCTTCCTCTTCTTTCTTCCTCTTTTCTTCCTCTTTCATCTTCTTCTTTTCTTCCTCTTCTTTCTTCCTCTTTTCTTCCTTGTCCTCTTCTTCTTTCTTCTTCCTCTCTTCTTCTTTCTTCTTCTTCTCTTCATCTTTTCATTTCTCCTCTTCCTCTTTTCTCTTCTCTTCATCTTTTCTCTTTTTCTCATCTTCATTCCTCTTCTTCTTCACTTCTTGTTCTTGAGCCGCTTCCTATGTGTCCTTAGCCTGCTCACCGCCTTGTTTGGCTTGTTGCCCCTGTTCTGTTCCCTTAGAAGGTATGTCCTGAGTGACATCTTCTACGTCCAGGGCATCGACATCGATAGTGTCGATTGGTTCTTCAACCAGGTTTCCTTCCTCATCAAAAACTTCATCCGGTTTGGATACAACTGGTCCTTTTTCTGCTTGGAGGTTGGCCATTTTTGCTTTGTGAGAGTTGATAGCATAATCCATATACTGATGAGTATCTTTTTCAACATCATCAATTCTCTCCTCCAACAACCAAAGTCTTCTTCTCCTTGTGAAGAAGAGACCTTTATTTTGATCCAGGACATCAAACAATTCTGAATTTGAGAGGTCGGGAAAGTACTGTGCAAAGACTTTCTCCCTAATCTCCTATTCCTTTTCAATGGCAATGTGCCATTTATTATCTAATCCTTTAAATAAAGAATCCAGTGTCTGAGATTTAATCTTTGATGGCAACCGGTCATTTTTACACAAATAAATGATGATTTCTTGTAATACTTCATCCTTTTCCTCATCATTAAAATCATAATAATAATATAATAAATCATGAAGTAATTTTCTCCTAATATTCTTAACTATCCTTTGAAAATGTGTCAAAGTTTTGTATGAGGAGATGTCAATATTTACTGGTGCGGATGCTACCGGTTCATTCTTCTTCATTTTCTTTGTCTATCTGGCCTTCTTTGGCTTTTCATCAGACTCGGTCTCTTCAGAGTCCAGTTCATTTGTCTTCGTCTTCCTTTTTCTTTCAAATACTTTTGTCGATGTCTCGTCTAGTTTCTTCCTTGCCGATGACCACTTGGTCACTCTTGGAGTTGCAGTGGTAGCTGATGCCGATGCTGTAGGTACTGCTTTGGCTTTCTTTGCTGCTAGTTCTTTTCCTTTCTTAATCGATGGTTCTTCAACTAGTGCAGTCCTCTCCAAGTAGGTTTTGGTCCTTTTAGCCTTCGGGTCAAGAGGCAAGGCAATAAGGGTTGAGGCATACCCTTCTAGCATATCATAAATAACTTCATAGCCCATTGGCTCCACTTCCTCCATTCTAGGCTCAATAGCCTCCATTAAGCATTTGTCCACCTGAATGGTGAAACAGATGTCATCTTCATATTTCTTAACTATATCACCTGATATCCTTACCCTTTGACTCATCTTTCTTCTGAACTCATCAAAATATTTGTTTAGTACTTCAGGGTATCCAGTTCCAATGGCTTGTATACTTTCCTTGATCTGCTTGGTTACCGGTTGGTCAGGAGACCACTGGACATCTCCTACTCTAGGAAAGTAGCCTTGAAAATAGAAGAACAACCCTATCAGTAGTTTTCCAAACTTAAACCTCAGCGCATTATCCTGTTTGACCACCTTTAGATTCAACAGGAGTTGCCTCTACATACCGGTGCATAAGTCAAAAGATGCATCCTCTTTAATCATTTGATAAGTGGCATTTGCCGCTGCAGCAGACACAGAATTAATCCTGCTGGCTGAGAATGTTCTGTAGCCTATCACCTTGTAGGCGTAATTCACCAAATCATCCTTGATAGGATTAACTATCATACCCCATGAGTCACTTGTTGACCTGGTGAGCTTGGCCATTTCGGTTTTGCTTACCATTCTTAGGGCTGGCACTTCCCTTATGTTGCCAAAACCAGTGACTGCATGAATTGCCTGAGGCATGATATCATGTGTCCTCTCCAGGTACATCTTGTCACCGTGGACTTTGTTCAAAATGATCCTGATGTGATCCTCCATAAAATCTTCTAGAAAGTATACTGCATTATGGAGTTTCTTGTTCTCTAAGATACTAAACTCCAGTTTAATCTTTTTGTCCTTGCTGCAAAATAAACCTAACTAGGTGTGAATAGCTAAAGACCCTAGGTCTTCTATTTTGTAATCAATATAATCAAAAATTCCTTCTTCAACTATGACTCCAGCCGGAACTTGTGATAAGGCATTATATTTGGACTTCCTCTGAATAAAACTTTCTGACTCAATGGATGTACTAGAACTAGTATGCGATGCGGAAGTCATTGTTGAGTATTTTCAAGAACACAAAAAATGTCTTTACAACATAAATTTAGGGCTTCCTGATTCTGCTTCACTTCACTCTTCATCGGTTGCCAAATCACCGCTTTGAGTTCTCCACGACCGCTTGCAAATTGGATTTGAATCTCCTTCAAGATTTATCAATTTCTTGAAATCTTGGCTCAAATCGCCTTTTCTTCACTCTGCACTTGAAAACTTTTCTTTTCTTTGAAAACAAATAGTAAGAAATGATTTGAAATATGCTTTTATACATGTCTCTCACCTACCACCATTAATGCTCCTCTATTAGGGCAAAAACCCCAATTTGCCTCTTTTACCATTTTCGGTCTTCTATCGAGTGACAGGTATCACATACCGGTTAAGGTCTTTTACCGGTGTAACTGAGGGTTCACAATTATTTCATCATTTTCTCCCCCTAAGCCACTTTGGAGCTTAGTTTACCAGTTCCGATATTTCCACACTAGGTGTAGAAACTGGTTCCTCTTCCAACATTGTTGGTTTCTTCCTCCAGGTTTTGTTCATGTCCGCTTGAACTTTTTCAACATCAACTTCTCCTTTCTGAGTGACTGGTATATCATCAGATATATTCTTTCTGCTTCTATAGAATCTTGCAATGTGACCCGGTTTGTTGTAGTGATAGCAAACCAATCCAGGTGCTCTCCAAGGTCCATTGTTCATATTTCCATTCTTCCTTCTGCATGTAGCCATAGTGTGTCCATGTCCATGACAAATCCAACAATTTTCTCTCCATCCAATTACCGGTTGATAACCGTTGTTGCTTGACTGATAATTGTAGGCATTGAACCGGTTTGGGTTTCAGTTTACAAAAGATTCTGGACTAGCTCCTTGGGTCCTCTGAGGATATCTTCTAGTATTGTTCATGACAGACTTGCATTCAAATGCTCTATGCCCAAACTTGTTGCATGCATAAAAATGACCATTGAACTTATTGGATCTAGGTACATTGTTGATAAAATATGGAAAATTATTGTAGGCTTTGCTCCTACATACATTGGCAGTGTGTCCTTCTTTAAGACAGTTAAAGAAAATAGCTTTGAATTTTTGCTTACCTTTTCCTTTGAGTGTCGGTTGCTTCTTTGATGCTTCAGCATTTGTTCCTGAGGATTCTCCTTCCTCATGTCTAGAGAAACCAAGACCATTGGTATTCTTTGCTAGTCTAGATGACTAAAGCTTTTTCTCTAGCTTGATAGTACTTTTACCAAACTTAGCAAGTATTTCCTTTGACCCAGAGAGTTCTTTGGAAATAGCAGTGTTTGTCTCCATTAGACTTGCATTTTCAGAGATGGCTATGTTTAGTTCACCTTGTATGTCTTCCTTTCCCATCCTACTCTCATGAAGGCGAGCAGTCTGTGCACTAATCTCTTGTTTCAACTTGGAGATCTCATGATCTCTATCCTTTATCCAATCTTCAGCTTTCCTACGGTTCTCAAGCTCTTGACTAAACCGGATAGTCAATCCTTCCAACTCCTTTCTTAGATTGGAGTTTGAATCATTTAGCTTAGTCACTTCTGCAATCATGGCTTCCATATTAGCTTCATCTTCATAACTACTTTCAGATAGCTCCATCAACTTTTCTGCATGTTCTCTCCTTTTTGATTGAGATGCCTTGTATTTGACCATAAGATCATCACAAGCTTTCTCAAACTTAGTGAGCCATTGAATAAGTTCCCTCAAAGTGTATTCCCCCATATCTCTTTCCAAGTGGTTAAACTTATAGAAAGGTAGGCTCTGATACCAATTGATGAATACTAAGAGGGAGGGGTGAATTAGTATGCCAAAAATCTTTGTACTTAAACACTTACATAGTCTGAAGATAAACTGGTAAAACAGTATAATAGACAGATTGGTTTTCACACATGCAAACCAAAATGCGAATAAAGCATTCACCCACAAAAGCAATATAACCATAACACAAGATATTTGATGTGGAAACCCAACTGGGAAAAACCATGGTGAGATGGAACTCACAAGTCACTATCTACAGAATAGAAACTAGATCGGTTAAGATCTTACAATGTTCTTCACCAGAATAGATCCTGTTAGGAATCTCAATCTCTGATAGGAGATAAGTCCGATTAAAGACTACCTTGTTAGAGGATTTCAGATTCACAAAAGTGAACCACCTTGTTAGAGGATTTTACAAAGGCTTTGAGGCCTACCCGGTTAAGGGCTATAGACTTGTCAAAGATGTGAGTAATCAACAAGGGTTTGATCTATCTTATAGCGCAGACTACTTGATTAGATCTAGTATAGTTCACTGGTAATGCACTTCAGCATTACTTCAGTCTTCTCTATCTCTTTCTGTTTACAACTCAATCTTCTTAGATAAGATCACTCTTACAACAACTCCACAATCAACTTAAACCCTAGCCACAACATAAAACCTTTCAGCAACAACAACAACAACACAAAACCCTAGACATGATGTCCTTTTAAAGGAGTCTGATTTCATGTTGGTCCAATAGGATTACATTACAATTTCCTAGGTTCAATGAATCTAGACATACTCAGTAACACAACACAAAAATCAGTGTGTCGGCACCGTCAATCAATCGGTGTGTTGGTAACTCATCACAAAATGCTAGTTGGTAACTCATCATAGAGTATTACCGGTTCATACAAAATACCGGTTTCCGGTTTGACAAAACTGAAGACTGGTAAGAATGTGTTATACCTCTTTGCTCCCTTGTACCAGTTGAGATCTATGAACCACTTGGGTTGACATGCTGCTTCAAACTAAGAAACACATTCTACAAAATCACTAATCCAAAGACTAGAATATAACATACCGGTTGGAACAAATACCGGTTGAACTCTAGCTCAAATATATAAAGGGGTTCTCAGTACAAATGTGTGTCCATCAATGAAAATCACAACATAAACATAAAAAATACCAATAAGGTGAATGATTGAAGAAAATAAAAACTCTTTGCAAGGTCTTTTAGACCATTTTCCTCAAAACCCTTGAAAAATGGATTTTGGACACCTAATAGGGGTTCATTCCTTGTAGCCCTATTTTTAGGCAAAATGGTGAAATCAGTAGGAAAGATAATGAATGAAAACCACAAATGGACCCAAATGGAATTAATTCCATGGTAAATTCCACCTCCACACCTCTTCAATGACTCACAATAGTATGGGGGTGAAATTGACAAGTTGAAGTCAAGACATCAAGAATGAGCATATGGGAAACACTTTGAAATGGTAAGGTTCCTAGTTAAACACTTCTTGCAAACACCTTGAGATTGGAAAAGAGAAAAAACTAGAAGAGATTGAGAAGGAATTGGAGGTCTTGGTGGAATTAAGCAACACCAACTAGGTGAAGTGTGAGCAAGCTAGGTAAACCCCATCACTTGGTAAGGAGATTTGGGAGATCACACAAAATTGTGTCACACCCTATAATATAGGATCTGGCAATCCTCCTCTAGAAAACCTAGACAAGGAGCTTGAGAATGATTGTAGAGAAAGATAAGCCCTCTTATGTGCACTTTCTTACCAACAAATAATGGGATTAATAGACAAATCATCTGGAAAGGCTATATGGGATAAGTTGGAGACTTAATGAAGGTGACCTCACGGTGAAGATTTCTAAAATTCATGGCTACCAAGTGAGATGAAAAAATGAAGATGGAAGAAGATGAAAGGATTACTACATTTATGAAAAGGGTAAATGCAATTGTTATGGGAATTCAATGTTGTGGTGGAACTCTGAGCAAAGATGAAATTGTTTCTAAAGTCCTAAGAGCACTACCACCAACTTACAAAATGAAGGCTACTGCTATTAATGAGTTGAGAATAATGGCTGATATATTTGTCAACTGAGATACTTTGGTTGGGAAACTATCTACTTTTGAGCTTGAAGAATTTGAACCTTTTGGAGCTGTGAAGATTGAACTTGCTTTTCATGCATCTACATTTACAACCGGTAATCAAGACTAGAAATATTTATATGCAAAGGAATTAGAAGATATGAAGAGAGAAGATGACGAGTTTGAGTAACTTGAAGCACTATTTTCTAGAAGAGTACCTAAAGGACTAGTATGAAGTAAGTATGAAGGAAAAACACCTTTTAAATGTTTTGCATGTAATAAGATTTCTCATTTTGCATCTAGATGTCTTGAAATGAATTCAAGATTCAAAGAAAGAGTTAGAAGATCATTTAAGCCTAACCCTGGATATCAAAATAAGTATAAATATAAGAAAAGAAGAGACAAATCATGCTACATAGTGGATGAGGAAGGCATTACTAATTCAGATGATAAACCAGTAGAAGACTCTGCTACTGGATCTGACAATGGGAAGGAATGGGTGTTCTTGGCTATCAAGGAAGATAATCTGACACTAGAAGAGAATTTACCTAAAGAGAAGGCACTTGCTCCTAAATTTGAAGACAAGGATGAATGGGTAATTGATAGTGGTTGTTCACATCATATGACAAGATAAAGGGAAGTTTTTGCCTTTTGCAAGAATTTGATGGTGGTCTAGTTAGATTTGGAGATGACAAGGCATGTATGATCAAAGGAAAAAGAACTATATAATGGGATGGTAAGAACAATACTAACAATGTTTATTATGTTGAAGGTTTGAGGCATAATCTTTTAAGTGTAGGAAAACTGGTAGATAAGGGATTTCAATTATAGTTGAAGGATGGAAAATGCAAAATCATTAACAAATCTAGCTTGGAGATTTCAACCGGTACATAGACAAAAGGTAATATATTTCTTTTGAACTCCAGTGAGAAGACATGTTTGATTACACGGATTGATGAGTGTTGGCTATGGCATAAAAGGCCATGTCATGTGAATTTTGATTTCATTGTGAAGATTAATTGAACTAAGGCAGTTAGGGATATACCTAAGATTATGAAGCCCTATAATCCGATATGTAAAGAATGTCAAATGGGTAAACAGGTCATAACCTTTTTCAAGAGTATACAAGATAAAACAAATGATGTTCTTGATCTTATTACTACTGATTTGTGTGGCCCTACTAGGGTTAAAATTTTTTAAGGTGATATAAATTTCATGCTAATCATTGATGATTATTCTAGAATGATGTGGGTTACTTTTTTGAGAGAAAAATTTGAAGCATTTGAAAAATTTTAAATCTTTAAAGCTAAAGTGGAAACTGAGATAGGAGTGAACATTAAATGTTTGAGATCAGATCATGGTGGAGAATTCACATTCGGTGAGTTTAATAACTTTTCTAACACACATGGTATAAGAAGACAATTTTCCGCTCCTTGGACACCTCAGCAAAATGGAGTTGTGGAAAGGAAGAACATAACTATCTTGGATACTGCTAGAATGATGATGATGGAAGTTAGTCTACCTCATATCTATCGGAGAGAAGTAGTGAGTACAATGGTTTATACATTAAATAGAGTACATATCAAAGGAGAAATCAATAAGAAACCTTATGAATTATGGTTTGGCAATACACCTACAACTAAGTATTTTAGAATTTTTGGTAGTAAATGTTATATCACGAGAGATGATATTATTGGGAAACTTGATCCTAGATGTGATGAAAGAATATTTATTGGTTATTCTAATAAAAGAAAAGCATTTAGATGTTATAACAAGAGATTGCAGATAATTGTGGAGAGTGCTAATGTCAAAGTAGATGAGCTGAACATAACTCAAATCAGAGTTTATGAGAAGGAACTAGTAGTGGAAATGATTATATCTAAACCGGTAGCACCTTTACCAGAAAATAGGGTTGAACCAGTTACTCTAGCAACATCAGAGAATTCTACAATAATTGAAGAATAGGGAAGAGGAACAAAAAGTTAGAAGACTCCTATGTATGCGAGATTGAATCATTCAGAAGATCAAATCATTGGGGATAAGAGAAATGGAGTGGTGACAAGAAGAATACTAACAACTAATGAGGTATGTTTAATTTCAAAAGTTGAACCGGTATCAACAATTCAGGCATGTAAAGATGAACATTGGTTGAAAGATATGGAAGAAGAATTAAATGAGATTGAGAAAAATAACACATAGACCTTGGTTCCCAAGCCTAAAAATAAAAAATGTTATTGGAACTAAATAGGTTTTTAGATATAAATTGAATGAGGATGGTCAATTTATAAGGAATAAGGCTAGATTGGTTTATAAAGGACATTATCAAAAGGAAGAAATCGATTATGGAGAGACTTTTGCACATGTAGCTAGGATTGAAGCTGTAAGATTATTTCTTGCCTATTCTTCTTATAAAGACTATAAGGTTTATCAGATGTATATTAAATGTGCATTTTTTATGAGGATCTTGATAAGGAAGTTTATATTGAGTAACTTGATGGTTTTTCACTATCAAGTGATAAAAATATGGTTTGCAGGTTATGGAAAGATATATATGGATTGAAACAAGCACCTAGAGCTTGGTATGCAAGGTTGGATAAATATATTTTGAAGCTTGGTTTTACTAAGGGTAGTGCTGACAGTAATTATATTATAAAATCACTGATGATGATATACTAATTATTGAAGTATTTGTTGATGATATTATTTTTGGAGGTGAAGATAAATTATGCATAGAATTTCCTAAGAATATGGAGAAAGAATTTGAGATGTCTATGATTGATGAGATGAAATATTTCTTAGCTTTGCAGATTACTTAGAATAACAAAGGTATTTTCATCTGTCAAACTAAATAAGCTAAGGAATTATTCAAGAAATTTGGTATGGGAGATTCTAAACCGGTAAGTACTCCTATGGTTACAAGTGAGAAATTGACAAGAAAAGATGTTTCTGCACTAGTAAATCCTACAACATATAAATCTATGATTGGAGGTCTACTTTATTTGACTTAGACTAGGCCTTACATTATGAATGTTGTTTGTATTGTTTCAAGATTTCATAGTGATCCTAGAGAAAATCATGAGATGGTGGTGAAAAGGATTTTTAGATACTTGCAAGGTACATCAGAATATGGCTTATGGTACCTTAAGAGTGATAACTTAACTTTATGTGCATATACAGATGTTGATTGGGCTGGAGATGTTGATGATCGGAAAAGCACTTTCAGTGGAGATTTCTTTCTTGGAAAGAAGTTGGTTTAATTGATCAACAAGAAACAGTCATGTACTTCTTTATCTACTACTGAAGTTGAGAATGTTGTTGTTGCTACTAACTATACACAAGTTATATGGATGAAGAAAATTTTGAAGGATATAAAGGTGGATTGTGATGCACTGGTAGTTATTTACTGTGATAACTCTACTGCTATTGATATATCAAATAATCTGGTATTTCATTCTAAAATAAAGAACATATATATCAAGTATAACTTTTTGAAGGAGAAGGTTGAAGCAAATGAAGTTAGACAGGTTTATGTGAACACTAAAGAGCAAATTGCAGATATTTTTACTAAGATTTTGTCCAAGGAATCATTTGAGTACCTGAGAGATAGATTAGGAGTTCCTGCCGCTCTGGTAAAGACTTGATTGACACGGTCTGACATCAATATGACATGCATTATCAGAGATACTATTCATTTTGGAACTGATGTGGGATGCTACTGCTCAGGGGGAGTAGTTAGCATTGTGATTCAGAGGTTTATTCTGTCAAATTTCTGGCATTGATGTCAAAGGGGGAGTGATGCTGATGTGAAAAAGAAAAAGAAATAAAAAGGGGAAAAGATATTGTTTTTCAAAACTATATGTGAGATATTGTTGGTTGTCTTCCACAGGGGGAGACTTGTTTGGCATTTCTTGGTACTTAGATGTTTTTCACATCTAGTGTTTCCATCAAAGCCAAAGGGGAAGATTATTGGCCATTTGATGGAATTGATTATGTGATGCATTGATGTTTTGTCATTGATACCAACACTAGCTATTTGGATGCTTTACCGAAACTCTTCTGGTCCTGGTAGGTTGAGTGGTTTTTGGGTAACTTGGATTCGACATGATCTGGTAGGCTCTGATATAGTCTAATGATGGAATTAGCTTGTTCATGATACTTATACTCATATTTGGTTAGTTGGTTTTGGTTTGAAGATTGGATGTTATCCTGCTTGCTTAAAAGATTGATTTCTAGTTTTGGCGAGGGTTTCACCGGTAGAGCTTTAAATGGAAATCTTTGATGAATTGCATAAGTAATGTTGGTATAGCTTCAGATAGAGTTTTGGTATGTTGTTTGTGATCATGTTCAAGACTTGGCTTATGGAGATCATTGATGAAGTGTGTGGACCTATACTGGGTCTCGATTGATCTAGCTTATGGATCAACTTTAATGTAAGGTGTGGATAGGACCTATTGATGTATTTATAGGATATCTTATGTGTTGATATTATTTATTTGGTGTAAGGCCAACTTGGTTTGTAGTTATGTAATTGGTTTATTGTCTAGTGGCCAACCTGATTGTTTATGGTCGAGGGTTTTGTATAAATAGATGTAAGATCTCATTGTAGATCATCATGGTTAATGTTAGAGGTCATCATCAAGGAATGTAATTTGTGAATAATGTAATATCATTCAGCTAGAGGAGTTGGTTGATCATTGGAGATTGAATTTGGTTTATGTAAGAGGATTTAGTCCTTCGGTATTGAGCTTAACCGGAATTGTACTTAGGCATAGGATATTCTATCTTTTGCAGTTCAACACTTCTACGGATTGTAGTATGGATTTATATGTAGTTAGTGAGGCTCCTTTTGTGACGAGCAGTGCACTCTAGGGTGTTGGCCTTCTTGCAAGTGCAGGCCCCCTCAATTATAATTCATATACTTACTACAAAAGTATTATCTGACTGTGGGTAGGCTTCCCACCATGGTTTCTCCCTTTACTGGGTTTTCTATATAAAAATCTTAGTGTTATGTGGATGGCTTTTATTTTATAATTATTGTTTATGCTTAATTGGTTTAACTACTATTCCAATATTAATGTTTTGGGTTTCAGTATTAAAGTTTAAATTTCTAATGGTTCCTATAATCCGTGACAACTGATTCAACCCCCCCTCTCAGTTGTCTTCTGGTTATTTGAACTATCTAACATGTAGGCTTATCCATAGACCTCCTCCTAGTTATGAAATAATGAATCCATTTTCTATTTTATGAGATGTGAATGTCATGTGTTATCATTGTAATGGAATTGGTCATAAAAGTCATGAATGTAGAAGAAATAAATTTTAATCATATAGTAGTCCCCCTATATCATCTTTTAACAAGAATGTAAAATCTTACTATTGTCAAAGTTTTGGTCACATTGAAAAACATTGCAAGTTAAGGGAAGATAAGGCTAAAAAGACACTTTCAACAAAACCAAAAACAACATCGAATCAGAATGATGCAACTACGAAAAGAAAAGAAACCAAAAAAGTATGGGTTGAAAAAGGCAAAAATGTATCAAGTCTGATAGTTTAAATAACTCTACATGCAAAAAAAAGAAATCTATGGGTTTTGAATGGTGGTTGTTCCAATCATATGACAAGAGATAAGAAGAAATTCACGAAGTTTGAAGATTGGAATGGTGGTTCAGTTCAGTTTGGAGACATTTCTTCAATTAAGATAAAAGGCAAGGGCACACTAAACATAGATGGCAATTTAAAATCTCACACTGTATACTATGTAGAAGGACTGAAATACAATTTTCAGAGTGTGAGTCAAATGTGTGATAGAGGATACACATTTACCTTTGACCCCAAAGGTTGTGAAATCAGAAAAGAGGATAATGGCCAATTACTTGCAGAGGGAAAAAGGATGGATGGAAATGTCTACAACTTGAAAGAATGCTTTGAATCTTAGTGCATGATGGGTCAAGATGATGAAAGTTGGTTGTGGCATAGAAGGCTAGGATACATCAATTCTGATAATCTTGTTAGAGTGAGTAAGAAAGGATATGCAAGGCACATACCTCAAATCATTAAACCAACAAACACCATTTATGATGAGTGCCAAAGAGGAAAGCAAACTAAGGTCATATTCCAGAAAAAAAAAGTTTTCTACCACAAGACCATTAGAACTTGTTCATAATGATTTGTGTGGTTCAACTACAATAAGAGCTCTCAATGGTGAGAAACATTTTATGTTTCTCATTGATGACTTCTCAAGAATGACATGGGTTTCCTTCCTTCAGTGTAAGTCACAAGCCTTTGAAAGATTTAAAATATTTACAAAAATGGTTGAAAGAGAGAGTGGTCACAAGATTAAATGTCTCATATCAGACCATGGAGGAGAATTCACATCAAATGAGTTTGAGGACTATTGTAAAAGAAATGAAGTTAAATGAAAATATTTAGCCCCTATAATACCACAACAAAATGGATTTGTGGAAAGGAAGAATATAACTATCAAGGAGATGACAAGAACTATGTTGAATGAATCTAATACACCTGATGTTTATTGGAAGGAAGTTGTCCACAAAGTTGTATACACACTTAATAGGGTGCAGCTAAGAGTAAATAACAAGATGACTCCAGTTAAATACTTAAAGGTTTTTGGTAGTAAATGCTTCATAAAAAGAGATGAGGATAGTTTAGGAAGCTTTGAATCAAGATGTGATGAAGGAATCTTCTTGGGGTACTAAACTCATAGCAAGGCCTAGAAGTGCTTCAACAAAAGGCTAAAGAAGGTTGTTGAGAGTATACATGTGAGAGTGGATGAAGAACTACTTAAAGGTGAACAAAATACAATAAATTAGATTGAAGAGCCATATGTAGAAGATGAAGAGGAAACTGAAAGTGAAGAAGAAGTACCTAGCAAGGCACCCAATAGATATGTGGAAAAGAACCATCCCAAGGATCAGATTACTGGCAAAAAAAAATGAAGGTGTACAAAATTAGAGAAGACATGCAAAAAAAAATGAACAAGTAAACTTTTTCTTCATGACTAAATTGGAATCAAGAAAGTTTAATGAACCTAGAAAGAGTGAAAAGTGGATGAAAGCAATGGAGGAAGACCTGCAACAAATAGAAAACAAGACATGGGAATTGGTTCCTAGACCTATTGATAAGAATGTCATTGGGACTAAATAGGTCTATAGGAACAAGATGAATGAAGAAGGAAAATTGATAAGAAACAAAGTTAGATTAGTATGCAAGGTATATGCTCAAGTTGAGGGGATAGAATTTGAAGAGGCATTTGAACTAGTTGTAAGACTTGAAGAAATCAAAATGTTTTTTAGCATTTTCAACATACAAGGGATATAAAGTATACCAAATGGATGTCAAATCTTACTTCCTCAACGGTAATCTTGAAGAAGAGGTGTACATAGAGCAACTTGAAGGATTTCAACTACATGAGGATGAAAACTTTGATTGCAGGTTGAGGAAAGCTTTATACGGGTTAAAATAGGCACCAAGAGCATGGTATTCTAGTTGGATAAATACTTACATCAACAATGTTTCAAGAAGGGGTGTGTTGATAGAAACTTTCATATCAAAATAGATGGAAATCTTATGATCATAGTTGTAGCATATGTGGATGACATAATTTTTGCAGGCAATAAAGATGACTTATGTAAGGAGTTTGTTGATCAAATTTAGTCTGAATTTGAAATGTCATTGTTGGGAGAGGTGTCATATTTCCTTGGGCTACAAATATCTCAATTAAGTACAGGTATTTTTATATCACAAACCAAGTATGCTAAAGACATGTTGAAGAAATTTCAAATTGAAGATAACAAGCCAGTTAGTACACCCATGGTAACATGATGCAAACTAAGCAAGGATGATGAGTCATCGAGTATTGATCAAACCTTGTATAGATCAATGATTGGAAGTCTATTGTACCTAAATACCTATAGATTGATATAGTTCAAGCAGTATGCATGGTGGCCAGATTTCAAGTACCTCCAAAAATATCACAAGTGAATGTAGTAAGGAGAATATTTAAGTATCTGTAGGGGACTCTTAATTATAGCTTATGGTATCTAAAGAGTGGAGATTTCACTTTGTAAGCCTACACTGATGTTAATTGGGTAGGTTGTATGGATGATAGGAAGAGCACTAGTTGTGGGTCTTCTTCCTTGGTGACTGGTTAGTCTCCTAGCATAGCAAGAAGCAAGAATCAATTTCATTATCAACTACTAATCTAAATACGTTGCAACTGCAACTTGTTGCTTCCAAGTATTATGGATGAAAAAGACGCTTAAGGACATTTAGGTAGAATTTTCAAACCCTATTTTAATAATGCGCGACAACTCAAGTGTCATTAACATCTCCAAGAACCCTATCATGCATTCTAGGAAAAAGGATATAACAATCAAGTATCATTTTCTTAGAAAAAAGGTTGTAGAGAGAGAAGTCAAAGTAGAATATGTAAGTACATGTGAACAAGTGGTAGAAATTTTTACTAAGACATTTCCCAAGGACACATTTGGATATCTAAGACTGAAATTTCGGGTCCTCCCACCTTCCTTCACAACCTAAGAGTTTTATAAGGTATGTGGTTCAGGGGGAGCATACTATCTTACACTTTTTACCCTTGACCCACATGCTTGTTCCCAAGAGGAGATTTAAAAATTTAATAAGCAGTATTGACACTACTTTTTATATTGTAATAATAGTTCTCTTAGTAGGTATTGTAGACACCTAGAAGTTGCACGAGAAATTAAGTGAATTTTATTCATATAATTATCCCTAATTCTTCCAATTTATTAAATTAAGATTTAATTAATATCCCTATTCTTCTAATTAGCCTATTAATCAAATTTAATATTTGATTAATATTTCCCTTCTTCTATCTAAACTATTTAATTAAATTTACATTTAATTAAAACCCCCCCTCTAGCAATTTTAATTAAATTCACATTTAATTAAAAATCTTCATTTATCCCCTTTTCCCTTTTAATAAAATCCACAATTAATTAAAACCCCCTTTGCAAATAAATAAATTAAAAGTTTATTTATAAATCTCCCCACTTGCCAAATTCAAAATTCACATTTGAATAAATCAATATTTATTTAAATCTATCAAATGCAAGTTGCAACCAACAATTGAAATAAATCATTTTTATTTTAATTAAATCCTATTTTTCCCTCACCCACTTGTAAAATCCTACATCTCCCACTTGCCTCCTAATTATCCTTCTAGAATCCTTCTAGTCGCATCCTAATCATGTCTAATCTCCTAATAATGTCCTTTCCCTAAATTTGAGGAGGTCACTTCTCAAGTTTGGAGGAAAGTCTTCTAAATGCATTAAAGGCTTCATTTTCTTCAACAAGTTAACTTGTTGAGTTCCCCAAATTTGGATGGACTCTTACAAATTTGTCCCCCAAAGTTCTATTAACCATTAATGGTTAATTCAACCTCTCCTCATGGTTAGAATATTTCTCTCTAACTTAACCCTCATCTAACCCAAAGTTCTCATCAAGCACTCATGGCTTTGACCATAGTTATCTTATTAACCCTTGCACAAGAGTTCACCCGTTGGGTAAAGGCTTTATCCATTATTTATCTACTAACCCAACCATAACCTTACCTCTATAACCACCATCTCTCCTCGAACATTTAATGCCTCTTACATCTCCTCTCAAGCCCTCTTAAGGAGATATTTATCAACTTGGGATTCAATTGAATCCCTCACATGGATTGACATCTTTTATTCCTAGCGCTTATTGAGATTTCTTAATCTCAACCATCCATTTCTCTATTTTCCTTATAAATAGAGTTGATTTCATCTTCAAAATAATCCAATCTTTTTGTGCATCTAAATTATAGTCATTTTGCAGGTTAAGGAGCTCATTCAGCTCATGTTCAAGCATTAGCATGAGCATTATAGCATTTAGCATTTGAATCATGTTTTAGGACATCATCTAGTTTAAATGTGTATCTTTTCATAGCTTAATTAACTCATCTAGTATCATTTAATCTTTAATTAGAATTAATCTAGTTTTATTATCTTCATCATCTTGAGCATTTAGTCTTGTATCTTGCATCCTAGCTCTCATTCATCATCTGAGCATTCATTAGGATCTTAGTTGCATCCATTTTGATCCTAGAATCATTTAAATCTATTCTCTAGGTTGTCATCCAAGAGATCAAGTGCTCTTCCAAGTGAGGGCCACCATGAATCTTGAGGGTCTTTAGAGATAGAGGATCATGGAATGATTTTAAAGAGTTTAGATTCACTAACTTGTTTTATTGATTTCTAACCTCTAATGCAATGTTTCATGTGTGTGTTTGAGTTGTTTCCCTCACAATTCAGGTTGATCCCAAATTTCAAGCACACATTTTTGGCACCCATCGTGGGGTTGGACCCCTAAAATTTCAAAATTTCTATTTTTTTTATAGGATTCACGCCTATACTTTTCAAATGCAGATAAGTACATACAACCTCTGTTATTGTGCATTTGAAAGATCTTATAGTGCATTTGATGGATATTATGACACATTTGAAAGATATTCTAGGACATTTAACTTTTCTTATAGCGCATATAATATATCTTCCTGCGCATTTACCTTTTCTTATAGTGCATTTGACCAATGTTTTTGGACATATGACTATTCTTTTAGCGCATATGATCTCTGTTTTTGTGTAGATAAGGAAGAGACAGAAATTTGTAACCAAGATTTGAAATTAGGCATGTGGAAGCCCACCTAAGGTTTTGGATTTTCACTAACTTCTTTCTTTGCAAGTTTCTTGTAGTTTTTGAGGAGTTAAGTTAGGATTTAGTGATTTCTTTTATAGCTTTCTCAAAGTTGGTTAAAAATAACTCATATTTCCTTTTGGGTAAAAATAACTTCATTTTTCAATTTGGTGTTCTAAAAAGCACCTCACTTGTTTTTGGGCTCTAAAAAGAATCATATTCGCAAGGTAAAAAGAACAACAAATCAAACATTTACTTTCTTGAAAAGTTGGGATTCACACCTCAAATTTTGCTCTTTACAAAAAACAACAATCTTTCATTTTCTTGCAAAGGTAAAAAGAACAATCAACTTGTCCATTCTTACAAAGCAAGTTACTTTCAATAAAAATGTGTTTTTATTTTGTTGACCAAGATTTCCATTTCCTAGTTAAAAAATCAATTGTTATGAAGGATTAAAAAGAACACCATGCTTGTTGAATAAAGGATAAAAAATTATTTCTTTGGAAAGATAAAAAGAATGCTTGGATTCTGTGTCTCGAAAGTGGTAGGCATATGCTCTCTGCTTGGATTCTGTGTCTCGAAAGTGGTAGGCATATGCTCTCCCCTTAATTAGGTGATCAAAAGGCCAAAATCACACTTTTATGATTTCTTTTACTTCAATAATTTTACATCCTTTGGAGGGCCTCCCTTCTCGAAGCCTTTAGGAGGATAGTGAGAAGGGTATGACCCAAGTGAGTACGGCTAAAGCCAAGTAATCAAACTCACTATAATCAAATTGCCCTTTGAGATGAAAATATCAAGAGATAGAGCATATTTGAGTTATCTCATATCGAGCACTTTGTAGGGCCTTGAGGTCTCAATCACGCTTGCGTGAATACATATCATTTGATACTTTTTTGGGCTATATGCCTCAATTGCACTTGCCCAACTTCAAAGGATATCTTCAAATAGAATCCTTATTATGAACCATAGAAGTAGTAACTTAGAGCCGAGTCAGTTGCTAAACATTGGCAATATCATAGGGAAAGGGTGGGAAAGAATCCACCCCCAAGATTACTCAACATATATCTCCCAAGATAACTACCCAGTTGTGAAGCAATTCACTTTGGGTTAATTTTTGAAAAAAGGCAAAAAAATGGGTGCCCTCTACGGGGTGACAAGGTTGTTTGAGCTGACAGAATATCGAGACTAGTGGTATATGATATTATTGATGATCCTTGAATAAAGTTTCTATCTGATGTGTCTTTTATTGTAAATGAAACCAGTTATGACATAGGGGATTTGAGAACATCCTCACAAGAACATACGCTCAATATTTAGCATAGGGATGGCCATTTTTTTCATGTGTGCTATGTCTTCGTATCATGAACATTGAAACATCTTGAAAGTTACAAATCAACCAATACAATAATCAGTTTCAAAAGAAAAGAGCAAAGAGTAACCTTAGAGAGAAGACAATTTCCAAATCCAACTAGTACCTTTGGAAGGGGTATCAAATCTTCAAATATCTTCAAAGATAACATTTCATCAAATGAGATTAAGGAGTATCAAATAGAGTGATCAAAGGTTCCATCATCCAAAAAATCTTATCGAAACAATACCAAGATAGGTTCACAAGTTGCCAAATTAATTTTCTGCATCATGAAACTTGACTCATATCATTTGTCACACTTTGTCATGGGGGCGAATAAAACTAAACCTAACAAGTAAGATTTAGTATCCAAAATAAATTATCCATATCAACCATAAACATCAACATTGACCTTTTTATATGACCACTCCCCATATTTTCAGAAGAAGAATTCTTCATCAAAAGTCTAAGTTGAAGAAGAGACAACCTAGTCCTAGGGCCCTTACAAAAAGGAGTAAATTTCTCTATATGAACCGTAAACTCTCTAAATCACATCATGTTTTCTTGCATCATATGAGTTTGTATCTCCAAGGAAAAACCAATGAATTTGACAAGGAACCTTTGAGAAGTAGGGCTTACATTCAAAAAGCAGCATTCAATCAATGCCTTAACAATGGAGGAAGGATCAATCCAGCCTTATTTTTAAAGTTTTGCATCAATTACAATGAATCTCAACCTGAGCCACCAACTCCACCAAGAACCCTATTAGAAGAGGAGGAATTCACTACTATAGAAATCTATTGATACCCGTTGTCACTTGATCTCAGAAAAACAAAGGAAAGGATCCACAACTAGAATCAAGTACGAGTCAAATGGATTGCAATGCTTTTAATATGAACATGGAAGAAGAAGAGATCACTAAGGATCTTGTCCAATAATTTCAAGAGAATGCCACTTTCCAAAAATTTATGAAAAGGCTTTTAGACATTGATAAAAACAAATATCTCCTCATGTTAGGTAGTAAAGGAGTTAGGACTCTTGAAGATTTTGACAAAAAATTTAAGGAATACTAATGAAAGAATCTCACTAACAAGGGAAAGGACCTATATAGACAATACCCAGAATCAATAAAAAGATCAAGACAACACTCACAACTGACATGATACCCACAATTATGACAATGTTAGTAAACAAGGGGATGCCTATCATCGAAGGTCCATTGAAGGAATTGTGCCCCTAGCTCTTATTACACAACAAATCCAAGCACTCCAATGACAAATGCAAGATATGAAAAAAGGGTCTACAATGAGGTATTCTTTAGAGGATATTTGTCCTTATCCTTTTGGGAGAAGGCTAAACATGATACCTTTCCCAACCAAATTCAAAGATACCGAAGTATGATAAATACGATGGTAATACTGATCCCCGTGGTCACATCAGGAAATTTTGTACTATGAGCTTAGAGTTTTCTCATAACGATACATACATGATGAGGGTATTTCCAAGAAGTTTGGGAGGGAATAAAATGGAGTGGCTATCAAAACTCACACCTCCCATCATATAATTCAATGAGTTGGTGAATAAATTCATTACATAATATTCCTACAATATCTAACATGAGATCACTATGCTTGACATATGCAACATGAAGTAAAAGAAAAATGAAACATTCATGGTGTTCTTACAATGATGGAGACGTATAGTCTCAAGGTACTCATGTGATGTATTTGAAAAGGAAAAGATGGAGATCTTCATAGACAATTTAAATAGTGAAATGAGTTATCAACTCAAACTACAATGTCTACCTACTTTTGTAAAGCTGATTGAAAATGGCATCTAAGTAGAGGAAGCCTCCATCAAGAAAGGGACCTTGAAGTTCTCCAAGGAAGGTGTTAGTTCATCAAGAAATAACACCTATGGAAATCAATATAATAACAACAACTTAGACAAGTCCTAGTTTTGGACTATAAACAAAAATGTTGCTAATGATGGGGTAGTGGATGCCAATAATGTAAAGTCTAAACAACCAATATTGACTTTATCAGGTAACACACCATCCAAAAATGATAAAAGAAGTGCCAATCAAGGCACTAATAATTATCAATGAACTTGTTGGGACTCATTAAAATTGAGTCAAGTTTTGAGCCCCATTTCAAAATTTTGATATTGCATTTTCAGAAAGGTGCCTAATCTCATTCAGGTGGTCTAGTTAGAGAGATGGCAAAATGGAGCCAGTTGATTTTTCGACTGGTAAGGCTCAGTAAATGTGTCCTGCACCTTTCATTTGGCCTATGTAGTATGTTGCAACTTTCAGATTTTGGTTTGGATAAGTTTATCAGGTACTCATTTCAAGGGGTGAGCTGAAAGTGCATTTTAGGTGCAAATGCAGATTTTATTGAGTAGCTTACTTTGAGTGCTTATATCTTTTTCCCTATTGATCATCATGAAATTTTTTTAAATGGATTAAATTATATGCATAAATGTGAGTTATCTTGCTAAATTTCAAGTCCTTATGAATCCATTTTCTCATTTTTCCAAGCTCAATCTGTTTGCAGTTTGTATGGTTTGACAAGTCCCTGTTTCAACAGCTAGTCGGAGCCCTATTTTATATACATGTAAAAGTTGCCTTAGTGAGTGTCATGTCAAAAAATTTCTTTTAGGTTAATTTTGGCATGAATGAAAAGCTATGTTTCAAGTTTCAAGCCTCTACCAATCCGTTTGATTGGTTTTCAAAAGGGTTTCTTGAGCCATTTGTTTTAGTGATCTGTACTTTCATTGCTATATCAGTTAAAGTAGCCATTTTCATGAGCGCACCATTTATACCCAGTCAGAGTTTTGGTCAAATTGAGAATTCTAAGTTTTAATATGTACTTAAAGGTACCTATGTCTCAGTTTTGAGGATCTATGAAGGTTGTTTGATATTTTTAAGAAATGCATCATGAGTTGCCTGCGCATTGACTTCATCAGGTTTGCAGTGTCGACAAAGGTAGTCGGTCATTTTTGACCATTAATATCTCTTTGCTCAGGATTCATCTTGAGAAACTATTTAGTAGAGTTCATTCTTGTATATCAGAGTACATGCTTGTCAGATGGCGAGGTCCAGAAAGGTGTTTTGACCGGTTTGAAAATTACATCTTCACGATTAAATACGAAAAATGTGGCGTAAGTGCCTGAAAGTTGCAAAACTCAATTTGATGATCCAAAAATAGTGTCGATTGATTCTAGAGGTATGTTTAAGGTTAGAGAGGCATTTTAGAGGTTAGCTGCATGAAAATGAAATTTTTTTAGTTGGACCCACTTTGGGGCCCGACCTGGCTCATGCCCATGCATTAATTTTAATGGCGAACTGTTCTTATTTCACGACAATGCAACTTCCCGTGCCTTGGTCTTCACATTACCATCATCATTATTCTAATGCTTTGACTTCTTTCATCGTGAGTGATTGGATTTGACATGAATCTTCTCATTGCAGTTTGCTTTGGAGTAGTGGGTTCAGGAATTGCATATAGTGTTCATGAAATGTGTGAAGATGTGAGACTTATTTTTTTTAGGAATGCAATGGCATGCAATCTCTCAGGGATATATATATATATATAAGTATTCAAGAGCTCTATTGGAGAAGTTTGAAGAAAAATGGAAAAATGTTTTGGAACCAAAGGTTTTTAGGTTACAGCAAGAGGCAATGTGCAAAAAATGGTTATAATGTGGGGAGAGACTATGCGCATAATGTTTGGGAGGTTGTAGAAACTCCAAGAAAATCTCATGGCAGCCATTCTCTTCCTTTTCCATTCATCCCTCTAATCTCACATGGCACTCCCTTGCACCCCTCTAGACTTAACATTGCCTCCCTAAACCCCTCTCTTACATGGCAAATGGTAGTTGGCAGTTCACGTGGCTATTGAAAATTTCAGCCAAATGCAATTTGGTTGCCAACTCCTGTGTGGATGGTGGAGGAGAGGAAATGTGGAAAACTCCAGGCAAAAATGCAAAAAGTAAGAGCATCTTCCCTTTGCGTGGCTATTGGGAGGCCACATCAGAAATATTCAAGCAAATGCTATGGGCAGGTGTAAAGCCCAAGATTTTTCCTCTCTGCGTGGTGGATGAGAAACTACAGGTAACATGGTAGTGTTGTCCTCTATGTGGTGTGTGTGGTGTGGAGGTATTTAAATTCCAACCAAATGACATTGGCAGGCTTGAAGCCAACTCTCCCTCCACATGAAGTCTCCAAGGCATGAAGCCATTATGGAGTGTGGCATGGAGTAACCTTGGTAGGTTTCCCCTACGTGGCATGTAAATGTGCATTGAAGTTTTGAAGAAATTCAATCAGGAAATGAATGCCAATCCTCACTGTTGCATGGAGAGTTGAAGAAGCATAGAAAACCCCAAGCCAATGCAATGGAGTGGCAGCATGGTCAATGAAACAACAAAATTTTTCAAACAAATGCAATTTGCACGTTTGAAACAAGACAAATCTCCTTCCTTGTTGTGTGCGTAGTGTTTGGGAGATATTGTTTTTTAAACTTTCAAGTAAATAGCATTGGTAGGTGTAAAGCTTGATTCCATGACCTTGCCATGGTGCTCTAAAAGGGCATTTTGAATATTCAATGAATGCAAAGTTACAGAGAAAAACTTAAAAAAATGCAGTTTCAGGCATAAAGCTTTATCCCACATTGGCTGGGGAATGTAATTTTTTGGCATTTATAAGCACAACCCCACCCATCCATAGTGTCAAAGCCTCATGAGGATTTTGATGGATGGTGCTGATGGGCGCCCAAGGCTGCCCCATACACATGGGCACACTTCCTGAGGAAGGAGGCTGACAGGTGGTGACAAGTGGACCCCATGCAGACACAAATCTTGAGGTAAGTGAATTTTGTAGAGGAGCAAATTAACCAGCGAGCAAGTTGCAGGAGATCCAATGACTATCGTGACTTTGTGAAGGGGAGATGCTCATGTGTTAAGAAGGTTCAAGGTGATCCAACGACTCGTGTGACTTCATGACCCAAAAATACAAGCTCGTTAACCTCTGCGAAATGGTGAAAGATAGGTGGTGGGTCTAGGTGGAAAGATAGCTTGTAGGTCTCACTAAGGTGGCGACAATGTGGCTGACACACAAGCAGATAGGTGGTCGACAAGTGGCCGTGATGAAGCGTACATGTGGTGATGATGAGTTTTAATCCAAGGTGGCACCTAGTGGACCCCATCAACTAATCAGAGGCTGCCACATGGCAGGGCGTTAGGGCAAAATTAGGCCAAAAATCAAAGTTAAAATCAAGTTTAATATATAGTTGAGACTATACAAGAAATTGAAAAAATTTAACTAATGGAGTCACAAAATGTTTAATTCGTCCAGAGGTCCATTTTTGGTCAAATAAGCATAGTACATAATATTTCTCACCCTTTGACAATAATAGCAAAGGATACTGTCAGGATATAATTCCTCCTTGTATCTATTTTGCACTGACAGAAATATCTCCCCCATTATCTTTATCAGATGTATCTCCTCTTTTGATACCACTTGTTACATCTTCTAAAGGTAAAACAATTAAGCTGGGGGGGGCTTGACCATCAACTAACATCAATTTCTCAGCACCCAAGTGTATATGCAAACCAAAACCCTAACGCATATGCAAGACTAAAACCAATTTAAGGCCCTTGTGTTAGTGTGTATGACATACCTGCCAGTTAGACTGCATCATGACCCTTTTGATATGCATAAGCCATTTTGACCCCAAAATGCTGATATCAAGTGTTGAGGCTAACACTGATACCAATTGTGTCTTTTTTGATACCAAAATGCATGTTCTCTTGTGAAAGTAACTCTCCCTCTTAGCAAGAAACTCTCCTAGTGATCCAATTGTGATTTCAATTGAATAGGCATTAAAATATCTCACAATCTCGGATACCACCAAAGACACCATCACACCAGTACAACCATAGACACTTGCACACCCTACGTGTCCAGGAAATCTAGTACAAGTCATAAATCATGGTTTTCAACTCCCCCTAAGTCATGCATCTCAGATCCACATTGCCGGTGAAGTCTAGTATTGGGGCTCTAATCAACTCCATATACTGGTTGAGTTGTGCATATGTGATCATCTGATGATCTTTTAGCTCCATTATATCCACCACAACTTATGACATGATCCCAGATATTTATAATTCTATACAATGTCATCATCATGCCAAGAGTTAAACCGGTTAGCCCAAAAACATGCATGCCTGCATGATCAACAACCAAGCCAACATATGTCATTAAGGTCTTCATCAACACCACCAGAGACATAGACACCTTATTCCATGTTACCGGGTCTAATGCAATGATCTTAAACCTTATTGTCTTACATAGGCTACAAGTACCTATTACCATCATACCAGTAACATCCTACACATATCAGTTTCTTGTACTGGTCCATTATCCCTACTAGAGCACCTCCCTATCACTCCTAACATTATGTGTCACTTTGCATCTAATTCCAATTGTTAATCTCCATTTGTAGAAATACACAATAGTGATCTAACTCTGATCTGTAGGTGTGTAGCCAAGGCAACTTCTACACACACTTATCTTCCCATTTCCATCCTTCATATCGACAACATCTTGTTCTTTAGTTTGTCCTCTTTCACTAAGGGAGCCTCTACTCCCCCTAGGTTCCTTCATCTCATTTAAACCTGAAGAGATATCACTTATGCATTGAATGCACAATGTCGGTCCATGGTTACATCTTCTTTCTTCTCCCTCCATACCCGCTTGGTCGCATTCTTCTTCCCATTTTTAGTCTTGGGAGCAGCTTTAGCCTTGTTTTGTTGATGGATTCTTTCATTTCTGGACTCTGTTGCATCACAACTAGAAGTAGTGCTATAGTAGCACACACCATCCATCCCAACTTCATGATTGGGGAATCTCTTACCATACCGGTTTGACCATCTTCTTCTGGTCATGTTGTTGTGACTGGCAACCAAGACCAATGCACCTCTGATCCTACAGGGACATTTCTTCTTTGGTTCCATGCAGGTCTATGACTTCCATATGCTCTCTATTCATTTTTAATTTGAGTATAGTTTCTATATCAACTTCCATGTGATTGCAAGTCCTTTTTCTTGCATTCATAACTTCCATGGGCAATTTTATTGCAGTTATATCAAATATCATTTGCATAACTAGGAGACGGGATATGCATGTATCTACTCCTTGATATATTTTTCTCATTTGCATGATAACTATGAGATCCTAGATTATTCCTTCTAGATCCCTTTCTACATTCTTCTGCCCTATGGCCATGACCATTACATGCAAAGCAATAACCGAAGAAGGAAGGTTTATAACTTACAAACTTATTTTTCCATGTGATAAGTTGAGACTTTGTCATGTTTTTATCATCAAAACTCTTAGGTTTTTGACATCTTTTGGTTTGCATGGTAGTAGTGAAGTATTGTAAATTGACTATATGTATTCTATGTGTTAAACTTGAACATATGGGATCATGTTTGAACTTTGTCGGTCTAATCCTGTAGCCCTGCCATTTATTCCTGCAACCAAATGATTTGTTCATGTTGTTATGCAGATTATTTAGGTTAATATCATACGTGAATTAATGAATGTATTAATTAATTAAAATACATATGCATGTCCTTGTATGTTGTTTTTGTTGTAGTGAAGATAATAAATGATGTTGCAATGGATATTCTCCTTTCTTGCCTGAAGAAGGAGGAATTACATAAGAAATAATTGGAGATCAAGTTGAAGAGGAGCTGAGCGAGTGCAAGGTATGGCATGAGTAGAGCAGCCAAGTAGCACTATGGAAGTTTAACTCTAGTGGGCATTGAATTCACAAAATATCGCTACGACATGCAAAGAATGTGGTTTGGTCTAGATCCACATTTCTTGCAGCCAAGCTCTAGTTATCTTCTTCATCAGTCAATCATCTGCCTCTTCTTCTGGGTGTGATTTGAGTTGTCCATTGTAGTTGATCTTTTCTTTTTAATAAGCTCTTCTTTTTTTCTTAGAGGAGAGACAAAATAGAAAGGAATAGAGCAGAGAATTTTTATAAGCATTCTGGAGTTTTTCTTGTAAAACATGTAATCATTTTCAGGAAGAAATGAATAAAAGATATGTTGTTCTGATCTGCTAAAAGTATTTTTCAAGAAGCTTTATATCACTCATCCAAGGGGGCCTACTTGGTGAGTGATCCTATGTTTATGCTCATTGAAATTAGTTATTCTTTAGTTGCAGTAGAAGTTCATGCCCTAATTGTTCCTGTAGCCACTGGAAATAGATCCATTGACTGTTCCTGCAGCCAAGACAAAACAAAGTGATTTTTGCTATTTATATTAGATCATTCCAACATTGTTTTTATAAGCTTTGTTGTAGCCTTCTATAATTTTAATTCTTGCCTTTCCTTTTTGCATAATGTCAGTTACTGCAACAATGCAAAATAGCCATTGAAGGAGCTTAATGCATATATAGTGCAGACCCATTTCAAGTTTTATGTCCCCGGGTTGATAACTAAATGAACACTAGCCATGAAAATAGTAACTTTACTAGATGAATGTCCAAACTTCAAGTTGAGATTTCAATTAGAGTTATTATTATTATAGTTGGGGTGGACATTTGTGGCACCATTGTCAAGGATGGTGTCAAACTAAGAACCTTTTATGATTATTATTGTTTCTAGTTAATTATTTTTGAGATTCTTTATTGTTTGAAAATTTCATGAATCTGCATGCATAAAAGAAGAAGAGACCCCAGAGGTAGATTCTACCCACTCATCCTAATCATGCAGAAGATAATTTCCCAGATATAAATCATTTTTCTGAACTTTACCAAGCCCCACAAAATTTGAATCACCCTAAATCTGAATTTCTGGAAGGTAGTCTTCAGTTTCTTTTTGGTCTTCAAGAAGAAAAATTTCCTATTGTAATAACCCCCACAAGTCTAATGTAGGGGAACCCTCTTCCTGGTGGGAATAATCCACCACCACCAGGTCCAATGTTTGAGTTTCCCATCTCTGATCAGCATGATAATGCTAATCTCAAGAACATTACAACATCTTCACTCCCTAAATTCTATTGATTGGTGACAGAGGATCCAGACACATTTTTGTTTGAGTTTGATGTTCTCTGTAGGAGTTTTGACTATACTACAGATGCCCATAGACTCAAAATTTTTCTTGCCACTTTGAAGGAGTCATCCTTGAGATGGTTTATGAGCTTGGGTAGTAGCACAATCAGTACATGGGATGAGATGAGACAGTTGTTTCTTGTAAAATACAAAGATTATTGTAGAGGCACTGATCGTCATGGGGATGATATCTTTAGAATGACACAAACTGAAGATGAGATTCTTGAAGATTACTTGGAAAGGTTTCTATTTAGTGTCAAAAAGTCCAAGCATAGCACTCTCAATGAAGATTCCCTCAAATTGATATTTTTAAGGGGAATCGGTGATGAATGTACTGATTCCTTGGATCTTATGGGAGGAAGTGACATTACACAATCCACTTGGGCTGAAATAGGACAAATTTGCAAGAAGCATTCTAGATCTACTTCTAAGAAGAATAGGAGATTTAAACTTGGGGAACCATTATCAACATTTGGAACTAGAGTTTCTAGAATGGAACTTATATCAAAGGATTTCAAGGAGGACATTATAAACAATATGGCTACCTAGTTGGATATACTGGCAGCTAAGAAGAAGCATGAGGAAGCTGATGCATTCCTTGCAGAATTTTGTCCTCATTGTAAATAGCGAAAGAAAGATTACAGATGTAAGATGGTTGCAAACGTGAAGGTACCCGAGTTCAAGCCAATTCAAGGTGAGGATGAGCAAGTCTTCTATGTTTCTCAAAGAAGACCAAATTTTCAAAGACAAGGTATGCTACCCTATCCACTTTCTTTTTCTAGTTATAGTGTAAATTCTTATCCACCAAATAACTAATGGCAACCACAGTATTCTCAAAATTTTGGTAACTACCAAAATTGGTACAGTTCATAAGGCCAAGGGCAGCATTTTGCTAATCAAATGCCATAGTGGCAGCAGCCACAGGGGAACTGGTACACACCTCAGGGCCAAGGAAACCAGTTTCAAGGGAATTGGCAACCTACTTCTCAATGGAGGGGAAGCCAAACATGGCCATCTCAATCTTCTTGTTATCAGCCGCCTATTCAGCAGCCACAACCTCCTACTTTATTGTCTCCTCCTGCAGCTACTACTGCACCACCTAAACCAACACAGTTGCCTACTCAACCATTGCTAAATCCAAATATCAAGCCTCAGCAAAAACAACAACAAGCTTATTTGGATGATGTTAATCAGTACCCAACCTATTCTTTATCACTAGATGACATTCACCTATGATCTGGAACAACTTTACCTATTCCCTCTCATCTAGTTATCACCGAGGTATAGGAGGAGCAAGAAATCTCTAATCCAACAGATACAATACCCTGGAATCAAATATTTCCACCATTTCCCCATAGATTACAAGAGAAAGAAGTCCCCAATGAACAACATCAAATCTTTGATATTATTGATCAATTGAAGCACATTTGTGTTAAAATTCTATTATTGCAAGCAATAAAGGATGTTCCTATATATGGTAAGGCATTGAGAGAAGCATGTCTAAAAAACTTGGCAGGAAGAAAAAGGATCCACAAACAATGCATGTTATGGGTCAACTGGCTGATATTATGTTAGATAAGATTGTCATCCCAAAGTATTCTGATCTAGATAGTCTTGTTGTGAGTATAGTCATTAGTGGCAGTCAAATAAAAAATGTTTTGATTGATTTAGGGGCATCCATTAATGTAATGACAAGGGAAGTAATGAAACATCTTGAGATCAATATTTTAAGTCCTACACCCATAGTTCTATAGCTTGCTGATGGCTCTATAGTGAGACCTAATGGTATCATAGAGGACATAGTGGTTATTCTAGATTCCAGGGAATATCATGCAGACTTTATGATTTTATCTCCAAAGGTAACATTAGGGAGATATCTGGCCATTTTGGGTAGACCTTGGCTTGCCACAATTGATTCATATATTGGGTGTAGATTAGGGGATATGACTATTTCAGATGGGAGTTCTACAAAAACATTAGCCTTGTATTCTCCAGCACAACCCTAGCTTGAATAACAACAAGCCATTTGGCCTATCTTGGGAGAAGAATCTAAAGAAATTGACTCTATTAATAACCTTATGATGATTAATCGAGGACCACTCCTCTAGTTATGTGATGAGGAATCAATTCTTTATACAATCCTAATAAATGAATTTATAGAAGAGTAAAAATTGCAGGAATTGGTTCCGAATATTGCAGATTTGGACTTTCCTATAGCCACTGATATATTGCATACTCTGTTTCCACATGAATTATCTTCTTCTCATTTTTTTGATATAAACCAGATTGATCTTACTATTAAGATATAGGTGGAATGGAATAAATATTTGAATATCAATATATATCTATCAGATACTCAAAAAGAGGGCCTTGTGGACTTGCTAAAACTTCATAAAAATGCTTTTGCATGGGATTACAAGGATATGAATGGGATTGATCCAGTAGTTTGTACCCACCATATTTATATAAAGGATGAGTGTTGCCCACTCAGACAACCTCAAAGAAGATTCAATCCTACTTTGAAGGAGATAGTTAAAGAAGAATTATAGAAATTGTTAAAAGCTGGGTTTATCTATCCTCTCTCTGACAGTCAAATCCAGATAGTCCTTGAGGATCAAGAGAAGACAACATTTACTTTCCCATGAAGCACATATGCATATTTTGTTCTTCCTTTTGGGTTGTGTAATGCTCCAGCCACTTTTCAACGAGCAGTGAACAGTATCTTTTCTGATATTTCTCAAGATATTATGGAAATTTACATGGATGACTTTACAACTTATGGTTCTGAATTTGATCAAGCATTGGGTAATCTAAAGAAAGTTTTGTAGCGATGTGAAGACTACAATGTCTTTAAAAAATAAGAAGTATTTCATCATGATGGAAGAAGGAATAGTCTTTGGCCATCATATATTTGTACAAGGCATCCAGGTGGATCCAACAAAGATTAAGGTCATTCAACATATTAATGATCCTGTGAAGCAAAAAGATGTAAGAAGTTTTCTTGGTCATGCTGAATACTACAAATGTTTTATCAAAGATTTCAGTAAAATTGCAAGTCCCTTATATTCACTACTTACTAAAGATGTAGAATTTAAATGGACCCCAGCATGGAATGAAGCTTTCTTAAAGCTTAAGAATGCTTTGACTCAAGCACTAGTTCTTAAAGGGCCAAATTGGTCTCTACCATCCTAAATCCATATAGATGCATCTGATTATGCAATAGGAGCAATGCTAGGATAGAGAATTGACAAATTAGAAAATGCAATATATTATATTAGCAAGAATTTGCAAGGACCTAAATTAGATTACACAGTTACTGAAAAGGAAATGCTAGTTGTCATATATGCACTTAATAAATTTAGACACTATATCACATGATATCCCATATTTGTGCATACAGATCATACTACAATTAGATATCTCATGAATAAGCCATCAATCACTGGTAGATTAGCTCATTGGTTATTGTTGATGCAGGAATTTGATATCACAGTTGTTGATAAACCAGGAAAGTCTAATGTGGTTGTAGATTAACTTTCACGTCTTCAATTGTAAGAAGATTATACAATAATTGATGATACTTTTCCAGATGAACATTTGTTTCTCATTCAAGCTTACACTCCTTGGTATGCTGATACTGCCAACTATTTAACTGCAACTAAGATGCCAATTTATTTCTCTCCTAAGGAAAGAAGGTTGCTAGTTGAATTTTTTTTTAACTTCTCATGGATTGTTGATTGTCTATTTTATACTGGACCTAGCCAAGTCATACGAAGATGTGTTAGAGAAGATAAAACATATGACATCCTGCATGCATGTCATGATGAGCTATGTGGAGGTCATTTTGCTACCAAAAGAACAACACTGAAAATACTCAATACATGATACTATTGGCCCACATTACATAAGGATGCAAGTCAGTACACATGGAAATGTGACAGATGTCAACGAATGGGAAGACCTACAAAATTTGATGAGATGCCACTATATCCTCAAATATCAGTTGCACCATTTGACAAGTGGGGATTAGATTTTGTTGGCCCGATTGATCCACCTTCTAATGGTAGATCTTATATCTTGGTGTGTATAGACTATGTAACAAAATGGGTAGAAGCTCATGCCATGACACATGCAAGAGACAATAAGGTAGCTGAGTTTCTTTATGAAGAGATATTTACAAGATATGGAGTACCAAGGGAAATTGTCTCAGACCTCAATTTACTTCAACATTGATAAAAGCTTTGGTAAATGAATACAATATAAGGCATAGAAAATCTACTCCATATCATGCACGGGCTAATGGAAAAGTAGAAGTTACAAATAGAGAGCTTCAGGCTATTCTTACAAAAATAGTGTCAATTCACAAGAAAGATTGGTCTCACTAGTTTTTAGAAGCAATTTGGGCATATAGAACAACTTGGAAAACACCAATTGGTTTCACACCTTTTGAGATGGTTTATGGTAAAACAACAATTATGGAGAAAGATAGTTGTTCAATAGACAGAATTGATTCAAAATCAAAGAGCAAAATGACATGATAAATATATCAGGGAAAATAAATTCAAAGTTGGTGACTGGGCAGTACTGTATGAGTCTAGATATAAAGATGCTATGGGAAAGCTTCAAACCAAGTGGTTAGGTCCTTATGAGATAGAAGAAGATTTCCAGAATGGAGTTTTTCTTCTATCTACAATTGATACTATTTGATTTAAACTCTTAGTAAATGGTCACTGACTACGTCTATATAATAAACCAACTACTAAAGAAGAGTTCCTGCAACAGTTTACTCCACAAAGTGACATAAAGGTTCCTGCAACAACTGTCAAGGTTCCTACAACAACTGACAATGAGCCTGTAGTAACTCATGAGCTTCCTGTTGCAATCAAGCAAGGTAATAAAGGTAAAGTTCTTGCAACCTCTACAGTGAACATATTTGCTGCTTCATAATAAAATATTTCCATATTATATGGGAATATTCTTCTTCATACATAAAATCCCATCCACAACATTCCATCCCACGTTCTTACTTGTCATTTCATTTTATTTTGCCATCATTTTCATACAATTGTTGGTACGTGTATATTATGTTTTATTTTAATTATGCATTTATTCATTCATTATGATTATATCCTATTTAAATCCACTCCACTACCCAAAATCTAGTCAGCTTGTGCGGACACGTGCTAGGTTAAGTTGGGGGGGTGCTTCATGGTTTGGTTTCCAAAGTAATTAATTGTTAGTCCTTTTTGGTACTCCAAATTGATTTTTTCCCATCATTACTTATTATGTTATTATTTCATGCAAGTGAATAATAAACTCTGCCGCCAGAATTGAGATATGTAAGGGAATTTCAATTTAGCAAGACTGTCTGATATTTTGGTTCAACTACAGAGATAGAAAAATAGTAGAGTAAGAGATGGGTGGTGATGCAATTCTTCATGAGCTGACGGTTCATGAAGTGTTTCTCCAAGATGCTCTTTGTGAGAATTATTTCAAACACCACGGCTAGTTGGATTACTTCTTGAAAATCAAGAATTATAATGAAGAAATTGTAGTAGAATGTATGCATTTCTTTAATGAGGGAGAGGCTACAGTTAAAGGTTTGAGGGTTATTGCTATGGAGCAGCGAATAGTAGAAGTAACGAGGTTTCCGCAAGAAGGAGAACTCTTTCCAAAATCAAAAGATGCAAGGAGTACCAGGGCAGAGTTCATAATTCCCACGGATGAACCTCTAATGGTGGACAAACAGGAACTAGAAGGGTTAACTCAGTGCTGGAATAACCTACCAGAACAATTAAAACTAGGAGAACCTTATTCACTACAAAATTTTCATGAAGCCATGCAAAGAGCTCCCAGATACATACAATTAGGCAGGGAGAAAGTCAACAACTAGCAACCATTGATCCATTGATCTTTCAACCCCCAATCCTTATGTGGTCACTTTTGGCATGTTAGCCTATAGAGTAGAACTATGATGCAGTCACAGAAGAAACAATTAGATGGTCTAGGCTAGAAAAAATGAAAGGATTTTATTGGAACTTGGCTTCAGGGGGGATAGGTCAGGGCATCGTAGGTGATTTAAGAGTTACCGTAAGAGTCAAAAATTTTCCTTTTGCTGTAGGATCAACAAACTCTTAAAGTTGGGGGGTATGATAAGTTGAGATTTTGTCATGTTTTTATCATCAAAACTCTTAGGTTTTTAACATCTTTTGGTTTGCATGGTAGTAGTGAAGTATTGTAAATTGACTATATGTATTCCATGTGTTAAACCTGAACTTATGAAATCATGTTTGCACTTTGCCGGTCTAATCCTGCAACCATGCCATTTATTCCTGCAGCCAAATGATTTGTTCTTGTTGCTATGCGGATTATTTAGGGTAATATCATATGTGAATTAATGAATGTATTAATTAAATAAAATACACATGCATGTCCTTGTATGTTGTTTTTATTGTTTTGCAGATAATAAATTGTGTCATAGTGGAAATTATCCTTTCTCTCCTAAACAAGGAAGAATCACGTAAGAAATAACTGGAGATCAAGTTGAAGAGGAACCGAGCGAGTGCAAGGTATGGCATGAGCAGACCAACCAAGTAGCACTATGAAATTTTAGCTCTAGTGGGCATTAAATTCACAAAATATTGCTACGACATGCAAAGATTGTGGTTTGGTCTAGATCCACATTTCCTGTAGCCAAGCTCTAGTTATCTTCTTCATCAATCAATCATCTGCCTCTTCTTCTAGGCATGATTTGAGTTGTCCATTGTAGTTGATCTTTTCTTTTTAATAAGCTCTTCTTTTTTTCTTAGAGGAGAGACAAAATAGAAAGGAATAGAGCAGAGAATTTTGATAAGCATTTTGGAGTTTTTCTTGTAAAACATGTAATCATTTTCAAGAAGAAATGAATAAAAGATATGTTGTTCTGGTCTGCTAAAAATATTTTTCAAGAAGCTTGATATCACTCATCCAAGGGGGCCCACTTGGTGAGTGATCCTATGTTTATGCTCATTGAAATTAGTTCTTCTTTAGTTGCAGTAGAAGTTTGTGCTTTGACTATTCCTACAACCACTGGAAATAGATCGACTGACTGTTCCTACAGCCAAGCCAAAATAGAGTGATTTCTGTTATTTATATTAGATCATTCCAACATTGTTTTTATAAGCTTTCCTGTAGCCTTCTATAATTTCAATTCTTGCCTTTCCTTTCCACATAATGTTAGTTACTACAACAATGCAAAATAGCCATTGAAGGAGCTTAGTGCATATATAGTGCAGACCCATTTCAAGTTTTGTGTCCCTGGGTTGATAACTAAATGAACACTAGCCATGAAAATAGTAACTTTACCAGATGAATGTCCAAACTTTGGGTTGAGATTTCAATTAGAGTTATTATTATTATAGTTGGAGTAGACACCATGCATGGGGAGATCTTATTGGTATGGTATCTCCTATTCTCCTTCTCTGAGGATGCATCTTGGGTTGACCATTCTTTTAATTTCCTCCATCTGATCTGTTCTTCTCCCACACTTGTCTTAACATGTGGGTGGTAGCATTTCTTTCTCCTTTTTTGGTAGGAGGTATTCTTTGCTGCCTTCTCATGTTCTTGCTTCTGGTGAAGCTGTCTTCTCCCATTTTCCCTTTTCCTTTGGGATCTACATTGTTCCTCCTTCTTTCAGCACTTGTCTTCATTCTTGTCTGCAATTCTTCAATGGTTGTGGTTAGATCAATCTTCTTCTGGGCATTATTCCAGATAGTGAAGGTCTATCCCTTGTTCTCTCCATTTGAGGAGACAAACAAAATGTCATTGTGGGAGACATTCTTGTTGGTGGAGCATTCACTAGAAACACTTCCTAATCCTTTGGTATCATTGTAATTCTTTTGATTCTTCAACATCTTGTCCAAGGCATCACTATTGCTATCAAACCAAATTCTTAATTTGAGCTCATCCTGACATTTCTCAAGGTCATTTTGGAGAACCTCCATTTCTCCAAGTAATTGTTGATATTCTTTATCTTTTACCTGTAGCTTAGATGCTAGATATTTATACTGACACTCCTTGTTGTCTTATTCTTGAGTCTTCAACTCTAATATACATTTCTCAGATTCTTCAAGGCAATTTATCAATCGATTCTTCTCCACAATAGCACCATTCTTGAATATCTTGTATACATTTCTTACTCTATTGAGTTCTTCATGTGCATTCACAAGATCACCTTCAAGATCAACTTTTGCTTCATCTTCTTCTTATTCTTCATTATCACTGCCAAACACATCTTGTCGGTAGGAGTGATATGCATGGTCATTCTCAGATGTGTTCCTCTCATCTTTTGATTCTTGAGCCATGAAGAGGTGGGTTCCTTCATCAATGTTGTGGCTACTAGTAGATCTACCTTCATTGTCTCCAGATATGCGAGATGCATTTCTTATTCTATCATTACAAGCTGGTTTTGTAGTAGTGGTCTCATTTCCATATAGCTTCTTCAATCTCTCCCATAAGCCTTTTGCTAATCTGCATCTATCCACCTATGAGGAGACATCACTCGATATCCCACTGAGTATAGCCTTCATTTCCACTTCATTCCACTAGTTCCTTCTTTCTACATCTAAATCAGTAGGAGGAATGACTTTACTAGGGTATCCATTTCCAATAGACATCCATACATCATACCCTAGAGAGGATAAGTGAACTTCCGTTCTACAACTCCAAATGGAATAGTTAGACCCATTAAACACCAGAGCTAGGATTGACACTAAACAAACCATTGTGTACTTAAGCTACAATCTACCCAAGCTGAAGAAAGCTCGACTGACTGGGAACCTAGGCTCTGATACCACTTGTTAGACAAAATGTACCACTGAGAGGGGGATGAATTAGTGGTTATCAATCTTTTTTCTTTAACAATCCTATGTGTGTATATTGGTTATCAGATCTAACTCAATGCATACTTACTAGTTAGTGGGGAGACTAATCATAAATGGATTCACACATAAAGGGACATCACATAATGCTAGCATATACGAGGAAAACCCAAGATGGGAAAAACTTTGGTAAGAAATGTTGTTGGAGACTACTGCTCCAATCCATCCTCACAATGAATCTTTGATTATAATGTTTAGTGCACCAACCCCAATTTTAGGGCACCAACCCAAGGAGCACCAACCCCTGATTTAGGGCACCAACCCAAGGAGCTACAACCTCTAATTTTAGGGCACCAAGATAAGGAGCTCATAGCTCTAAAAATTGATTGCATAAGACTTTTTAATTTTGAGCTTAAATAATGATTTTGTGGTTTTATTTGCATCCTCTGTCAAGGTCCAAGGTCTAGGGTTTAGGGTTTATCAAAATTTCTTGACTTTTATGAGGAAAACCCTAGCAATAATATATTTTGTCATTACTTTTTACCACTAAAATCCAAGGGTTGTATTCTGTGGTTGGGGCCTTTCTATTTCCTAAGTGATAAGTTGCGTTAGACCGGTTTTTAAAGTGATTTTCCTAAGATGCATAAAATTTTCTTCTTATAGTCAGTCTCCCTTTAATATTTGTGCCTATGCCCATGATATTCTTAAGTCCAAAAGTCCTAAGTATATCGATTAGTTGCTAAATAAAGGATGGATTTGATGGCCCATGCTTTCCCATGGTAGAAAGTGCAAACATGATAAAGATCGCAACATCACGAGATGATTCACGTGTATTCAGCAGAAACTGACAAGCTGACAATGTAACTTGCTAAAGCTTTCTGTTACCGATTCTCTGGTGGTAAAATTTGGTTTACTAACATTCCTACCAATTTGCACATGTTCAAGATGAATGGTGATGTTATATCCTAATGTAAAAGGTGTCTAACTTTTAATTTTGGAAGATTTAATGGGCATTGTGCAAAGCAATAAAGCATGAACAGATCTGACAAACCCCATATCCCCGCGATGGAAGTTGCATGGAATTTATGGACTGCGGTATCATGAGATGATGCCATGTGTCCCAAGATGACCAGGAAGACCTATGATGGGACCACTAATGGAGTCTATTTGAAAGATGATATGGTGTTGATTAGTCATGACTTTGTGGGTCCACTGATACAAATGCATGGTCAAATGTTGCATCGACAAGCAATGATCGTTTAATTTTACAAGCTAGGTAATATCTATGGTTGAGTTTCAAATATGAAATTAGGAGGGATATTTGAAGGCATTGGTCATAGCCCATGTGAGAGAGGTAGGATTAATAGGATACCGACTTGTTGACTCAGGATGGTTAATGACAAGCTCGGAGATGTAGATACCAACTTGGTCTAAGGGAATTATCTTTAAATTTTCTTGTTGGGTAAAAGACTGATTAGACAATTAAAGTTGATATCTCAGAGATGTGAAAGGATCAGGATAAGCTTCAGGTTTTGATATAATGGATCACAAATTCTCTGATAAATTCAAATATTTTCTTGTTGACAGGAATCCTAAAGATGAAGACTGTACACTCAGTAGGGAATAATATAATAACAAAATCATTCACACGAGATGAACATATGTAGGTGGTAATGGACTGATGGCCTATAAATGATGGTGATCTAAGTTGTAGGCATGATTGTTGTAATCCATAGCTGATAAGATGAGTAGAAGATATCAGGATAATGATTCTTCACATGGATTAGCACCACCACTTTGAAGGGAATTCTGATTATAAATTCACTAGGCAGGTGATAGAATGGGTAGAAATGGATACCAACTTCTTCATTTTTCTGAGAACAATTTTCATCAGTGAGAAGATGGTGTTCGAATAGAATTATGTAAGGACTCATTGCATATTTTATGACATTGGATGGATGTTTTTTTCTAGTATGAGGTTTCTCAATATCAGAGGAGTTGTGAAAGATCAGAGGATTGTAAGAGGGGGCATGAAAGTCTTTTCTTATCAAGAGAAGCCTCCCAGGACATCTCCTCTATTCTTACTCTGCATTTTGTTGGTAGAGTGATCGAAGAGGGAGCTCATAGGGAACTGAAAGAAGGATTTTTTCGAGTGAGGATTGGTAGCCATTTGTCTCTGCAATGACATGGAAGTTGCAATTCCTTCTCAACAAATTGTATTTACCCTGAAGCTCCTCTTTCCATTTTCTCTGATCCGGGGCATAAAGGCTGGATATTTTCCTCTATTTTAGTGGGAAAGTATTGTTACATGTCCAAATCTCTTTTCCTTTTCAGGAAGGGAAATGTTATGGAGCAAACTGAGCATCTAAGGGTCCATCCAAAAGTGTTTAGGTGATATCGGTATGACTCAAGTAATTTTGTTTCTACCAATAACCAGTTGATGATTTTGGTTCCACCTCATCACGAGCACCAGCATATGGATAAGGAATATTTTGTAAAAAAATTGTGTACATCCTCTAGGGCTTGATTTTGGTGATAAGAGTCTTTTGGCTTGAAGCTTATCTCTCCCTTATTGTCTATAAAAAGGAAATCAAGGCCATTAGTTAGGGTTCCAAATTTTTTTAGAAGGATCTCTGTTAAAGTAGGTCCTTTTGTAGGGTTAGGTTCCATATAATTTTAGAGAGTCATCAGAATAGTAGAAGTTGTAATGTCATTTTGCAGAGAAAAGGTAATAAAATAACTACAAGTTTCCTTCTAAAATGGGTTATTCTGTAATTGAAGATCATCGTCTGTTATCTATTTCATAACCTATTGTCTTTTGGCTTGAATCTTGTCACTCCCTTGTTTTCTATAAAAGGGAAATCAAGGCCATTAGTTAGGGTTCCAAATTTTTTGAGAAGGATCTCTGTTAGAGTATGTCCTTTCTGCAAGGTTAGGTTCCATATAGTTTTAGAGAGTCGTGAGAATAGTAGGAGCTATAATATCATTTTGCAGAGCAAAGGTAATAAAATAACTATAAGTTTCCTTCTCAAATGGGTTATTTTGTAATTGAAGATCGTCATTTGTTACCTAATAAAAGATATCTTATGATATTAATGCAAATATATGTTCTAATCTTTACTCTCCTGTGTACAATTTTATCTTCTTTTGAGCAAATGGGATCAAGGGTTTCATTTGTTTGTTGCATTGTTATGATGTATGTGATTTTTCATTGAATTATTTAGTCAAAGGGGTTAATTAAAATGCTTGAATAAGATTATAGAGAAATAAGACTTGTAATAGGATTTGATAAGTAGTTTAGGTAAGGGATTGTAGGCAGAACAATATTGTAAGGCAATATTGTTCAAGGGTAAACTAGGTATTAGACGAGTTTTTATCATATTTTTAGTACCATTTTAAGAGACTTAGTAGCCCAAATGAACAAGGTAGTGGTATTTTCTAGAAAGTATCATTAGGTTTTCGGTTTCTAGTCTATGTTCTTTGTGATTTCTCAGAACAAATCTTTTAAAAAATCAGAATATCATATGTTAAGTTTTTTTGTATTTTCTGAAAGTTGTCTTGCCCATCTCATGCATTAGCCTAAGGTTGAGGATAAATGAAGGATTTTCTATCCTTGAGCATTCTCCCTTTCTGTTGAGTACTTTTATGAGATAATCTGCATTGTTTTCAATAATTTCCTAAGTATCATTGCTAAGAGTAGGAAGTTTGCTGAATGGATTACCCTCTCGAGTTTTGCAGAGCCTGAAGTGTAGAAGGATCTTGTATCCTTGTTAAGTTTGGTCCAAGCCTGATGGATATTGATAGTTGGAGGTGGTGTAACATAGGTATTTGGAGGAATCAACTTGGTCTCTGCCCTGTAGCAGTGTAAACCTATTTTTTCTGGGAACCAACAAATATGGTGACTCTACTGGGGAAAATATGAATTGTAAAGAATATTTGGTAAGAAAATATTCTTATATATAGTCGAGATTATCCCATCCGAGTCATTAACAAAAATGGTGACTCTGTTTGGGAGAATATGATTTGTAAAGAATCTCTGCTAAGAGGATTTGCTTAAATATAGTTGAGATTATCCCATTTGAGTCACCAACAAAAATAGTGACTCTGTTGGGGAGAATATGAATTGTAAAGAATCTCGGGTAAGAAGATTTTCTTAAATATAGTTGAGATTATACCATCTGAGTCACCAACAAAAATGGTGACTCTACTGAGGAATGTTGCATAAAGTTGTCTCGGTCTTTTTTGGTTTGATGGTTGAGCATTGCTCCCGTGTCACAAGACTCAAATCTTTCTCCAAAGAGTGAAGAGTTTCTTAACCTATCCCTTTTGGGTTTGAGTCAATTATCATAAATGTTGTTGAAGAATCTATTGTAGTTCATCTTTTATAAAGAGTTTTATCCAGATCTGTCTATTTTTCAAAATTATTTGTAATACCTCACAAGTTGTGAGTGGTAACTCTAAAATTTTGATGATCTATGCACCAATGTGCATCTATGTGAAAAGAACCAAAGAATTTGTAGAAAAGATGAAGTGGATTTTAGATCTTATGATGAAGTATCCTGACAAGCTGAGGACACAATCCATATAATATCATTTGATGATAAGGAAGTGTTGTAGTGTTGTGTTGAAATAATTATGACCTATGAAGGAATTCTAATTGTTTGAGTATTTGTCCTCTGCAAGGAGGTGGTCACTCTGTCAAATATTAGTGTTGAAGATTTGAAGGATTGAAGGTGATTTTGCATGTCTTAGGTTAATGAAGGTAGCAATAGCTTCAACATTTCCAGGTATTTTTATTTTCACAAGTCTAATGTATTTTCATGAAAATTATGTGTAAAAATGTTCCCTAAAGAGTGAGAGTAGCACTAAGGAAGGGAATGATAGTGATTATTTTACATATTCTTGTGATACAATTTCCACATTCTGTATGAGGTTGGATGGAGTATGTTTTGAGTTGTACAATCTAATAGTTTATGATTAATAGAAAAAGAAAACAAATATGAAAATGAATGAAAATATGTATTATGTGTTTGTGCTTCCCTATGAAATGTCAAATATAATTGTGCAACCTCTACCAAATTAGCATAGAGATTTATTTATGGAAAGATATAAGCCATTGAATTTTAATGGTATCGAAGGTTTCCCAATTCATGTTCATGTAAAGATTAGGGAACAATTACTAGAATTCAAAGGGAAAGGCCAAAATCAGTACGTCAACATTTGCACGAGTTTTCTGAATTAATGGGAGATTTCAAGATAAATTAGGAAGATTTTTTCATGAAGTTGTTTATTCAGTCTTTGAAGGAAAATGCTAGAGACTGGTTCTCTTACATTCCAATATGTTCTATCTCATCTTGGGATGAGCTAAAGGTGGCTTTCATGGAACAGTTTGGTGAAAGAATTAATCCAAGCTCAATTATGAAAACATTCATGGGTACCTAGAAAGAAGAATTTGAGTTAGTACCTTCTTTTAATCTCAGGTTTTCTAGGGCACTTGATAATATTCCTAGTAGTTATAGACCAAATGATGCAGTGTGCTTAGTTGTTTATTTGGTTATATTTGATGAAGAAGAAAGTTATTTGCTGAGAGATAACGATCCTAAAACCTTGCATCAAGCTTATAGGATAGCAATGGATATTGAGAAAAACTTGAAGTATGGGATCCCTAGGGGTTATCTATCTACAACAGTATGCTATCCTAAAATATTAGAGATTAACGAAAGTCATGAGTCAAAAGATAAAGATCCATATCTAGGCATTTACATCCCTACTGATCACATTATCCCTGTTATTGATTATAATTTGAACAAAAATGTGAGTGAAGAAAACTTGTCCTAGATAGTTTTTATTCCTCATATTGATGACGCAAAGGTCAATGAGAAATTATCTAACTTATTGGATATAGAGATGGAAATAATGTCAATCACTTTACCAAGTGACAGTAATAGTGGTTGTTCCAGGAATGAGATTCCACAAGAGATTCTTCTATAGTTTTGTGTTTTAGATAGATCCAATACTGAGAATGAAGAGTTGGAAAGTGTTATGTCTGAAATAGATGCAAATATACAAGATTTTGATGATATAAATTCAGTCTCTTGGGAAGTAGTATATGATAATAAAAATTTAGATGATGAGACACCATCATCTTTTGTTGATAATATTTGTGAGATAGACAGTTATGTGGTGCGTTCAAATAATGAGAATAGATTTCAATCTTTATCTACACCACAAGGATCCATCAAGAGTTAGGTGCATAAAAGGTTAATTGAGATATGTGTCCTTTAAAATAATATATTGAGTAGTTGCAAACCAATTATTCCATTACAAACAGTTGTGTATGAAAGAACTCATAAATCAACAAACAATGAGGAAATCATATTAGACCAGTTTAGGAATCATCCCTATAGTGAATTGGCTTTATGCAAGGATTTTATTTCATATGAAGAGTGGGAGATTGAAGAAGATGAAAAAGATTATGCTAAAACATGTTGTTCTGATACTCTTGATTTCTATAAAATTGATATGGGAATATTTATGACCTATAAATGTGAGGGTGATTTCTTCTTTAATGTTATGACTGCTAACATTGAATATGTGTGTGGAGTTCATTGATATTGACCAAGGTTATGAAATAGATGAAGGAGATTGTTGTTTTGTTACTCCACATGACATTTTGAAACCATAATTGGAATGTTTTGTTGTACATGAGGATATTCGTGTTGAAAAAGTAAATGATGATGTTTCCTCATCATGCAATGATCTGAGTGTACACAAAGTTGATCAAGAAACACTTCCCACAACAATGGAAAATGGAAGTGTATTAGAATGGTTTTTTAAATATTGGCTGTTTAGATATAGATATTTGTAAAACAATTATCATATTGGATAAATCATCATATGAGAGTTTTCCCTTTTGTTTTTATAATGAGTTTGTATCATGTTTGCAAGAATGTTTTAATGATGAGAATGATGTAAAAATGTAAATAGATGAAGAAACTAATTTTCATGATGATAGTTGCATAACAAAGAATGAAGTGTTTAACTTCTCTTTTCAGCTTGATGAGGCAGACATAAATGTTGAATGTTGTTATCAGCACATCTCCATTTCAGATATTAAGTATGGGTTTTCTTTATTTCAGGCAAAACTAGATGACAAAGATCAGATAAATGGACAATGCACTTAGATAAAGGTTTTTTATAACATGATGGGGGAGGAATAGTTATATAGCTATGATATTTCCAGATTGGTCAGGATGCAACATGATCATAACTATATTTTTTATAGAGGAAAGTATTGGTTGATATTGACAGATGGTATTGTGCCATCATACATGGTTTCACCATGCAAGCCACAAACAATTTGGGGTAGAGTAAGTTTTTTCTAACTCTATATCCAATAGAGTTATTAATAATTCCCTCTTGAATTGCGTGTTCATGGATAATTTTTGAGGTTCTACTTTTCTTAAAGTATTTGTTATCTATGAGCATTAGTTAGGTTTTCTTTGGGTAGTGTAGTTTCCTTTCTATTGAAATTACCTTGTCCAAGTAATTTATTTTTGGTCCACCCCGTCGATTGTCTGCTTCACCCAAATATTCTAGTTTCTTACCTCATTCCTATGAAATGAGCATCTCCAACTAGAGCCACTAATAGCTCTAAAAATTGATTACATAAGAATTTTTAATATTGATTTTCTGGTTTTGTTTGCATCCTGTGTCAAGGTCCAAGGTCTAGGGTTTATCAAAATTTCTTATGGCTTGTAAAGAAAACCCTAGCATTGATATATTTTGTTGTTACCATTTTTCCACCTTAAGGTTGAGGGTTATATTCCATTGGTGGGACCATTTTATTCCCTAAGTATTAATTTACGTTAGACCGGTTTATGAAATAATTTTTTCCTACGGCATGTGCAAAATTTTTCCTATAGTTGGTCTCCCTTTAATATTTGTGCCCACGCCCATGATTTTCCTAAGTCCAAAAATCCTAAGTATTTTGGTCGATTGCTAAAGACAAAATGAATCTGACGGTCTGTGCTTCCCCATGGTCAAAAGTGTATGGATGATAAAGACCGTGGAATCGCAAGATGATGCCACGTGTCTTAAGTAGAAACTGAAAAGCCAGTCAAGGCATTATGTTATCGGTTCTCAAGCGGTAAAAACTAGTTTACTAATAGTCCTATCAATTAGCATGTGTTTAAAATTAATGACGATGTTATCTCCTAAGGTAAAAGGTGCTCGATTTTTAATTCTAGAAGAGTTAATGGGAACTATGCAAAGTAGTAAAGTGTGAACAGATCTAATGACCCCCGTATCCTTGCAATGGAAGTTGCAGGGAGGTTACAGACTGTGGCATCACAAGATGATGCCACGTATCTTGGGCTGACCAGGAAGACCTATGGTGGGGCCGCTGATAGAGTCTGGTCAAAAGATGATATAGCACTAATTATTCAGTCCGCTGATGTAGATGAAACATCAAATGTTGCGTCGACAAGCAATGATCATTTGATTTTCCAAGCTGGGTAAGATGTGTGGTTGAGTTTCAAATATGAAATTAGGAGAGATCTTTGAAGGCATTGGCTGTAGCCCACGTGGGAGAGGTTGGATGAACAAGATACAAACTTGTTGACTCGGGATGGCTATTGACAAGTTGGGAGATGTAGATGTCGGCTCGGTCTAAGAGGATTATCTTCAAATTTTCTTGTTGGGTAAAGGATTGATTAGACAATTAAAGATGATATTTCAGAGATGTGAAAGGATTGGGAAAAGCTTTAGGTTTCAATATGATGGATCACGAGTTCTCTAATAAATTCAAAGATTTTCTTGTTGACAGGAATCTTGAAGCAGAAGACTATACACCGAGTAAGGATTAAGATCTAAACAAAATCATTCACATGAACATATGCAGGTGGTAATGGAGTGATGGCCTAGAAATGACGGTGACCTGAGCTGTACGCATGATTGTTGGAATCCATAGCTAACAAGATGAGCAAAAGATATCAGGATGATGATTCTTCACATGGATTAGCACTACCACTTTTAAGGGAATTCTGATTATAAATTCACTAGGCAGGTGATAGAATGGGTAGAAATGGATACAAAGTTCTTTATTTTTTTGAGAACAGGTTTTCATTAGAAAGAAGATGGTGTTCAAACAAAATTATGTATGGAGTCATTGCATATTTTTTGACATTGGTTGGATGTTTTTTTCTCTGGTATGAGGTTTCTCATTGTTAGAGGGGTTGTGAAAGATCAGAGGATTGTCAGAGGGGGCATGAAAGAATTTTCTTATCAAGAGAAGCCTGCTAGGATATCTCCTCTATTCTTACTCTACATTTCATTGGCAGAGTGTTCCAAGAGAGAGCTCACAAGGAACTGAAAGAAGGATTTGTTCGAGTGAGGATTGGCAGCTAGTCATCTCTACAACGACATGAAAGTTGCAATGCCTTCTCAATAAATTCTATTTAACCCCAAGCTCATCTTTCTATTTTCTTTGATCCAGGCATAAAGGCTAGATAATTTCCTCTATTTTAGTGGGAAAGTCTTATTTCATGCCACGATTTGTTTTCCTATTTAGGAAGGGAAATGTTATAAAGAAGACTGAGCTTGTAAGGTTCCATTCGGAAGTGTCTGGGTGATATTGGCACTGCTCAAGTGTTTTTCTTTCTACCAATAATCAGTTGAAGATTTTGGTTCCACCTCATCACGAGCACCAGCATGTGGATAAGGAATATTTTGTAATAGAATTATGTAAAACCTTTAGGGCTTGGTTTTTGTGACAAGTGTCTTTTGGCCTGAAGCTTGTCATTCCCTTATTTTCTATAAAAGAGAAATCAAGGCCATTAGTTAGGGTTTTGAATTTTTTAACAAGGATCTCTGTTAGAGTAGGTCCTTTTTGCAAGGTTAGGTTCCATATAGTTTTAGAGAGTCATGAGAATAGTAGGAGCTGTAATGTCATTTTGTAGAGAAAAGGTAATAAAATAACTGCAAGTTTCCTTCTCAAATGGGTTATTCTATAATTGAAGATCATCATCTATTATTTGATAAAAGATAGCTTATGATATTAATGCAAATATATTTTCTAATCTTTACTCTCCTATGTGTGATTTTATCTTCTTTTGAGCAAATGGGATCAAGGGTTTCATTTGTTTATTGCATTGTTATGATGTATGTAATTTTCCATTCAATTCTTTAGTCTAAGGGTTTAATTAAAATGCTTGAATGAGATTATAGAGAAATAAGACTTGTAACAGGATTTGATGTAGTCCAGGTAAGGGATTGTAAGAAGAATAATATTGTAAGGCAATATTGGTCAAGGCTAAACCAGCTATTAGACGAGTTTTTATCAGATTTTTAGTAACATTTTCAAAGACTCAATAGCCCAAATGAACAAGGCACTAGTATTTGATAGCAAGTATCATTATGTTTTCAGTTTCTAGTCTATGTTCTTTTTGATTTCTTAGAACAAATCTTTTAAAATATCAGAATATCATCTGTTAAGGTTTTATGTATTTTCTGAAAGTTGTCCCACCCATCTCATGCTCTAGCCTAAGGTCGAGGATCACTGAAGGATTTTCCATCCTTGATCATTATCCCTTTATATTGAGTCCTTGTATGAGATAATATTCTTTGTTTTCAATAATTTCCTAAGTATCCTTGCTTAGAGCAGGAAGTTCACTTAAGGGATTACCCTCTTGGGTTCTACAGAGCCCGAAGAGTAGATGGATCTTGTATTCTTGTTAAATTTAGTCCAAGCTTGATGCATATTGATAGTTGGAGGTGGCTTTCCATAGGTATTTGGAGGAATCAACTTGGTATCTTCCCTATGGCCATGTAAATCCATTTTTCTAGGAACCAACAGGAGCTACAAGCCCTGCACAAAGCTATGACTCAATGAATACAAAACGATAATTTACAAATTAATAACCTTGTTACAAATGGATTTTATAAAACTTCTGCAAATCTCTTGTTGAACATAGAATACCATTGAGAGGGGGGTGAATCAATGCTTTCTAAGCTTTTTCTATTTCTGAACTCTCTTCAAAATATCAGTTATTCACTTAACCACTAAACATTCATACTGGTAGAATAAGAAAGAAAGCCAAAAATATCATTCACAATAATGTAACTCGTAACATTGGATTTATGAGGAAAACCCAATATGAGGAAAACCTCGGCGAGAAAAGCTGCTAGAGTTTAGTGCTCCAATCCAACCTCATAGGTAAAATACTAACTTACAAAGAATTAGGGTACCAACCCAAGGAGAACCAACCCCTACACCAAGATTCAACTTGGCGATGTATTTTGAAATACTATTAGAATACAATTAAGGCTTCTTGTTTTAAATGACTTTTTCAACTCTTTGATCAAATAACTCACTCTTAGTTGATAGTATTTTCTCCTCCATTGAATCTCACACTGCCAGTTGTGAGATTACTGTCTCTGATTCTCGGCCTTTGTTATCTTTCTCTCCCTCTTTCAAACAGTCTCTCAACACACCATGTCACACTTGGATGTTGCATGCTCTGCCACACCTTTCCATTTAGGCTCAACTACAAGACTATAGTTATGTCGGTAGAATCCTCTCACCGGTATGCTTGCTCATGCACACTGAAACTTTCTTGGAGATCTTTCTAAGGCTTAGCAATTTTTCTCCTTACTCACTCTTTATTGTCTTCTTCTTCTTTGCAACATCAGCATATTCTTTCTTGAGTTCTCATCTCTTATCCTATGATTTCCCGCTACAAACTAATTCAAAGTCCTAAGCGGTTAGGGTTTCCTCTTCCCAACATGATCTTCATGAGATCTGATCTAGCCTGTCTTGAATCAATCACCTATCCTTAAAGAATGCACTTGTACATGGTTTCCATTATCCAAGACACATTTTCTAGAAATCGAAATCTCAAACATGATCTTCTGCCTTGAAATCTGTCGACACATAAAACACTTCAACTATTTCCTTTTTGAGGTCTTCCTAAATTGGATTTCCTTTGCATTGATCCAAGTGCCAACTACTCCCTGATCTTCCTTTGTCATTATTTCTTCCTCGAGCTACAATAGTTAGATACAATCCTATGATTTGTGGTTGTTTCATTAATGGTGATTATCTATTTCAATGACCCTGTCGATGGGGCTTCACTGACCACAACATGTTTGCCACCTCTTCTCCACATGGCATCACAATGATCAAGACATGTCCCACCAACACATAGTCAGTCCAACAAACACATATTAGTACATCCCTTTGCTAGTAGAACTTTCTTCTTCTATTAACCGGTAGAGCACACTATACTGTAGCACATTTTAACCTCAGTGGTTTGTGACAACTTTCACATTTTGCCTCTTCAACATAAACAAGTAACCAACATTCAAATTGGTATGTTCCTTACCGATAGGACTTCATTCTTTATGCTCACACTCATGTGAATATCGATCATACTGGTTGACATCAATGACAACTTAGTGCCAAAATACCAACAATCTCCCCCTTTGGCATTGATGTCAACTTCTCATGATACACTCCATACGGATACATTTCTCCCCCTTTGACACAATGAAAAAGGGTACTATGCACCCCCGTTTTATCCATACCAAGCTCCACCTTTGACTGCTATTAGCTCCCCCTAAACCACATAAAGCCTTCCTAGATAGATAAAAAAAATCCCAACTTGTATCTGAGGTACTCAAAGGTTCTTATCGGTAATGGTTTGGTGAAAATATCGAATACTTATTCACGAGTAGGAATATAATCCATTTTTTTCTCTCATCCTTCAAGCTTCTCTATGAGAAAGTGATACTTGATAGAAATGTGTTTTGTTCTGGATTGCACGATTGGATTCTTTGCTATGTTGATTGCACTTGAATTGTCACACCAGATGAGAATGGGATTAGTGATGTCCACCTATATATCTTTGAGAGCCTGCTTCATCCAAAGCACCTGAGAGTATTATGTACCAGCAACAATGTATTAGGCTTCAATAGTAGATAGAGAGACTGATTCCTCATTCTTGCTATTCCATGAGACCAACCGGTCACCTAGAAAGAATGCACCACCACTTATTCTTTTTCGATCATCAATGCATCCTGCCCAATTAGTATCATTGTATGCTTCCAAGATAAAATCTCCTTATTTAGGATACCACAAACCATAGCTGAGTGTTCCTTGTAGGTATCTAAAAATTTTGTTAACAACATTAATATGTGACAACTTTGGTGCAACTTGGAATCTGACCACCATGCACACTGTTTGAACTATATCTGGTCTTGAGGTTGTTAGATACAGTAGACTTCCTATCATAGATATGTACAGAGTCTGATCCACCACCGGTGATTCATCATTCTTTCTCAATTTGTTGTCCGTCATCATGGGGGTACTTACCAGTTTACAATCTTCCAGTTGTAATTTCTTCAACATCTCCTTTGCATACTTGACTTGTGAGATAAAGATTCCTTTATCTTGTTGTAATATCTACAAACCAAGGAAGTATGTCAATTCACCAAGCATTAACATCTCAAATTCTGACTGCATTTGATCAACAAATTATTTGCAGAGAGTGTCCTTGTTGCCTCCAAAGATAATTTCATCTACATACACAACCACAATAATCATATGGTTCCCATCTTTCTTTATATACAAATTGTTATCTGCACTTCCCTTTTTGAATCCCTGCTCCTTTAGGTACTGATCTAATCTTGAATACCATGCTCTAGGGGCTTTCTTTAGACCATATAGGGCCTTCTTCAACCTGTACACAAATGTCTCATCATCATGCAATAGAAACCCTTCTGATTGCTCCATGTACACTTCTTCCAAATTTCCATTTTGGAAGGTAGATTTTAAATCCATTTGGTATACTTTATAACCTTTGTAGGTAGAAAAGCATAGAAACATTCTAATTACTTCTAATCTATCTACTAGTACAAATGTTTCTTTCAAATTCAATTCCCTCTACCTGAGAGTATCCTTTGCACATTATTCTAGCTTTATGCCGAACAATCTTACCTTCTTCATTCATCTTATTCTGGTATACCCTTATTTTGTGCCAATGATGTTCTTGTCTTTTGGTCTAGGCACTAATTCCCAAGTCTTGTTCTTCTCAATATGTTGCAATTCTTCTTCCATAGCATCCATCCATTCTTGTCTTTTTTTAGCCTCATTAAATGTTTTGGGATCAACCTCAGTCATGAGGCATATGTTAACTTGTTCATCATTTCAAGCAAGTCTTCTTCTAGTCTATACACCATCACTCTTATTTCCCAGAATTTGCTCTTTCGGGTGATTCAACTGTACATACCGATTGGGGGCCTTCTTGGATGCTACATTTGGTTCAGTATCTGACTAAACTTCATCATTTTCATCATTGGAGTCATCATACCAATGAATATGTGGTTGACATCCTTTGTGCATATCTTCACCAACTTTTACATGCACACTCTCAATGACTCTTCTTAGTCTTTTATTGTAGTATTTGTAGGCCTTGTTGTTAGATGAGTAACCAAAGAAGATTCCTTCATCACTCCTAGAGTCAAAAATTCCTAGACCATCCATATCTTTCTTGATAAAGCACTTGCTTCCAAATACTTTGAAGTATTTGACTGATGGCTTCCGATCATACCATAACTCATAAGGTATCATTTTGTTATTTGTTATTAATTGAACCCAGTTCAAAATATATGTAGCAGTATGAACAACTTCTTTCCAATATGTGTCTAGTAGAGTGGCCTTATTTAACATGGTTCTGGCCATCTCCTTGACTATCTTGGTCTTCCTTTCTACCACACCATTTTGTTGTGGTGTCCTAGGAGTAGATTATTGTCTTTTAATTTCATATTTTTCACAATAGTCTTCAAATTCATTTGATGTGAACTCTCCACCCCTATTAAATCTTACACATTTTAACCTGTACCCACTTTCTTTTTCTACCATATTCTGAAAGATCTTAAATCTTTGAAATTCTTGTAATTTATCTTGCAGAAAAGTGACCCAGGTCATTCTTGATTAGTCATCAATGAAGAGCATAAAGTATCTTTCACCGGCAATTCCTCTTGTTCGAGTTGGACCACACAGATATGTATGTACAATTTCAAGTGGTCTTGAGGTGTTGTGCTCTTTTGTCCTGAAACTCACTTTAATTTGGTTACTTTTTACACATTCATCACACAATGTGTTTACCGGCTTGATGATGGGTGGAATATTCCTCAAACACCCCTTTTTGCTTACTGCAACTAGGTTATCAAAATTTATGTGGCCTAATATTTGGTGCGATAGACAACTTTCATCTACTTGTCCTAACATACATTGGGACTCATAGCATTCCTTCAGATTATAAACATTTCCATCTTTTCTTTTTCCTTCTGCCACAACTTTATCGGTATTGTGTTTCTTTATCTAGCAATCGGTTGAGTCAAAGGTGAATTTGTAACCTTTGTCACACATCTGACTCGCACTCAGCAAATTATCCTTTAGGCCTTCCACATAATATACATCATGTGCCTTCAGTTTTCCATCAATGCTTAGAGTTCCTTTTCCCTTTATTTTGATGGGGGAATTGTCTTCAAACCTTACTGATCCACCATTCCATTCTTCAAGTTTAATGAATTTCTTTTTGTTACCAGTCATATGGTTTGAGAAACCACTATCTACTACCTATAGATTTTTCCTTTTAGCATGCAAGGTAGTCTTTACTATGAGACTTGATTCTGCCTTTTCCTTTTCTTTCTCAACCCAAACTGTTTTGATCTCCTTCTTCTTGTCAACTGCTATATTGAGCTTAAATTTAGTTACTGACTCTTCATCTTGATTTGCCTTCATCTTCTTGATCTTCCTATTTTTGCATAACTTTGCTATGTGTCCAAACTCTTGATAGTTACATCATTTTGCATTTTCATTTAAGGGAACATCCTTAAAATTATTGTAGGGTGCATGTTTATTCTTCCTACAATCAAAACTCTTATGACCATATCCATTGCACTGATAGCATACAACATTAATATCCAAGAGTGCATTAAATGGATTTCTACTTTCATAACTCATAAAGGGCTTATTGATTAATATACAGTCAGCTATTCTGTGCCCAAATTTGTTACACTAGTAACAATAACCATGAAAGTTTGAAACATACCAATTAGGTTGTCTTGAAGATGAATGGAACTGCCTCATTCGGGGTCTTCCCTTCATGTTGTTGAGTTTAGTGAATCCTTCATGGTCAATTCTTGCATCTCTCCTTGGTTTTGCATATTAGTACAGGAAGTGTGACCTCCAGTTCATTGCTACATATCGATTTGAGTGGTGATTCCCAACAACATTTGCATATGTCCTTTTGCTGGTATCCTTGCCTATAGTGAATGTCTTCTTCTCTATACCTTTAACTGAAGAAGTGAACATTATTTCTTTGCTGGATTTATCTTTGTGGGTTTAAATTTGGCCTTCTTCAAATCCTAAGCCACTGGTGTCTCTAGATTGCTTTTGTTTGCTTAACATTTTATCTAAGACCTTAGTGCTTCCTTCATACTTGCTCCTTATTTTTATTTCTTCCTTACCTTCTTCAAGCTCCTTTATGAGCTTTACTATTTTTCTTTCAGCTCTTGATGCTCCTTTTCTTTCTTTGTCAGATTAGAGGTTTTAGCTTCACAAATCCTCTTAGTTTCTTCCAGCTACAGTTTCAAGTCAGATATGACTTGACCGGACTCATCTAGAGACTGCTTCAAGAGATCTTGTTCATCTACTGCAGAAAGCTTAACCCTCTTGAGTTCTCTTCTTATTTTACTCAATTCTTCAAGCGCACTGATAAGTTCACTCTCCAAATCCACTTCAACTTGAATATCCTCCTCTTCCTCATCTTCATCAACTGGTCTATCAAGTGCCATGAATAGATTGACTTTTATGTCATTCTCATGGTAATCATGTTCTGATGCATTTTTATCATATGTTGTGTCATCCTCAATGGTATATAGGCTATTTTGGTTCTGGTAGCCTCTCCTTCCCTATTGCTAGTTATTCCTCTCTCTTTCTTTGCCAATAGATCTTCTGATCTCTCTTGACTCATCTCCACTTGTTTCTTTGTGAGGACAATTTGTAGCAAAGTGTCCTACCTTCCCATAGTTTAAAAATTGAAGTGGTAGCTTTCCTTTGTACCGGTTGGATTGTCTTTTGAGCTTCCTGACAAAGTTTGCTACTTCTGCATCAGAGTCTTCATTGGATTCTTTGTGAGTAGAAACTTCTTTGCCCTTTTTGGTGATGTTGAATGTTGCTTCTTTCCTTGAGGAAGTATCACTAGTTGTTCTCATTTCATAGGCTATTAGAGAGCCAAATAACTCATCCATTGTTGAAGTCTTCAAATCCTTGGCTTCTTCTATGGCTGACACCTTAGTATCATATTTGGGAGTGAGATATCTAAGTATCTTCTTGACAAGAATCTCATCTGCAATCTCTTCTCCAAGTCCTCCAATAGTATTCATAGTTTCATCAAATCTATGAAGATAATCTGCAATATTTTCATCATCTTTCATTTTGATTCTTTCAAGTTGGCTCCTTAGTGTTGGTAGCTTGGCTTTTTTGACTTTTTCATCTCCTTCAAACAACCTTTGCAATTTGTACCCAGACTCCTTTTCTGAAACACAATGCATGACTTTGACAACTTCATTATTGGATAGTCCACTAAACATAGCTTGTTTTTCCTTTGCATTATTCTCATACTCCTTTTTTGCATCTGGATCAGTGGGAGGAGCATTAGGAACAACATACCCATTCTTGAATGACATCCACACATCAAAACTAAGAGAGGAGATATAGGTTTTCATTCTTCTTCTCCAGAAGGCATAGTTGGATCCATCAAACATTGGGGATTTTGATGAAGTAGACTCACTTCTTGCCATCATGTTCGAAGTCTAGAATCTACCCAAGGTTTGAAGATAACTGGGAACCTAGGCTCTGATACCAATTGTTGAACATAGAATACCACTGAGAGGGGGGGTGAATCAGTGGTTTCTAAGATTTTTCTATTTTTGAACTCTCTTTAGAATATCATTTATTCACTTAACCACTAAGCAGTCATATCGGTAGAACAGGAAAGAAACCCAAAAAGATCATTCACAATAATGTAACTCACAACATCGGATTTATGAGGAAAACCCAATATGGGAAAAACTTTGGTGAGAAAAGTTGTTGGAGTCTACTATTCCAGTCCAACTCTACAGGTAAAATACTGACTTACAAATATTTAGGGCACCAACCCAAGGAGCACCAACCCCTCCACCAAGCTTCAAGTTGGTGATGTATATTGAAGTACTATTAGAATACAATTAAGGCTTCTTGTTGCAAATGAATTTTGTAACTCTTTGATCAAATAACACATTGTTGGTTGATAGTATTTTCTCCTCCACTGAATCTCAGACTGCTAGTTGTGAGTTTACTGTCTCTGATTCTCGACCTCTGTTATCTTTCTCTCCCTCTTTCACATAGTCTCTCAACACATCATGTCACACTTGGATGTTGTCTTCTCTACCATAGCTTATCAGTTAGGCTCAACTACAAGACTATAGTTATGCTAGTAGAATCCTCTCACCAGTATGCTTGCTCATACACACTACAAATTTCTTGGAGATCTTTCTAAGTCTTAGAAATTATTCTCCTTACTCTTTCATTTCTTCTTCTTCTTCGCAACATCAACATATTCCGTCTTGAGTTCTCATCTCTTATCCTATGATTTCCCACCAGAAAGTAATTCAAACTTATGAGTGGTTAGGTTTTCCTCTTCCCGAGATGATCTTCATGAGATCTGATCCAGCATGTCTTGAATCAATCACCTATTCTTGAAGAATGCACTTGTACACGGTTTTCATTATCCAACGCATATTTTTTGGAAATAGCAATCTCAAACATGATCTTCTGCCTTGAAATATGTCAACACATAAAACACTTCAGCTATTTCATTTTCGAGGTCTTCCTAAATAGGATTTCCTTTGCATTGTGCCAACTACTCCCTAATCTTTCTTTGTCATTCTTTCTTCCTTGAGCCACAACAGTCAGTTACAATCTTGTGATTTGTGGTTGTTTCATTAATTGTGATAATTTGTTTCAACAACCCTGTCAATGGGGCTTCACCGACCAAAGCATGTTTGCCACCTCTGATACACATGGCATCACAATGATCAAGACTTGGCCCACCAACACACAGTTGGTCTAGAAAACACATATCGGTACATCCCTTTGCTGGTAGAACTTTCTTCTTCTCTTAACTAGTAGAGAACTGTTGGCATTATGTGAACTAGTATAAGGACATAATGACATTGTATGTTGTCGTTGATGTCAATATGTTGAAGAGGAGTGAACCGACATATGTGAGAACCGGTATAACATTGTGAACCGACATTCGTGCCAAAGTGAAGCAGTGTGTTTGTTCAAGGTGAACCGACATATAGTTACGAGAACTGGCACATGGAAGCATTGTATGACTACTGGTGGGTAGTTTCCACTTCAGGGTTTCTGATTAAAGTGCTTCAAGCCTGTGTGGCTCAACTGGTGACTTTGTGTGATGACTTAACATGGTAATGAAGAACAGATCATGTTGCCACGTAAGCCTTGTGCAGGTGAAGGATCTTACATGAAGGAGATTGTTCCTATCTACCTTGGGAATGTGCAAAGTTTATAAATGGTGATAATGTGTGATGGGTTATTAGCCACCATGAAATTGGTGGAAAATGGACAATGGAGAAAGTCTTGAGATTGGATCAAGAACTATTACATTTAATGCAGTATGCTTAATGGTCAAGATTGAACCGTTTGAATTCCTTAACCTAACAGGTTCAGGGTTTAGGGTTTATGCTATCGACCTATCTATTTTCCTATAAGGTCGATGTTGTGTCTCTTTCTGAGGTTGTTGGAAAAATTTGTGTGTGTATCCATGAGAAGGGATACGTGATTCTTGGTAAAATAGAGGAGAGAAGTGTTACCTACAGAGTGTAAATGCAGAAGGTGAAGAGAAGCTTAAGCAGATCTGCATTGGCATTGAGTGTTGTTACCAGATCATTGTAATACCTATTGATCTCTAACCACTTCAATAGTTGAGAAATCCCTTAATAGGGTAGCTTTAACCAGCTTTTTGTAAATCCTTTAACAAGGTGACTCAAAAACATTGAGTTCTTGAAATCCTCTAATAAGGTAACCTTTAACAAGGTTTAACCTTTAACTGGGTGTTCTAGCCATCCCTTAACCGGGTGATCCCTAACAAGATCGGTTCCTAACAGAACCTATTGTATTAGTCTTTAACAAGAAAAGGCTCCTAACAGAGCGGACTTCTAAAGAGTTCAAAAACAAGCTTGTGGGTATTCACCCCCACCGTGGTTTTTCCTAGTTGGGTTTCCACATGAAAAATGAGTGTGTCATGTGTGTTGTTTTCTGTCAAGCAGTGAATCATGTTGATCTAGTTGCTTACATGTATATCTTTGATGGTAGATTACTTGTTCATGCATTAGGGTGAAATGGAAATGAAGTGTTAGATTATATGGGAAGATAAGTGTTAACCGGTTTAAGCTTGTCTCAGTTATTCTAAGTTTTGCCGGTTGTACTTTGTTTTAGGACTGGTGTTACTGTTTATTTGTCAAAGCACAACATCTACTGACAAACTGGTTTAAGAGTGTGTTTTTGTCAGTACTGATTCACCCCCCCTTCTCAGTATCAGTTTGGTACTATCCATTCATCATTGAGTTATCAATTGGTATCTGAGCGTCCTCTAGGTCCTCTGTGTTATAAGCTTAATCGCTTGAGGTAAAGATCCCAGTCTAATGATGAAGAGGGAAGGTCCAAAGTTTAATAGTGAAAATTTTAGTATATGGAAAGACATAATGAAGATATACATCAGAAGCATAGGTACTCAACACTAGAGCTATGTTGAGAATCCCTATGTTGCCCCTACCGATACTCTCACCGATGACCAAAAGAGAGAGATGCAGGAGAATGGGCAGGTCATGGAAGCCTTAATTAGTAGTTTATCTGACATTGAGTTTATTGATGTCCAAAATAAGGTAAATCCCAAAGAGGTATGGGATACTCTTGAAAATATCTATGGTGGTGATGAGCATGTAAAACAGGCTAAGGAAGAAAGCCTTAGAGAGAAGTTTGAAGACATGCGGATGGTTGAAGGTGAGACCATTCAACAGTATGGAATAAGAATCAAAACCATTTTTGGTGATATCAAGAGTGCAAGTGGTAAAATGGAAGATTCCACTGTGGTAAGAAAAGTCTTGAGATCCCTATTGTCAGTCTATGCAATAAGGGTTGTTGCTATTTAGGAGCTGAGATCAATAGACAAGACTAAGGTATCCCTAGACTCCATCATTGCAAAGTTGACAGCCTATGAGCTAAATAGTTTTGATGGCAGTGTTCAAAAGATTGAATTAGCTTTTAAAGCTTCCATTGTACCATCTAGGAAAGGAAAAGAAGCTAGCACTAGTGGTGAACCAAGACAGAGAAAAGAAATGGATGATGAGGAGATTTTGATGGCGTTTGAAGCTCTCCTTGCCAGGAAACTTCCTAAAGGAACCGACAAATACAGAGGTAAGCTTCCTTTGAAATGTTTTTCTTGTAACCGGATAGGACATATTGCTATAAATTGTCCTATGGTGACAACAAGGACAAACCAGAAAGGTTCAATAAATTCAAAGGAGGAAACCAGAGAAACTATTTTGTGGTACTTGATGAAGGTGTCACAGATGAGGAATTAGAGGATGAAGAAAATTAAGATATTGTGTTTGTTGTTGTCAAGGAAGATGTGTCAAACAAGAAGGCTCTTGTCTCCTGGTTTGATAATTCCAATGAGTGAATCATTAACAATGGTTTTTCTCACCATATGATTGGTGACCTGAGCAAGTTTCTATCCTTGGAAGAGTATGATGGTGGTGTGGTTCACTTTAGCAATGATGCACCATGCATGGTCAAAGGCAGAGGGTCCATCTCTCTAAATGGAAAGAGTAGTGTTGACAATGTGTATTGGGTTGATGGTCTCAAACACAACCTTTTGAGTGTTGCTCAGCTGAATGAGAGTGGTCTCACTCTGAAATTTAAGAATGGAGTGTACAGAATCAAAGGAAAGAATGGTGAATTGGTGGCCACTAGCATGTAGACCAACAATAACCTATTTCAGCTGAATGCAAATATAAGTACATATCTTATGGATAAATTTTATGATAGCTGGATATGGCATAGGAGACTCTGCCATGTAAACTTTGATAATATTGTGAAGGCTAGTAAGATCAAGGCAGTTAGAGGGTTGTCAGTGCTAAGAAAACCAAATAATACCTTGTGCAGAGAGTGTCAATTAGGGAAAATGTCTTCCTCAACCTTTAAAGGTAAATCTTTCACTGCAGACAACTTGCTTGATCTTGTGCATGCTAATTTGTGTGGTCCTATAGAAACTAGAAGTGTGTAGGGTGATAGGTACTTCATGATTCTCACTAATGACTACTCAAGGATGATGTGGGTCACATTCTTGAAAGACAAGTCTGAAGCCTTTGTAAAGTTCAAAGCTTTCAAAGCATTAGTGGAGAAGGAAAGTAGTAGAAGGATCAAGTGCCTGAGAATTGATCAAGTAGGGGAATTTACTTCTGGTGAATTCAACAAGTACTATGAAGAACATGGCATCAAGAGGCAACTATCTTCCTATCGAACTCCATAGTAGAATGGCCTAACAGAGAGGAATAATCGGACTATGGTTGAAGTAGCTAGAACTATGTTTATTCAAGGAAAGGTAGCCCACACCTTTTGGAGAGAAGTGGTGAGCACTGCAGTCTACACAATGAGCTGGGTACTCATCAAGAAAGGTAAGGATAAAACTCCTTATGAGTATTAGATCGGTAAGACACCTATGGTTAGCTACTTTAGAGTGTTTGGTAGCAAATGTTACATCAAGAGGAGTGAACACAAGAGCAAATTTGATGTGAAATGTGATGAGGGAATATTCCTAGGGTATTCCACCAAGAGAAAAGCTCTCAAGTGTTTCAATAATAGGACTCAGAGAATCATGGAAAAAATCAATGTAAGAGTTGATGAAACCTCTGAGAAAACTAAGGAAACCGACAGTAAGCAAGTGGTAAATGAACCGGTTGTAACCTTCTAGGAACCGGTTGTTAGTCAACCAAGTACTAGTAATAGTGTTCCTACACTAGTAGATGTAGATGTTGATACTGATGGAGATGAGGATGAAGAAGAAAACCAAGAGGAATCTATCAAGACCATTCCTCGATATGTTAAGATAAATCATGATCCTAAGCAGATCATAGGAGATAAGGATGCAGGAATCCTTACAAGAAGAAAGATCAGAGAAAACTCATGTATGATCTCTGAATTTGAGCCTAAATCATTCAAAGAGGCACATAAAGATGAAGACTGGATCAAGGAAATGGATGAGGAACTTGACCAAATAGAGAAAAATGGTACATGATCTTTGGTACCTAGACTGGAGCATAAAAATGTCATTGGTACCAAATGGATTTTTAGAAATAAGCTGAATGAGGATGGCACAATGATTAGGAACAAAGCCAGATTGGCATACAAAGGATATGCTCAATAAGAAGGAGAAGACTATGGAGAAACATTTGCTCCTATAGCCAGATTGGAAGGAGTTCATATGCTTCTTGCATATGTATCTTTTAAAGGTTTCAAAGTATATCAAATGGATGTAAAATCTGCATTCCTAAATGGTGTACTTGAAGAGGAGGTGTACATAGAGCAACCAAATGGGTTTGCCCTATCTAAAGACAGTGACATGGTATGTAGGCTACATAAAACCTTATATGGTCTAAAGCAGGCACCTAGAGCATGGTATGAACATCTGCATTCCTATCTTGTGAAGATTAGATTTGAGAGTACAAGTGAAGATAGCAATATCTACTTGAAGTTCGAAGGAGATCAAATCCTGATCTGTGAGGTATTTGTTGATGACATTATCTTTGGTGGAGATGACAAGATGAGTCATGAGTTTGCAGATGAGATGAAGAAAGAGTTTGAGATATCACTCATAGGGGAGATTAAGTTCTTCATTGGACTACAGATCTAGTAGATGAAAGATGGAATCTTTATCACTTAGTCCAAGTATGTCAAAGAGGTGTTGAAGACCTTTGGCATGGAAGATAGAAAATTGGCTGGTACTTTGATGGTGACCAATTGTAAATTATCCAAAGAAGATGACTTAGAATTGGTTGATGAGAAGGAATACCGATCAATGATTGGTAAGTTACATTATGTAGTGCGTAGCATACTAGATATTGCACATGCAATTGGCATTACTGCAAGATTCTAGAAAAGCCCGAGAGAATCCCACTTGGTTGCAATCAAGTGGATTCTTAGGTATTTGAAGGGAACTATTGACTAGGGATTGTGGTATCCATATAGCAAGGACTTCAACTTGAAAGTTTACACAGATGTTGATTGGGCAGGAAATGTAGATGACTGGAAAAGCTCAATCGGTGGTGCATTCTTTCTCAGTGGTAGATTGGTCTCATGGATGAGTAAGAAGCAGAGTTGTATCTCTCAGTCTAAAGCAGAAGCAGAGTATGTTGCAGCTTTCATGAACTGCACTCAGACAATTTGGATGAAACATGTATTAAATGGCTTCAAAGTTTCTATATCTGAACTGGTAAGTATATTTTGTGACAATACTAGTACAATTAACATCTCCAAGAATCCAGTTTTACATTCTAGAACCAAGCACTTTGAGCTTAAGTATCATTTCTTGAGGGAAAAGGTTCAGAACAAAGAGATTGCACTAGAACATGTTTCCAGTCAGGGGTGGTTAGCAGACATATTCACCAAACCCCTCCCAAAGGTTACATTTATGTACTTAAGAGGTGAATTAGGGGTGTTGCCCCTTCAGGAGGTAAACTAAAGGTATATGCTCCACATCAGTCAGGTATTGCATAGTCAAATTTTTTTTAGGATTGATGTGTTGAAGGATGCTACTCCTTAGGGGGAGTAGCATAATGGATCAAGGAAGCTTGTGCCTCCACTTTGGCATTGTTGTCAAAGGGGGAGAAGATATGAAGCAGAGAAGATATCTGTAGAAATTGGGGGATAAGATGTGAAGCGGAGAGATATCTTTGTATATTGCCATCAATGCCAAAGGGGGAGATTGTTGGCATTATGTGAAACGGTATAAGGACATAATGACATTGCATGTTGTCATTGATGTCAATACGCTAAAGAGGAGTGAACTGGTATATGTGAGAATTGGTATAACACTATGAATCGACATTCATACCAAAGTGAAGCAGTGTGTTTGTTCAAGGTGAACCAACATATAATTACGGGAACTAGCACATGGAAGCATTGTAAGACTACCGGTTGGTAGTTTCCACTTTAGGGTTTCTGGTTGAAGTGCTTCAAGCCTATGCTTCTCAACCGGTGACTTTGTGTGATGAGTTAACATGGTAACAAAGAATAGATCATGTTGCCATGTAAGCCTTGTGTGTGTGAAGGATCTTGCATGAAGGAGATTGTTCCTATCTACCTCGGGAATGTGTGAAGTCTGTAAATGGTGATAACGTGTGATGGGTTATCAGCTGCCATGAAATTGATGGAAAATGGATGATGGATAAAGTCTTGAGATTGGATCAAGAACCATTACATTTAATGCAGTATGCTCAATGGCCAGGATTGAACCATTTGAATTCCTTAACCAGCAGGTTCAAGGTTTAGGGTTTATGCTATCGACCTATCTATTTTCCTATAAGGTCAATGTTGTGTCTCTTTCTGAGGTTGTTGGCAAAATTTGTGTGTGTGTATCCCTGAGAAGGGATACATGATTCTTTCTAGACTAGAGGAGAGAAGTTTTACCTGCAGAGTGTAAGTGCAGAAGGTGAAGAGGATCTTAAGTGGATCTACATTGGCATTGAGTGTTGTTACCAGATCATTATAATACCTATTGATCTCTAACCACTTCAACAGTTGAGAAATCCCTTAACAGGGTAGCTTTAATCAGCTTGCTGTAAATCCTTTAATAGGGTGACTCAAAAACATTGAGTTCTTGAAATCCTCTAACAAGGTAACCTTTAACAAGGTTTAACCCTTAACCGGGTATCCTAGCCATCCCTTAACCGGGTGATCCCTAACAGGATCGGTTCCTAATAGAACCTATTGTATCAGTCTTTAACCGAACAAGGATCCTAATAGAGCGGACTTCTAAAGAGTTAAAAAACAAGCTTGTGGGTATTCATCCCCACCGTGGTTTTTCCCAGTTGGGTTTCCATGTGAAAAATGAGTGTGTCATGTGTGTTGTCTTCTTCATGTGATGCTATGTTGCTTTCTATCAAGTAGTGAATCATGTTGATCTAGTTGCTTATATGTATATCTTTGATAGTAGATTACTTGTTCATGCATTAGGGTGAAATGGAAATGAAGTGTTAGATTATATGAGAAGATAAGTGTCAACTGGTTTAAGCTTGTCTTAGTTATTTTGACTTTTGCTGGTTGTACTTTATTTTAGGACCGATGTTATTGTTTGTCTGTCAAAGCACACTTTTTGCTGACAAGCTAGTTTAAGAGTGTGTTTTTGTTTGTAATGATTCACCCCCCCTCTTAGTACTAGTTTGGTACTATCCGTTCATCATTGAGTTATCAAGAATATTATACTGGTAGCACATTTTCACCTTAGTGGTTTGCGATAACTCACATTCTACCTCTTCAACATAAACAAGAAACCAACGTTCAAACCAGTATGTGCCTTACTAGTAGGACTTCATTTTTTATGCTGACACTCATGTGAATATCCATCATACCAGTTCACATCAGTGACAACTTAGTGACAAAATTTCAATTGCTTTGCTGCCCTCCACTGATACTATCTTTTGTTGGTTCTTTTCTTAATTTCTATGTACTTTTCTGCAACTCTTCACTACCGATTTGGTCACAACTAGTTACCTCACTGTTGTTGGTGTTAAGTTATCATACTAAATGTAAAGTACTGATACAAATAGCTAACAAGATGAGAGGGGGGGTGAATCATACAAACTTAATCTTCCATGAAATCAATAGATTCACCTTGGTAACTTATACTTCAGCAATATAATTAAAAATTGATAAACATGCTAACTCATAAACACATAATCATCATAACACATATAACACTAGATTTAATGTGGAAACCCAAATAGGGAAAACCCATTGTGGGATTTCGGACCCACTAAGAAACATACTCTTCTAGAGTATGCTCGGTTAAAAGAAAATCTTGTTAAAGATTACAAACACATTGCTAGTTGTGACCCGGTTAAGGGATTTCCCTCAGATCTGTTAGGATCTTCACTTTGTTAGAAGTGACCTTGTCAAAGGATTTCAAACACTCATTTAGAATGTTACCTTGCTAGAGGGTTTACAAATAAGACTATTAAGTCCACTCAGTTAAGAGATTTTCTGTCACTTATAGTAATTAAAAAAATATATCTGCAACTTCACATCTAATATGCTAAAGCAGATTCTATTTTGCTCAAAACAATCTACTCATAAGACTTATCTTGTCCCTCTGTTGGGATCCCTACTCTGTTATTCAAATAGGTCTTCAAGCTTCTATGCTTGATACTCACTAGGTAGCATCCCTATGCTTACACTTGTTTGCATACATTGTTTATCAACAATTCCTTATTTATAAACAATTTGCTAACTGCTTAATCTCCTTGATCACATTTCCCATGATCAATCTTAGCCATTATATCTTCAATCTTGACTAGGTTCAATGCATCCTTTGATCTGAAAATGTTTTACCTCACCTTGGGACTTGCATTCCTTTCTTGGAACTTGCACAAGGTTATTGTGGTTGAATCTGAGCTGTAGATCTTCCTACCGATCTTCCATTGTCATAGATCCTTAACAAACTTCATGCATGACATACCAATTATTTATACATCTCCAGCTCATCATTGTCTTTCATTAAATAATGCTTGTATTCATTCAATGTGCTATGTCATAACTCAGTTGCAACTCGGTAAATACTAAACTTTACTTGGTAGACATTTTGCCTTCATTAACCAATATCGATAACCTTAAGGTTTACCGACTAGGTTCTTTGCTCAATGACATAGTATAGTATTAACCTTACAATCAACAACATACGTAGGATATCACAACAATCTAAACATCATGATCTCATCATTGTCTAACTTGGTAATAGTTTCCCATTGAATATCTTATTTCTCCCCTTTCTTATCACATTCTTTCTATGTCACTTACCGACATCTTAATTCTCTTCAAATCAATCTTCTCAAGATATGGCAACATCATACTGAATCAGATAATCAATTTCAAGACATCAATGAAAAAATAATGTTATAAAGATAGTTATCATCCTTTTTCAATTATATCAATAATCTTCAGCAACCTTCTCAATATCCTTAATGAGTATCAACAATCTCCCCCTTTGGCATTGATGGTAAAACCAACTTGTAAATGGTAATACCAACAAGATATTCAAATTGATTCGGATTCATATTACTGTTAGACTTCTCCTATTATCCTTGAGCTATTAAAATCTCCTGTAGTCTTCTCCCTTTTGTAATCTTCTCCCCTTGTCATTAGTCTTCAGTTGTCTTCTTCATTTAGGATTTTACCATTTGGTCTTCTCCCCCTTTGACAACAATGCCAAAAAGTAAAAGAACTAAATCATGATTTCTTCCCCTGTGAAGTGATTTTCCTTGCTATGTATCATCTTAGTCTCAATTAGAGCAACCTATCTCTATTCACTATTTCTGCACAGCTTGAGAAAACCTTCTAAAGTGCATAAATCAACATCAATCCACACATGATATTCTATAGATTCATCGAATTGATGCTTTCACCAAACTCTGTCAGTGAGTAGAGGATAGGGGTAGGACCCCTAACTTGCTTCTGAGATACTCAAAAGTGTCCCTTGGCAGTGGCTTTGTGAAGATGTCTGCTATTTGCTCCTTTGAACTGATATATTCTAGTACAACTTTCTTCTCTTGAACTTCTTCTCTGAGATAATGATACTTTATAGAGATATGCTTTGTCTTAGAGTGCATTACCGGATTCTTTGAAATGTTAATGGCACTAGTATTATCATAGAATATAGTTACTAGCTCAAAAAGCTTTTCATTTATACCTTCCAATAGTTGTTTAATCCATGCTATATTTGTGCAGTTCAATGTTGCAGCAACACATTCAGCTTCTGCTGTTGATGGTGAAATACATCTTTGTTTCTTACTAAGCCAACTTACTAGTCTTTCTCCCAAAAAGAAAGCTCCACCACTTGTGCTTTTCATGTCATCTATGTTGCCTACCCAATCAGCATCAGTATAAACTTTTAAATCAAAATCATTTCTCTTTTCATATACTAAGCCATAATCTTCAGTGCCTCTCAGGTATCTGAAAATTCTCTTGATTGTTGTCATATGGGTTTCCTTGGGATCTACAAAAAATCTTGCAACAATACCTACTGCATGTGCTATATCTGGTCTACTATGCACAACATATTGCAACTTTCCAATCATAGATCAGTAAAGTGTCTCATCAACATATGCAGATTCATCATTCTTTGAGAGTTTACAGTTAGTAGTCATAGGAGTACTTATTGGTTTAGAATCCTCCATTCCAAATTTCTTCAAGATTTCCTTTATGTACTTGGATTGAGTAATGAAAATCTCATCTTTCATTTGCAGTATCTGTAAACCTATAAAATATTTTATCTCACCGATTAATAACAACTCAAATTCTTTGCTCATTTCATTTCCAAAGTTCTTGCATAGTCATTTCCACAAAATATAATGTCATCAACAAATATGGCCGAGATCAGTATTCCATTGTCCTCATCATTCTTCATGTACATATTGCTTTTTTCACTTGTCCATATAAAACCAATCTTGATTAAGTAAGAGTGCAGTCTCTCATACCATGCTCTAGGTGCTTGTTTCAGACCATATAAAGCTTTGTTTAGTTTACATACCTGATCTTTATTCTTGTCTTCAACAAATCCTTCAGGTTGTTCAATGTAAACTTCTTCTTCTAGTATACCATTCAAAAATACAGATTTAACATCCATTTGATATACCTTGAAATTTTTGAAAGTAGCATATGCCAACAATGTTCTTACTCCCTCAAGTCTAGCCATAGGTGCAAAGGTCTCACCATAATCTATTCCTTCTTCTTGAGCATAACCTTTGAAAACTAGTCTTTCTTTGTTGCGAATGACCTCACCTTTTTCATTTAGCTTGTTTTTGAAAATCCACTTAGTACCGATTACATTTTTGTCCTTCAGTCTTGGGATCAGAGTCCATGTGTCATTCTTCTTGATTTGATCAATCTCTTCTATCATAGCATTTACCCAATCTTCACTGTTAAATGCCTCTTTTACTATTCTTGATTCAAATTCAGATATCAGACATGTGTTCTGTCTCAGTTTGTTCCTTGTCATCACTGGATCATCATTATCTCCTATAATCTGACTTGATGCATGATGTCTTCTAACATATTTAGCTAATATAGGCTTGGTAGGTTTTGTATGATCTTCTTCATCACTCAGTAACTGGACATTATCTTCATTTTCTTTAGTAGCTTTCTCGGTAGGACTTCTCAGTTGAACATAAACAAATTCTTCATAATCTTCTGGTTCTTTGGAATTTCCTTCATCATTTCTTTTTGAAAATTCATCAATTTTCACATTTTCACTTTCCACTATTTTGTTAGATGATTTGATCAAACATTTAAATGCTTTACTTCTAGAAGAATAACCAAGAAATGTTCCTTCTTTACTTTTCTGATCAAACTGTCCATTTCTGTCATCTTTGTGAACATAGCATCTACTTCCAAAGATTTTAAAATAACTTACATTAGGTTTCTTGTCATACCAGATCTCATATGGTGTCTTCATAGTTCCTTTCTTTAGTTGTACATGGTTCAGGGTGTAAACTGCAGTGCTGATTGCTTCTCTCCAAAATGTTTGAGGTACCCTCTTTTCTATCATCAGAGTTCTGGTACAATCTACAATTGATCTATTTATTCTCTCGGCTATCCCATTTTGCTGAGGTGTTCTCGGTGCAGATACTTGTCTTTTTATACCATGATCATTGCAGAGTAAGTTAAATTCATCAGAAGTGAACTCTCCTCCTCTATCAGATCTAAGACATTTCAGTTGTCTTTCTGTTTTATTTTCAACTCTTGCCTTGTACCATTTGAACATTTGAAAAGCTTCTAATTTTTCTTTTAAAAACATAACTAACATCATCCTTGAGTAATCATCCACAAATAATATGAAATATTTATCACCATAATAACTTTGAACTTTCATGGGACCACAAAGATCAGTGTGTACTAGGTCTAAAATTCCTTTAGAAGTATAGGACTTGTAAAGCTTGATCTTGTCATCTTACCCATTTGGCATTCTCGGCATATAGCATTCTCAGGTTTTTCTAAGCTTGATAGACCTCTTACTCGGTGCTTCTTGCTTATTTTGATTAGATTATCAAAATTTACATGACAAAACCTTTTATGCCATAACCAAGTATCATCTATCTTTGCATAAAGACACTTGTTCCTAGTTGAGTCAAGATGAAATGTATTATCTTTTGTTTGTGTCCTAGTAGCAGCTAACTTTCCATGCTTGTCATGAACTTTGACAATTCCTTTCTGAAATTCTATTCGGTATCATGTATTGTTTAGTTATGCTACACTCAACAAATTGTATTTCAAACCTTCAACCCAGTATACATCATCACATTTAGCATTGTCAAGATGTGTTATAGATCCTTTACCTTTCACCGGACATGGTGCATCATTACCAAATCTTACATAGCCTCCATCATAGTCTTCTAATTTAACAAACTTGTGTTTATCACCTATCATGTGATGTGAGCATCCACTATCTATGATTCAAGAATCATTATTATTTATGTGAGATACTAGGGCTTTTTCTTTATACCTTTCTTCATCAAACCCATCTTTAATAGCTACATAAACAACTTCCTCTGTATCCATTTCATCAGATTTATCATCGTTGGATTCTTCATCTGCTACTAGGCATGTCTTTTTGTCTCTCCTTCTAAAGTCTCGGTGTCCTCTATATTGGTTGTCTTTCTACCTGTTATCTCAGTATTCTCTCTTTTCACTAGATTCTTTGTCAAGACAGTTAGAAGCCATATGTCCTATTTTATCACAATTGAAACATTTTAAAGGTGGCTTTCCTTTATACTTACCTTTTCCTCTCAGTAACCTTCTGGCTAATAATGCTTCAAACTCTTCTTGCTTCTTGATTTCCTCATATAGTTTGTGTACTTCTTCCATGTTCTTTTGAAATCTTTCACTTGCTCCATTGTGATTCCCTTCAGAGTACTTACTCATTCTATCATTGTAATCATCAAATTCACCAATATGAAAAGAACTAAATGCAGATTCTACTTTATTTACCAAAGACCCACTATTATCAAAATTACTTAACTCAAATGCATGTAGCTTACCAATAGTAGCATCCAAAGAAACTGGCATGTTAGGTACAGACCTCAATTCATTGATTGCAGAGACTCGAATGGCATAAGCAGGTAGAAGTGTTCTCAACAACTTACTTGTTACATCCTTTTTTTCAATAGTTCCTCCTGCTCCTTTAATTTGATTGACAGTCTCCTTTAACCTTGTACTGTATTGGGTTATATTCTCACCTTCATTCATTCTAATGGATTCAAGTTGTCCTCTTAAACTATCTACTTTTTCTCTTTGAACATGTTCATTACCGCCATATATAGATATGAGCTTGGTTGACATTGCTTTTGCATCATTGTAGCCTTCTAAGTCATTAAACTCTGAGTCGGTCAATGCTGATGTTATTTCAATCATAGCTTGAATATGTTCTTGCTTTTCCTTTATCTCTTCCAAGGTCATCAGGTTGGTGCTTGGTGGTATGTAATCATTCTCCAAATAATATGTTGCATAATCTCCAATTCCTGATAAATGCAGCTTCATCCTTTTCTGCCATGTGGAGAAACTTTACTTGTTCAGCTTTGGTGCATCCCTTTTATACATCTTCGGATCCTTGCCTCAAGTACCTTTAAACTTTTTCTTCTGGAGTCCAAAGCTTTGATACCAATTGTTAAGTTCTGATACTAAATGTAAAGTACTGATGCCAATAGCTAACAAGATGAGAGGGGGGGTGAATCATACAAACTTGATCTTCCATAAAATCAACACATTCACCTCGGTAACTTATACTTCAGCAATATAATCAAAAACCAATAAACATGTAACTCATAAACACATAATCATCATAACACGTATAACACTAGATTTAATGTGGAAACCCAAATAGGGAAAAACCACTGTGGGATTTCGGACCCACTAAGAAATATACTCTTCTAGAGTATGCTCAGTTAAAAGAAAATCCTGTTAAAGATTACAAATAGATTGCTAGATGTGACTCGGTTAAGGGATTTCCCTCAGATCTGTTAGGATCTTCACTTTGTTAGAAGTGAACTTCTCAAAGGATTTCAAACACTCATTTAGAATGTTACCTTGCTAGAGGGTTTACAAATAAGACTGTTAAGTCCACTCAGTTAAGAGATTTTCTATCACTTACAGTAATAAAAAATATATATCTGCAACTTCACATCTAATATGCTAAAGCAAATTCTATTTTGCTCAAAGCAATCTAGTCATAGGACTTATCTTTTCCCTTTTCTGGGCTCCCTACTCTGTTATTCAAATAGGTCTTCAAGCTTCTGTGCTCGGTAATCACTATGTAGCATCCCTATGCTTACACTTGCCTGCATACATTATTTATCAACAATTCCTTATTTATAAACAATTTGCTAACCGCTTAATCTCCTTGATCACATTTCCCATGATCAATCTTATCAATCAGATCTTCAATCTTGACTAGGTTCAATGTATCCTTTGATCTGAAAATGTTTTACCCTACCTTGGGACTTGAATTCCTTTCTTGGAACTTGCACAAGGTTATTGTGGTTCAATCTGAGTTGTAGATCTTCTTGTCAATCTTCCATTGCCATAGATCCTTAACAAACTTCATGCATGACACACCAATCATTTATACATCTCCAGCTCATCATTGTCTTTCATTAAATAATGCTTGTATTCATGTAATGTGCTCTATCATAACTTGGTTGCAACTCAGTAAATACTAAACTTTACTCGGTAGACATTCCGCCTTCATTAAACGATATCTATAACCTTAGGATTTACTGACTAGGTTCTTTGCTCGGTGACATAGTATAGTATTAACCTTACAATCAACAACATATGTAGGATATCACAACAATCTAAACATCATGAACTCATCATTGTCTAACTCGGTAATAGTTTCCCATTGAATATCTTATTTATCCCCTTTCTTATCACATTCTTTTTGTGTCACTTACCGACATCTTAATTCTCTTCAAATCAATCTTCTTAAGATATGGTAACATCATACTAAATTAGATAATCAATTTCTTGACATCAATGACAAAATAATGTTATAAAGATAGTTATCATCCTTTTTCAGTTATATCAATAATCCTCAACAACCTTCTCAATATCCTTAATGAGTATCAACAATCTCTCTTTCTACTGAAAATGCCAACAGTTGGTTGAACTCTTCGACCCTATTCTGTCTCACACTTAGTCTCTCTTCTAATACTCGTTGAGTACTTGACTGATTTCTTCTCCATGTAGCAACACTCTCTTCATTCTGAAACCCAAACAATATCTTTGGATTGCATGCTTATAGCCAGATTTTCCTACCAAGACGTGAGTTTGTGTTAGGCCCAATTTGGAAAGCTAATGTACTGAGAGGGGAGGGGTGAATCAGTACTTCAAATCCTTTTATCAACAATATCTTTACTGTTATGCATAAACCAAAAACTATTGTAATATAACATAAAGCTAAAACAAATAAGTAACAATCATACATGATTCACTCCGTAACACATATATTTTGGTTACACAGAAACTCTTGGTTAGAGAGAAAAACTGCGGTGGGGATGGCACCCACAACTTCACTAATACAATAATAAAGAGTGCTCGGTTAGAGCTACATATTTAGCTATTTCTGATAGCTTACCTTGTTAGGAGTAACAAGATCTGTTAGATCTACCTTGCTAAAGGATTTTACAACACTTTATATAAATGTTGCACCTGGTTAGAGGATTTACAATTTATAGACTTGAGTAGAGTCTTTTGCCCTGTTAAAGGTTTCTCTTACAACTTCAAAATATTACAATAAGACTTTACAAATATCTGCAACTTTACATCTGAAATGTTGTAGCAAATTCTATGTGCCCAAAATAAGATTACCTTGCCTATAACATACCTCAATAACTCATAAAGTAACTTGGTAAACCCTTTTGTTTACTCTGTTCTTTGATTGTTCTCTGATAACCTTCTCGGTGACCTCTGTGTCTCTATAATAGTCATAATACTCTGTGATTTCTCATGTATCACATAAGTCTTGCTTCATACACATATGCACAAACATTTATTTCATTCACATATATCTCTAACCCTAAATTCATGCTGTATAAATAGACTTCTTATGTCAGTGATCTGATTCATTGCTTCGATCTTACAAACATGATTTCTTGAATAAATAACCATGCAAAATATTTCATTGGTTATATGACCTCAAAATTATACAAAATCTATATGTGCAATTTCTAATGTGATAACAGTTCTATGTGCCTTGATCTTGTAACATGTTTTCATATGTGTGTCCAGGTTCAATGAATCCGGTAACACATGTTACTCGGTGTATATCAACTCTATGTATTATCTTTACTGCTTGGTAGACATGAAATATCACTTGGTAGACAGCTCGGTGTATACTAGGCTATGTGACTGTTTTCCTTCTGTAACTGACTAGACTATTCATACTGACTAAACATTTCAGTAGTGGTAACCGACTAGAGTATATAGAATGACTTTGAATATAAAACTTATGGCAATTTGATAAGTAGTAACAATCTCCCCTTTTGACATTAGTTGAGATGTTTGACAAAACTACTTTCAAAGTCATTACTCAAAAATTTGTATACTTTACAAAATTTGACTAAACATATAGTATATACATTAGTCAATGAAATAGTAAAATCAAATATACTCCCCTTATCAATATGCTATACAAAACTCTGATTATGTGTGCTTGGTGATCAATACTCTGTAATCACTATTCTTTCGTTGTTCACTACTCAGTTCACTGCTCTTGGATACTCTTCTTTATCTGCTCATTCTACTCATTTTGCTCGGTATACTCCCCCTGTATACTACACTCTAGTTGTTTGATAGTTTGAATACTATACACTCCCCCTATGTACTTTGATGCTATTTATACTCTGATGATATACTCCCCTTTTTGACAAACATCAAAATATAGTTACCATTTGGAGGTGGCAACTGATCAAAAATGGATTTGTACTTTGTCTTGGCTTCAGTGAGAGTGACATCGAGTGCATCCTTTACACTATCCATTAAAGAATTCTATGCATGAATATCAACCAATAATGAAATTAAGCCATCTAAAGTGCTTCCCTCTTGTGTAGTAGAGAGGTAAGTGGCTCAGTTTAGCTTCTCTTGAATGGATGAAAGATGAGGAAGGAATAATGTTTGAAGTGTCATTATGTCCATCCTGATCTTGTGCTCTTCATTCCTCAGTTCTAATTGTTGAGCCATGAGTTGTTGTAGGTTAGTATAAAAATTTTGAACTGAATTGGGCTCGGGGGTCAACTTATTTGAGAGATCGGTGATCTCTTTCTCAATTGCTTCTATTTTATTCTTAATGTCCTTAAGGAATAAAGAAAATGTGCAGAGTTTTTGAAATAATGAAAGAATGTGCTTGAGTTGAGGGGACAACTCAACAATAAATTTGACAAGTTTTACCTTGCCAACAACAATGGATTTTTGTACTTCCTCTATCATTTTAGCAGTTAGCTCCTTGTCTTTTAGTTTTCTCAAGTATTCGGATGCATCTACTCCAAATGTCTCAATCTGATTTAGGAGTTCATCCAATTGAATATGGATGACTGCATCGGTTGATACTATAGCTGAAGGTAGCATATATGATACTAAGGTCTTTACCTTCTGAAGTACTTTATTCTTCTTTTGTATGGCTAGTTGCTTCTCCTGTTCGGCCTTTGCTTTGCACAGTTCATTGAATTCAGTGAGTGCTTGCCCTTTCAATTTGGAGATGTCTACATTGGGAAACACTATCAATTTTGATAAATCAATTTGGAAACTATGCTTTTTCAACTTCTTTCTTTTACCTTTCACCGGGCGAACCACTACAATAGCTTGAGAGGCTTGAGGACCCTCAATAGGTTTCTTGGTAGAGACAACACTTTGGTCGGTATCTTTAGCCTCGATAGTGTCCTTTGGTGTCTCAGTGCTTGGTGTCTTAGCTGTAACATTTTTCCTACTAGAGGGTGCTTGAGAGGTTTGTTCTTGTGAAGTACCTTCTGTTGTAGACTTTTGACCTTCAGTGCCTTCACTTGTATCCCAAGGAGCTTCAGTTGTAGTAGGTTGATTGATTGGTGGGTAAGGGTGAACTTGTTCCAAAATAGATTCACTGGAGACAAGTTTTGCATAAGCATTGCCTTCTATCATTTCTTGTTCAGGTGCCTCTGCATCCATAATATCTTCATCTATTTGAATGGTTTCAGTAGGGTCTTGCTCGGTGACATTAGGCTCTTGGTCAGTGACATCGACTATTTCCACTATAGATTGTTCACCAGCATGCTTTCTTTGAAAGATGTCCTTCCACTACTCTTTTGTTTCCTTCTCCACTTCTATATACAGGCCATTCATCAATTTCAAGGCCTTTTGTTTTACTGTAAATTGTGTTTGGCTGTTTGTCAGATGTTCTTTTATTTCATCAACCAACATATCAGGAAAGAGATGTACCAGACTTCTTTCTTTGATTTGTTTCTCCAAGTCTAGGGCATATTGCCATCTGGTTTCAATATGTGCATATAATTCCTTAGGAATAGAATTACATACTTCTAATGGGACCACTTAGAATTTTAGAAGTGTGTAAATGACAACTTCTTCAATTTGCCTCTTTTCATCAGTAGATTTGGATTCATATTTGACAAATCTGAATCGACCAAATCCACCATATTCCTTCAGAATTTTACAAAAAAATTCTACACTATGTACATCTACCTTCTTTCTTTTCACAATGTGAAATTTATTTGCATCTTCAGATTCGGTATCACTCGACTCTTTTGGCAAAATGAGTCTCTGAGTAGATTTCTTGTAAGTTCTAGTTACCTTAGGAATGGCAACAGTCTTTTGTTTCTTACTTGGTGATGCCGCAGATGCCCTTGTGTTAGGTCTCTTTGTTGGAGGGGTCAGTAGGACCATTGAAGTGTCTTATTTCTTTCTCTTCAACACTTTTCCCTTAGGCAATTCGGTGCTAAGTGTTATGGCTTCTTCTTGGGCTTCTGTCTCCTCTTCAGTGATGGCTAGAACTCCTTTGACAGGTGTGGAGGAAGACTCTTCTCTGAATTTCTCAGTTAATGCCTTAATCATCTTTGTAGCTTTTCTTGTAGCCTTAGGTACTATAATGCTCATCTTTACTTTTTCTTTCACCTCTTCATAAGTTCCATACCTTAGCTTAGTAGCATGCCTTGGTAGTGTCAGAAATGCATCGATTTGCTATTGTGTGATATCAAAATCAATCTTGTAACCCATAGGTGACAAAGATTGAGTCCTTGGTTCCACAGCATTCACACAACAGTAATCAGTGTCGACCTCAAAACATATTTCATCTTTGTATTTTTCTACCAAATGTGGTGGAATCTGGTACCTATTATGCATTTTCTCTTGGAACTTGCTGAAGTAATCATCCATTATATCATTAAAGTTATCACCTAACTTCTTGATGAAGTCATTGATCTGATGGGTGATTGGTCGGTGTAGTTCCCAAACAACTTTATCGACTATTGGAAAAATCTTCTCAAAGTAGAAAAACATACATACAAGTAGTGATCCAAATTTTAGAGTATTTGTCGAGTTGTTATTCTTCGGCTTCCTGATTGTGTTCAGATTTTCAAACAAGTTCTTCAACAAAACTTCACACAAGTCAATTTTCATGCCTTTCTTAACAATTTTGTATGCTAAGTCCACTGTTGCACAGGGTACACTATTTTCCCTTGCCGATTGGAAGAAACAGTAACCAATTACTCTAATGGCAAATTTGAGTTCAAGATCTGTGACATTGTTCACCTTTAGACCTCTACAATCAGATTCTACTCTAGTCAAACTGATCAATTCCTTCTGTGATATCATTTTTTGTGCTTAGGCATGATCATAAATAGGATAACCGATGATTAGATGAATGATTTCTTTAGTGATCTTAAACGGTTTCTCTTGTAGCCACATGAAATCATCATGCACTCGGCTTAGTACAAACTTAACCCACTGGGGTTTGAACACATGGGGATAGGTTAGGGCTTCAGTCAATCCCTTGATTTTGATATGCTCATACTTGCTATCCATTTTACCATCTGTGCATAATTCATCATATGCATCTTTGATCTCAACATGACCAAGTTCTTGAACACGACATTTTATGAAGAATCTCACATCCTCGACTAACAAGACTCGATCCAGGATGAGTGAAAAGGCAGTTTTGTCATCTGGTTCAGATGCAATTTTGGGAGTCAAAGAGTATTTTAGTGAGGGATTCTCTACATTCTTGACAACAATGGGGTCTTGGATCTTAGGTGCCATTTTGATTTCAGATAAAAATTGACACAGGAACCTTAGGGTTTGAGAGCTTAACAAACGACAGACGCTTCACACTCAGTAGATAATAACAACTTAATGAGTTTGGTAAACCAGCTTAGTGTTCGTATTTTGGTATGGTTTTGTCATTGATGTCAACAACTGCTAAATACACCTACTCTGGAGATCCAGCAACATTCACTGGTAATCAGTAAAATGTTCAAACAATCACTGGTATATGGTTAACCGACAAGATATAATGTTCACCGGTAGGATATAATGTTCACCGGTACCTGCAATGACATGGAAGACACTTGGTAATGTCGAAGACATCATTTGGACACTTTTCCTTGAAGTAATATCATTGGTATATTGTTATTTGCATATTTTCTTTTACCGACAAATAGGTCTAGGTTATCTAGGGTTACACCAGCAGGTTTATCTTTTCCAGATCAGCATGGCACGCTATGGAGATGATTTATTATTGTTGTAAATGCATTAAGCCGACATGTTTAATCGATTATTGCATCAGATATTGTATTATTTGTAAAATGTTTTTATTGTAATATCTTGTAGAGCCGACCTACTAAAATTAGTCTTAGGGTATGGTATAAATGTAAGATCTTATTTGTAAGATCAGTAGAGGAATGTGAAAAAGATTTAAGGAAGGGTATATGCGAGATCAAGTAGAGATAAACACAAAGACATCATTTGAAGGTGAAGTTAGGTTTTTGTAGAAACATATCAGCATTACACCAATACTGAATCCAACATATGAAGATGCTATTTTGTGCAGTACATTCTCATTGGATTTAACCATCCAACTGTAGTCAGTGTGACTCCCATTTGTGTTTGAGTAGTGAGCTCTAGGCTGTTGGTCTTTTTGCATGTGCAGAGCTCTCTTTGTACACTTACTATCTGCAGTAGTATCATCTGATTATGGGTAAGGTTTCCCACCATGGTTTTTCCCCTTATAGGGTTTCCACGTACAAATATTTGTGTCATGTGTTGTGGATGACTTTATGTTTATGTTTCATGTATTAATTCCTACCGGTACAACATTTCCTGTTAATACTGTTCACCGACACAATTAACTGTCTTACCAGTATTAAGCAACAAGTTGGTTAACAATATTTTGGTTTGAATTTATTTGACAACTGATTCAGCCCCCCCCCCCCTCTCAGTTGTCCCCGGGACCTACAATTGGTATCAGAGCCTAGTCCTCTTTTTGCAGAAGTTTAACAACTTGAGGAGATCCAATGTCTACTAATTATTTCAGAAAGGATAGTCCTAAACTTGATGGAACCAACTATGGAATATGGAAAATTAGAATGGAGACACATCTGAATTGCATTGGTAAAGACATCTAGGAAGTTACTAAGAATGGTTATACTGCTGCTATAGCTAGTTAGCCTGCTCCTATTACTTTAGTTAAAGATGAAGAAAATGATTGCAAAGCAAGAGAAGCACTTTTGAGCGCATTATCAGATCAAAAAATCATGGGATTATCAGATAGATCTACTGCAAAAGCTATTTGGGATCATTTGGAAACACTGAATGAACGGGATTCCACAGTCAAAATTGCAAAACTTGAAAGCTTCCAAGTCAGGTATGAACATCTGAAAATGGAAGAAGATGAAAGAATTTCTACTTTTATGGAAAGAGTAAATGAAATTGTTTTAGTTATCAAATGTTGTGGAGGAACCTTGATTGAAGATGAGATTGTTTCAAAAATCTTAAGAGGTTTGCCACCGGCATATAAAATGAAGGTTACTACTATTAATGAATTGAGAACAATGCCTAATACATCAGTAACTAGGGATACATTGATTGGAAAACTTTCAGCCTTTGAAATTGAGGAATTTGGTCCTGTTGTTGTAAAAACTGATTTGGCCTTTAAAGCATCAATATCATCTGCTCCATCTTTTGACAAATCAGATTGGAGAGCCTTTTATGCAAGAGAACTTGAAGAAACCGGGAAGGAGAATGAAGAACTTGAAGAACTTGAAGCACTATTTGCAAGAAAAATGCCAAAAGGTCCAATTGGAAGTAAGTATGAAGGTAAATCACCCTTTAAATGTTTCAACTACAATAAGATTGGTCATATGGCTTCAAGATGCCTTGATAGACATGCTAGACTAAGAGAAGAAGCTAGAAGGACATATAAACCTAATCTTGAATATCAGAGATACAGATTTAAGAAAAACAAAGATAAATCTTGTTACATTGCTGATGAAGGTGTGACTGATGATTCTGATGAGGATCCAATAGACAATGGATGGGTCTTTGTTGCTATAACAGAAGATCAACTGGTACCTATTGCTCCATCGGTAAAACAAGCCCTAGCAGCTAAAGTTGAATCAAAGGATGAATGGATTATTGATTCAAGATGCTCACATCACATGACTGGAGACAAAGGCAAATTCTTGAGCTTTCAAGAATACAATGGAGGTTTAGTAAGATTCAGAGATGACAAATCCTGTTCAATCAAAGGTAAGGGTTCAATATCTCTTGATGGTAAACATAACACTGACAATGTTTACTATGTTGAAGGATTGAAACATAATCTTTTAAGTGTTGGTCAATTAGTTGAGAAAGGTTTTCAGTTACAATTTAAAAATGGAAAATGCAAAATCATGAATAGAACTAGTTTGGAAATTGCAATCAGTAATCAGACTAGAGGTAATATCTTTCATTTGAATAACAGTGAAAAGGCATGCTTAATTGCTCATATAGATGAAAGTTGGCTATGGCATAAAAGACTATGTCATGTAAATTTTGATTGCAGGGTAAAAATCAGTACTTCTAAGGCAGTTAGAGATCTACCTAAAATTGTGAAACCTCAAAATACAATTTGCAAGGAATGCCAATTTGGAAAACAGGTTAGAGCTAGTTTCAAAAGTATTCTAGAAAAATCCAATAATGCTCTTGATTTAATTCACACTGATTTATGTGGTCCAACAAGAACTAAAAGTTTGCAAGGTGATAGATATTTCATGCTAATTATTGATGATTATTCTAGAATGTGTTGGGTTACTTTTCTTAGAGAAAAATCAAAAGCACTTGGGAAGTTAAAACTATTCAAAGCAATGGTTGAAAATGAAACCGGTAAGAAAATCAAATGCTTAAGATCAAATCAAGGAGGAGAATTCACATCTAGAGATTTTAATACATTCTGTGAAGTTAATGGAATCAAAAGACAGTTATCAGCACCTTAGACACCTCAACAGAATGGAGTTGTTGAAAGGAAAAATAGAACTATTTTGGATGCAGCAAGAAGTATGTTATCAGAAGCAAATCTACCACATGTGTACTGGAGAGAGGCAGTAAGCACTGTTGTCTATACATTCAACAAAGTTCACATCAAAGGTGAAACCGGTAAGACCCCTCATGAACTATGGTTTGGTAATACTCCTACTCTTAAGTATTTTAGAATTTTTGGAAGTAAATGTTATATTAGAAGAGATGAGTATATTGGTAAGTTTGATCCTAGAAGTGATGAAGGAATATTTCTTGGTTATTCATCTAAGAGTAAAGCTTATAGATGCTTTAATAAAAGATTACAAAAAATTGTTGAGTACAAATGTAAAGATTGATGAACAATTCAGAGGAACTTCAAAGTATATAGACTCTAAACTGGTAACATAAATAATTACAAATGAACCAACAATAAATCCACCAGTATAGAATAATGATCCAGTTACTCCGGTATCATCAGAGGATACCATAGTAATTGAAGAACAACAACAGACTAAGACACCCCGGTATGTAAGACTGAATCATTCTGAAGACCAGATAATTGGAAGCAAATTTAAAGGTGTCATGACAAGAGGAAGATTGGCAAATGAAGAGGTATGTCTTATTTCTCAAATTGAACCATTATCTATCAATGAGGCATGTGAAGATAAATTTTGGATTAAAGCTATGGAAGAAGAATTAGGACAGATTGAGAAAAATAATACTTGGACATTAGTTCCCCGGCCTGAAAATAAAAATGTAATTGGAACCAAATGGGTATTTAGAAACAAACTTAATGAAGATGGTAAGGTTGTTAGGAATAAAGCAAGACTAGTGTGTAAGGGATATTCTCAGAAAGAAGGACTTGATTACAATAAAACCTTTACACCGATAGCCAGAATTGAGGTAGTTAGATTATTCTTGGCCTTTGCAGCTCACAAGGATTACAAAGTTTATCAAATGGATATTAAATGTGCATTCTTGAATGGAGATCTTGAGGAGGAAGTCTATATTGAACAACCTGATGGATTTTCTTTGACAGATAACAATAATATGGTTTGCAAATTAAGAAAAGCTCTGTATGGACTAAAACAAGCTCCAAGAGTCTGGTATGCAAGATTGGATAAGTATCTTTTAAAAATTGGTTTTACTAAAGGAAATGCAGATAGCAATTTATATTACAAAGTAACTAATGATGACATTTTGATTATGGAAGTATTTGTTGATGATATAATCTTTGGAGGAGAACATGGATTATGCAAAGAATTTTCTCTTAAAATGCAGCATGAATTTGAAATGTCTATGATTGGAGAAATAAAATTCTTTTTAGGATTGCAGATTTTACAGACTGATAAAGGCATATTTTTGAGTCAATCTAAGTACTTGAAAGAACTACTCAAGAAATTTGGGATGGAGAACTCTAAACCGGCAAGCACACCTATGACTACAAATGACAAATTATCTCAAAGGGATGAATCTACACCTGTTAATCCAACTAGATACAAATCTATGATAGGAGGTTAACTATATTTGACACAAACTAGACCTGATATTATGAATGCAGTATGTATAGTTTCTAGATTTTAGAGTAATCCCAAAGAAAATCATGAATCAACAGTAAAAAGGATTTTCCGGTACTTACAAGGCATAGCAAATCTTGGATTATGGTATCCTAAAGATGAAAATTTTGATCTATATGCATACACAGATGCAAATTGGGCAGGAGATGTGGATGATAGAAAAAGCACCACTGGAGGAGCATTCTTTCTTGGAAAAAGATTATTTTCTTGGTTAAGTAAAAAATAGAGTTGTACATCTTTATCAACAGCAGAATCAGAATATGTTGTAGCAGCAACAAACTGTACACAGGTACTTTGGCTTAAGCAAATGTTGAAAGACATAAAGGTAAAATGCAAGGAACGTATTACTATATATTGTGATAACACTGTAGCAATTGATATATCTAAGAATCCAATATTACATTCTAAAACAAAACATGTTTCTATCAAACTAAATTTTCTAAGGGAAAAAGTTGAAGAAAAAGAAATAAAACTAGTTTATGTGAATACTAAAGAACAACTTGTAGATATTTTTACAAAACCTTTGTCTAAGGAAACTTTTGAGTATCTCAAAGATCAACTCGGAGTCTTACCTCCACCGGTAGAGACTTAGACAGTTGATAATTATCATCAACCAACAGAATTAAATGGACAAATCTTTTATTCTGGTATTTGATGAGGAAGCTACTTCTCAGGGGGAGTAGTTGGTATATTGAATTGATTGGTATTTTGTATGAACTTAACCTTTTTGTAACTTTGGCATTTGATGTCAAAGGGGGAGAGATATATGGAAAAACATATGGAAAATCTTTTTGAGGAGAGATTGGTATTGTGAATGAATCTTTGTATAAACACATATTACTCCCAGGGGAGAATTGGTTTTTGTATTTGGCATTTCTATTTTGGCACTTTGATGGTTTTTCCATCTTGTGTTGCCATCAATGCCAAAGGGGGATATTGTTGGTATTTTGGTATGGTTTTGTCATTGATGTCAACAACTGCTAAATACACCTACTTTGGAGATCCAACAACATTCACCGGTAATCAGTAAAATGTTCAAACAATCACTGGTATATGGTTAACCGACAGAATATAATGTTCACCAGTACCTGCAATGACATGGAAGACACTTGGTAATGTCAAAGACATCATGTGGATACTTTTCCTTGAAGTAATATCATTGGTATATTGTTATTTGCATATTTGCTTTTACTGGCAAATAGGTCTAGGTTATCTAGGGTTACACCAGTAGGTTTATCTTTTCCAGATCAGCATGGCACGCTATGGAGATGATTTATTGTTGTTGTAAATGCATTAAGCTGACATGTTTAATCAGTTATTGCATCGGATATTGTATTATTTGTAAAATGTTTTTATTGTAATATCTTGTAGAGCTGACCTACTAAAATTGGTCTTAGGGTATGGTATAAATATAAGATCTTATTTGTAAGATTAGTAGAGGAATGCAAAAAAGATTTAAGGAAGGGTATATGCGAGATCAAGTAGAGATAAACATGAAGACATCATTTGAAGGTGTAGTTAGGTTTTTGTAGAAACATGTCAGCATTACACCGGTACTGAATCCAGCATATGAAGATGCTATTTTGTGTAGTACATTCTCATTGGATTTAACCATCCAACTGTAGTCAGTGTGACTCCCATTTGTGTTTGAGTAGTGAGCTCTAGGCTTTTGGCCTTTCTGCATGTGCAGACCCCTCTTTGTACACTTACTATCTGCAGTAGTATCATCTGATTGTGGGTAAGGTTTCCCACCGTGGGTTTTCCCCTTATAGGGTTTCCACATACAAATATTTGTGTCATGTGTTGTGGATGACTTTATGTTTATGTTTCATGTATTAATTCCTACCGGTACAACATTTCCTATTAATATTGTTCACTGACACAATTAACTGTCTTACCGGTATCAAGCAACAAGTTGGTTAACAATATTTTGGTTTGAATTTATTTGACCATTGATTCACCCCCCCCCCTCTCAGTTGTCCCTAGGACCTACACTTGGTAATGCGATGAGATTTGATGTAAATACCTTTGATTTTGCTTTGAAGATGGTTTGATCACCTTGATTCGCTCTGCTCTACTTCTCAAAAACTTGGTGAATGAAAATGACCACGAAAAATGCTTTAAGTACTCAAAAATACCTTATCAGGCTCCATGCAAGTTAGGTCAAAAGACATTAAATGCACTCAATTCACTTAACTTTCTTTCCCTTTTTGTGCTTTAACCAAGTAACCAAATTTCCTTCATATACCGACTTGACAAGCTTCTTGAATTCACCGACTTGACAGATTTCTTGTAAAGTGCTCCAAAAGACTTTGATAGAATTTCAAATTTACTACTACATCTTACTATGTAGATTTTGAATTTAGTACATACTAAAATAGGAACTGTTTAAGATTTAACCTTGTGAGAATGCAGTCCCTTCATACCTTTACCGATTAATTTGGAGTTGGAGCACCTAACTCGGTAGGTAAGGTGCTTTCTTTATTTGACACAATTTCCTTCTTTCTCCAAATCATCTTTAATTTCTCTTTTATTTCCTTAGTGTCTTCTCTAGGTTGATCTCTACAATCTCCAGCCAAGTGTCCAACTTTGTGACAATGAAAACATGCCATACCAAGATTTCTCCATGATCTTTAGTTGTTCATTCCAAACCTTATAAAGTAGTTGGCACTTATATGTCCATATCTTCCACAACATTCACACCATATCCTTGTATTGTAATCCCATGGTACTGCAGAATATTTTTGGTAAGGATATGTGTGAGTTCGATAACCTCTAGTATTTGCTTGGTGTGCAGACCACATGTGGTTCTTTTGCTTAAACCAACACTTCTCGGTATTATGTCCATATCTATTGCAGTTCTTACAAAACCCTTTGAATTTTGCCATCTAATAATTATTAATAGACTTTGTCCTACATTGATTAGATGTGTGACCATATTTATTGCAATTGTAACAATAACCATTGGTCTTAGTGGCATTCGGTTTCTTACCTTTTCTGATTTGACACATGTTGGTAGTATGACCTTGATTTCCACAGTAGTTGCAAATAGGCTTCTTCCTTTTGATGTTATTCCTTTTTCCAGCTTGTTTTGATGATTCTCCTTTCTTGGTAGAGTCTTTTCCTTTGTACTTGATTCCTCCTTCTTTGTAGGGTCATCTTTTATTCACTTGCTCATCCAACATCTTTGATGCTTCATAACTCTTCTTCAGTGTTTCCTTGGATTTCTTCTCTGTTTCAAGTTCATTGCTCAACCTTGATACTTCAAGTTTCAATGCTTGATTGTCATTGTCTTTCAAATTTGCTTCATGATGTGCATAACCTACTTGACCTGTCATATTTTGTTGAATCCCAGTCAACCTTATGATTTGATCATCCTTATCAGATACTAAAGCTTCAAGTCATTGTTTCTCTCTTTCTAGATCTCTTACTTTGTCCTCGGTTGTCCTCATTGCATCAAGATTTTCAGTCATCTGTGTACTAAAATGTTCATGTTCTCTTTTCATTTCTTTTAGTTGATCAGCTAGTGCTTTGTTTTTTTCTTTCAATTGTCCAATCATTTCTTTAGTCTCTTCAGACATACTGTTCTCAGATGATGTCTCAATTTGTTCCACTAACTCTTGAGAGTCCTGCAAATCATCAGATAATCTTCTTCTCACTTTCAGAGATTTTTGCATTTTCCTTTGCATGTCTGCAATCACTTGATTAGCTTGATCCAATTCTTTTGTAGATACACAATCCTCTGAGATTGTTTGTAGCCTTCCATTGATAAGATTTTTCTCTTTAGGTAGTTAAACCCTTTTCCAAGATTCAAGTTCTGATACCAATTGTTAGGCCCAATATGGAAAGCTAATGTACTAAGAGGGGAGGGGTGAATTAGTACTTCAAATCCTTTTATCAACAATATCTTTACTGTTATGCATAAACCAAAAACTGTTGTAACATAACATAAAGCTAAAACAAATAAGTAACAATCATACATGATTCACTCCATAACACATATATTTTGGTTACACAGAAACTCTTGGTTAGAGAGAAAAACTGCAGTGGGGATGGCACCCACAACTTCACTACTGCAATAATAAAGAGTGCTCGGTTAGAGCTACATATTTAGCTTTTTTTGATAGCTAACCCTGTTAGGAGTAACAAGATCTATTAGATCTACCTTGCTAAAGGATTTTACAACACTTTATATAAATGCTGCACCTGGTTAGAGGATTTACAATTTATAGACTTGATTGGAGTCTTTTACCCTATTAAAGGTTTCTCTTACAATTTCAAAATATTACAATAAGACTTTACAAATATCTGCAACTTTACATCTGAAATGCTGTTGTAGATTCTATGTGCTCAAAATAAGATTACCTTGCCTATAGCATACCTTGGTAACTCATAAAGTAACTCGGTAAACCCTTCTGTTTACTCTGTTCTTTGACTGTTCTCTGATAACCTTCTTGGTGACTTCTTTGTCTCTGTAATAGTCATAATACTCTGTGATTTCTCATGTATCACATAAGTCTTGCTTCATACACATATGCACAGACATTTCTCTCATTCACATATATCTCTAACCCTAAATTCATGCTGTATAAATAGACTTCTTATGTTGGTGATCTGATTCATTGCTTCGATCTTACAAACATGATTTCTCGAATAAATAAACATGCAAAATATTTCGTTGGTTAGATGACCTCAAAATTATACAAAATCTATATGTGCAATTTCCAATGTGATAATGGTTCTATGTGCCTCGATCTTGTAACACGTTTTCATATGTGTGTCCAAGTTTAGTGAATCTGGTAACACGTGTTACTCTATGTATATCAACTCCGTGTATTATCTTTACTACTCGGTAGACATGAAATAACACTCGGTAGACAGCTCGGTGTATACTAGGCTATGTGACTATTTTCCTTTTGTAACCAACTAGACTATTCATACCGACTAAACATTTCGGTAGTGGTAACCGATTAGAGTATATAGAATGGCTTTGAATATAAAACTAATGGCAATTTGATAAGTAGTAACAGTTTGAACTTGGCACCTTTAGGGTTTGTTCAACTAATCGTAAGGCATGTCGAGTCCAATCATATTTCATTCGATCTGATCTCCAAGATAACTACCCACACATCACCGCCATTAATGTGCCTTCCAATACATATTTCCTCTATTTAGAAAACATGACCCTATTCCTCGACCTACTTTTTTCAATCATATTTATTGATCTCGAAGTTCCCTTTGCCAAATCAGATTTACATTATAGTTTCTTTCATCGATCATGGCATCACTCTGATATTTAGTTTGCATCAAGCTGCAAACCCTCTACAACTCCTTGGTGATTGTCATAGTCAACATTTAATGTCGACCAACCACCAAATACCTCAATGACATGACACATCACTGACCTCGTTGAGCTTGCCACTTCAATTCCATGTGGTATCCTTTGTCAACATCCACCTTTTCTAAGTCTCCTATGTCGGTCCAAATAATATCACCGACCAACCACACAACCAGGTTCATCTATTGGTTCACGGTGTTGGCATTGTGTTGTAATTAATGTCAACCAGGATGGGATGTTTACTGGTTGAAGAGATGTATGTGCAACACTATTATGTAGGAATACAGGATGTGATATCTTGGATATCATTTTGTGTTGCTGAACACCAGTAAAGGAAAAGAAGATGACATTAGAGGTCATTCTATACACAAGCTAGTGTTTGACTTGTGTGATGAGATGGAGAAGTGTTGTGAGCAGTTGCTTGTGATATAGCAATGAACCGATATGTTGTAAGGCTATAGAATAATGAAAATAACAATGAATCGATATGCTGTAAGGTTGCAGAACAACAAGACCACCATCAGAAGAAGTTGTAGTCATCTTAGAGGAACCATCAAAGGAAGTCTAAAGTGTTTCTCACTCCAACAAACCAGTAAAGGAAAGAACATATTTGATCAAGAAGAAAGGATGCTTAAATGTAAGTAGGATCAATTAGTCATTGTTCCTCATCAATTGGCGCATTTGTCAATCAAATCATTTATCACATTGATCATTTATTAATTCAAAATTATGATCAAATCAAATCGACATTAATTATCTTTTGGTCAAGACCTAATTGTCATCCTTGCATTTCTAATTCATCTTCTAAGGTTTTATGATTTATTCATTTAACCTAATTTGTCATTTCTTCCTCTAGGTTAAATAATTTATTTATTTATCCTAAGTCTTCTCATTGCAATTAAATGTTCATTTAATTGGCTAATTATTCCTCTTTTGTGAATTAATTAATAAATGACAAATTGTTAATTAATTTACCTAATTTTCTAATTTTCCATCATTTCTAATTTTCTAATTTTCATCATTTCTAATTCCTAATTTCCACCTATTTTCTAATTTCCTAATTTTAATTTCCACCTAATTAAATTTTCTCTAGTTTCTCCCTACTTTTGTGCTTCGGTGGAAGCATGAATTTCTCATGTGTTATACTTTTGAGGTAGCATGATGTCATAAGGTTCTAGTTCTCTTTGGCAATATGTCATAATTCATGACATAGAAGGTGTCATAACCTTCTTCTTTCCACTCAATTGTGCCATTTTTGAAATCAATTGATTCTAATATCCATTTCATGCTAATTTGATCTTTTCTCCAATTTGTCCATAAATTGGATGAATTTCTTCAATCCCATCTAATCACATCATCGAATGAATCAGATTATTGAATTTCTAATCATTTTGTCAAATCAATCACGCTTCAAGTACTCTTGTGCCATTATCTTGTCTACTTGCTTTTATCTCATGTGTGTGCACTTGAAGGTGAGATCCACAAACAAAGGCTATTAAGAGAAGAAAGAAGGACAATGGAGCCACATGAAGGAAGCATTCAGATCTGCATTTGGTTTGCATAGTCTTTAGTTTTGAATGTTTTATTTTCATGTCTTTATTGAGTGTGTTTAGGATTGATCATTGCATTCTAGCTTTTCTGATTGAGCTAGATTAGTTTTGATATGCTTTGATGATTTCTAAATTCCTAATGTACATTAATTGGTGAACCCGATGTGAACTAACCATTTAACCATGCTTTGGAGTGCTTTTGAGTTGATGTGCAGGTTAAAAACCGAAGAAACAAGGTAATGCAGGGTATTCTGGGAACTTTTGTGCCTGTGTAAGACAACCTGCACCTGTGTCATGCATTTTGTGCTTGTGTTAAAGACATTTTGTGCCTATGTCATGAGTTTTGCACCTATGTCATGAGTTTTGCGCCTGTGTCATGAGTTCTGTGCCTGTGTAAAGTCTAGAAACAGAGGTAAAAAGGTAGTGTTTTGCTTAAAAATTGGTTTGTTTTGTATTTTGTTTCTGCTTTTTTGGTTTTTGGTACTAATTCTCTGTGTAATACCTTGGCATACGCATGAAAAAGACAAGAAATGAAACTACTAACACATGTTATCCAGGTTCGATAGTCAAAGAATAAGCATATCAAACTTCTAACTTGGGTTTTGCAGGTTGCCTTGGATTACAACTAAACTTTGTGTTTGCAATTAATGTTATAGGCACCTAGTATGATTTCTAAATAGGTTGGAATGAATGTATGTTTTCTTTTATTGTTGAGTATTGACATTAGAGTAGGAGAGTATGCTCTCATCCTTCTTAGGGTGATCAAAAATCCAGATCTTTGATACCATGCTCATGTTTGTGATTGTTTGTCACCTTTAGAGGGCTTGCCTTCCCCACCATTTGCTTTTGCAAGCAAGTGACAATCATGAGAAGGGAACGACCCAAAGTGAGTACAGCTAGAATACCTTGGCATTCTAACTCACTATAAACAAATACCTGATGAGCGAAAGCTTTGAAGGAAGGGTTACGTGAGAATTGTAGTTACTTGGGAAGTGATGACCCTTGGACTCTTTCTCATATCAACATCTAAGTAGGACCTCGCAGTCTCAATCGCACTTGTGTGACTACATTCGTTTGGTATCTTGGTGGGCTTAATGTCTCAATCACGCTTGCGTGACATCAAGGAGTAACACTTAACAAAAATCCTTACTAAACACCTTGTTTTTAGAGGCCAAAAACCCTTCTAGTTGCTTGAGAAGGACAAGTTCGGATACTTGGAAGAGATACTAAGTTCGCCACGGGGAGATTTCCATGGGGACTAATGCTTGGCTACCCTGAGAAGTGAGTGCCGTGGAGGGGAGCCCGTGGGGTCAAGCATCTATGTATTCTCCTTGAATCTCATAATGAGTCTACCTCTCAAGTACCTAATGTCCCTGCCTGCCATAAAAAATGTGTGAATGAGTATGATTGTCTTGAGTCTAAGTTGAAATATCTTGTCTTCTTTGCTTGTCAAAAGTTGAGATTGTATCTCATTTCAAGAACAAGACAAATTTATTCAAAACAAGGTTAAACACAAGAACATTTCGTCCAAAAAAGTTCAAACACCTTCAAACATGGTTGTCAAACACTTTTCAAAATCTTGTCTCAACATTCATGTCACTTAGATTTAGGTTCATCCTAGGTTTTCATTTTGCCAAGTCATTGTTAACTACCAAGGTTAGGTTTCACCTAAGTCATACTCCTTTGCATATCAATAAGGGTCATCCATTTGCATGTGTCCTCTTGCATTAGAGTAATACCATCGTCATACATTCATATTTGCAATGCCTTAGGTCTCTTCATAAAGCTTAGGTCATTATCATTTCATATTAGGGTCACTTGCATAGTAATTGTCCCTTTTCATATAGTGTCAAAGCTAGGTTTTGTCATACTTGAGTAATCCAAATCTTTGATAAACCCTAAGTCATTGTTAAGAAGTCTTGACCTTATCAAACTTTTATCTTTTGTCATTTCGTCAAACCTAGCTTAGTATCCAAGCATATAGGGGAGACATTGTCATCTTGTCCTTTTATCACTTGATCCTTTTGTCCTTTGAGGTTTAGACATCATTTCAATTTCCTAAGGGTCTCTTTTTAGATTTTCATTTCAAAAGTTTGTCAAAATCTTCAAAAACAACCAAAAACATAGGTTGCATTCTTGCCATAGATTGCATTTTCGTCTATTTAGTTTGCATTTAGTTGCATATCATATATTATCCTTGAAAAATCCCAAAAACATTGCATAGTGACATGTCTATTGAAACAAGGTCCCAAGCACCAATGATGCAACAAAGTTTGATGTATCAACCGACGATGCAATCGAATTTTAATCCAAGGCAATCACAATTATATCCATCCCAACAACAAGGCAATATCGATCAAACTCTTTATGATGATGTAAATGTCCAAATACAAAAACTAGAGGAGAAACTAGCTCAAGAAAATGAGATATTGGAACAAAGAGTGAAAAACATTGAGAAGAATAGATCACAAATGTCCAAAATGTTTCAAAAATTTCCAAGTCAAAATCCAAAGATTGAGCCAATTGATGTAAGATCTCTTCTTGAATGGTCAGACATACCAGCTCTCCTCTCCCAAATAGAGATGATGAAACAATTTCAAGAAAAGGGACAACATCAATTTCAACATTATGTGCCTCCACAACAAGAACAAGAAGATGTTTACTATCAATTAGATTTTCAACCAGTACAACCAATGGTTCAACCAATTGTTCAACATATACAACCAACACAACCAATGGTCCAATTTCAACAATATGTCCAACCAACTATACAATGTCCACAAATGGTTCAACCAATGGTGGAATATCAATGTCAACAACCACAACCAAACATTCAAAAACAAAGGTTGCAGCACACACCAAGCCAAGTTTCAAACATGTTGGAACAATTGAACCAAGACCAATATCAAAACATGACATCAAATAAAAAACAACTGCAAACTTCAGATACAACCATGTCAAAACCTCAAAAGAAGGGTGGCTTTATTGCAAGGATATTAAGGAACCTACCAAGTGAGTTCTTTGAGGAAGATAAAGATAATACAATTATGTCTAACAATGCCTCATCCCCCCACAAACAAATTGACTCTCCAGTGGCATCTATCCCTACACCTCTAGAAGTTTCACAAGAACCTTCCATGTTGTCCTCATCAAACAATACACCCAAGGATGCAATTAGCCAAGGGCTATCCATAATTGATTGCCAAGATAATCCAATTCATGATGCACATCCTTGTCATGTTTCAGAATTACAAGACCCAATGCCACCATGCACTTTATTGCTATTACCTGTTTTAGAGGACCCCATTCGAAGTCCCTCTTCCTCATGTTCAAGCATTGATTCCTTGCTAGAATCCATCACAAATGTTCAAAGTGCATTTCCTTCATGCCAAAACATTGATCCCTTATCAAAATACCCCATGCATATCCAAAGTCTAACCCCATGTCAAGAGGATAATTTAGAGCATAAAGAAATGCATGTTAAAACAGATCAAGATCAAGATCCCAAAACCTTATCATCCCATCCAATTGTTTACTAGGACCCCATGTTCCTAGACACTCATGATGATTCCCCTATTCTTGTCCATCCTATCCAAAGTCCTATTGACACTCCATTCCCTGAGCAAGATCAAGATATCCCAATCCATCCAATCCCAAACGATCCCCTTCCATTTCATGAAAAAAATGTCCTTTCAAATCCCATTGACATTCCACTTCCTAAGAAAGATCAAGATATCCCTTCCATCCTTTCCGATGATCCCATTGAAAGTCAAGAGAAAAGCACCTTTAAATAGGATTCCAATGATCTTCCTCCTTGTCAAGATCAAATTATTCCTTCAGATCCTCCACAAGATCCACTTGTTCCTTCATCTCCTTGTCTCAATGCTCCATATACACTCCAAGATCTCATTCCTTTTGATGATCCCATTATTTATCCCATTCCATCTCTTGAAGAGCCTGTCATTGAACCATGTCCACTACATGATCCTAATACCCCTCATGATTCTAATGTGTCAGTGCAAGATGTTCATGAACCCTCCACATGCATAATGGGTTCTTCCACTTTGGTGCAATCTGATCCACTTCAAGATCTCATTATTTCTCTCATATCATATCCACCTCATAATGGACTCGCGTCTTCTTCCCAAAGAAAAGAGTATCCTACAAGTCAAGATATTCATAAAGGCAAAGGAGTAGATCTCCATAAGCAAGCATCCCTTCATGTGAAAGAAAATGTTAAGGGTCATGTCTACACAACTCACTCTCAAGACGTTGGTATCCCTCCATCAAAATCAAAACATACGCCTTCCCCATCATGCTTTCCATCCATCTTAGGTCCTTATATCCCTTCATCCTCTATGCAAGGTTAGCAAAGGCACACATCCTTGAGTAAATTTCATCCATCCAAAAGAACTCCATTTCATTCATATCCATCCATGCATTCCTTTCCCCCTCCAAGCAATTTGGATGCCAAGTATAAACGTTATAAGTCTAGCAATCCAGATGTATTCAACGATCAACATGTCCAATATAATCGACATGTCAAAACAAAGAACAATATGATCTATAAAGAAAAATAAATATCCAAAAGGCCACAAAGGCCCATTGAGCAAAATAAAGAAAAGTCAAAATATATATGGGTTCCTAAATCCCTTGTGCAAGCAATGAACTCTAAGGAGCCACAAAAGCATGAAAAATCAAAAACCATGTGGATCCCCAAGAAGCTCCTTGAAGCACAAAAAGAACAACCTAGATTGGCATCTAAAATTGTTGTTCCTCCACCTAAACTTTCCAAGTCTATTCCTCCATCACATTCTTCATCTGTTTTGGGCCCTTATGTCCCAAAATCCCAAGCTATTCCTCCACCCAAATCTCACAATCTGAAATCCATTTTTCCTCCATCAATCCACCACCCCTCAAGGTGTGTGCCAATGTTGATCTTGCCTTCATTTCCATCCACTATAGCCCAATTCTTCCAATACCCTATCCATTATCCAATGCATATTTTTCATCCTTCGATCCCTCTGGTCCAATCCTTTGCATAAATCCTTGCCTTAGTTTCATCTTATTTTCCATGTCCTTATCCTACCAACATCTTTGAGCATACTTTTAAAGGTCATGGTCCATCTTTTTCAAGGCTACTATCCAAACAAAAAGACTCTTGAGTCCTTCTTCCATCCCTATCATGTGTCCATCTTCTATTGAAAAAGTCAAAATACAAAAAAAAAACACTGCAAAAAAAAAAAAGAAAAGAAAAGAAGTAAAGAAAAAGTAATTCGTCCACTGGTGAAAACCTGGCAAACAGGTGCCTTGGGAAAGTACCATGATGAAAACCTGGCAAACAGGCATCATGTGTAATCTATGAACTTCTTGCATACCACACTTGGGGGTAGGTTTTATCCTATCATATCCTTTTGTCCTTCATTGTTCCATTATCCTATCGAACCCCTGTCATTACCCTTCATATCTTGTTGTCCCTCATGTCCAATTTCCCTTTCCACCTTTGATCTTGACAAGGCTGAGGATCATCATGAGCATCATGCATCTTGTTCACAGCTTTCAGTCCATCATAGCTTTTGGTCTTTATCCATTTTCTTATTATAACTTTTCATCCATATTCCCTAGCTTATTGTAACTTTCTGCCACTATCCCGTATCCTACCCCGATCTTCAGTCCATGTCCCTTATCCATTCTTGGTCTTTCTTATCCTATCCATATCTTATCACTATCCATACACTCTTTTTTTCCCTTGATCTTGATCTAACATAAGGATTTAAAAACTAAACATGGTTTCAAACACCTCTTGACATGTCCCTCATGCCATGTTCCTGCTTTACATTGTCATATCTAGTCTCTTGTCCCATCACACAATAGCCCTTGAAAATTGCATCCGTATTGTCTCCATGATAAAAGGCCTTTTTCTTCCCTCTATCTACCATCATTTCAGCAAGCCTACTTATTCACCTGTCATATTCCTTGCCTTGCTAGACACTGGGGGCAAAATCAAAAAAATTGAAAAATGTCCTGAAAAAAATCCCTAAAAAGTCAAATAATGTCCTGAAAAAATCCCTAAAAAATCAAATAATGTCCTGAATTTTTTTTTAAAAAGTCAAATAATGTCCTGAAAAAATCCCTAAAAAGTCAAATAATATCCTTAAAAAAATGAACACAAAAAAAATTTGTAAAAATTCGAAAAGCAAAACAAAAAAATGTGTCTCCTTTGTGCATAGACAGATCGCTGAGCATACATCCAACAACAATCAATCACACACTGTGCTTTAATGACATCATGCATTAACAAATGACCTTTTTCGATCAAACCAAACATTCAAATTGATCACAATTGTCTTATCAATCGAACATCAACATCGATATCACTCGTCCTTGGCATACTATCATGAGTCTTATACAAGGTGTGGTATACTCGAAACCAGACTGTGTCCTGTCTTAGATGGGGTACCACATGTCCTGAAACCAGACAACATGATCGTCCTATCAACACTTTCAACTTTTGACAATGAAGATCAAGATGTTTGTTTGACTTGTTGAAATTAGCGAGTCTTTTCATTTATTGATTTATCTTCAATCATGTTCCTATGTTGCTCGATGATGTCACTGAGTGATTTAGAGTGACCAAGATGGTTCATGGTCCCTTTCTTTTTTGTTGTGATTGTTGTTTGTCTATGATGTGTCTGTCTGTTTGCAAAAAGGGTTGCATTTTAGCTCTGGCCTTCAATTCCATGATGCTACGCATCCATTTTGCTACATAAAAATAAAGGTTCTCACCTACAAAGTGCATTACTGAAAGCAAGTTTTTCTTCATCTCTAACTATCCTCTATCTCATTTCTTCTTACTAACACTTCTTCCATCAGTTCGGATAGTCAATTCGGTCTAGTGCTCCAATCTCCAAACACATATGCTACATCCTGCATTCATTGGTTAGTACATTTGCATCACATCAAGCATCATATCAAACATTTTATCCATTTCATATTATAAATGCATCAAAAATACATAAAAATATATCCATACATGTTCATAAACAATGCATAAGTCATCCATACATAGAAAAATAACTACAAATCATAACACATTGCATCCCATCATATCGATGCATATCATATCACATATCACAATAATATCAGAGTACAAAATTGGACTATCTATCCTAAGTATGGCCCGCAGGCTGACTACATAATATCAAACTGCATATGTCATCTATCTATCATAAAGGAGTACGTGCCTCTATCACTAGGTGCTCCCTCTGTCCTCCTCATCCCTTCCATGTCTCATGGATGATGTCCCTCCTACCCCTGGTCCTGGCTGTGGTGGTCTCATGGGTCCACTCACCCCCATGTTGCTCACTGACCTCTGAGAGTGTGCCCTGCTCTCTATCCTTGATCATGCCTGATATGAAGCTACTCTCTACTCTAGTGGAACTACACCCTCATATAGTGTCCTCCAATGGCGTATCTCCTCTCCAGTCTCTACCAGCATCTATGCCATCTCACGTGCACTGGCATCTCTAATCGACCCAATGAACTCAGTGACTCTCTGTTCTTCTCACTGTGCCTGAGCTATTGCTGTATCTCGAGCTGCTGTGAGTCTGGCTATCTCCGCTCTAAACTGATCCTGCTGTCTCTCCAATGTCGCAATGTGATCCTGCTGACTCGCTATGGTAGCCTTGCACATCTCCATCTCCTCTATGCTAGCTGTCTCCAACTCTATGGGTATATCCTGCAATGTCTCTTGATCAGCTGAGTCTAGCTCATAATCATCATCCCCACCATCATCTCTATCCTTTTCATCCCCCTCATCCTCATCCCCACCCTCATCCTCCTCATCATCCTCATCTCACTCCTCTCCTGTGAGTGGGAAGTCCTCCTATCTCCTCGGTACTGAAATATCAAGATCAGTCAATGGCACTGGCCATCGTCATGCAAACCATTGCTCATACTCCTCTGTCATCCTAGCATCCACCACATCTGACCTCCAATCCCACTATCTCTATTGTAGCTAGGCAAAGTCGGCATACACTATGTGTGGCTGAATCATACTCCCCCACTGACTCATCTCTCTGTGCGATCGGGCAAACTGAGCCATCCTTCTAGGTACATCCTGCCTCTCTCCAAACTGTCATCTGACTCTCTCTGGTAGGTACATCTCAATCACTCTCTGGCAATTCACTAGTCGCCCAATCAGGTACCTCTCCTATCTACAATATGGTAGCTCATCATGATCATCTGACCATCCAGGGCAATCAAGATATGGCCTCCATGTGAACTCTCTCAATCTATCTAGCTCATGTCGCTAGTATAATATGTATCCAAATGGACCCTATCTTAGTGCTCCCCCATAGCAATACACATATGGTCGGTGTGGTACTACCTGTCTCTCTATAATCGGTTGACCTATGGCTATGTGCTCAAATGCCCATACCTGAAGCAATGTGACTCCACAGCTCAATGTTTGAACTCCCTGATATGCTATCTGATGCAGCTGAAAATATAGCATAGCTAGTACACATGGTCCCCATGCGTACACCATCCCCTCCATCACCATCCACTCTAGCACTCTTCCCCATCCAATAGGGAATCCATGTCCTCATCTATCCCCTGCTAGTAGACATGCTATCACCACTGCTATCACCACATATCGTCGATCGTACTCTGATGCCATGCTCTCCCAGCCGATCTCCCTCTCGACGATGTCTAGATCATCTGTGTTGCACTCAAATAGTCTGCACAATGCATCTCTCCCTGTCACTAGGTCATACTATATCATCTCCCCATGTATCAGAATGCAGAGGATGCGCCATACATCCTCTAGAGTCACCGTCGCCTCTCCAGTCGCCAGATGGAAGGAGGAAGTCTCTGAATGCCATCGCTCTGACAATGCAGTAAGAAATCCTGTGTTTGCCCTAATCTCTGGCATGAATGTGATATAATATATCCCAAGTCCCTCTAGGATATCTCTGTCCGTGCTCCTCAGTGTATGTCGTAACATGAAATAGTCTGGTCGGTTCTCTCACGTGATCAATGGATACTGTCGACTTTGCATCACAATTGGGGCACATTTTTTCAGTATTAGGGTTTACTCCTATGGGCTACATTTCTTTTTTTCATGGCCAAATCAGGGTGTTCTTTATCTATTTTTCCCTATCCTACCTTTATCCCCCCTTTTTGGATCATTTGCATGTTGTTTTGAACCAAAATTGAGTCACCAATGCACAATTGTGCTTGTGTCAAAACTCCTACACTTGTGTCACATAACCTGCACCTGTGTACCCCTACACAAGCATAGAAGACCTCACACAATCATAGGATTCACCCTACACAAGTGCAGAACTCAGTTTTTGTAGTTTCTGTGGGCCCACAATGTCCCGCAAGTGATCAAAATTCATGAAATTGAAAATATGGGTTTTTGAGATACATACCACTACTCTTGCATCGTCTGGTCATCTATTAGTACGTACACATTCTCTGAGGTGATCTGCCATTGGAATGTTCGCCATCTCTCTGCAAGTGTCCTTGTCTAGAGCAACAAATTCTCCTCTTTGGCTAGTGCAAATGAGCTCTTTTCACCCTCTTGGTCTCATTTATAGATCTTTGTTAGTGCATAGATGGATGTGCATCCTCTCCATCTTATGTTGGTTGTGGTCTTGTGCACCTTAAAATGCTTGTCCTTCATGCATTTGATCTCCAATTGTCAGTCTGTTTGATCCTATCATTTTTATCGATCAATTGACCTCTTTTCTGCATGTTTCTGACCAATTCCTCGAGGGGGCATGCATATGTCATTGTCAGTTGTCTAGGGAATTTTCATTATAATTCTTTGAAACAACGCTTAAAATCATATTGTCTCAAAGAGGGGCAAAATGTAGGCACCTAAAAATGGTCAACGCTTGCAGAGTCATGCTTTAACATTTGCGCATTGCCTCATTTTAGGTTTTTTGCATCGCATTAACATTTTTCCTATGATTCGCATTTGGTCTTTATCATTTGCGAGCATCGAGTCATTCTTCTGCATTCTCCATTTGTCTCGCTTTCAAATTTGGTCTTGTTGACAATAATCTTCAGTCATGATTTTGGTCAAACGTATCCTGTCGCATCAATGTGCGTGCTTATTTGTCATCATTTTGGACATCATCAATCCTAATTAGGGTTTTGTCCTCTTATCAATCTTATCATCATGCGATCGATTTTGTCATCGATCGTTGTCATTTTCAATCTTGTCGTTTTGCGATCAATTTTGTCATCGATCATGGTCATTTTCAATCTTGTCATCTATTTTGTCATCAATCCTTGTCCTCTTGTTAATTTTGTCCTTTTGCGATCAATTTATCATCAATCATTGTCATCCTCTCAATCATGTCAATTTGGATCAATTAGTCATTATTCCTCGTCAATTGGCGCATTTGTCAATCAAATTATTTATCACATTGATCATTTATTAATTCAAAATTATGATCAAATCAAATCGACATTAATTATCTTTTTGTCAAGACCTAATTGTCATCCTTGCATTTCTAATTCATCTTCTAAGGTTTTATGATTTATTCATTTAACCTAATTTGTCATTTCTTCCTCTAGAATAAATAATTTATTTATTTTATCCTAAGTCTTCTCATCACAATTAAATGTTCATTTAATTGGCTAATTATTCCTCTTTTGTGAATTAATTAATAAATGACAAATTGTTAATTAATTTACCTAATTTTCTAATTTTCCATCATTTCTAATTTTCTAATTTTCTAATTCCTAATTTCCACCTATTTTCTAATTTCCTAATTTTAATTTTCACCTAATTAAATTTTCTCTAGTTTCTCCCTACTTTTGTGCTTCGGTGGAAGCATGAATTTCTCATGCGTCATACTTTTGACATAGCAAGATGTCATAAGGTTCTAGTTCTCTTTGGCAATATGTCATAATTCATGATGTAGAAGGTGTCATAACCTTCTTCTTTCCACTCAATTGTGCCATTTTTGAAATCAGTTGCTTCTAATATCCATTTCATGCTAATTTGATCTTTTCTCCAATTTGTCTATAAATTGGATGAATTTCTTCAATCCCATCTAATCACATCATCGAATGGATCAGATTATTGAATTTCTAATCATTTTGTCAAATCAATCACGCTTCAAGTACTCTTGTGCCATTATCTTGTCTAGTTGCTTTCATCTCATGTGTGTGCACTTGAAGGTGAGATCCACAAAGAAAGGCTATTTGGAGAAGAAAGTAGGACAAAGGAGCCGCATGAAGGAAGCATTTAGATCTACATTTGGTTTGCATAGTCTTTAGTTTTGAATGTTTTATTTTCATGTCTTTATTGAGTGTGTTTAGGATTGATCATTGCATTCTAGCTTTTGTGATTGAGCTAGATTAGTTTTGATATGCTTTGATGATTTCCGAATTCCTAACGTATAGATGGATATTTAAATAAATATTAATTTATTTAAATGTGAATGTGAATTTTGGATTTTATTTAAATAAATCTTAATTTATTTACATGAGAAAAAGGAAGATCAAGCATTAAAATTCTTGAAGACTTTAAGTGAAACCTTTAAAGGCTTAAGAAGACTCTAGAAGGAAGTCATTGAGTTTGAAGACTTTAAGGGAAACCATTAAAGGCTTGAGAATACTCTAGAAGGAAGCCATTAAGTTTCAAGACTTTAAGGGAATTCATTAAAAGTTTCAAGTGAGTGGGAATAAATAGGATTTTAAATAAATTATTTATTTATTTAAAATAGTTGTGCAGCTTGCATTTGTAGGAAAATGCAAGTAGGTGGAGGATACAGGGGATTTAAATAAATGTTAATTTATTTAAATGTGAGAGTTGGGATTTTGGGGGATTTAAATAAATATTAATTTATTTAAATGTGAGAGAAGATTTAATTAAATAAATATGATTTATTTATTTAATTAATGGCTTGAATTTGGTTAAGTGAATTGAATCAAATAAATTAAATAATCTATTTAATTAATAGGAGAAGAGGGTTAAGGTATATTTAATTAAATATTAATTTAATTAATTATTGATTGATGGTTAAATAATCAAATAAATACTAAATTTTCATTTAAATTAAGTGGATAGATTTATGTGACTAAATTTGCCCCTCTTTGAGACAGTGCGGTTTTATCATATCATTTCAAAGAAAGAAAAATAGGTGTGAAGAAATATGCCCCATAAATATTAATTTAGTGGGTGGTATACCCCCTTGAGAGATGGGCTGAAAAGTTTCAAAAAATTAGGTGATCTCTCGAAAAAGAACGAGAAGTGGAGGGGAGGTAGAATAGAAGAAATGAGCAATAACGGTGAAAGAATGGAAGAAAATAGAGTGAATATGAAGAAATGGCAAGCCAGTGAGTACCCGTAGGTTATATAGGAGATACTATTCAAATGTGGTTTTGTGATTTTGATTGATACTGTACAATTGATCAAAGTTGGTTGGACAATCTAGTGCAATTGGTTTAATTGCCTTGGTCGAGTCAAAGCATGATAGTTGACGTCGGTTGTTTGCTTGGACAAGATAAAGTCTAAGTGAATCAAAGTGACCTGTTGGTGACTTACACAATTGATGTAATTGCCCAATGAAGTCAAGGTATAGGAAACAAAATACTCATTAAGACTTAGACAATTGATGTAATTGTCTGTTGTGATTGTGTTGGATTGATTGAGCAATTGATAGTGTGTGTATTATGCATTGGTTGCGATGAACCAGAGCACCCCCTTTGAGACTAGGTGATTATGATAAATGCCTGTTGTAGTCTAGGTTTGCCATAATTGATTACCTGTTGAGACCCAAAGATACTTGATCAAATATTTTGTTGATAGTCTAGGTGTGTGGGAGTTGATGTACTTGTGCAGATAGAGTAACTTGCTTGATTGGGATGACTGAGGATGGAAAATGCAACTCCTCCTATTAGAGATGGATGGTGATGAACATGGCTTGATTGGGTTGAGGAGACATGATGAAGGGATTATGATGATGTTGATGATCAAGATAGGGAGGGTGCGGGGGGTTGATGTTAGATAGAAGAAATGGAGGACCTATGACCCATTCCTATGGAAGAAGATAAAAAATAGAGTATGCATCCATTGTCATTACTATGTATGAATGATGTGCAGTGATATAGATGGGTGATATGCAATGAAATGAAATATAAACAGATGAGATGGAATGTCGATCCATGGCTTATTCATAATGCGTAATTTTCATCATCGAGCATGGTAGTATCAATCTTGTACAAGGTAGTAGGAACCAAGGATGGAGCATTGTACCTGCAAACAAGCAACATAAATAAAGAATAGAGAATATGGACCCTCCATAATGGTTTATGCTCATATGGTCGAGGTATACGCTATAGTTAGCAAGCCATAGTGATCTATGGCTGTATTTTAGATATGATCATGTAGCTTATTGAACTTCCCATGTAAACACTATTAGTACATGCCCCAAAACTTCATTGCAATAATTCGCAAAAGACATACAAACAATGCTTAGGAACCATCCTGGCCACTCTAATCACTTGTGGATATACCGGAGTAGCATAGTAACCTGATATAAATGAATAAATAACCTACACATCAACCAAGTATCCGATAGCTTAAACTGATTTTTTTTGTCAAACAAAATGCTATCATGTCTTTGTTTTGGTAAGGAAGAATGCATCCTTGTTTAGACAGTTTGCGGGTTGATGTTGATTATTTGGTTGATAGGATAAGTGGTCATTGATAAGTCGGTGTATTGACATGTTTTTATCAAGACTCTTAGGTTTTTGGTATCTTTTGGGTTGCATTATGATAGTAAAATATTGTGCATTGACTATATGTAATCCATGTTTTAAAACTGAACTTAAGAAATCATGTTTGAACCTTGCCAATTTCTTCTTGCAGCCAAATGGTTTGTCCCTGTGATATGCAGATTATTTAGGATGATTTCATATGTGAGTTAATGAATGTATTAGTTAAAGTAAGATACATATGTGTGTCCTTGTATATTGTTTCTATTTTAGTGCAGATAATAATTGATGCTGTGGTGGAGAATTCTCTTCCGCGCCTAAGGACTAGAGAATCACGTCAGATGGCTGGAGGTCAAATTGAAGGAGATTCAAGTGAGCGTTATCTATGGCATAATCAGAGTAGTTGTACTTCACCATGGGATTTTAACTCTAGTGCTTGTTTAATTTGTAAAAATATCTCTTTGGTGTGCAAGGACTGTGGTTCGGTTACAGATCCACAGTTCCTGCAGCCAAGCTCTTTGTTATCCCCTTCATCTGACAGTGATCTGCCTTTTCTTCTGGGCGTAATTGTAGTTATCCATTGTAGTTTGTTTTTTCTATATAATAAGCTCTCCCTTCTTTCCTAAGCGTTAGACAGAATGGAAAGGGATTGAGTATTTTTTGTCACATATTCTAGATTTTTATCTTTTTGGATATGTAATTGTCTTTCAGGAAGAAATGAATAAAAACATGTTATTCTGATCTATTAAGAGTTCTTTACTGAGAGTTGATATCACTAATCCAAGGGGGCCCACTTGGTGAGAGATACTATGTTTATGATTATTGAAGTTAGTTTTTACTTAGTTGCAGTAGAAGTTCATGATTGGGATGTTCCTACAGCCAATGGAAATAGATCCTTTGACTATTCCTGTAGCCAAGGTAGAATCGTGTTATTCCTATTATTTCCATTAATTAATTTCAGCATAGTTTTGAAAAGCTTTCATTTAGTATTTATGATTTCTATTCCTACCTTTCTTACAGTAATTGAGAATAATCATTCAAGGAGCTTAGTGCATATATCTTACAGACCCATTTCAAGTTTTACGTTCTTGGATTGACAACTAAATGAACACCAGCCATGAGAATAGTAAACTCTATGATATGAATATACAAACTTTGGATTGAGATTTCAATTAGAGGTATTATTGTTATTAAAGTTGGGGTAGACATTTTTGGCACCGTTGCCGAGGATGGTGTCAAGCTAAGAGCCTTTTATGATTGTTTTAGTTTTTGGTTAATTGTTTGAATTTCATAAATTTGCATGCATAATCAAAGAAGAGATGCCAGAGGTAGATTTTTACCCACTCATACTACCGAAGCAGAAGATAGTTCTTCAGATATAAACCCCTTTTCTGAGTTGTATCAAGTCCCACAAAATTTGAATCACCTTGAGTCTGAATTTCCAGAAGATAGTCTTTAGCTCCTTTTTGGTCCACAAGAGGAAGAGTTGCCTATTGTAATAACCCCCATAAGTCCAATGCAAGGGAACCCACCTCCTGGTGGAAATAATCCACCACCACCACCTGGTCCAACATGATAATGCTAACCTCAAGAACATTCTAGCATCTTCACTTCTTAAGTTCTATGGTTTGGTCACAGAGGATCCAGATACATTTCTGTTTGAGTTTGATGTTCTCTGTAGGAGTTTTAACTATACTACAGATGCCCATAGACTCAATTTTTCTAGCCACTTTGAAGGACTCATCCTTGAGATGGTTTATGAGCTTGGGTAGTAGCACAATCAATACATGGGATGAGATGAAACAGTTGTTTCCTGCAAAATATAAAGATTATTGTAGAGGCACTGATCGGCATGGGGATGATATCTTTAGGATGACACAAACTGAAGATGAGAGCCTTGAAGATTATCTGGAAAGGTTTTTGTTTAGTGTCAAGAAGTCCAAGCATAGTACTTTGAACGAAGATTCCCTCAAATTGATATTCTTGAGGGGTATCAGTGATGAATGCACTAATTCCTTAGATCTCATGGGGGGGGATGGTGACATTACACAATCTACTTGGGCTAAAATAGAACAAATTTGCAAGAAGTATTCCAGATCCACTTCTAAGAAGAATAGGAGATTTAAGCTAGGAGTACCATCATCATCATCTAGAAATGGAGTTTCTAGGTTGGAACTTAGTCATTTGTTAAAAGATTTCAAGGAGGACATTGTAAATAATATGGCTACTCAGTTGGATACATTGGCAGCTAAGAAGAAGCATAAGGAAGCTGATGCATTTCTTGCAGAATTTTGTCCTCATTGTAAGCAGCAGAAGAAAGATTGTAGATGTAAGATGGTTGCAAATGTTGAAGTACCTGATTTCAAACCAATTTAAGGATAGGATGAACAAGTCTTCTATGTTGCTCAGAGAAGACCAAATTTTCTGAGAGAAGGTATGCCACCTGATCCACTTTCCTTTTCTGGTTATAGTGGTAGTTCTTATGCACCAAATAACTAATGGCAACCACAATATTCTCAAAATTTTGGTAATTATCCACATTGGTATGGATCACAAGGCCAAGGACAACAATTTGCTAATCAAATGCCCCAGAGGTAGCAACCACAAGGAAACTAGTATCCACCTCAGGGTGCAGGGAACCAGTTTCAAGGGAATTGGCAACCTACCTCTCAATGGAGGGGAAAACCAATCTTCTAGATATCAGCCTCCTACTCAGCAGCCACAACCTCCTGCTTTAATGCCACCTCTTGTAGCCACAACACCACCTCCCAAGCCAACACAACTACCTACTCAGCCATTGCCTAATCCAAATATTAAATCTCAGCAACAACAACAAGCTTATTTAGCTGATGCTAACCAATACCCAGCCTATTCTTTATCACTAGGTGATATTCACCTCTAATCTGGAACAACCCTGCCCAGTCACTCTCAGCCAGTTATTACTGAGGTACCAGAAGAGCAACCAACCTCTGATCCTAATGATGTAATACCTCATAATCAAATATTACCACCATTTCCCCAAACATTGACCGACAAAGAATTTTCAACTGAATAGCAACAAAGTTTTGATATTCTTGACCAACTGAAGCACATTTGTGTTAAAATTTCATTGCTGCAAGCAATAAAGGATGTTCCAATATATGATAAGGCATTGAGAGAAGCATGCCTAAAGAAACCTAGCAAAAAGAAAAAGGATCCACAAACAGTACATGTTATGGGTCAATTAGCTAATATTATGTTAGGAAAAGTTGTTATTCCAAAGTATTCTGATCCAGGCAGTCCTGTTGTGACTATAGTCATTAATGGCAGTCAAATAAGGAATGTTTTAATTGATCTAGGGGCAGCCATTAATGTAATGACAAGGGAAGTAATGAAACATATAGAGATGGATACTTTAAGGGCTACACCTACAGTTCTTCAACTTGCTGATGGCTCTGTAGTAAGACCTGATGGTATGATAGAAGATATAGTGGTCATACTAGATTCCTGGGAATACCCTGCAAACTTTATGATTTTATCCCCAAAAGAAACATTGGGGGGATATCCAGTCATTTTGGGAAGACCATGGCTTGCCACAATAGATGCATATATTGGGTGTAGATCAGGAGACATCACTATCTTAGATGGCAGTTCCACAAAAACATTGGCTTTGTATTCCCTTGCACAACCTCAACTTGAGCAGCAACAGGCTGTTTGGCCTATTTTGGGAGAGCAATCTGAAGAGATAGACTCTATCATAATTATGATGATTAATCGAGTACCACTCATGCAGTTATATGATGAGGAATCAATCCTTTATAAGGTTCTCACAAATGAATTAATAGAAGACAGAGAATTACAGGATTGGATTTTCCTATAGCCATTGATATTTTGCATACTTTGTTGCCACAGGAGTTGTCATATTTTCATGTTTCTGATATAAATCAGATTGATCTTACTGTCAAGATAAAGGTTGCATTTAATAAATATTTGAACATCAACAAGAATATAGCAGATACTCAGAAGAATAGCTTGGTAGACTTGCTAAAACTCCATAGAAATGCCTTTGCATGGGATTACAAAGATATGAATGGAATTGATCCAACAGTTTGTACACATCACGTTTATATAAAGGATGAGTGTTGTCCCCTCAGACAACCTCAAAGAAAAGTCAATCCTGCCCTGAAGGAGATAGTTAAAGAGGAATTGTAGAAATTGTTGAAAGCTGGATTTATCTATCCTATTTCTAACAGTCAATGGGTATCACCTTTGGTGATAGTTTCTAAAAAAGGAGGCAAATGGAGAGTATGTGTTGATTATAGAGTCTTGAACTTAGCCACAAGGAAGGATCATTTTCCACTACCATTTGTAGATCAGGTATTGGATTCTCTTTCTGGTAAGAAATATTTTTCATTTTTTGATGGATTTAGTGGCTATAACCAAATACAAATAGCTCCTGAGGATCAGGAGAAAACAACATTTACTTGTCCATGGGGCACTTATGCATATTCTGTTCTTCCTTTTGGGTTGTGCAATGCTCTAGCCACTTTTCAAAGGGCGATCATCAGTATTTTTTCTGATATTTCTCAAGACATAATGGATATTTACATGGATGACTTTACAACCTATGGTTCTGAATTTGATCAAGCATTGGATAATTTGAAGAAAGTTTTGCAATGGTGTGAAGACTACATCTTGTCTCTAAACAGTGAAAAGTGTTTTATTATGATGGAAGAAGGAATAGTCCTTGGTCATCATATATTTGTACAAGGTATACAAGTGGATCAAGCAAAGGTTGAGGTTATTCAGTAAATTAATGACCCTGTGAAGCAGAAAGATGTGAGAAGTTTTCTTGGCCATGCTGGATACTACAGAAGGTTCATTAAAGATTTCAGCAAAATTGCAAGTCCCTTATATACACTGCTTACTAAAGATGCAGAATTTAAATGGACCTCAACATGCAATGAAGCTTTTTTAAAGCTTAAGCATGCTTTGACTCAGGCACCAGTTCTTAAAGGACCTAATTGGTCTCTACCATTTCAAATCCATACTGATGCATCTGATTATGCTATAGGAGCAGTGTTAGGACAAAAGGTTGACAAGTTGGAAAATGCCATATATTATATCAACAAGAATTTGCAAGGACTTAAATTGAATTATACAGTTACTGAAAAAGAAATGCTAGCTGTTATATATGCCCTTAACACGTTTAGACACTATATTACAGGGTATCCAATATTTGTGCATACAAATCATACTACAATTAGATATCTTATGAATAATCCATCAATCACCGCTAGACTGGCTCACTGGTATTGTTGATGCAGGAATTTGATATCACAATTGTTGATAAGCTAGGGAAGTCTAATGTTGTTGCAAATTATCTTTCACATCTTCAATTGTAGGAAGACTCTACAATGATAGATGACACTTTTCCAAATGAACATTTGTTTCTCATACAGGCTCATACTCCTTGGTATGCTAATATTGCCAACTATTTAGCTATAGCTAAGATGCCAATTTCTTTTTCTCCTAAGGAAAGAAGGTTGTTAGTTGAAAAAAGTTTTAATTTTTCATGGATTGTTGCTTGTCTATTTTATATTGGACTTGATCAAGTTATGTGAAGATGTGTCAGAGAAGATGAAACATATGACATCTTGCATGCATATCATGTTGAACCTTGTGGAGGTCATTTTTCTTTCAAAATGATAGCATTGAAAATACTCAATATTGGTTATTATTGGCCTATAGTACACAAGGAAGTGTGACAGGTGTCAGCAAATGGGCAGACCTACAAAATCTGATGAAATGCTTCTATATCCTCAAATATCTGTTACACCATTTGATAAATGGGGATTAGATTTTGTTGGCCCCATTGATCCACCTTCTAATGGCAAATCTTATATCTTGGTATGTATAGACTATGTGACAAAATGGGTAGAAGCTAGAGCTATGCAACATGCAAGAGATAATAAGGTAGCTGAGTTTCTATATGAGAAAATATTTACAAGGTATGGAGTACCCAGGGAAATTGTCTCAGATCAGGGACCTCAATTTACATCAACATTGATAAAAGCTTTGGTCAATGAATATAATATAAGACACAAGAAATCTACTCCATACCATCCATAGTCTAATAGTCAAGTAGAGGTTACCAAAAGAGAACTTGAGGGTATTCTTACAAAAACAGTGTTTATCCACAAGAAAGATTGGTCTAATAGACTTTTAGAGGCAATTTGGGCATATAGAACAACATGGAAAACACAAATTGGATTCACACCTTTTGAGATGGTCTATGGGAAAACAACAATGATGCCTATTGAATTTGAGCATAAAACCTTGAGAATAGCCCTACAACTGAATATGACATTATCTGAAGCACAAAAGGAATGTATTCAGCAGTTAAATGCTTTAGATGAATGAAGAAAAATAGTTGTTCAACAGATAGAGTTGATTCAAAACCAAAGAGCCAGATGGCATGATAAATATATCAGAGAAAAGAAATTCAAAGTTGGTGATTGGGCACTCTTGTATGATTCCAGATATAAGGATGCTAAGGGAAAACTCCAAACAAGGTGGTTGGGTCCTTATGAGATAGAAGAAGTTTTTCACAATGGAGCAGTTCAGTTGTCCACAATAGATGCTGTTAGATTCAAACTTTTAGTGAATGGCCACTGATTATGACTTTATCACAAGCCAACTACTAGAGAAGAGTTTCTGTAGTAGTTTACTCCTCAAAAAGAAATACAAGTTCCTACAGCAACTGGTGATGTTCCTGCAGTAACTGGTGATATTCCTGCAACAACTACTAATGATTTGGTAACAATTTATGAGCTTCCTATTGCACTTGGGCATGTTAATAAAGGTGATGTTCCTATAGCTTTTGTAGTGAACTTATTTACTGTATCATAATCAAATATTTCCATGTGAAATATTGTTCTCTGTACATAAAGTTCCATCCACTGCATTCCATCCCACTTTCTTATCTATCACTTCATTTCATTTCGCCATCATTTTCGCCCAATTGCAAGTACATGTATATTGTATTTTATTTAAATTTTGCATTTATTAGTTCATTATGATTTTAATCCTATTTTAATCCGCTTCAAACCCGACATCTCATTAGCCTATGTGGACATGTGCTAGGTTAAGTTGGGGGGCGGGGGGGTACTTTATGGTCCTTTTTCCCAGTAAGATTTATTATCCTAAATTGATTTCCTAACTGACATTACTTATGATGATTATTATTTCATAGGAGTGAATAATAAGTTCTACCGCCAAATTTTAGATATGTAGATTTTAGCTTTTGTGAATCTGTCAAACATTTTGGTGAAGCTGCGAAAGTAACAGAGTAAAAGATGGGAGGTGGTCTGATTCACCATTAACCGACTATACATGAAGGGTTGCTGTAGGATGTTGTCTATGTACATTATTTCCAAAACCATGGCTGGCTGGAGTATTTCTTGAAGATTAGGGATTTCAATGATGAAATAGCTGCAGAATTTATGCATTCTTTTGACGAAGGAGAAGCTATAGTTAAGGGGTTGAGGGTAATTTCTATAGAGCAGAGAATTGCAGAGGTCATAGGGTTGCTGTAGGAAGGAGAACTCTTTCCAGAATTGAAGGATGCAAGGAGTGCCAGGTCAGAGTTCACAATTTCTACAGATAGACCCTTAATGGTGGATAGGCAAGGGACTAGAAGGGTTTCTTTGCTAGCACATTGGCCTTAGGTAGATCTATATATCATGAAATATATCACCTGTGAAGAATGGTATTCAAATATCCACTCACCTCATTTCAAGCTACTCAATCATCTACATCATGACCGACGAGTTAATGTCCCAAATTTCTTGTATCATCTCATTTCTATAAGTGCTAAGGAGACTAAAAAATATGGAAATCGCTCTGTTAGCCATCATGGACTGGTGAAGTTGCTGGTACAATAGTCCCTGAGAGATGTTTCATAGATGGAATGGGGTGTGTTTGAAGATATTCTGCAATTTAGGGTAGATGAAGCCCCTATTGAAGATAATCCGCCAGTTCAAGAAGGGATAGTTGCAGAAGATCTTTCTAGTGAAGATGAGGGTTTGTTGGTTGCTGAAGGAGCTGCAATGATTTTAGAAGAAAATATTGAAGCAGGGCCAATTGAAGGACAACCCTCTACCTCTCTTCAAGGAGGTTCACCTATTTTGTAGAGGGAAGGAAAAGAATTAGAAAAGGAGGAGTCAAGTGAAAAATTTGTTGTTTGGCCACAGGAAGTGCATATTCCTCCTGCAGCCAAGAGGTGTCTGGCAAAAACAAAAACTCCTATGTTGTCATGCCCAAAATTTAGGGCAAAAACGGAATGATTTTTTTTTTTTTTAAATACAAATTAATCAACAAGTTCGCTAACACGACATGCACTAATGTATTTGCCATATCTATATTCGAGCTAATCCTGATACAAACCAAGTATCAAAATTAACTAAATTTTATTTGCAGAATCTAAAAGTTTTAATTTTAATTTCACAAGATACCTAGTCAATAGATAATTAAATCGAAATCATTAAAAATAGAAATTGAAGATAAATTTGATCTCTAATAAGACTCTATAGTCTAAAGATCCATTTTTAAATCAATAATTATAATAATCATTTAAAGTGTCATTTAATTTAGATAATTTAATTTACACGGGCAAAATTAATTACGAGTAGCTATTACTTGCCTTTAGAAAGCCAATTAAAAATTATCCATTCTAACCTCAAATGGAAAGTGCTTAAATTATTCCCTTTAAAATCCATTTTAAAATTTAATGCTCTAATTAAATTAACTAGGGCATAATTAAGTATTTATCACACTAAATACATTTAAAATTATAAGATTGAGCGTTATTCTTCAAAGGTATTTAAATATTTAAAACTCTATATAAATACATACCCGAAAATATAACCTATGTATATATATATATATATATATAAATATATATATTTAATCTTCTAAAATATCTTTCCAACTTAATAGCCAATTTGCCCTTCAACCCTAATTAGGGATTCTTTTTTTTATATAAAATGGCCCTAAACTAAATGAATTAAACATATTATTTTATTTTATTACCCTAGCCCTACCCAGGCTAGGGTTTAAATATTTTTTTTTTTTTTTTACCATTTTTACATAGAGCCGAAACCCATCGGCGGCGGCCATGATTTTTTTTCTTTGTTGCAGGTTTTTAAGGGAGCAATAGGGGCCGAGGGCGCCACTGTGTGTCCACACAGTGGGAGCCACTGGCGGCCCACACCACTGTGTGTCCACACAATGGCGGCGGGGCACCACTGTGTGTCCACACAATGGGAGCCACTGGCGGCCCACACCACCGTGTGTCCACACAGTGGGAGCCGTAGCGGCCCACACTGTGTGACCACACAGTGAAAGCCGTGGCGACGCGGCACCACTCTGTGCCCACACAGTGGAAACTGCTGGCGGCCCAAACCACTGTGTGTCCACACAGTGGGAGTCGTAGCGGCCCACATTGTGTGACCACATAGTGAAAGCCGCGGCCCGCACTGTGTGTTCACACAGTGGAAGCCGCGAGGCCCACACTGTGTGCACACATAGTGGGGTCCGCGTACATTCAAAAAAAAGCCCCCCTTTTTTTTTAAAGATAAAAAATATGTTTTATTTTATTTTATTTTATTTTTTTATATTTTATATATATATAAATACATATATATATATATGTGTGTGTATATATATATATGTATGTATATATATATATTTTTCTCAATATGTTTTACATGCAAATTTTTTTTTAAAACAAAATAACAAAGGTAAATCATTATGTTAAATCAAATTTTATATATATATATATATATATATATATATATATATATATATATATATATATATATATATATATATATATATATATATATATATGGTAAATAAACTTAGGCTCACATTTCTTTTCTATTATTTTAATTGCTAAAAAAAATGAAGTAAATCTACTGCTAAGCTATTTATCATAACACATAGGAAATATATATCTTTTTCTTCTGAACTTAGGAAATAGTATTTTAGGAATACATTATACTTTTCTGCAATAAATACATTCATTGATTTCACAACTAATACAACAACTAACTAAACATTCATTTTTTTTAATTATTTAAAAGCTAACAACAAATACAAATCATGTTTTTCTGCAATTAAAATGGAGATAGATTCTTAGCTAAAAAGAAGAACCCAGATCTAAATAAAATTGATTTTTTCCATATTACGAAAACTATTGCAAGAAATCCAAAAGTAACTTTTTAAAAAAAAACTGAAATAGAAATTTATCTAGCTTTTTACACACTAAAGATATTCTGCAACATTTACAGGATGTTTCTTTATTTAACTACAATAACAAATCTCATGTATATTTTCAAACTTACAACTTGCCTCTCATTTCAACGAATGAGGGTGTATTTCTCCTATAAAAAAAAAACTAATAACTGTAAATGAAATTAGATTTCTTCAATGATAATATTCTGCAACCTTTCACTTTTCTTATTCTTTTCTCTTGACATTCCTGCATAATAAATCACAAATATGACCATGGAGTGCTCACCTCCTAGCCTAGGCTAATTGGTAGCCACCTCCGAGCTTGGAGAACCAAGACCTAGACGGGTAACAAACATGCAAACACATAGAAGGCAAAAATACACACATAGATATTCAGACACACTCCCAACTTGGCTACACAACACTACACTTTGGTGATGACCTTTTTAAGGGTGGTAGTGGACCAATACCCTAAGGAGAACTGCAAGTATGGAAAACAAGTAGCCACCTCATGGCACAATAAATACATCAAGAATTTCAACCCCTTATTCCTTATGCCCCCCAAAGGCATTCTAGCCTTATATTCCTCCTTATGACCCCCATTGCACAAACATGCCATGCAGCAAGGGTCACACAAAAATCTCTTCTGATCGCTCTCAAATGAGAGTCTCTCACTCGAGGGTTGTCACTGCTACCACCCACAAGATCCTCCTCTCTCCCAAGAGTAAGAGGTCTTGAGAAAACTCCCAAAAGAAACACAGACAAAACATAATGCAAAATACCCAAAGAAATTCCGAAAAAGGACATACAAGAAACCAGATTTCTTACACTAACATACTTTCAAACACATGCAAAGCAAAGAAGACATTTTAAAGAATAATAAAACCAACCTTAATCTGCCCCAAAGGTAGGATAAAGTTTGAAGAAGAGCTTCCCAATCCACGGATCTTCTTCTTCTACCCTTAGTCAAATTTTCTATTCCAAACTATTCTATTCTTTTCAAAAATTCTCTTGTCTCCAAAAATGGAGAGTGGGTGATTACCCTCAAATTTTCAAATTCTTGCTTAAGAAGCTCATTCTCTAAGTTCTCACTAGTTTCTAAAAACCAAAAAGGAAAGTAAGGTAGAATGGGAAAAAAAACTCTCATTCAAATAGGAAAGTTCTCAATTAGATTCAAACTTCTAATTTCAATTTTCGCACAACTCAGAAAAGCCAATTTTTAAAGTGTCAAAAAGGTCACTTAAGAGTAGAAACTTCCCTAAAATTACCCCTAACCGTTAGGTTTACCTCATGGGCTTTAGGAAACCCTGTTAAACTACCCCTAGGTGTTCATTTAACAGATTTTAAACCCCTCTAAAGTTTATTTTCGGGTCAAACATATGTTGACCTCTCCAAAGATTCTTTTCCTAAGGTATTTATGACATCACATTATATTAATTGAAAAAAAAACTATAGTTGAACACTTTCCCACCAAGAGACAAAAATAAAACATTTAACTTAAATCCACACACGTGTCAAGTGACACCAATAAAACACTTTTACAAATTAAAACATGAAATTGTCTCTTATGGATTTTACACATTAAATTTAAATAACACTTAACACACATGCAACATATACTATTATGAATAAAATACAACACAAATGGGGTGTTGTCTCTCCAATAGACAACCCCTGGCTTACGAACATACATAAGTCTAGGTTTGGTTCTTCGTAAATTTTCTATGGTCACATGGTTAATTTCCTGCACATCTCAATTTACACATTAGTACTCTGAAATATTCGCATATAATATAATTCAAAGGAATAACAATACACATCATCACTTGCATACAATTTTCATCTGCACAGATTAAATACATCTTTTATCAAGCAATTTCACATAAGCAATTTCATCCCAATTCACATAAACTTAACCATACATCATAGTTCTATTATCATAGTAAAGTTCTGCAAATTCAATAACAACATCTATCATTGCAATATCATCTTATCTAACAATCATGTAGTGTTCTATCTCATAAAGCATATAAGTAAATCATTAAAACATAGCAATGTTATCCAAATCCTGAAATCATATAAGTTCTAAGTTTCAAAATGCATCAAAATAAAGTATCCATAATAGTCTAAATATAGAATCCACTGAATGTCAAATTGAGTCGAGGTGAGGCCTCACACCCTCCTCCTCTAGGCATGAACTTCCTCATGGAGTTCATCAAAGAGGTGGGGGTACTCTGATCTCATATGTGTTGCGTCCTCCCATGAAGCCGTAACCTCATCATAACAATCCCATTGGACCCTAACCTGGTCTAGCTCTCGACCTCAAAGGGACAACGTCCAGCGTGCCAAAATGCGAATGAGCTCCAAAGCTAGCTACCCATCTGACTCCACCTACAAGGCATCCCAATCTAAAATGTGAGACTCATCATAGATATATTTTCTCAAAACTGACACATGAAACACATCATGGATGCGTGACAGGCTAGGTGGCAATGTTAAATGGTAGGCAACTGGGCCTATCCTCTCAAGAATCTCAAAAGGTCCTACAAAGAGAGGGGCAAGATTAGAACCCTTTCCATAACGGATTGGACTCTTATGCAGTTGCACCCTCAAGAAGACTCTGTCTCCAACCAAGTAGCTACGATCTATCCTCTTTGCATTAGCATATTTCTTCTGTCTATCCTGAGCCTCTCTGAGACGTTGCCTAATCAAATCCACCTACTATTCCATATCCTGAACTATCTCAGGACCAATAGCAACTTTGTCCTCTATGCGATCCCAACCCAAGGGCGTCCTGCACGACTTGCCGTATAATGCCTGATAGGGTGGCATCCCCAAAGAAGTGTGATGCCCATTGTTATAGGCAAACTCCACTAAGGGAAGATATTCCTCCCACCGGGTTTGATGATCCATGATGTACATGCGAAGCATATTCTCTAACACCTGATTGACCCTCTCTATCTGACCATCTATTTCTGGGTGATAGGCTGTACTGAAATTGAGCTTAGTGCCCATAGCTGCCTGTAATGACTTCCAAAAGGAAGAAGTGAAAAGAGAATCCCTGTCAGAAATAATCTTACGGGGCATGCCATGAAGTCTAACAATGTCCCGCAAGAACACCTGTGCTACTGCTGGAGCTGTGAATGTAGTACGAACTGGTGAAAAGTGAGCTACTTTGGTCAGCTTGTCAACTGTCACCAAGATAGCATCATGGTGATGAGAAGACATAGGAAGACCAATGATGAAATCCATGGATATAGTATCCCACTTCCACTCTGGTATAGCATGAGATTGGAGCAACCCACCTAGATGGCGGTGCTCCACCTTTACTCTCTGACACTTGAGGCATCGAGCTACTATCTCAGCAATGAGCTGCCACATTCCCGGTCAATGATACAACTACCTCAAGTCAGCATGCAACTTTTTAACCCCAGGATGCACTACATAAGGAGATCTATGAGCCTCCATGACAATGAACTCTCGCAACCCTCTGGAGGAAGGTACATAAATGCGCCCTCCATGGCATAACAGTCCATCGGACTCCAAAGAATAATCCACATATCTCCCTTCTAGAGTAACTTGAGATCGTATTACTTGACCAACCTCTGCATACCATCCATCCTCTGGCAAGTGCTGTAGTATACGGTCTCTCAAATCCATGTCCATGGATATGGTGTAAACCTCGTGATGTCTCCTACTCAAAGCATCTGCAACTACATTTTCCTTTCCTTTGATGTAGTGAACGTCAAAATCATATTCGCACAAGAACTCCATCCATCTCCTCTGACGTGCATTAAGGTTCGACTAAGTGAAGATGTACTGAAGACTCTGATGATCTGAATGCAACTCGAAGTGATGACCTAAAAGGAAGTGTCTCCACCTCACAAGTGCATGCACTACTGCTGCGAGCTCGAGGTCGTGAGTGGGATAATTAAGTTCATGAGTCTTAAGTTTCCTAGACTCGAAAGCTATGGCCCTACCATCCTGCATAAGAACTGCCCCTAAACCCTCTAGTGAAGCATCTGTACAAACCATGAAGTCAGTTGTAGGATCTGGTACAACAAGGATAGGAGCGCTAGTAAGTGCCTTCTTGAGTTCCTGAAAGGCCTTCTCGCACTTCTCTGTCCACTCAAATTTCTTCGCTTTATGCTGAAGAGAAGTAATAGGGTGTGCAACTCTGGAGAATCCCTCGACAAAATGTCGTTAATACCCTGCTAGGCCCATGAAACTCCTAACCTCTGTCACACTGGTAAGCGCTGACCAATCCATAATAGCCCTAATCTTTAATGGGTCAACTGAGATCCCATCATCGGAAATAACATGCCCAAGGTACTTGACCTCAGACCAAAAGAAAGCACACTTCGATAGGCTGCCAAACAATTGGTTATCCCGCAAACACTGCAATACCTATTTCAGGTGCTCCTCGTGCTCCTTCTCATTCCGAGAATATATCAATATATCATCAAGAAACACAATAAGAAAATGGTCCAGAAAGGTATGGAACACCCCATTCATGAGGCTCATAAAAATTGCTGGGGCATTCATAAGTCTGAATGGGACTACGGTAAACTCATAGTGACCATATCTAGTGCGAAATGCGGTCTTGGGGATATCACTTTCCACTATTCTCAGCTGATGGTATCTTGACTTCAGATCTATTTTGGAAAAGACTTTGGCACCCTGAAGCTGGTCAAATAAATGATCAATTCTGGGCAAAGGATATTGGTTCTTGATGGTTACTTTATTTAGCTGCCAATAATCCATGCATAATCGGAGAGATCCATCCTTCTTCTTAATGAAGATGACTGGTGCACCCCAAGGGGATATGCTAGGATGAATGTGACCCTTCTCAAGGAGTTCCTCAAGCTATATTTTGAGTTCATTTAGCTCATTTGTGGTCATCCTATAAGGTTCTCTGGAAACTAGCTCGGCTCCTAGTACTAGGTCTATATGAAAATCAATCTCTCTACGGGGAGGCATTCCCGATAACTCTAAAGGAAATACATCTGAATATCCCTTAAGGATAGGATGGTCATCGAGCAATGTTTCTTTTTCTTCCTCTTCTCCTCTATCACTGATAGTGATAGCAAAAAGCTGACATCCCTTCCGTATGCTCCACTTAAGCTGCATTGCGGAGATCATACGAAGAGACACGGGCCTCTGAATCCCGGTGATAACTATGGGCGAACCATGATCATCCTCACACTTGATCTTTTTCAGGTGGCAATCCATCTTGGCTCTGTGGGCATAAAGCCAATCCATGCCAAGTACGATTTCGTAAGATCCAAGTGGAGTCACTCTAAGGTCTACTAAAGTGGTGGTCTTGCCAATCTGTAGCTGACATGCCCTAACCTCTGATTCCACTGACACTCTAGCTCCTGAAGCTAATTTCACTTCCCAACTGACACCCTGTCTAGTTGCCACTAGCCCGCAATGCTCTACAACCAATGGAGATATAAAGGAGTTAGTAGCTCCTGAATCAAACAAAATAGATACATTGTTACTTTTAATTATACCTGTAGATTCAATAACTGTGGCCTGATGCTCAACTTGGCAGTTGTCAACCGCTGCGAATACTCTATGGGACCTGCCCATATCACCAACTGTTGGCTCTGAAGCGGCCATCTGCTGACTCCCTGCCACTTGACCCTAAGGGCAATCTCTCGGCATATGCCCCATGGCTCCACACGTAAAGCAAGCACCCCGTGCCTGGAACTGGGCACCCTGAGGCCTAGAGAATGCCTGACCTCCTATCCTACTGGATCCGTTGTACCCACCTCTGGAGGACTACTGAGTCCTTGCCAGCTATGTGTACTGCCCCTGTGCTCTCTGATCACGTCTCTGTCCCTGAGTCTGCCACTCTTTGGGCTTGGAGCCCTGCTGATACTGTGGAGGCTTCTGCCTCTAGTTCTGTGGTGTTTGTTGCGGAGGAGGGGGTTTGGAGAACCCCTGATAATTTCAGTTGTTTCCTTTCCAATGTGGTTTCTGGAATCCATAAGTCTAAGGTGCGGGATTTCAGTTCTGAAACCGATCTCTATTGTCTTGTGGTATGACCTAAATTTCCTCAGTAATCAGTGCCTTCTCCACAGCAACCCAAAGGCTCTCTGGAGCAGACATCCTAACAAGCTCGGCTATACTGGCATTTAACCCTCTGATGAAGTAGTTTACAAGAAGTTTCTCATCCTTTAGATAATCTACATAAGGCAATAGCTCAAAGAATTTACTCTCATACTGGGTTACTGATAAGCCTTTTTGTTGGAGATCATGAAATTCATCTATACGATGCTGCCTGAAGTGTTTTGATAGGTACCTCTCACGGAACCTCTCTATGAATATCTCCCAAGTGAGAGTATCAGGAACTAATCCGCATTTGTACTCTTCCTGTCTCCACTAAGTGGAGGCTGACCCTCTCAGTAGATAAACTGCGACACGTGCTTTCAGGTTGCTCTCGTAAGAACGCAATGCAAAGCACCTCTCAAGACTCAAAAGCCATGCCTCAGCCTCTACCCCATCAGTAGAACCTCTGAAGGATGGTGGCTGGAGGTGCATGAACTCCTTGATAAGATCCCCTGGATCTCGACAAGCTCTCTCAAAATAAACTAGTTCCACTGCTAGAGGTGGTCCTGGTATATGCACAGACTCTGGCTCATTTCCACCCTGACTCTCTATAGGAATAGGAGCTCGGCTCCTACTTTATTCTCTATCAACAGATCTATGACTCCCAGAGTCATGACTTCTAACCTGAGGGTTCTCTGTTGGGATCCTTTCCTGAACTATGCCAATAAGATTCTATATTGTGGCTAAGAGGTCTTGGTTAGGTTCATTTGGCTGTTTGGGAGGTGCTCCTGGGTTCTCCTCTGGAACTGATGCCTCCCTCACTACCTCTTCACATGCTATGCACACACATCTAGGACCCCGTCCGCGCTTGCGAGCTTGTCGCGTCGTCGGAGGCATCCTAAGCAGAAAATAAGGCAAAATAATTAATTAATTTCTTTTAGAATAATATTAATTCAATTAAATTCAAAAGTCTGATAAAATCAATTTAACAAAATAATTTAAATAATCTAAGGTAAAACGTAAGTGGAGTAAGGTTTCTAGTGTGGAAACCTTGCTCTGATACCAAAATGTCATGCCCAAAATTTAGGGCAAAAACAGAATGATTTTTTTTTTTTAAAATACAAATTAATTAACAAGTTTGCTAACACGACATGCACTAATGTATTTGCCATATCTATATTCGAGCTAATCCTGATATAAACCAAGTATCGAAATTAACTAAATTTTATTTGCGGAATCTAAAAATTTTAATTTTAATTTCACAAGATACCTAGTCAATAGATAATTAAATCGAAATCATTAAAAATATAAATTGAAGATAAATTTGATCTCCAATAAGACTATATAGTCTAAAGATCCATTTTTAAATCAATAATTATAATAATCGTTTAAAGTGTCATTTAATTTAGATAAATTAATTTACATGGGCAAAATTAATTAAGAGTAGCTATTACTTGCCTTTAGAAAGCCAATTAAAAATTATCCATTCTAACCTCAAATGGAAAGTGCTTAAATTATTCCCTTTAAAATCCATTTTAAAATTTAATGCTCTAATTAAATTAGCTAGGGCATAATTAAGTATTTATCACACTAAATACATTTAAAATTATAAGATTAAGTGTTATTCTTCAAAGATATTTAAATATTTAAAACTCTATATAAATACATACCCGAAAATATAACCTATGTATATATATATGTATGTATGTATGTATGTATGTATGTATGTATGTATGTATGTATATATATATTTAATCTTCTAAAATATCTTTCCAACTTAATAGCCAATTTGCCCTTCAACCCTAATTAGGGATTCTTTTTTTTATATAAAATGGCCCTAAACTGAATGAATTAAACATATTATTTTATTTTATTACCCTAGCCCTACCCGGGCTAGGGTTTAAATATTTTTTTTTTGATTACCATTTTTACACAGGGCCGAAACCCATCGGCGGCGGTCATGAATTTTTTTCTTTGTTGCAAGTTTTTAAGGGAGCGACGGGGGCCAAGGGCACCACTGTGTGTCCACACAGTGGGAGCCACTGGCGGCCCACACCACTGTGTGTCCACACAATGGCGGCGGGGCACCACTGTGTGTCCACACAATGGGAGCCACTGGCGGCCCACACCACCGTGTGTCCACACAGTGGGAGCCGTAGCGGCCCACACTGTGTGACCACACAGTGAAAGCCGTGGCCCGCACTGTGTGTTCACACAGTGGAAGCCGCGAGGCCCACACTATGTGCACACATAGTGGGGTCTGCGTACATTCAAACGCCCCCCCCTTTTTTTTTAAAGATAAAAAAAATGTTTTATTTTATTTTATTTTATTTTTAATTTTTAATTTTTATATTTTATATATATATAAATACATATATATATATATATATGTATATATATGTATATATATATTTTTCTCAATATGTTTTACATGCAAATTTTTTTTTAAAACAAAATAACAAAGGTAAATCATTATGTTAAATCAAATTATATATATATATATATGGTAAATAAACTTAGGCTCACATTTTTTTTCTATTATTTTAATTGCTAAAAAAAATGAAGTAAATCTACTGCTAAGCTATTTATCATAACACATAGGAAATATATATCTTTTTCTTCTGAACTTAGGAAATAGTATTTTAGGAATACATTATACTTTTCTGCAATAAATACATTCATTGATTTCACAACTAATACAACAACTAACTAAACATTCTTTTTTTTAAATTATTTAAAAGCTAACAGCAAATACAAATCATGTTTTTCTGCAATTAAAATGGAGATAGATTCTCAGCTAAAAAGAAGAACCTAGATCTAAATAAAACTGATTTTTTCCATATTACGAAAACTATTGCAAGAAATCCAAAAGTAACTTTTAAAAAAAAAAACAGAAATAGAAATTTATCTAGCTTTTTACACACTAAAGATATTCTGCAACATTTACAGGATGTTTCTTTATTTAACTACAATAACAAATCTCATGTATATTTTCAAAATTACAACTTGCCTCTCATTTCAACGAATGAGGGTGTATTTCTCCTATAAAAAAAAAAACTAATAACTGCAAATGAAATTAGATTTCTTCAACAATAATCTTCTGCAACCTTTCACTTTTCCTATTCTTTTCTTCTGACATTCTTGCATAATAAATCACAAATATGACCATGGAGTGCTCACCTCCCAGCCTAGGCTAATTGGTAGCCACCCCCGAGCTCGGAGAACCAAGCCCTAGACGGGTAACATACATGCAAACACATAGAAGGCAAAAATACACACATAGATATTCAGACACACTCCCAACTTGGCTACACAGCACCACACTTTGGTGATGACCTTTTTAAGGGTGGTAGTGGACCAATAGCCCGAGGAGAACTGCAAGTATGGAAAACAAGTAGCCACCTCATGGCACAATAAATACATCAAGAATTTCAACCCCTTATTCCTTATGCCCCCAAAGGCATTCTAGCCTTATATCCCTCCTTATGACCCCCATTGCACAAACAGGCCATGCAACAAGGGTCACACAAAAATCCCTTGTGATCGCTCTCAAATGAGAGTCTCTCACTCAAGGGTTGTCACTACTACCACCCACAAGATCCTCCTCTCTCCCAAGAGTAAGAGGTCTTGAGAAAACTCCCAAAAGAAACACAAACAAAACATAATGCAAAATACCCAAAGAAATTCCTAAAAAGGACATACAAGAAACCAGATTTCTTACACTAACATACTTTCAAACACATGCAAAGCAAAGAAGACATTTTAAAGAATAATAAAACCAACCTTAATCTACCCCAAAGGTAGGATAAAGTTTGAGGAAGAGCTGCCCAATCCATGGATCTTCTTCTTCTACCCTTAGTCAAATTTTCTATTCCAAACTATTCTATTCTTTTCAAAAATTCTCTTGTCTCCAAAAATGGAGAGTGGGTGATTACCCTCAAATTTTCAAATTCTTGCTTAAAAAGCTCATTCTTTGAGTTCTCACAAGTTTCTAAAAACCAAAAAGGAAAGTAAGGCAGAATGGGAAAAAAAACTCTCATTCGAATAGGAAAGTTCTCAATTAGATTCAAACTTCTAATTTCAATTTTCGTACAACTCAGAAAAGCCAATTTTTAAAGTGTCAAAAAGGTCACTTAAGAGTAGAAACTTCCCTAAAATCACCCCTAACCCTTAGGTATACCTCATGGGCTTTAGGAAACCCTATTAAACTACCCCTCTGAAGTTTATTTTCGGGTCAAACATATGTTGACCTCTCCAAAGATTCTTTCCCAAGGTATTTATGACATCACGTTATATTAATTGAAAAAAAATTATAGTTGAACACTTTCCCACCAAGAGACAAAAATAAAACATTTAACTTAAATCCACACATGTGTCAAGTGACACCAGTAAAACACTTTTACAAATTTAAACATGAAATCGTCTCTTGTGGATTTTACACATTAAATTTAAATAACACTTAACACACATGCAACATATACTGTTATGAATAAAATACAACACAAATGGGGTGTTGTCTCTCCAATAGACAACCCCTGGCTTACGAACATACATAAGTCTAGGTTTGGTTCTTCGTAAATTTTCCATGGTCACATGGTTAATTTCCTGTGCATCTCAATTTACACATTAGTACTCTCAAATATCCGCATATAATATAATTCAAAGGAATAACAATACACATCATCACTTGCATACAATTTTCATTTGCACAGATTAAATACATCTTTTATCAAGCAATTTCACATAAGCAATTTCATCCCACTTCACATAAACTTAACCATACATCATAGTTCTATTATCATAGTAAAGTTCTGCAAATTCAATAACAACATCTATCATTGCAATATCATCTTATCTAACAATCATGTAGTGTTCTATCTCATAAAGCATATAAGTAAATCATTAAAACATAGCAATGTTATCCAAATCCTGAAATCATATAAGTTCTAAGTTTCAAAATGCATCAAAATAAAGTATCCATAATAGTCTAAATATAGAATCCACTGAATTTCAAACTGAGTCGAGGTGAGGCCTCACATATGTCTGTTTCAAAAGTGTGTGTTAGGAGAACTAGAAGAAGGACATAGAAGACTCAACCAGTGAGTAAGCCAGTAGAGGTCATTGCAGTAGACACTTCAGGAGAAGAAGATGCTGCAGATAGGAAAATGCAAGAAAACCCTACAGAAGATGAAATTCAAGAAAATCCTACAGGAGAAGAAATCCAAGAAGCAATTTAGGAAGAAATTGTAATTGATAAGCTTGCAAATCTTTCTTCAGTGGCATTTCAATCTTAGGAGATAATTGATGATGTTACACAGCAACCTAAAGAAAACATGGGAAATATGCCAATCCAGAATGAGAAGGTTATTGAAGAAATCCCATGGTCTAAGGTAGGACCCATAAAAACTCCTTCATCCCTAACTAGCTTATCAATTGCTTTAACATTCTTTAGGCAATGGGAAATAGAGAAGGATAGGTTGCAAGGAATAATTAATAAGTAGCAAAAAGAGATTGAGAAGAAAGATAATAGAATTAAATAATTGGAGACTAAGGTAGAAGAGGTCTATAGTGTGGTTCCTGAGATAATGTAGTGTAGAGCTCCCCCAAGAATTTATGCAGTGCACTTGAAAGAACAGTATCTTAATTTCAGATTGAACCACATAGTAAGGGACCTTAGTCCATCTTTGGAAACACCTGAGGAATTCTATCATACTTTTCAAACCTCCCTACATTCCGTAAAGAACCTATTATGTGAATTATATTTACATAATTATGCTGTGCCCCAAGACAAAGAATGGAATCCTTTGTTGTACATTGGGGATATCCATCTCAGAGCTCTAATATCTTGGATACAAAATGAAATGATTATAGGACCACAAGCCAGTGAGTCTGAAAAATTGGAACTTGACTATCCATTGCCATTGAGGAGGGAATCAAAAGAACCCAAGGTTCTGTATTATGACTGGCAAAAGTTGCTAATAAGAGATGATGCTAGTAAGATAGTACTCCCAATGAGAGAGGAAGTCTATCAAGTGTTTAAGCAATTAGTTCAAACCCATAGGACAACAACACTAGAGGGACTAACTCAATGTTGGAATTGTCTACCTGATCATCTAAAACTGGGAGAACCCTATTCATTGCAGAATTTTCATGCAGCTATACAGAGAGCCTCCAAGTACATACAACTAGGAAGGGAGAAATTAAATAATTGGTTACCATTAATCTTTCAGCCTCCTATCCTAATGTGGCCACTTTTGGCATGCCAACCAACAGAATAGAATTATGATGTAGATGTTGAAGAAATAGCTAGATGGTCCAAGTTGGAGAAAATGAAGGGATTTTACTGGAATTTGCCTTCCAAGGGAATCGGATAGAACACTGTAGGTGATTTCAGAGTTTCAGCAAAAAATAGAAATTTTTCTTTGGCTGTAGGAGCAGCAAACCCTTAAAGTTGGGGGGCTTGATAAGTCGGTGTATTGACATGTTTTTATCAGAACTCTTAGGTTTTTGGTATCTTTTGGGTTGCATTATGATAGTAAAATATTGTGCATTGACTATATGCAATCCATTTTTTAAAACTGAACTTAAGAAATCATGTTTGAACCTTGCCAATTTCTTCTTGCAGCCATGCCAATTTCTTCCTGCAGCCAAATGGTTTGTTCATGTGATATGCAGATTATTTAGGATGATTTCATATGTGAGTTAATGAATGTATTAGTTAAAGTAAGATACATATGCATGTCCTTGTATATTGTTTCTATAGTGTAGATAATAATTGATGTTGCGGTGGAGAATTCTCTGCCACGCCTAAGGACTGGAGAATCATGCCAGATGGCTGGAGGTCAAATTGAAGGAGATTCAAGCGAGCACGATCTATGGCATAATCAGAGTAGTTGTACTTCACCATGGGAGTTTAACTCCAGTGCATGTTTAATCTGTAAAAATATCTGTTTGGTGTGCAAGGACTGTGGTTCGGTTACAGATCCACAGTTCCTATAGCCAAGCTCTTTGTTATCCCCTTCATCTGACAGTGATCCACCTTTTCTTCTGGGCATAATTGTAGTTATCCATTGTATTTTGTTTTTTCTATATAATAAGCTCTCCCTTCTTTTCTGAGGGTTAGATAGAATGGAAAGGGATTGAGCAGTTTTTGTCACGTATTCTGGATTTTTATCTTTTTGGATATGTAATTCTCTTTTAGGAAGAAATGAATAAAAACATGTTATTCTGATCTATTAAGAGTTCTTTACTGAGAGTTGATATCACTCATCCAAGGGGGCCCACTTGGTGAGTGATACTGTGTTTATGATTATTGAAGTTAGTTTTTACTTAGTTGCAGTAGAAGTTCATGATTGGGATGTTCCTGCAGCCACTGGAAACAGATCCTTTGACTGTTCCTACAGCCAAGGTAGAATGGTGTTATTCCTGTTATTTCCATTAATTCATTTCAGAAAAGTTTTGAAAAGCTTTCATTTAGTCTTTATGATTTCTATTCCTACCTTTCTTACAGTAATTGAAAATAATCATTCAAGAAGCTTAGTGCATATATCTTACAGACCCATTTCAAGTTTTACGTTCCTGGATTGACAACTAAATGAACACCAGCCATGAGAATAGTAAACTCTACTATATGAATATCCAAACTTCGGATTAAGATTTCAATTAGAGGTATTATTGTTATTAAAGCTGGGGTAGACAGTCATTGTTTGAGTATTTCTAAAAGTGTGTTTGGTATCTACTTGGATGCGTATGTACAAAAGTGTTGGCATGTTTTTGATTGTTTTTTTATGTTTTATGATGTTTTTTAGATTTTTTGAGTGTTTTGAATGTTTTTGGTATTTTGTGAGTGTTTTGAATGTTTTTGGTATTTTTTGAGATAGTGATATGAAATGAAATGTAATATAAACAGATGAGATGAAATGGCAATCCATGGCTTACTCATAGTACATAATTTTCATCATCGAGCATGGTAGTATCAATCTTGGACAAGGTAGTAGGAACCAAGGATGGAGCATTGTACCTACGAACAAGCAGAATAAATAAAGAATAAAGAATATGGACCCTCCATAATGGTTCATTCTCATATAGTCAAGGTATACCCTATAGCCAACAAGTCATAGTGATCTGTGACTGTATTTTGCATATGATCATGTAGTTTAGTGAACTTCCCACGTAGACACCATGACTACATGCCCCAGAACTTCATTGGAATAATTCGCAGAAGACATACAAACAATGCTTAGGAACCATCCTGGCAACTCTAATCACTTGTGGATATCCTAGAGAACTGTAGGAACCTGATATAAATGAATAAATAACCTACAAATCAACCAAGTATCTGATAGCTTAAACAAAGTTTTCTTGTCAAAGAAAATGTTATCATGTCTTTGTTTTGGTAAGGAAGGATGCATCCTTGTTTAGATAGTTTGCGAGTTGATGTTGATTGTTTGGTTGACATGATAAGTGGTCATCATTTAAGTATTTTAGAATGTATGTTTGGTATCTTCTTAGATGCGTATGTACAAAAGCATTGCCATGTTTTTGATTGATTTTTTATGTTTTATGATGTTTTTTGGATTTTGTGAGTGTTTTGAATGTTTTTGGTATTTTGTGAGTGTTTTGAATGTTTTTGGTATTTTTCAAGATAGTTTTGAATGAAGAACTCAATGAATCACAAGAAATGCAGAATCCACTTCCATGAAATAGGTTAAGGGCATTGCCCCTAGTTTAGACATGACTATGAAAAAGTGGGATGCAAAACGCCTAAAGTACTATCCTTGATTGTAGATCAATAACAAGCCATGGTTTTAATGATGGATGAGTAGATGCAATGAATGTGATTGTAACAAACCTGAAAGACAATGGAGCCATAGCCTTTACGAGTGGTGTCTATTTTCCAGCTTTTTAGCATCGCACTTGCCCAAGGTGCCACCAGAGTGGTTGTTCACTGTTTGGATGCATAAATTTTCTTTACTATTTTTATTTATTTATTTTTTTTTGTATTTTCTTTAGGACATTTATCTGAATGTTTTTGGTATTTTTCTAATATGTATGGGAGCCTAATGCTCTATCTAGCTTATGTATAAAACCATTTGAGGTGCATGCTATTGATTGGATCTACTAGCGGTTCTCCTTCTAAAGTAGCCAATTGATATGCCCTGAACCCAAATACAATAGTGATAACATATGGACCCAACCATTTTGATTCAAACTTTCCATGATGTTCTCTATTTGGTTGGTTAAGAGGATTCTCTCAAAGAACAAGATCACCTACCTCAAATGTATGAGGTCTAACTCGGTTATTATAGCTTCTTCTCATGCGCTACTGATAGGATTTAAGGTGGTTGTATGCAGCTTGTCGCCTTTCATCAAGTAGTTCCAAGTCTTGAAGACAAGAGACTCATTATGCTTCATCATCTATTAGATTATGCAAGGAAACCTATAAAGATGGTATCTTGACCTCAATAGGTAAGATAGCTTCTGCTCCATAGACCAGTGAGTAGGGAGTTACACCTATAGGGGTTCGAATGTTAGTTCGATACGTCCATAGTGCTAGATTTAATTGAACATGTCAATCACGACCAACATCATTGACTGTCTTCTTGAGGATTCTCAATATGTTCTTGTTCAATGCTTCATCCTAACCATTTCCTTGTGGGTAATAGGGAGTGGAAAAGCGATTTTGGATGTGAAACTTCTCATAGAGTTGACGGACATCCTAATTTTTGAAAGGAAGCCCATTATCGGTGATGATGGACATGGGTACACCACACGAGCAAATGATGTAATTAAGGATGAATGATGCGATCTTGTTGCTGGTTACTTGGGTAAGTGGAACAACTTCGATCCACTTTGTGAAGTATTCAGTAGCGGTAATGATGAACTTATGGCCATTGGATGAAGATGGATGGATCTTACCTACAAGGTCAAGGCCCCATTGACAAAAGGGCCATGGTGTTGTGATTGGTTGCAATTCCTATGCTGGTGCATGTATTAGGTCTTCGTGAACTTGGCATTTCTTGCATTTTCTGACAAAATAGTAGGAGTCTTTTTCCATGGACTATATGATCTTCTTTGCCAGGGAAGGACCACGTACATGAGTTCCACAAATTCCTTCATGTACCTCTTCCAAGGACTTTGTTACCTCATTCTATTCCAGACATCGAAGGAGAGTACCATCAAGACTACATCGGTATACGGTTTTAGCAATGATGGTATATCGAGCGGTTTGGCGAATGAAGGTATTGAGTTGGTTATTCGATTGGTTAGGAGGAAGTATGTGATCGCATAGATAGTTATAGTACTCACTATACAATGGTGATTCTAAAATGATGAGGTGAAATATCATCTCAGATCGGGGGATATCATAAGAGGGAATCCAAAGTTGTTCTACCAATAACTCATAGCGTGTTGAATTCTGAGGAAGATCATGGAGAGATGCAATGGTAGCCCTAGCATCGGTAGCTTGACTCTGATCTTTGGGTATATACTCAAATGTGATAGTCATAAATAATGCTTTTAAACTATCCACCATTTGCTTGTACAACATGAGTCTATCATCCTTGGTCTAATATTCATCTGTGACTTGTTGGATGATCAGTTGGGAGTCACCATATATCTGTAGCTCTTTCAGTTTCCATTGTATGGCTAGTCCAAGTCCTATGATCAAGGCCTCATATTCTTTTATGTTTTTCATGCATGAAAATGTGAGCCTATAAGACTTCGGGATGCTATCACCTTAAGGTGTGATAAACAGAACACCTTCCCCCGAGCCATGCCTAGTGTATGAACCATCAAAGTATAGTTTCCATGGTTGTGCGATTGTGATCATGAATATCTCTTCATCTTGAAAATTGGAAATAAGAGGATGATCACCTATGAGGAGTGCATTGACCAACTGATCTACAATAACTTGACCCTTGATAGCCTTATGGTCAAATTCACTTAGAATCAACACCCATTTGGCTAAGAAGCCAGTCAATGCTGCTTTGTTGAGTAAGTACTTTAGTGGATAAATCTTTGCAATGAGTTGTACTTTATGTTTTAATAGGTAGTGCCTTAGTTTAGTGGCTACCAAGATTACTACTAGGCAAGCTCACTAAATAGGGGTGTAATTGAGTTCATAACCAACTAGTGTGCGAGAGATATAGTAAACAACACACTCTTTCCCTTTTGCATTATATTAAGCTAGTAGCACTCCCAATGATGTATTAGTTGTTGAAGTATAGAGCAATAGAGGTCTACTTGGATATGGTGGGATCAGTCCTTAAGCATCTGGAATGCTTGCTGGCATCCGATATCCCATTGAAAGAAGATGTTTTTGTGTAACAGGTGTGTAAAGGGGTGACACTTATCCACCAGTTGTGCAATGAATCTTTGGATAGATTATAGCTGCCCTTGTAATGTCCTTAGCTGACTGATGTTCTTTGGAGGTGGCATTGTTGGTATTTTGGTATGGTTTTGTCATTGATGTCAACACCTACTAAAAACTAGCACTTTGGAGATCCAGCAACATTCACCGACAAGCAAGTAACTATTACACAGTTACTGGTATATGGTTCACCAATAGGATATAATGTTCACAGGCACTTGGAATGATATGGAAGACACTTGGTAATGTCAAAGACATCATGTGGACACTTTGTTTTGAAGAATTAATCATTGGTATATTCATATTTGCATATTTGCTTTTACCGACAAATAGGTCCAGGGTTATCTAGGGTTACACCGGCAAGTTTATCTTTTCCAGATCAGCATGGCATGCTATGGAGATGATTTATTATTGTTGTAAATACATTAAGCCAACATGTTCAATCAATTATTGCATCAGATATTATATTGTATGTAAAATGTTTTTTATTGTAATATCTTGTAGAGCCGACCTACTAAAATTGGTCTTAGGGTATGGTATAAATGTAAGATCTTATTTGTAAGATCGAATGTGGAATGTGAAGAAGAATTGTGTGAAGGTATATGCGAGTTTAAGCAGAGGTATACATGAAGACATCATTTGAAGGTGAAGTTAGGTTTTTGTAGAAGCATATCAACATTACATCGGTACTGAATCCAGCATATGAAGATGCTATTTTGTGTAGTACATTCTTATTGGATTTAACCATCCAACTATAGTTAGTGTGACTCCCATTTTGTGATTGAGGAGTGAGCTCTAGGCTGTTGGCCTTTCTGCATGTGCAGACCCCATTTATGTACACTTACTATCTATAGTAGTATCATTTGATTGTGGGTAAGGTTTCCCACTGTGGTTTTTCCCCTTACAAGGTTTCCACATACAAATATTGGTGTTATGTGTTGTGGATGACTTTATGTTTATGTTTCATGCATTAATCCTTACCAGTATAGCAATTTACTATTAACACTGTCTAACGGCACACTTAACTGGTTTACTGGTATTAAGCACTAAGTTGGTTAATTGGTTTTTGGTTTAAATTTATCAAACAACCGATTCACCCCCCCCCGCCCTCTCAGTTGTCTCCGGGACCTAACAATTGGTATCAGAGCGCAGTCCTCTTTTGCAGAAGTTTAACAACTTGAGGAGATCCAATGTCTACTAATTATTTCATGAAGGACAGTCCTAAACTTGATGGAACCAACTATGGGATATGGAAGATCAGGATGGAGACACATCTGAATTGCATCGGTAAAGACATCTGGGAAGTTACAAAGAATGGTTATACTGCTACTATAGCTGGTCAAACTGCTCCAACTACCTTAGCTAAAGATGAAGAAAATGATTGCAAAGCAAGAGAATCACTTTTGAGCACATTATCAGATCAACAAATCATGGGATTATCAGATAGGTCTACTGCTAAAGCTATTTGGGATCATTTGGAAACACTAAATGAAGGAGACTCCATAGTCAAGATTGGAAAACTTGAAAGCTTAGGAGTTAGGTATGAACACCTGAAAATGGAAGAAGATGAAAGGATTTCTACTTTTATGGAAAGAGTAAATGAAATTGTTTTGGGTATTAAATGTTATGGAGGAACCTTGAGTGAGGATGAAATTGTTTCAAAAATCTTAAGAGGTTTGCCACCAACATATAAAATGAAGGTTACTACTATAAATGAGTTAAGAACAATGCCTAATACATTAGTAAATAGGGATACATTGATTGGAAAACTTTCAGATTTTGAAATTGAGGAATTTGGTCCTGTTGCTACTATAAAGACTGATTTGGCTTTTAAAGCATCAACATCATCTGCTCTATCATTTGACAAATCAGACTGGAAAGCCTTTTATGCAAGAGAACTTGAAGAAACTAGGAAGGAGAATGAAGAGCTTGAAGAACTTGAAGCACTATTTGCAAGAAAAATGCCAAAAGGTCTAGTTGGAAGTAAGTATGAAGGTAAAGCACCCTTTAAATGTTTTAACTGCAATAAGATTGGTCATATGGCTTCAAGATCCCCTGATAGACATGCTAGACTAAGAGAAGAAGCTAGAAGAACATACAAGCCTAATCCTGAATATCAGAGATACAGATTTAAGAAGAACAAAGACAAATCTTGTTACATTGTTGATGAAGGTGTGACTAATGATTCTGATGAGGATCCAGTAGACAATGGATGGGTTTTTGTTGCTATAACAGAAGATCAACCAGCACCTACTGCTCAACCAGTAGAACAAGTCCTAGAAACTAAAGTTGAAGTGAAGGATGGATGGATCATTGACTCAGGATGCTCACATCACATGGTAGGAGACAAAGGTAAATTATTGAACTTTTAAGAATACAATGGAGGTTTAGTAAGATTTGGAGATGACAAAGCCAATTCAATCAAAGGTAAGGGTTCAATATCTCTTGATGGTAAGCATAACACTGACAATGTCTACTATGTTGAAGGATTAAAGCATAATCTTTTAAGTGTTGGTCAATTAGTTGAGAAGGATTTCAGTTACAATTTAAAATGGAAAATGCAAAATCATGAATAGAACTGGTTTGGAAATTGCAATCGGTAATCAGACTAGAGGCAATATCTTTCATTTGAATAACAGTGAAAAGGCATGCTTGATTGCACATATAGATGAAAGTTGGTTATGGCATAAGAGACTATGTCATGTAAACTTTGATTGCATGGTAAAAATTAGTACTTCTAAGGCAGTTAGAGATCTACCTAAAATTGTGAAACCTCATAATACAATTTGTAAGGAATCTCAATTTGGAAAACAAGTTAGAGCTAGTTTCAAAAGTATTCCAGAAAAATCCAACAATGCTCTTGATTTAATTCACACCGATTTGTGTGGTCCAGCTAGAACTAAAAGCTTACAAGGTGATAGATATTTCATGCTAATTATTGATGATTATTCTAGAATGTGTTGGGTTACTTTTCTTAGAGAAAAATCAGAAGCACTTGGAAAGTTCAAACTGTTCAAAGCAATGGTTGAGAATGAAACCGGTAAGAAAATCAAATGTTTAAGATCAGATCAAGGAGGAGAATTCACATCTAAGGACTTTAATACATTCTGTGAAGTGAATGGAATTAGAAGACAGTTATCAGCACCTCGAACACCACAGCAGAATGGAGTTGTTGAAAGGAAAAATAGAACTATCTTGGATGCAGCAAGAAGTATGTTATCTGAAGCAAATCTACCACATGTGTATTGGAGAGAAGCAATTAGCACTGTTGTCTATACATTCAACAAAGTTCACATCAAAGGTGAAACTGGTAAGACCCCTTATGAACTATGGTTTGATAATACTCCTACTCTTAAGTATTTTAGAATTTTTGGAAGTAAATGCTATATTAGAAGAGATGAGTATATTTTGAAATCCTAGAAGTGATGAAGGAACATTTCTTGGTTATTCATCTAAGAGCAAGGCATATAGATGTTTTAATAAGAGATTGCAGAAAATTGTTGAGAGTACAAATGTAAAGATTGATGAAAAATTCAGAGGAACTTCAAAGTATATAGACTCTAAACTGGCAACATAAATTGTGACAAATGAACCTACATTGAATCCACCGGTACAGAATGAAGATCCAGTTACCCTGGTATCATCAAAGGATTCCACAATAATTGAAGAACAACAACAAACTAAGACACCTTGGTATGTAAGATTGAATCATTCTGAAGATCAGATAATTGGAAACAAATTTAAAGGAGTTATGACAAGAGGAAGATTGGCAAATGAAGAGGTATGTCTTATTTCTCAAATTGAACCATCATCTATCAATGAGGCATGTGAAGATAAATTTTGGATTAAAGCTATGGAAGAAGAATTAGGACAAATTGAGAAAAATAATACTTGGACATTAGTTCCCCAGTCTAAAGATAAAAATGTAATTGGAACCAAATGGGTATTTAGAAACAAACTTAATGAAGATGGTAAGGTTGCTAGAAATAAAGAAAGACTAGTGTGTAAGGGATATTCTCAGAAAGAAGGAATTGATTACAATGAGACCTTTGCACCGGTAGCCAGAATTGATGCAGTCAGATTATTCTTGGCTTTTGTAGCTCACAAGGACTACAAAGTTTATCAAATGGATATTAAATGTGCATTTTTGAATGGAGATCTTGAAGAAGAAGTATATATTGAACAAATTGATGGATTTTCTTTGACAGATGACAATAATATGGTTTGCAGGTTAAGAAAAGCTCTGTATGGATTAAAATAAGCCCCAAGAGCTTGGTATGCAAGGTTGGATAAGTATCTTTTAAAGATTGGTTTTACTAAAGGAAATGCAGATAACAATTTATATTATAAAATAACTAATGATGACATCTTGATTATTGAAGTATTTGTTGATGATATAATCTTTGGAGGAGAAGATGGATTATGTAAGGAATTTTCTATTAAAATGCAGCAAGAATTTGAAATATCTATGATTGGAGAAATTATATTCTTTTTAGGATTGTAGATTTCACAGACTAATAAAGGTATATTTTTTAGTCAATCCAAGTACTTGAAAGAATTACTAAAGAAATTTGGGATGGAGAACTCTAAACCGGTAAGCACACTTATGGCTACAAATGACAAATTATCTCAAAGGGATGAATCTACACCTGTTAATCCAACTAGATACAAATCTATGATAGGAGGTTTACTGTATTTGACACAAACTAGGCCTGATATTATGAATGCAATATGTATTGTTTCTATATTTCAAAGTAATCCTAGGGAAAATCATGAATCAATAGTAAAAAGGATTTTCTGGTACTTACAAGGCATAGCAAATCTTGGATTATGGTATACTAGAGATGAAAATTTTGATCTATGTGCATACATAGATGCAAATTGGGTAGGAGATGTGGATGATAGAAAAAGAACCATTGGAGGAGCATTCTTTCTTGGAAAGAGATTAGTTTCTTGGTTGAGTAAGAAATAGAGTTGTACATCTTTATCAACAGCAGAATCAGAATATGTTGCAGTAGTAACTAACTGTACAGAGGTACTATGGCTTAAGCAAATGTTGAAAGACATAAAGGTAAAATGCCGGGAACTTATTACTATATATTGTGATAACACTGCAACAATTGATATATCTAAGAATCCAATATTACATTCTAAAACAAAACATGTTTCTATCAAACTAAATTTTCTAAGGGAAAAAGTTGAAGAAAAGGAGATAAAACTGGTTTATGTGAATACTAAAGGACAGCTTGCAGATATTTTCATAAAACCTTTGCCTAAGGAGACTTTTGAATATCTCAGAGATTATCTTGGAGTCATACCACCACTGGTAGAGACTTAGACAGCTGATGATTGTCGTCAACTGGCAGAATTGAAAGACAAATCTTTTACTCTGGTCTTTGATGACGAAGCTACTTCTCAGGGGGAGTAGTTGGTATATTGAATGAGTTGGTATTTTGTGATAAGTTCTTTTTTATATTTGGTTTTGTATTTCCTTGGCATTTGATGTAAAAGGGGGAGAGATATCTATGGAAAAACACATTATCTTTTGAGAAGTGATTAATATTGAAAATAAATCTTTGGATAAACACATGTTGCTCCCAAGGGGAGAAATTATTGTTTAAAGGAGATTGTTGGTTTTTAGTATTTGGCATTTTTGTTTTTGGCACTTTGATGGTTTTTCCATCTTGTGTTGCCATCAATGCCAAAGGGGGAGATTGTTGGTATTTTGGTATGGTTTTGTCATTGATGTCAACACCTACTGAAAACTAGCACTTTGGAGATCCAGCAACATTCATCGGCAAGCAAGTAACTATTACACAGTTACTGGTATATGGTTCACCGGCAAGATATAATGTTCACCAACACTTGGAATGATATGGAAGACACTTGGTAATGTCGAAGACATCATGTGGACACTTTTTTTTGAAGAAATAATCATTGGTATATTCATATTTGCATATTTGCTTTTACCGACAAATAGGTCCAGGGTTATCTAGGGTTACACCGACAGGTTTATCTTTTCCAGATTAGCATGGCACACTATGGAGATGATTTATTATTGTTGTAAATGCATTAAGCCGACATGTTCAATCGGTTATTGCATCGGATATTATATTGTATGTAAAATGTTTTTTATTGTAATATCTTGTAGAGCCGACCTACTAAAATTGGTCTTAGGGTATGGTATAAATGTAAGATCTTATTTGTAAGATCGAATGTGGAATGCGAAGAAGAATTGTGTGAAGATATATGCAATATTAAGTAGAGGTATACATGAAGACATCATTTTAAGGTGAAGTTAAGTTTTTGTAGAAGCATATCAACATTACACTGGTACTGAATCTAGCATATGAAGATGCTATTTTATGTAGTACATTCTTATTGGATTTAACCATCCAACTGTAGTCAGTGTGACTCCCATTTTGTGATTGAGGAGTGAGCTCTAGGTTGTTGGCCTTTCTGCATGTGCAAACCCCATTTATGTACACTTACTGTCCACAGTAGTATCATTTGATTGTGGGTAAGGTTTCCCACCGTGGTTTTTCCCCTTATAGGGTTTCCATGTACAAATATTGGTGTTATGTGTTGTGGATGAATTTATGTTTATGTTTCATGCATTAATCCTTACCGGTATAGCAATTTACTGTTAACACTATCTACTGGCACACTTAACTGGTTTACCAGTATTAAGCACTAAGTTGGTTAATTGGTTTTTGGTTTAAATTTATAAGACAACTGATTCACCCCCCCCCCTCTCAGTTGTGTCCAGGACCTAACAGGAATGTCTATGATTTCTTTGACTTTGGTTGGGTCGACCTCAATGCCTTTTCTTGAGACAATGTATCCTAGAAGCTTCCCTGAGGTTACTCCAAAGACACATTTCTTTGTGTTCAGTTGAACATGATATTGTTCTAGTTTATCAAATATTTTGTCTAATATTTCCATATGACCTTCTCTGGTTAGTGATTTTGCCAATAAGTCATCAACATAATCTTCCATTATGGTATGCATCAGATCATGAAAGATGGTGGGTACTTCTCTTTGATAGGTTGGCCCTGCATTCTTTAGACCAAAAGGAATTACATTCCAATAGTATGTTCCCCATGGATATGTGAAGGTCGTCTTATGTTTATCCTCTAGTGGAATCTTTATCTGGTTGTACCCTAAAAAGCCATCCATGAGAGAAAGCATGGCATGTCCTGTTGTTAGGTCTAAGATTATTTCGATGTTTGGTAGGGGGAGGTCATCTTTAGGACATGTTTTGTTCAAATATTTGAAATCAGTACAGATATGGATGCCCCCATTTGGTTTGTCGAGAGGTACAATGTCAGAGATCCAATCTACATAATCAATTGGTCGAATAAAACCAACATCCAGGAGTTTTTTAAGTTCTTCTTTGACTAGTACCACAATCTGGGGATGCATCTTGCAAAGCTTCTTCTTGACAGGTTTGGCTCCTCCTTCTACGGTGAGGTGATGCATGACTAAATCAGGATCACAACCAAGCATGTCTGCATATGATCATGCAAAATTGATTTGATGCTTTTGAAAAAATTCAACAAACTTAGGTTGTTCCTCTAGAGTTAAAAGAGATGCCAGAAGTATGTGGTGAGGAGTTTCAAGAGTTCCCACGTTGTATTCTTTTGTCTCTTCAATTAGGATTGTTGATCATTTTTGTTGTGTACTAGAAGGGAGGATGTGAAACCTTTCATCCTCGGGCATCTCAGAAAGGTTTTCACCATTGGATACACTCTTTCCTTTTACTTTTGTGGGATCAAATAGTGCCACTGTATGGTTTTCACTGGAATATCCATGTTTTATTGTTATATTTTTGCAGTTGAAAGGTTTGGCATCCGCCCCAAAGTATGTTGTGCTATTAAGTTCAATGGCGAAGCCAACTTTGTGATCCCCGCTTGGAATGTTATCCCACAGTTCCAAAAAGTCAATGATCGCCTCATCATTTTGGAAGTGGTCAAGAAATGGGGGATTAGATTGGTTCCATTTGATGAGTTCAGGATGTTTAATAGGCATTACCTCATTGATTAGGTTAAGCTCATAAGATGTGTCAGTGAGGATTAAGATGTTGTGGAGAAGGTCATTGATGGTACTCTCCCTATCAGAATCAGGCATGGGATGTGACATAGGGTCTATGGAAGGTGTTTCCAGTTCAAGAACCCAAGAGGTCTTAATCTATGCTTCTTCATAAACAAGGATTTCTTTGTGAGGTGGAGGTGGTGATGTGTCTTCCTCATCTGAAGTATGGAGATGTACTGAATCAAATTCCCACTCATGTGAGTCGGTCTCTATGTCACTTTCTAGTATCCAATTACTATACCAAACCGAGATATCCTTTGACTTAAACATTGCAGGTGTGATCGGTTGATGTACCATGACAGATGGAATGATTGGTGTTGCAGGAAGGATTATGGGGATCAGTGAATCCAATACAAGTAGCATCAACATTGTTGAATTTGTTGCTTCTAATGGAATTGCCAGTGTTGTCGATACTACTGTGGGTTTTGATACTGCTAATAGTGTTGTTGATGTGGTTGCTTCTGTTGATGGAGTTGTTGTTGTGATTAGTGGGATGATTGGTGCTATGGATGATATTGTTGGGATGTTTAGCCTTAGTGGGGTAGTTGGTATGGTGCTTGGTGTTGCTGATATAATCAAAGGTGACCTCTTTAGAGTTTTAGTCTGATATAGAGATTTGTTGGGTTTTCCTTTGAATCGGAGCTTAGGAAGAGTCTCCTTTTGAAAGCCTAATCCAGTGTTATCTTTAGGCTTTAATTCTGGCTGTAGCGACTCATGTCATCCTTCTTTGCAAGGTTCTAAAGAACTTTGACCATCATAACCCTGTCTTTGCATAATGAGAAGGCCTTTTCCATATTGATTTGTGGGAATCTTAGCTTGTGGGATTTCTATGGTGATAGGATCTTTATAGATCTATTCTGCTAAGTCCTCATCTCTGGTCTCTTCTTCTTGACTCTTTCCAAGGATAAAAGGCTTCAAAGTGCATGTTGGCTTGACCAATGGTGTTTGAATTAACTATTAAGGTTTACCATGAGTTCTAGGAGAAGTGGGCATTTGTCCAACACAAAAGAGTTGCTAAGATTGTATTCCCCTAGACCTTCCTTTGCCATTTTCATCTTCAGCTTCTCTTTCTTGGGTATAGTGGTGTTTGAACTGGAAAGAGAAGTTGGACTTACATATGATGTGGATGGGATAGCTTATTTGTTGTTGGGAATGATAATCTCTCATTGATGGTATATATTGTTACAATGTGCAAAGGGATTTGCATCACCAAGGATTGTAATTTCCACACCATTATGAGGAAACTTGATACACTAGTGGTAGGTGCATGGAATGACTTGCATGGCATGTATCCAAGGTCTTCCTAACAACAAATTATACGATAGAGGAAGATCTAGAACTTGACATATGATATGTTTCATCATTGGGCCCACTCAGATTGGTAACACAACTACTCCTTTGGATGAACGCTCTGCATCATCATAGGATTTTTAGTTATCCTTTTGTGGGGATCCACTGATTCAACTACATATCCCAATGCTGTGACCAATTGTAAGGTACAGATATTTAGGCCTACTCCATTATCTATCTAGACTCACTTGATCCTGTGTTGGTTGATAAATCCTTCAATATGGAGTCAGACATTATGAGGTTGCTGGAAGGATGTATAGTCACTTTCAGAGAAAGTGAGACATGGTGATGACCTTAGATTTCCAACCGTAGCTTGGAATTGATCTGTATTTAGATTTGCAGGGACTGATGCTTCTTGGAGAGCTTGATCCAAGATTGTTTTATGAGATGGGGATAGGCACAAAAGCTCTAAGATGGAGATAAGTGTGGGCATCTTATCTAACTATTCCACAAGGTTATACTACTTTGGGATGGAGGGGGTGCCTTGTGGAGCTGCTTTAATGGTGATCTTGCTGCGATGCGTAACAACATTAGAGGTAGAGCTTGGATTTTTTATGATAATGGTTACAATTTGTTTATTGGCATCATATAGGTGATTCATGGTGTAATTATAGGTGACTAACGTATAATCAGTGGTATCTGTGTTTTACCCTAAAGTGGAAGGACCCCTTTGATCTTGTGATGGAAGTTAATTTTAAACATAAGATGATCATTGTTTATTGTTTTTGGGTCATGTCCTTCAATTTCAATCTTGCCATAGTCAATAAGATCTTGAATAAGATCTTTCAATCTGTTACAATTGCTTGTTTTATGCCCATTCCCTTGATGGAATTCGCAATGTTCATTATCCCTCCACCATGAAGGTTTAACCTGAGGTTCATAATTGGATGTCTTTGGTAAGGTCACCAAATTTGAAGAGACCAACTGATGTAACACTATTTCAATAGGTTCCCCTAAGGGAGTGTATGCTCGTTTTGGTTTATAATTTTGCTGGCATTGTCTTGGTTCCTCTTGAGGTACATTACGTCCTTGGTTTGGGGGAACAACCATGTTATTCTTGGGTGGGGGGTTTTGCCCTACAAATCGGACCTGTTATCACTATTTTTAAAATTGGGTTCTTCTTTTCCCATAATTGGCTACGGTACCTTGAAAAATTTCGAACAGGGTGTAGTCCCAAGTGCTTCAGCTTTGTTCTAAACTTAGAGGGTTTAAGGTTTTTTTTTTTAAGTGTTAGACCTTATCTTTTGTGTTAAACCCTCTGGTTTCTATTCTGCCGTTACTTTATTTCACTTAGGTCATGGGTCGTGGGGTCGTGGGAAGTGTCCCCCCCTTTGTTATTTACCGAGGCGGTTACGTTGTTTATTTGAAAATTTTTCGCCTTGTATTATTTCATTCTAAAGTGTCGGGCCCAGTAAACGCCGATCAACTTGAGGAAGGATCCGACGGTTGGCACTATTTCGCAAGGGTAAGATGCTCACCCTTTAAGGCCGCAAAATAGCAAGAATGAATATCAGCCGTCCATGTGTCATGATGGAAGAAGTAAAGGATGGGGCTGTCAAAGAAGGTAGGCCCCCCCCCCATGGTTTTCTTCTGGCGTATTAAAAGATAGCATGTGGCACAAGTCACCACAGTTGGCGGGTCAGGATTAAAGGTTCAAAAGTGGGCCCCAAAGATGAGTTGGATCGCAGGTGGACATGACCTGGCAGGGACAACTCTTAACAATTTATTGAGACCTTGTGGCTCCTTCCAGCAAATGACAGAATGACAAGTCAGATCCAAAAGTGACTGGGCGCCAGGTGTCCATTACGTGTCTGTGGGCCCACCATCTTTGAGAGCCTTTAAAGGGGGTTTAAAAGCTGAGCAACTTAAAATATGATCTAATGGCCCGCGCTATTTCGCAAGGGTGAGATGCTCACTTCTTAAGGCTGCGAAATAGTGAAAATGAACAAGGACCGTCCACATGTCTTGATGACACGCGGTCTAAAAGGAAACCGTGGGTCCCTATGGTTCCTGCTTGACGAATGAAAAATTGACAAATCAGCACAGCAAGTGACAAGGCACCAGGTGTCCATGATGTGTCCATGGGCCCACCATCTCTGAGAGCCTTCTCAAGGGGTTAAATACCGATCGACTGTAGAGATGATCTAACGGTAGGCGCTATTTCACAAAAGGTAAAGTGCTCACCCTTTAAGGCCGCGAAATAGCGAGAATGAATATCAACCGTCCACGTGTCTTGATGATGACGTAAGAGACAGAGCTGTTGAGACAAAAGTGGGACCCCCCATGGTTCTTCTTCTGGCAAGTGATAGAGCGACAAATCAGCACAATAGGTGACTAGGTGCCAGGTGTTAGTGACGACTCAGCGGGCCCACCATTCTTGAGGACCTTTTCGAAGGATTAAAAGGTGATCAACTTGAAGGATGATCCAACGGCCCGCGCTATTTCGCAAGGGTGAGGTGCTCACTTCTTACGGCCGTGAAATAGCGAGAGTTAACGAGGGCCGTCCACGTGTCATGATGATGACATGGCCAAAAGGAAAAAATATGGGCCCGCCACAGTATAAAGGGAGACATTTGGCCAGTATCAAAACAGAATGCGAAGGGATTTTCTAGGCCAATGGTCGGATGCCACATGGTATTATGTAGCCAATAGAAAATGGGACCTAGAATAAAGACAAAGCCGTCAAAAATGAAATTAACAGTGAGACACTTGCAGGAAGGCTGCGACCCGTTGGAGCTAAAATATGAATTCTCGTATGAATTCGATTGTGAAGGGATGACCGAAGCATGCGGAATCAATGTTATAGTTAAGGCCCAGAGTACAAGCATTTGATTTCCTAACAACCAAGTAAGGATATCTTTTAAAAGGATTTTGCAGAAGAGCAAACGTAGAGTTATCCTTTTCTGATACAGAGCAAGCGGTGCAGTTGCAGAGCAATTTCCTTCAAGCAAGCATCAGGTTCTCTCATGTTTTGAAGCAATTCTTGTGTGGCTTTTAGATAAAATCATTCTCGTATTATAGGATTGTTTAAGAGTGTTTTCATTTTCTTGTATTTTCCAATGGCTCCTAAAAGGGAATTTTTTGGTAAGGTTGATTATCTAGAAAGAAGTGTATGTGATGATTTTCTAGAACAGTTAACGTTGTCAACTAACCAAGCATCAAAAGCCAAAGAGTTAGTGCCTAGGGCTCCCCGTCTGAAGATAGGAGAAAGGTTATATGAAAAAGGTAATTGGTTAAGAGACCCACAGATTGGACTGTCGGGGTTGGGGCTGTTTAGAGTCGGGTTTGGAATGAGGAATTCTCCTGCTCCTCAAAATAGCATTTGGGAACTAGATGTCAGCAAATTGGTAGTCCCGGAGGTGTTGATGGAAATAGACTTGTTAACCCAAATGGCATTGAACTATGATTCAGTTACAAGATGCATCCGGGATGTTAATGGGAAAACCCTTGTAGAAATTAATGTAGAGGAATTGAGAATAGCGTTTGGGCTCAATGAGTTCACAAACTTCTTGGAACCCATAAATTTCACACAATTAGCCCAAGTGTACAGTGCGCAGAGGAGTCATCTTAGGAATGGGCCTCTTAAAGAACTTTTCCTAAAAATAGGAGAGTTAGCAGTTGTAGGGCCCAACACACAAGAGCCCTTTTCATTGATTAAATATGCCAAACCATTACTTGTTAATGATTGTTCAAATTTTGAATCCTTCTCTTTCTATTACATTTGATTATGCTTCTTATATTGCCGATGCTATCCATGGAGGGTTGATAGGAATAAAAAATGGGAAGGTGGATAGGCCATTAAGATGGTACTCACTCTTGATGCACCTTTTTCTCTTCAAAGGTGGTGATTATTTCGCGAGTGGAATGGACCTGGTAAAAGAGAAGGAAGGAGAGAAGATGCCGGTACAACTATGGAGCACTGTGTTGTCATGGGACAGAGAGGATGCCAGTTTCCTAAAGTTTGATAAATATTTTGCATCCAAAATAAGGACTCTCCTTTGCTCTGACAACCCAAGAGTCCTCAAGGTTCTCTTGGAATTCCTAAGGCCAAAAGAATTCGCAGAGAACATCAAGATAGTTCATAACTGGGGTGATATGTACTTATATCCAGTCTCCACAGTTTTCAGAGTTTTTGGTTTCAGAGGCACCCCATTTTTGTTACCATATCAGGTCCCTCTCAATGTGGGAATAGCTGAGATCCTTAGACAAATTAGTGGCCTACAAGAGGCAGAGCTAACAAGTAGAGGTAAAGGGACAATTTTCCCTGCAGCTACAGTAGCCCACCAATTTGTAATTACAAAGGGAGGCTGGAATTGTTTTGAGGATTTCCTCGAACCCTACCATTTATCCACTGCAGTGTCCAGATGTGCTGATCCAGAGGACTTCTACAATGGTGTGTTTAGGAAGAAGGTAGCATGGAGAGGTAGGCCTCATCAATTCCACTTTCCTGAAGACCTCATCAGGAATGAATTTGATTTAGATGAGCAAGAGTTGAGGAAAGAAAAATGGGTAGCATACAAGAAAGCCCTAGATTTTGTGCATCAATTTGATGCTAGCTATGACCCATTGTCTAGCTTCTTCCCATTGGAAGAGAAAATAAAATTTTTGATAGTTTGCTTTGAAGATGTAATGCAAACACTGAAGGAGAAGAGGGAAGTTGTGATTAAGAGTAACCCTGAAAAGGCTAGAATGATCTTGGGCAAATTAGCTTCCACTAAAGTAATCCCTCTTGGTGACTACACCCTGCATAAGAAATCAGGTTATAGTGTGCTGGTGTCTACAACAGGGTAGCCCTCTTCATCCAAAGGAAAGAGGAAGGTACAAGATGTCATTGACATCCAGGACAGTCCAAAGAAGCAAAGGGTGGGGAAGGAAGTGCAGTCAGATACACCTTTGTGTTCCCCATCCCAATCTCCTATCCACATAGGAGATGAACAAGCAGCAACTAAATACCTCTCGCAGTTGGGCAGCTTGAGAGAGATTGCATACACTTATGATGAAGTGGAGGAAGGGATGCCAGAAGAGCCCACTGAAGCACAAATGGACATCACCTCAACTGAACTTAAAGGCCAGGAGTGGGATCCTGAGATAAAGAAGGCTACTAGTGCCTTTTTAGCTGATGATAACTTTGTCACATCTGAAGCATTCATGCAATTTGTCTGGAAGCAGCATATAGATAAATATAATGCTAGATGTGAAACAAGAAAGGCAGAGCAGCCCAAAAAAGATCCAGCCTCAGTAGAGGAAGAAATAAAACAGGAGATGATGGAAGAATTCAAAACCATCACTCCTGAACATGGAAGGGATCTAGTAGCACAAGCTGGAGTGCTCATTTTACCAGAATGGAATATTGCTGATGCTTTGGTGCTAGATGAAGTAAGAAAAGAGACTAAACCCATGGAAGGGGTTACATTCAGTAAGGACAATGCTGCACTAGTCATGTGGTCCCTCAAAAGAAATGAGGACAAGAAAGGTAAAGACACCTCAGGGACAAGTCACCTTGGTGGATTGATGATTAAAAGAGTAGAGAGCACAGGGGTAGTAGAGGCAGCTAGCACTGTGTTAGAGACTGCCAAATTCAGTGTTGCAGTGGCTGAAAAGGAAGCCAAAGAAAAGGAGGCCCTCGAGATTAAATTGGAAACAGTTTTGAAGGCCTACGACAGTGCCAAGGAGGAGATAAGAGGCAAAGATAGCATCATTGCCAAATTACAGAGCCAGCTGGTGGGACAACGCCAACAAGGTGAGTCTTCAACATTGATGATCGCCTCTTCTCCTGCAAGACCTCCACCTACTAGCCCCATTATTGAGCTCCCACCATCTCCGACGCCTTCTAGCTCTCAAATGATTGAGATAACTCCCCAAGAATTGGAGAACCTAAAGCAAACTCAGGCCTTTTATGCGGGGAAGTATGAGGAGAAAATAAAAGCCACAATCTCCAGTTTTGCAGACACTATAAATGCCTCACTGCTTCACAATAGTGTAGGAAAGGTCATGGAGATATGGAATGAATTAAGGAGAGATAAGGCCATTTTGACACCCATTTTTGACAGATGGAGGCCTAGGGAGCAAGATTTAGAGTTCCTGTGTGTTTCTTGTGATGAAGCAAGGGCCAATCCCATTATAAAATCTACCTCTGATGTTGCTAAAGTTTTAATGCAATCGGCTGCAGATGTAGACAATGTGGATAGGAAGGTCAATCTATGCAAGAAGGAATACACTGACCAGGTTTTTGAGTTGCTCCCAGGAATTTTTGCCAATCCAGATCAGCTGAAAGATAAGCAAATATGGCTCAATGAGATAGAAGCCAAGTTGTCAGCAAGGGTCAAGGGAATCATTGATTTGGATGATACCTCTTTCTTTGTTATAACCATACAGGAAATAGAAAGAATTAAATCACATTATAGTTTTCTTAACTCAGAAGTCAACAAACTGAGAAATTCTTGGAAAAGGTTGACTAAAGTTAAAAATGATGTGATTAGTTTTTCATGGCCGACAGAAGAGACATATAATGAGTGGGGAGTTAAATATTCCACCCATGATCCAGAGCAGTTGGAGAGTGCCCTTGAAGAGCTAGAAGAGGTTGCAACCGAACAACCTGTTGAACAGACTGCAGAAGCTTAAAAGAGCACATAACTGCTTTACGCAAAAATTGTAACCACATCAATTTTGGAATAATTGTAACAAACTCTCCTCGAGAAGTCCGAAGCTTTGTGCATCCATATTGTTATAAATGGATACCAGGGACTAGAGGGAAAGGTATCACAAAATTTTGTAAGAAAACTCTGCAGAAATATTATCTGAGCTTTTCCAAAGTTTAATGGAGAATCAGAATTTTTGTAAAATCTCTTCAAATGAATATCAATATACAGGCCATCAGTTTTGAGTAAAACTCTGTGTCATCTTCAATTTTGTCCACAAGTTTATTTACTTTTTTCATTCTGAACAATCCAGGATTTTTCTGTTTGATTGAAATTGTAAGGCAATCTTAGTATGGGTGTTTTTTAGCTTTTCTCTTTAGGAGGGAAATTAAATATGCATGATCACTCTTACCAGTAAATTCTTTGGGAGAAACTTTGAATTTTGAGGACCATAGTTTAGTTTGAAGTGATTGAATTCTTGTAGGTGTTAGGCATTTGCAAGGATTAGTGGAAACCAAGCTGATGGGAAGCATAAAGATATTTTATTTCAGGAGTTTTATTTGAGTTTAGGTGACTCTGTAACCTTGGATAAAGCACTGGTATTAATCGAAGCTGTTTATTGCATGCTTTGTTGATCAAATATGTTGAAGTTAAGTATTGTTTCATTCTTTGTTTTCAGTTGCTTTCAAGGTGAATAAATCCACTGGTTTTCTGGACTAGTTTGCTATGGGTTTGTTGTTTAAAAGTGTGAAGTTAATTCACAAAAGGTATACCCACCTGGGCTCTAAGAAAAGCCTGAAGTGTAGAAGGTCTAACCAAACCTTGTCATATGTTGTTTCTGGAATCTCCTTATCCTTGATGTCTTCTCGGCACCCATTTTAGATCATATTATTCTAAGGGCATTGAAGGGAATCAGATTTTGAGAACAACAAAAGTGGCGACTCTGCTGGGGACTAGTTATAACAAAGATATAGATGCAGATCTGCGCTGAGATTTGTGGAGAGTATTATTGTGTTTGTGAGTAAGACTGCTTGTTTTTGTCTTTTCCCATAGTTTTGTGGGTGGCGACTCTGTTACTTTTGAACCAGTCCTTGTGAGATATAATTTTTCTAAAAGAAAGACAAGCAAGATGCAAGGAAATAAGAACACGAGATCATTCATGAGGAAACATCCTCGTGAAACCCTACAAGAAGGTCTGCCAGAACACTCACAAAGAGGCCAGAAGAGATCTGTGATGCATGAGCCATCAAATGCTGTGTGGGTGCAGAAAAACAACAATACTGGTAGATGCCTGATCGACCTGTTTATGCAAAGTCAAACTCATCTTCTAGAGATTCAGAGCATGATATTTTAGGTTTCCATTCAGGATTGTTTGGAAATATTGATGATGTGCCTATTTTAAGTCGAGACCTATCTCATGTTAGTGTTTCTGCAAAAGATAGAACTAGTTCAAATGCAATTAGGCACTCTGTTCCTAGGACAATAGATGGGAACATTAGTCTGATTGACATAGATCAAATTAATGTATCAAACTCTGAAGAAAATTATCCTGATGAAGATAAAATGTCTCAAGAGATTGAAGAGTTAAACAAAATAGTTCATCATTTAATATCCCTGAGAGCCCAAAAGGAGGCAAATAAGGAAAAGGAAGTTAAAGCCAAAATAATGGAAAGAGATAGGCTTCTTAGACAGATAGCTGATCTTGAAGTGCTTGCTAAGGAAAAAGAAAAAGGTGATGAGGAAGGCCTAGTGATTAGGGAAATCCTAATCCCTAAGATTAGACCAGCTTCTAAGTCAGTAGCCCAGCCAAGTAAGAAAGTTTCTAATGACTCCCTGCTTCCTAAAGTTAATTTAGACAAAGGGAAACAGATATGGGTAGATGATGAAGTAGAGTCTAAAACTGCAGAAGGGATTTCTCATAGGATCCTAGCACATGAGAGAGAGATGGAAAGGATGAGGAAGGAAAAACAAGACCTCCAAATGGAACTGGAAAAGGCTGAGTTAGAAGCAGTGAATCAGGAAGTTAAAAGAAAGATTAACTACTTAAAAGCTCCCCCTATTACATTCCCATCGGAAGATCTTAGCAAGCCTAATCCCCAACACATCTCTGTCCCTCAGGTCAATACTCAACCTGCAGTACATACTAATATTGCCTCAGTAAGCCAAGTACCCTCAAATAAACAGTACACCCAAATATCCCAATCTCCAATCCCGAAAGCTAAAATGATCATGGGAAATAATAGTACTATTTACCCTTTTCAAAGAAAGCCAATTAATCTAGAACAATATAGGCAATTGTTTTTTGATGGGATCCCAGGGTATCCAAATCATGTTCCCACTGAGCTAAGAGATAAACTCCATAAATTTGCTGGGAACAATGCAGTCAGTGCTAAGGAACATCTAAAATCTTTTGGGGATTTGATAAATGATTATGAGATAGCTGATGAAGATGTTATTATGAAACTGTTTGTTCAATCCCTGGTTGATGATGCAAGAGATTAGTACAGAGGCCTCCCAGTAGCTAGCATAGGTTCATGGGAAGAGTTCAAAAATTGCTTTCAAGAACAGTACGGCGATAAGACTAATGTGAGTTTCATGCTGAATGAGTTCAATAACATTAGAAAATCTGAAAATGAAATAGTCACTGATTTCAATGCTAGATTCCAGAAAGCTATGCATAAATTATATCAAGTAATGAGGCTAGATGACAATATGTGCCTTAATACATACTATAATTCATTTGATTCCAAGATGGCTTACATTTTGAGAGATAAAAATCCTCATAACCTAAGGGATGCCTTTAGAATTGCCATAAATGTTGAAAGTAATAGAAAGGCCTCTGAAAAATTAGGAAGAAGGACAAATGGAAGATTATGGCATGAAACCAAACAACAACCTAACAAAGTTGCTAAAGAGGAGGATAAAATAGAGAAACTAGTTACTGCTATGAAAGATTTGACTGCTAAGGTTAACAAAAATGATAAACATCATTACAACTGGCAGGATAGACCTCCTAGGTTACATGATATGCTATACAATACAAATTGGAAGGATGGTAAGCCCCAAGTTGAGAAGCCTAAAATCGCCCAAAGTCAAGATACACCAGATCCTTTAAAAGGAAAAACTGTTAACAATATAGAAAATACTCCCTGGTGTATTGCTTGTGATGGACCACATTCTCCTCATCAGTGTTCAGTGGCTCAAGGTCTAGAAGAATCCATGAGACCAGAAGTAGAGCTTGACATTAATATGTTTGAAACTATCATAGAAAGTGATGAGGAATCTATGCAAAGTGAATACAGTGATGTGCTAGATAATGAAAGGTTAGTGCAAGGACATTTAGCCTTAGGTTGGCATCCCACATTGAATGTGGTAACAATTGAAGATGAAGAAGTTCATCTTAGGAGGCCTAGTGAAGAAGAAGTTAAAAATTTCACTAAGGCTACAATTGCCAAAGCAAAACATAACTACAACCTGAGAAGCACCAAGAGAGATACTGATCAAGGTGAGTCAGGTTCCATGTTTGTAAAAGAAGTCACTAAGAAAGGGGCATCAAGCAGTGTTACTGCTACTTTTAAGGCTAGTCAAGAAAAAGAGGAACAAGTTAAAGACTTACCTAGAACCACAGATGCCAAAAATGCTGGTGATGTACAAAAGGCGGAAATAGTGAAAAAGGCCAATCAACTCAAAGCAGAAAAGGTTAAGGCTAGTACTGAAAAATGTAATAATTCTACTTTTGATATGGCCCAAGCTTTAACTCAAATGAAAGTCACCGTCCCATTAATAGAATTACTAAAGATTAAAGAACACAAGGATGCAGCTGTGTCTCTATTCTCTGGTATATCTGATGGTGACTCAACATTACCTGCTGGTCCAGATAAAGTTGGAAAGGATCAAGAGTTCCAAACTCCAGAGGTATATGTTGGAACCACTATCACTCAGGAGCCTTCTCAGGTGGATCCCTTCTATGTAACTTTGCTAGTCAATAACCGGTTAATTAAAAATTGCATGATAGATTCAGGAGCAGCTGCTAATGTAATGCCCTATGGTGTTATGAAAGAATTAGGATTGTCAGTAACTACTGTGTATGGGAAATGTTATGCCATGGATAACAGAGAAGTGCCTGTGATAGGTACAATGAAAGATGTAGAAGTAAAAATAGCTGCATTTCCTGAAGCTACTTATAAAATGGATGTTATTGTCACAGATACTAAACCCCACTATGGCATGTTACTTTCTAGGTAGTGGGCAGCAGCAGTGGGGGGAAATGTTCAATTGGACTTGTCTTATGCTACTATTCTTGTTGGTGGCAATAAGGTCAAACTATACAGGGAGCCACGAGCTCCTAAGGTAATTGAAAATGTGGACCCTAGTATGCTTAATTGTATGATTGATGTGGATTTAGATAACTTCAGAATTCAGCCAGTATCACCTCAATTGAAGAACACTGACCCAATTGTAGTTGAGCTACAAGCACATCAGTATGGATTGTGGCAGATGTATTTTGATAGAGCTTGCTCCAAAGAAGGATCTGGAGCAGGGGTTCTTTTTGTATCCCCATCAGGTATAACCTTTAAATATTCATTCTTATTGGCATTCTAGTGCACAAATAATACTGCAGAGTATGAAGCCCTATTATTAGGACTTGAGGTTGCAAAAAGGCATGGAATCCGACTGTTGAAAGTGATGGGCGATTCAGAGCTGGTTGTCTCTCAGGTAAGATCTAAATATGCATCCAAGAATGATAAATTGAAGCAATATAAGCATGCTGTCTGGGATGTCATTGAATATTTTGATGCCTTTTCTATCAATTGGATAGAGCGAACAAAAAATATTATGGCAGATTTCCTAGCTAATGTTGCTTTAAAAAATGATGATGCAACACTAACTGGTATTTCCACTGTGGAAATAAAATCTAGGCCCGCTATCCCTGATAATGTATATATTTGGCAAGTTTTTGCTGATGATGAAGATATTCTTAGGTTCATCCAATGTGTTGATGATTATGACGGACAAAAAATTGATTGCAATGCATTGGTGGAAGTGGTGGATGACAGAGAGACAGTGTTTGGAAATGATATTGTCTAGTTGGAAACTAACGAGATACCTAAAGGGTTGGTGGAGTTAGAAAGTATGTTTAGTTATAATGATAGTCATTTACACCAGCAATCTACCACCAAGTTAGAAGAGTTGGAGGAGGTCAACCTGGGGATAGAATCATCCCCCAAGTTGGTATATATTGGAAAGAAGTTACCCCCTCATGTTAGGACTAACCTTATTAATTTACTGAAAAGGTATAAGCATGTTTTTGCTTGGTCATATGAAGACCTAAAGGCGTATAGACAAGATCTTTTTCAGCATGAAGTTCCCTTACTTCCAGATGCTAAGCCTTTTAGACAGAAACAGAGACCTATTAACCCCTTGTTAGAAACTAAAATGCAACAAGAGTTGACTAAATTGAGAGAAGGGGGGATTATCAAACCAATAAGACATTCTTCATGGGTTTCTACTCTGGTCCCAGTAAGAAAGAAAAATGGAGACATCAGATTGTGTGTTGATTTTAGGAATCTTAATGTTGCTTCTTTAAAAGATAATTATTCATCTCCAAATATGGAAGCAATGCTACAAAGAGTGACAGGATGTGATCTTTTATCCATGATGGATGGTTTCTCAGGATACAATCAAGTGTTAGTAAAAGAGTCTGAACAGTTTAAAACAGCTTTCACTACTCCATGGGGAACCTATGTGTATGTGAGAATGCCATTTGGATTAAAAAATGCAGGAGCTACATTTCAGAGAGCTATGGATGTGGCTTTTAAGGAATTCATAAATATCATTATGGTGGTTTACCAAGATGATTTAACTTGTTTCTCAAAGAAAGCTAATGATCATTGTGGACATCTAGAGAAGGTGTTTGATAAAGCTTTGGAATTTGGTGTATCATTGAATCCCAAGAAATGTCATTTTAGGGTCACTGAAGGAAAGTTATTGGGCCACATAGTTTCTAAGGAAGGGATAAGAATAGACCCTGAAAGAATTGAAGCAATCAACAGAGTGTCCGAACCTAGAAATGTGAAAGGAATCCAGTCTTTTTTAGGCAAAGTGAATTTTGTCAGGAGGTTCATTGCAAACTTTGCTGAGATAGTGAAGCCTATTGTCAAGTTGCTCAAGAAGGACGCAAAGTTTCACTAGGATCAAGAAGCTTCAAAAGATTTTAATGAGATTAAGAAGGCAATCTAGGAAGCACCGGTGTTGAAATCCCCGGATTACGGTAAGCCTTTTTCCCTGTTTTCTTTTGCTTCATATCACACAGTGGCTGCAGTATTACTACAAAAGGACAATGATGGATATGAACATCCTATAGCTTTCTATAGTAAATCTTTGCAAGCGGCAGAATTAAAATATGAAACCATGGAGAAACAAGCTTATGCCCTGGTTAAAGCTGTTAAAGCTTTTAGGCCATATCTAGTAAATGCAAATGTCATTGCCTATGTTCCACATGCTACAGTCAAAGATATTTTGTCTCAGTCTGAGGTTACTGGGAAGAGATGTAGATGGATCAATAGAATTCAAGAGTTCAATTTAGAAATAAAGGCCACTAAATTGGTGAGAGGGTTAGGTTTGGCTAAGCTCATGACTGAGTCAAATCTCATGAGAGTAGAAGTAGACAATGTTGAGGTTAAAGATACTTTGGTTACTAGTATTGAGAGACAACCATGGTACACAGAGATAATCCAAGTATTGAAAGGTAACATACTGCCAGAAGAAATGACACACAACCAGAAGAGAACTTTAAAGCTCAAGTCTCAAAAATATGTGCTCATTCAGGGTGATCTTTTCTGGAGAAAAAGAGATGGGGAGTTACTACTGTGTTTGGATGAATTTCAAGCTAAACAGGTGTTGATTGAAATGCATGACGGAGTATGTGGAGGTCATTACTCTGCTAAGACTACTGCTGGTAAGATAATACGGGCTGGGTATTATTGGCCTACCTTGTTTAAAGATACCTATGCATATGTTCGAAGATGTGATTCATGTCAGAGATTTTCTTCTAAGCTCAAGTATGAAGGAGCCTTACCCCTGAATCCAGTTTCTGTAGAAGCTCCTTTTGTCCAATGGGGCATTGACTTTATTGGAGAAATTGCTGAGAAGTCAGGAAGAGGTCATGGATGGATTATAGTGGCCACAAATTATTTTACCAAATGGATAGAAGCTATTCCTACAAGAAGAGCTACCAGTAAAATTGTCATTGATTTCCTGATGGATAATATTGTGACTAGATTTGGAACACCTGCAAAATTGGTAATGGATAATGCTATGTGTTTTACATCAGAAGAATTTGTAGGTTTTTGCAATAGTCATGGAATACTCATGTCATACTCATCACCTTATCACCCTCAGGGGAATGGACAAGTAGAATCCAGCAACAAGAGCTTGTTAAATATCATCAAGAAAATTTTAGAAGAAAATAAGAGGTCTTGGGATCAAAAGTTGAAGTTAGCTCTGTGGGCAGATAGAATAATAGTTAAAAAATCCATTGGAATGTCACCTTTTGAGTTGGTTTATGGTACCCAAGCCAGATTACCGATAAATAACCTTCTTCCAGTGTATAAGTTTTTGTAGGAGGAGAACATGGAAATATCTGGACCAATGGAGAATAGAATGATCCAAATTGTAGAAGTGGAGGAGCTTAGAACTTCTGCCCATAAGAAAAATCAGAAGCTCCAGTTACAGTCAAAATATCTTTTTGATAAAAGGGCATCATTAAGGAAGTTTCAAATTGATGACATGGTTCTTCAGTGGAATGCAAAAGGGCAGGATAAAGGAAAACATAAAAAATTTGAATCATTATGGATTGGCCCTTTTGTGGTTTGTGACCTGAATGGTAAGGATTCATATTTTTTGAAGAATATGAATGATGAAATGTAGGAATTTCCAGTGCATGGACAATTCCTGAAGCATTATTTCTCTTAATGTCCATGCACGGTAGGTCCTTTGTTTGTATATATTTTGTTTTCTTTCCTGCTTTTCTGGTTTTGGTCTGTGTTTTGGTCTGTTTCTCTAGAGTTTCTGAGTTTTCTTGTGTTGATTTTGCAATCAACCATCCCCAGTCAAAGCCACTGTTATCACTGTTTTTAAAATTGGGTTCTTCTTTTCCCATAATTGGCTACGGTACCTTGAAAAATTTCGAACAGGGTGTAGTCCCAAGTGCTTCAGCTTTGTTCTAAACTTAGAGGGTTTAAGGTTTTTTTTTTTAAGTGTTAGACCTTATCTTTTGTGTTAAACCCTCTGGTTTCTATTCTGCTGTTACTTTATTTCACTTAGGTCATGGGTCGTGGGGTCGTGGGAAGTGTACCCCCCTTTGTTATTTACCTAGGTGGTTACGTTGTTTATTTGAAAATTTTTCGCCTTGTATTATTTCATTCTAAAGTGTCGGGCCCAGTAAACGCCGATCAACTTGAGGAAGGATCCGACGGTTGGCGCTATTTCGCAAGGGTATGATGCTCACCCTTTAAGGCCGTGAAATAGCGAGAATGAATATCAGCCGTCCATGTGTCATGACGGAAGAAGTAAAGGATGTGGCTGTCAAAGAAGGTAGGGCCCCCCCCCGTGGTTTTCTTCTGGCGTATTAAAAGATAGCACATGGCACAAGTCACCACAGTCGGCGGGTCAGGATTAAAGGTTCAAAAGTGGGCCCCAAAGATGAGTTGGATCGCAGGTGGACATGACCTGGCAGGGACAGCTCTTAACAATTTATTGAGACCCCGTGGCTCCTTCCAGCAAATGATAGAATGACAAGTCAGATCCAAAAGTGACTGGGCGCCAGGTGTCCATTACATGTCCGTGGGCCCACCATCTCTGAGAGCCTTTAAAGGGGGTTTAAAAGCTGAGAAACTTAAAATATGATCTAACGGCCCGCGCTATTTCACAAGGGTGAGATGCTCACTTCTTAAGGCTGCGAAATAGCGAAAATGAACAAGGACCATCCACGTGTCTTGATGACACGCGGTCTAAAAGGAAACCGTGGGTCCCTATGGTTCCTGCTTGACGAATGAAAAATTGACAAATCAGCACAGCAAGTGACAAGGCACCAGGTGTCCATGACGTGTCCGTGGGCCCACCATCTCTGAGAGCCTTCTCAAGGGGTTAAATACCGATCGACTGTAGAGATGATTTGACAGTAGGCGCTATTTCGCAAGGGTAAAGTGCTCACCCTTTAAGGCCACGAAATAGCGAGAATGAATATCAGCGATCCACGTGTCTTGATGATAACGTAAGAGACAGAGCTGTTGAGACGAAAGTGGGACCCCCCATGGTTCTTTTTCTGGCAAGTGACAGAGCGACAAATCAGCACAGCAGGTGACTAGGTGCCAGGTGTTAGTGACGACTTAGCGGGCCCACCATTCCTGAGGATCTTTTCGAAGGATTAAAAGGTGATCAACTTGAAGGATGATCCAACGGCCCACGCTATTTCGCAAGGGTGAGGTGCTCACTTCTTACGGCCGTGAAATAGCGAGAGTTAACGAGGGCCGTCCACGTGTCATGATGATGACATGGCCAAAAGGAAAAAATATGGGCCCGCCACAGTATAAAGGGAGACATTCGGCTAGTATCAAAACAAAATGTGAAGGGATTTTCTAAGCCAATGGTTGGATGCCATGTGGTATTATGTAGCCAATAGAAAACGGGACCCAGACTAAAGACAAAGCCGTCAAAAATGAAATTAACAGTGAGACACTTGCAGGAAGGTTGCGATCCGTTGGAGCTAAAATATGAATTCTTGTATGAATTCGATTGTGAAGGGATGGCCGAAGCATGCGGAATCAATGTTATAGTTAAGACCCAGAGTACAAGCATTTGATTTCCTAACAACCAAGTAAGGATATCTTTTAAAAGGATTTTGCAGAAGAGCAAACGTAGAGTTATCCTTTTCCGATACAGAGCAAGCGGTGCAGTTGCAGAGCAATTTCCTTCAAGCAAGCATCAGGTTCTCTCATGTTTTGAAGTAATTCTTGTGTCGCTTTTAGATAAAATCATTCTCGTATTGCAGGATTGTTTAAGAGTGTTTTCATTTTCTTGTATTTTCCAATGGCTCCTAAAAGGGAATTTTCTGGTAAGGTTGATTATCTAGAAAGAAGTGTATGTGATGATTTTCTAGAACAGTTAACGTTGTCAACTAACCAGGCATCAAAGGCCAAAGAGTTAGTGCCCAGGGCTCCCCGTCTAAAGATAGGAGAAGGATTATATGAAAAAGGTAATTGGTTAAGAGACCCACAGGTTGGACTGTCCGGGTTGGGGTTGTTTAGAGTCGGGTTTGGAATGAGGAATTCTCCTGCTCCTCAAAATAGCATTTGGGAACTAGATGTCGGGAAATTGGTAGTCCTAGGGGTGTTCATGGATACAGACTTGTTAACCCAAATGGCATTGAACTGTGATTCAGTTACAAGATGCATCCGGGATGTTAATGGGAAAACCCTTGTAGAAATTAATGCAGAGGAATTGAGAACAGCGTTTGGGCTCAATGAGTTCACAAACTTCCTGGAACCCATAAATTTCACACAATTAGCCCAAGTGTACAGTGCGCAGAGGAGTCATCTTAGGAATGGGCCTCTTAAAGAACTTTTCCTAAAAATAGGAGGGTTAGCAGTTGTAGGGCCCAACACACAAGAGCCCTTTTCATTGAGTATGTTTACCTTAAGGGCTAAAGGAATATATTGGGCACTTTGCCAAGTTCTAGGAGAGGATGCTGAATCAAATATGCCAAACCATTACTTGTTAATGATTGTTCAAATTTTGAATCCTTCTCTTGCTATTACATTTGATTATGCTTCTTATATTGCCGATGCTATCCATGGAGGGTTGATAGGAATAAAAAATGGGAAGGTGGATAGGCCATTCGGATGGTACTCACTCTTGATGCACCTTTTTCTCTTCAAAGGTGGTGATTATTTCGCCAGTGGAATGGACCTGGTAATAGAGAAGGAAGGAGAGAAGATGCCGGTACAACTATGGAGCACTGTGTTGTCATGGGACAGAGAGGATGCCAGTTTCCTAAAGTTTGATAAATATTTTGCATCCAAAATAAGGACTCTCCTTTGCTCTGACAACCTAAGAGTCCCCAAGGTTCTCCTGGAATTCCTAAGGCCAAAAGAATTCACAGAGAACATCAAGATAGTTCATAACTGGGGTGATATGTACTTATATCCAGTCTCCACAGTTTTCAGAGTTTTTGGTTTCAGAGGCACCCCATTTTTGTTACCATATCAGGTCCCTCTCAAAGTGGGAATAGCTGAGATCCTTAGACAAATTGGTGGCCTACAAGAGGCAGAGCTAACAGGTAGAGGTAAAGGGATAATTTTCCCTGCAGCTACAGTAGCCCACCAATTTGTAATTACAAAGGGAGGCTGGAATTATTTTGAGGATTTCCTCAAACCCTACCATTTATCCACTGCAGTGTCCAGATGTGCTGATCCAGAGGACTTCTACAATGGTGTGTTTAGGAAGAAGGTAGCATGCAGAGGTAGGCCTCATCAATTCCACTTTCCTGAAGACCTCATCAGGAATGAATTTGATTTAGATGAGCAAGAGTTGAGGAAAGAAAAATGGGTAGCTTACAAGAAAGCCCTGGATTTTGTGCATCAATTTGATGCTAGCTATGACCCATTGTCTAGCTTCTTCCCATTGGAAGAGAAAATAAAATTTTTGATAGTTTGCTTTGAAGATGTAATGCAAACACTGAAGGAGAAGAGGGAAGCTGTGATTAAGAGTAACCCTGAAAAGGCTAGAATGATCTTGGGCAAATCAGCTTCCACTAAAGTAATCCCTCCTGGTGACTACACCCTACATAAGAAATCAGGTTATAGTGTGCTGGTGTCTACAACAGAGGAGCCCTCTTCATGCAAAGGAAAGAGGAAGGTACAAGATGTCATTGACATCCAGGATAGTCCAAAGAAGCAAAGGGTGGGGAAGGAAGTGCAGTCAGATACACCTTTGTATGCCCCATCCCAATCCCCTATCCACATAGGAGATGAACAAGCAGCAACTGAATACCTCTCGCAGTTGGGCAGCTTGGGAGAGATTGCATACACTTATGATGAAGTGGAGGAAGGGATTCCAGAAGAGCCCACTGAAGCACAAATGGACATCACCTCAACTGAACTTAAAGGCCAGAAATGGGATCCTGAGATAAAGAAGGCTACTAGTGCCGTTTTAGCTGATGATAACTTTGTCACATCTGAAGCATTCATGCAATTTGTCTGGAAGCAGCATATAGATAAATATAATGCTAGATGTGAAACAAGAAAGGCAAAGCAGCCCAACAAAGATCCAACCTCAGTAGAGGAAGAAATAAAATAGGAGATGATGGAAAAATTCAAAACCATCACTCCTGAACAGGGAAGGGATCTAGTAGCACAAGCTGGAGTGCTCATTTTACCAGAATGGAATATTGTTGATGCTCTGGTGCTAGATGCAGTAAGAAAAGAGACTAAACCCATGGAAGGGGTTACATTCAGTAAGGACAATGCTGCACTAGTCATGTGGTCCCTCAAAAGAAATGAGGACAAGAAAGGTAAAGACACCTCAAGGACAAGTCACCTTGGTGGATTGATGATTAAAAGAGTAGAGAGCACAGGGGTAGTAGAGGCTGCTAGCACTGTGTTAGAGACTGCCAAATTCAGTGTTGCAGTGGCTGAAAAGGAAGCCAAAGAAAAGGAGGCCCTCGAGATTAAATTGGAAACAGTTTTGAAGGCCTATGACAGTGCCAAGGAAGAGATAAGAGGCAAAGATAGCATCATTGCCAAATTACAGAGCCAGCTGGTGGGACAACGCCAACAAGGTGAGTCTTCAACATTGATGATCGCCTCTTCTCCTGCAAGACCTCCACCTACTAGCCCCATTATTGAGCTCCCACCATCTCCGGTGCCTTCTAGCTCTCAAATGATTGAGATAACTCCCCAAGAATTGGAGAACCTAAAGCAAACTCAGGCCTTTTATGCGGGGAAGTATGAGGAGAAAATAAAAGCCACAATCTCCAGTTTTGCAGACACTATAAATGCCTCACTGCTTCACAATAGTGTAGGAAAGGTCATGGAGATATGGAATGAATTAAGGAGAGATAAGGCCATTTTGACACCCATTTTTGACAGATGGAGGCCTAGGGAGCAAGATTTAGAGTTCATGTGTGTTTCCTGTGATGAAGCAAGGGCCAATCCCATTATAAAATCTACCTCTGATGTTGCTAAAGTTTTAATGCAATTGGCTGCAGATGTAGACAATGTGGATAGGAAGGTCAATCTATGCAAGAAGGAATACACTGACCAGGTTTTTGAGTTGCTCCCAGGAATTTTTGCCAATCCAGATCAGCTGAAAGATAAGCAAATATGGCTCAATGAGATAGAAGCCAAGTTGTCAGCAAGGGTCAAGGGAATCATTATTTTGGATGATACCTCTTTCTTTGTTATAACCATACAGGAAATAGAAAGAATTAAATTACATTATAGTTTGCTTAACTCAGAAGTCAACAAACTGAGAAATTCCTGGAAAAGGTTGACTAAAGTTAAAAATGATGTGATTAGTTTTTCATGGCCGACAGAAGAGACATATAATGAGTGGGGAGTTAAATATTCCACCCATGATCCAGAGCAGTTGGAGAGTGCCCTTGAAGAGCCAGAAGAGGTTGTAACCGAACAACCTGTTGAACAAACTGCAGAAGCTGAAAAGAGCACATAACTGCTTTACGCAAAAATTGTAACCACATCAATTTTGGAATAATTGTAACAAACTCTCCTCGAGAAGTCCGAAGCTTTGTGCATCCATGTTTTTATAAATGGATACCAGGGACTAGAGGGAAAGGGATCACAAAATTTTGTAAGAAAACTCTGCAGAAATATTATCTGAGCTTTTCCAAAGTTTAATGGAGAATCAGAATTTTTGTAAAATCTCTTCAAATGAATATCAATATACAGGCCGTCAGTTTTGAGTAAAAATCTGTGTCGTCTTCAATTTTGTCCACAAGTTTATTTATTGTTTTCATTCTGAACAATCCAGGATTTTTCTGTTTGATTGAAATTGTAAGGCAATCTCAGTATGGGTGTTTTTTAGCTTTTCTCTTTAGGAGGGAAATTAAATATGCATGATCACTCTTACCAGTAAATTCTTTGGGAGAAACTTTGAATTTTGAGGACCATAGTTTAGTTTGAAGTGATTGAATTCTTGTAGGTGTTAGGCATTTGCAAGGATTAGTGGAAACCAAGCTGATGGGAAGCATAAATATATTTTATTTCAGGAGTTTTATTTGAGTTTAGGTGAATCTGTAACCTTGGATAAAGCATTGGTATTAATCAAAGCTGTTTATTGCATGCTTTGTTGATCAAATATGCTGAAGTTAAGTATTGTTTCATTCTTTGTTTTCAGTTGCTTTCAAGGTGAATAAATCCACTAGTTTTCTGGACTGGTTTGCTGTGGGTTTGTTGTTTAAAAGTGTGAAGTTAATTCACAAAAGGTATACCCACCTGGGCTCTAAGAAAAGCCCGAAGTGTAGAAGGTCTAACCAAACCTTTTCATATGTTGTTTCTGGAATCTCCTTATCCTTGATGTCTTCTCGGCACCCATTTTAGATCATATTATTCTAAGGGCATTGAAGGGAATCAGATTTTGAGAACAACAGGACCATAGGTTGTGCACTCTTAATAGTCCTTGCATCTACAACCCCATCATTGACGATGTTTTTGTTTTTATTCCAAAAGTTAGGTTTATCACTATTGAATTGTGGGCGAGGGGAATTTTTGGGTTCATTGTATATTTTGATAAGCCCCTTTTTGATGAGGGCTCGTTCACATTTTAAACCCTGGGTGATCGTGTCATTTAAGGACTCTGTGCCTTTCATATCCAAATGAAATTCCATTTCTTCGTTCAAGTTGGAAATAAATATTTCCACTAGCTCTCTTTCAGATAGGTGAAGGGAACGTCTACTAGACATTTGTCGCCATCATTGCAGGAAAGCTGAAAATAGCTTCCTTGGTTTTTTCTTGGTGTTACATAGATCGGCCATGGTGATATCATGTTCAATGTTATGTGAGTAATGTGCAATGAAATTATGGAGAATTCTTCGAATGTCCTAATGCCACCTGTTAGTCAGGAAAACCATTGCGTGGTTGTCCCTACCAAACTTTGAGGAAAGAGTTACATTAGGTATTTGTCCTCATATGCCACTTCTAGGAAAGCTGAATGAAATTCTCTAACATGATTGTGAGGGTCTCCTTTTCCTCGGTACTTTTCAAACTTAGGTGTTTCAAACCCTCATGGAAAAGGTGGTGTATGTAGATTCCTATCAAAGGGATAGGGACAAATATCATTAAGTGAAAATTGGTTTGTTTTCAAACCATTGTGGAGTTATTGGGCGAGATTCTTGACTTGTTGTTGCAACTTGTCTATGTCATTGGGAGGAGGAGGTGGGGGATTTTTGTGATGAAGGTTGTATCTAATGGGATCTTGACCTCTTTTATCCTCATTACAACTCTGGTGTTCTAATGCTTGCCTTAGTTGTGCAGTATCAAAATCAGTGGGGAGTTTAGCTCCCTCTTGGGCAAGTCTTAAAAAGTGAGCATTAGAGTTGCTCCTAAGGATTTCGTCAAAAAGTCGATTAAAGAGAGGGTTGTGTTGTGCCCTTTCTATTGCTTTAGGAGTAGGAGTACTTGGATTTTCATCATTTGGGTTCCCTCCAAGGGCTTCTTGGAATTCATTGAGATTTTCCTCCTCTTCCTCTTCAATTTCTAGTTGTCTAGACCTTGATCTAGTTTGAGCCATTTTGTTTACAAGTTTTTGTTGAAGTTTGGTGAAAATGATGATGAGTTGGTGATGGAATGAGAGATATATGTTTTGTGAAGTGTTTTGAATATGGATCTCTAACACTAAAGGTATATGTTAGCAAAGGTCTTCCTTGAATTTCTTGTTGTGTTTGGTTGACAATGTTTGATATGATAAGATTTAGATAGCCCTGAGATGTGTTACAAACCCAACTACCTAGTAATGAGAGGATTCACTCATAGACTAGTTTTAACCTATGTAGAAATGACTCTTAGGATGAGCTTATCCTAGATGTAGAGAGACTCTAAAAAGTGATGTGTTCTATTTGATTTAAGGAATATCAAAAAAGAACTTAGGACAATATCTCTTTATGTTTTGAGAGTTGAAATGGATTGATGATGTGTGAATGTGAGAATAGACGAAATGTTAACTTCAATAGAAACTCTGTGTTACAAAAGGAACAAACTCTTCCTCTTCTCTTTTAGGGGTTGGTGGTTCTTCCCTAGTTGAGTTATATGTGATGCAAATGTCTAGAAAGAAGGTAGGATTGATTTTGTCTCCCTTGTTTTTATGATAACTCAGAGCTCTATATTGAGTAAAATCTTTTTGGTTTAAAGACTCTTGATCAAACTCGTTGGATTTTCCTTGAAGATATAGAAACATGTGATGTAAGAAGGTTCTATGTGAGACAAAGATTTGTTTATTAAGATAGAAGAATTTCCTTCTTTTGATGAAAGCCTTTGAGCTCAATGGTCTTTTTTTCAAATTGATATTTTTATGAAGATTCTTCTTTCTCAAAATGTGAAGAATGGTCATATAGTTTGATACTTTGTTGTTGCACTTTGTTTTTTATCTTTATCAAGTGTTGGTGTTTTGAAAATTTTGTGTTGGATGAATACTTGTTGTGGAATTGATTTTTTATTTTTTTCTTTGACAAGAAAACAAAGAAAGCACACAAACACAAGAATGTTGCCTCAAAAGGCTCAAATAAGTGTGGGTCAAGATCAACCCAATCTTTGGAATTTTATGACACTTTCTTGCCAAATGTTTTTGAGTATGTTTTTCCAAAACTCCTGAAGTCAGCTTAGTTTATCACTGGTCTTCACACAAAAATGAAGACATTTCAAACACACTTTATCCCTAAGGTCAAATAGCCAGTTGCGATAATTTCAGGCCACATCTTGATATTTGTTCAACTTTGGTATTACATACATTATGAATCCCGTTGTGGTAGGTAAGGAGGTGATATACTAAGTCTTGCATGAATAAAACAAATAGACGATCCCTATGATGGGGGAGTCACCATTTTCATCAAGCAACAAGTAGCCTTTCAAAAAGCTATGTTTCTACTCAAGGAAATATGTATGGTGAGTACCTTGGGAGAAAAACCTTCTATGATGTTACACTGAAATTCTCACAAATATCCTCAATCAATAGAATGGGTGGGATACTACATAAAGGTGTTTAGTAATTTTCGATGTTCTTGGACATAAGTTCATTCTACAGTGACTCAATTAAGAGCCTTGTAACTTGTGGTGGGGCCCATTTGTCCTTTTGGCAAGTTACACTGTAGGAACAACTATACCCAAGGCTATAGCTTTCCCTCACACCTAATTTCTATAGTGGCTCGAAGGATTTACCGCACGAGGTCGTTCCCAAGAGTGATGTCTCTATTGGCAGGCCTCTCTTAAAAAGATAAAATTTTGAGTGTTACTAACACTTTTCTCTTCAACCTAGGGCCACGAAAGCCAAGGGAGAGGATATTGTGTGTTAGAAGTAGGACCACTTGACAAACTTTGCACAAGTGTGCCAATCACCAAAAGCACTTGTTCTTTTTAACTGATTTTCATTTCAATGTGATCTAACTATTTGGAGATGTTGCTCCAACAATCATGGTGTTATTTTTAACCAAAATATCAAAATGTTTGAAACTTGACAAACTTTTGGAAAGCAAAACCCGGTCAACAAAAATAAAGTCGTGAAGCCTTTGTAGCAAAACAGGTAAATGTGAGGTTCTTTTTATCCATTTGTGAAAAACAAGAAAGATGAAGTTCTTTTTTTATGCACCAAATGAAAAAGTTGAGTTTGTTTTAGTTGCACCAAATAGAAAATGTGAAGTTACTTTTATCCCTTTGTGAAAAACAAGAAAGATGAAGTTTTAAACCAAAGAAATTAAAATGTTTTAAAGTAACTCCTTCTAAAACCTGCACAAAAAAAAAAAAGAAGAAAATCTGCAACTAAAACATTCAAAAAAAGTTAGCGCACATGGTGGGCTCACAAGCTTAAAAAAATGTCTTTGAAGTTACAAAAGTGTTGGATTCACGTCGGGTTCACCAAATGATGTCATGGAAATGGGGGACAAGGCAACAACAAAGTTCAATGTTAATAAGTTAGTTTCAACCATAAAACCAAAACAAAGAACTAAAAACCATTCCAAATATATCAAAAGAGATTTCAAAAAAGCATGAAAGAAGTTTAACAAAACAAAAGTAAGGAGAAGAGCCTCCCTAAGATGCTTCCATGATGCCTTTTGATGCTTCTCCCTTATTTCTCCCCTTTCCAAGTCCCATATGAGTGTAGCTCTCAACTTTTAGCACTAGCCATGGATGCCATATGGAGATTCAAGATGGTTGGATGTGATAAACAAATGCTATGCAAGTGTAGGTAGCGATGTTATGAAAAAGCTCTATTGTAATACCAATATAGCAACAATACTCTAATGCTTCCTTCTTTGCTTGAGGAGAAGGGTTCTATTTATAGAAGAAATGGGGAAATGAAGGGTTAAGATTGAGCAATCTTAACAAGGGTTAGGATTGAAAGATATTCAATCCATGTGAGACTTTCAACCCAATCCCATATTGATAAGTGTCACCACGAGGAGGCTTGAGAGGAGAGATAAGGAGCATTAAATGTTTGAGTGGACATGATTGTTACCCTAGGGGGTTGGGTTAGGGTTAGGTTAATGGATATTCCTTTTATCCAATGGATAAATGAATGTGCAAGGGTTAAATGGTTACCTTAGTCAAAGAAATAAATCTTTGAAGAGATGCATGAGTCAAAAGGATGGTTAAGTTAGAGGAAAGTCTCTAACAAAAGGTAAAAGGTGAGTTAACCATAAATGATTATGTAAGACCCTTTAATGGTTTGGAAGACTTTAGAGGTTAACCATTTGAAGACAAAGTCTTTAATGGTTATTGCAGACTTTGGAGGTTTTTGAGAAGTGACTTCCTTATATTTAGGAATGTGACAATGATTAGGATAGGATTAGGCTAATTAGAAGGAGTTAGAAGAATCTAGAAGGGATTTAGGCATGCAAGTGGATTTGGTAGGAGAATGCAAGTGGGAGGAATTTTGGGATTTTAAATTGAAGTAAAATCATTTATTTCAATTAAATGGTGTAATTTGCATTTGGATAGATATTTAAATAAATATTAATTTATTTAAATGTGAATGTGAATTTTGGATTTTATTTAAATAAATCTTAATTTATTTACATGAGAAAAAGGAAGATAAAGCATTAAAATGCTTGAAGACTTTAAGGGAAACCTTTAAAGGCTTAAGAAGACTGTAGAAGAAAGCCATTGAGTTTGAAGACTTTAAGGGAAACCATTAAAGGCTTGGGAAGACTCTAGAAAGAAGCCATTAAAGGTTTCAAGTGGGTGAGGATAAATAGGATTTTAAATAAATAATTTATTTATTTAAAATAGTTGTGCAACTTGCATTTGTAGGAAAATGCAAGTGGGTGGAGGATAAAAGTGATTTAAATAAATGTTAATTTATTTAAATGTGAGAGTTGGGATTTTGGGAGATTTAAATAAATATTAACTTATTTAAATGTGAGAGAGGATTTAATTAAACAACTATGATTTATTTATTTAATTAATGGTCTGAATTTGGTTAAGTGAATTAAATCAAATAAATTGAATAATTTATTTAATTAATAGGAGAAGAGGGTTAAGGTAAATTAATTAAATATTAATTCAATTAATTATTTATTGATGGTTAAATAATCAAATAAATACTAAATATTCATTTAATTAAGTGGATAGATTTATGTGACTACACATATGAATCTCATCATTACCCTTTTTGGTTCAGACTTCAATGACAGAGTTTGGAGTGAGGCAGATTGTTAGATGATGACCTATCTCAGGCGTCGCATTAATGATTATAGGTGTAAAAGGCCTTATCATATTAAGTACTGGGTTAATTTGCATGTTTTAAAGGGTTACTTGAAAAACAAGATAATTATCTTGGTTTTCGATTTCAGCTTCTCTCTTCTTCAACATCTGGTTAGTTTGTGCTCCCCTGAGGGTTTTGATTTGAACTTCTTCTACATTATGGGTGGAAATCTCAATTGTAATGAGCCCACCAACTATGATAGTTGGAAGGGTTGAAAGGAAAATTTGGAGAAGGCTGCATAAAAATGGCTTCACTGATTATATGGAGAAATTGTATGGGAGCAAGAAGCCCATTTCTTGTGGTTTTGCCAATGGTTGGAAAAATAATAGAGTTACTCTATTTGGTCAGACATGGAGAGTGGATGAAGATTTGGTCGTCAAGGTGACTGGTTTGCATAAGGACGGCATCAAGTTTTATAAAGATAGTAAGTTCTTGGTGGAAGCCATAAAAATATTCCCCAAGAATGAAGAAGAAAGGGCTCTGCTTGCGAGAAAGGATAATATTTCCTATTATCTCCCTAACTAGGTAAACTCCTTTTGGCAAAAAATGTTGAAAGTGTTAATGGAGTATCTTACTGTTGATGGTAGGTTCTCGAAAGTCTATAATTATCACTTTGTTATCCTTAATCACTTTCACCATGGTTCTAATATATCTCTACCCTTCTATCTGGCCTCCTCCCTTAATGAAAGTCTGACTGACCATGCTAAGAAACCCAATTCCTACCCCATTGCCCACCAAGGTCTTATTCTATTAATTTATGAGTATCTTAAAGATAAAGTTAATGCCAATAAGGATGATCCCCTTGTGGAGAGTTCCCATATCTCTAAGGATGATGACAATTCTAAGTCTGATGAGGATTCTACCAATCCCCCCCCTAAAAATAAATCAAGGGTTAGTAAGAAAGTTGAAGAAGACACTGAAGAGATGGTTGATCCTAAGTAGGAGCAGGAGAAGGAGGGGAAGCATGAGCAGGAGAAGGAGGTGGAGGGTGAGAAAGGAGACAAGGATAATGAGCAGGGTAAAGAGGATTTTGATGAGTTAGAGGAGAAGGAGAGTCCCTATGATACATACAACACAGATGAGGTTCAGAATAATATGGAGGAGGGAAACCCTAGGCTTGAGGATGCAGATACTATTTTGAATGCTGTTAGAAATAGCTCTCTAGAAATGTTTAAGTTCCAGAAGTGGGTGGTTGATATTATTACCAACATTCAGGAAAAACAGAGAGACCTAGAGCTCAAAATTGATAATGTGGTTAAGGATATTAATGATAAAGGAAAAGAGGAAAATTCTAAGGATAATAGTGAAGCAGAGGATGAAAATGATATTCCTTATTGGTCAGAGGGTGAGATCATAAAGGAAGATGTGAAGCACCTAGAGAATGTGGTGACGACTCTCAAAGAAAAGGGTGAGTCTGATTATGAACTAATAAGCAACAGGGTTCAAAACATCGAGAGTGCTCTGAGGAAAATCATGGAGCATAGCTTGGCTATGATGAAGGTGACTTCCAAAAATATGAATGTATTGGTTGCCTACCTGGAGAAGGATAAGCAGAACAAAGATATTGTGATTGTTGATGATGAGTCAGGTTCTAGCTCTGTCAAGCATTCTTCCAGACACAGAACTAGGCAAAATGCTAAAGAGTTGGAGTTGAAGACTAAAGGTAATCAATAGGTGCAGGAAAGGAAAGACCTTAAAGAGGCAGAAAATGCAATGATGATTCTTGTCAAGGACGTTGGGGAAACCATAAATATTTTCACCTAGATGTTCTAGTTTTATTTTAGGTTTGCCAGTATCTCGCTGGTCTTTTGTTGTACTTTCTTTTGTGCTGATCTTTTGTTGCCTTTCTTTCTTTTTTTTGCCCTTTCTTGCTTCTCTAATGCTTTTCTTTATGATATGTAAGTGGGTTTCAGGTCCCTTAAAACCTATTTTTCCTTAATCAAAAACATGTCTACATTACCTTCTTTTAGGGTTTTTCGCACTTACTAATACTTCCTCTATGTTACACATTTGATCTTTATCACTTCTTAACATTGTGTCATTCTTTTGCATTCTTTTCCTATTCGATCCAGTTTTTTCAAATTTGAATTAAAGGTCTTCTCAATGTCAATCTCAAATATTGTTTAATGATCATGATCAACTTTTAACATTAATCAAACATCATTTTAACCCTAATTGATGTCAAATAGGGTTGTTTTCAATCATTTTCAGTATCAATCTTGTTTCAATGAATTATTGATGAATTTGGATCATCATTTGTGTCATTTGTAATCATTATCAATTTCTATCAATCTTGATCGATTCATCATCGATCCCTATCAATTATCAATCATCATTGATCATTATCAATTTGGTTAATTTTCAATCCTTATCAATCATTTTGTTGATCATGTTCATCATCATCTTTATTAATCATGTCAATCATATCATGGCATCATTTAACCTAATCCATTTATCATTCTACTTAGGGTTTAATAATTTTTTAATTATTTCTCCCTTTTATCCCTTTTCTTATATAGGGTTTAATAATTCTTCAATTATTTATCCCTTTATCCTAACTAATTTGTTTTAGGATTTATGAATTAGTTCATTATCCTAATTCCCTTTTTCACTATTTTGCAATTAAATATTATTTATTTAGTTCCCTAATTATGAGATTTGTAGGGGGAATTAATAAATAAATATTATTAATTTATCACCAACTTCTCCTCCTTTTTAGGTATCATTCCTCTTTTTAGCTTCCCTCCTCCTTTTTATCCTTCCACTTTCCTCATTTCCGAATAGCAAATTGCCCCCCACAACTCACTCATTTTGTCATATTTATCATATGTGCCACATAGCATCTTTCCCCACTATTTGTGCTTAATCTTTCTCCTATTAATTTATCCTTCCCTTCCATGAATTTGAAGTGGCTATTTTCACTCCATTGATTTCTCAATCAATTAATATGATTTGTGCTACAAGAGATCAATTCTTAGCCATTGATTTTAATTAATCTCAACCGTTTGATTTTGCACGTTCAAGTCTATGAATTAGATTTAATTTCAATCATTTTAACAACCACATTTGAAGTAAAATCACGCTGCTAAAATTCTTCAATTTTAACCATGCTTCTAGTATCCTTACTGCTACTTTTCTTTAATTTTATTAGCACTTGTTGATTGAGAGCCACATTTGCCCATTTGAAGGAGAAATAAGAACAATCAAGCCACATAAAGGATATGAATTGTGCTACGGTTTGCTTGGTTTATTATTTCATTTTGTCTTTGCATCTTGGTTGATTATGATTAGGTTGTTTCATGATTTCTTGTTTTGTGGTTGCAACTTGTTTTTTTCATGAAATATGATTTTTGCAATCCTAACCATTCACAAACATCTCCATAGATTTTGTGTTCGGATTATTTCATAATCAGTAGGGAAATGATTCTATTTTTGGTTTTTTGTTGTGGATTCGTTCTCAAATATTTACCACTTAATTCCATAAAAAATAACTAAGGATGCAAGTAAGGTTGCTAGTTTGTTGTTTAATGAAATTGTGCACTTACATGGATTGCCCAGAAATTTTACTAGTGATCAAGATACAAAGTTTATGAGCCACTTTTGGAGGACTTTGCACAGGAAGATCAATAGAAAGTGACAATATAGTTCAATTTATTTCCCTATAACAGATGGGTAAACTAAAGCAATAAACTAAAATTTTGGTAAATTTATTTATTGTTTAGTTGGTGAGAATACAAGGCAGTAGGATTTCATTTCACACAAGATAACTTTTATTGTAATTCACACATCAATGCGTCCATTGGTAAGTCTCCCTTGCATGTTTTTTTAGAAAGTAATCTCAAGGGAGTTTTTGATAGATTATTGATCTTCAAAATGGGGAAAGAGTTTGTCAAGATACCAAGAAATTTACAAGGCATGCACAAGAGGTAGAACATCAAGTGAAGCACAAACTACAATTAAAAAATGAACAATATAAAAAAACTATTGATTTTCATTGAAGGGAGAAAACATATGAAGGGGAAAAAGTCATGGTGTATTTACATAAGTAAATAATTCCTTAGGGTACTTATAACAAATTGAAATAGGTCTAGAACCATGGGACAATCCAAAATACAAAAGAAAACTAGTAAGGATGATTATTTGCTATATTTTCCTAAAGTTTGGATATTAGTCTTGTTTTAAATGTTGTATATCTTTACTCTTATCATGCTATTCCTAAGAAAGTTCCTAATGAAAATGTGCTTAGAGACTTGACCAGAACATTGCCACAAAAGAAAGAGAACACATTGAAAAGATAGTAGAAACTAAGACTGTACCTACAAGAGCTAAAAATTATAAGATATATTTGGTCAAATGGGTGGGTTCTCCTAATTTCAAAGATACACATCTCACTAAAGAACATCTGATTAAATTTACAAGTTTAGACTCATCTAAATTAGGAGATTCAGAACCTTTCAAAGGTGTGGAAGATAATGTAACCATGGATTTATTATTGGGCCTACTACCCACCTACCTTGATTTTTCCTAGAGTTCTACCTATTTTTGATAGAAGCAACCATCTATTTTTGTAACATCCCTTTTGTTCTACCCTTTTATTTACCAATTTTTAACCCACAAGTAAAAAGAAATACTTTGCCAAAATAATAAATTTTTCTTTTCCTTTTCAATTAAAGATACATAATTGAAGTAAATCACTTTTCATTTTCCTTCATCATGAAAAATTTATAATTTTATATTTATAAAAAGATAAATACATTTACAATACCCTTTTCAAACTTCCATTTTCTTTAAAAATATTTTATTACAAATAAAGCTTCAATTGATCTTAAATAGTACATAAGTAAAACATAATGGTCTAGATGTCCTTCCTGGCATACATCCTCAAATATCGGTCACCATCTGCATGAGGAAGACAATCATTCAAATGCTTTTCCACCCAACCAAGACTTAGCAATCCCTCATGCCTCTTCTAACTGAAGCAGCCCGACCCTTCGACGAAGAGTTTGGTTTAGTAACCTCACAATATAATATAGCCTTCTGAGCATAGTTTTGTGTCCTACATAACTAGAGCTACCATACATAGGCTACAACCTACATGTATGACATTCCCTTTCTAGCATGTAAACCTGGATCACAGTGACTTGACAGTGTAGACAATGGCAACCTACACTACTTAGGGTTAAGAATTCTTACCCAATACTTTCAGTGAGAGTCGTATGTCCACCCACTTCATTGTTCTATTTGGTGAACCGACCATTTAACTATCTTATATTTATCCCATGAGTTCTAATAGGAAACATTTAGGTTACTCCCAACCTTGGTTAATCTAACCCTAAATTACCAACTCATTTTGTATACTGTAGATACACACCTTTCTCATAAGGTTAAACAACAGAATAACTATCTAGGTTTATCCCATTTATGGATTTCCTATCCCTAGGATTAACCAAATCAGTCACTCCTATGTACTATAGATACATATCATAGATTAGGTCTATCTTAGGTATTACATAAATAATGTATATCTAATCATAAGGATTATCGAGTTTTTATATACTCTAGAATGTATATCCTATAAGTATCTCAATTTCAATTAGTGCTTTAATAAAGCATAATTAATTATATACATGAATCTTATCATAAGATTATGAATTTCCTTCACACAATAATACATGAACTTCAAGAGCACAATTCCTATGATGGCTTCAATTGAGCCTACACAACATCATAATCTATCACATGGGTGGGGTGGAAGTGTTTTTCTTTCTTAAAGACTAGGGTGGCGGGTTTCAATAACACCGCCCTCCCCCTATTTCTAAGTAAAAAGGAAGAGTTTTCCACGTAAGTGGTTAGTCCCCCCTCTCCTAATTATACATGCTACAAGGTTTACAAGTCCCATGACCCACATGGGTAAGGTGGTAGCACTCACTAAGTAAAGAGTTTACTTCCTTTTTGACATGGTCAATATTTAATAAAAGGCAGCCCAATTATATATATATATATATATATATATATATATATATATATATATCGAATACATATAATCTATTATTCGATAATCAAATAGTACTCATATCATTGGTCAATATGTACATACAATAATCATATTATATTCATCAATAATATATAGATAGATAGATATGAAGCACAAAGATAAAAACCTATCACAAAGATTCAATCCAACATTTAAAACATGGATAATCAAACCAAGACATATCGACACTTCCCTTAATCATAACCTACTCGACAAAAGGCATCTTATAGCTACCCAACCAATCCAACTCAACTTGACCAACTAGGTGGTGAGTGTGTGATTGCTCAAAAGGCACATATATTAAGATTACCAAACTAAATTCTTCTCCTGAGTGATACTCTTCCTCCCTCTAGAGGGTTTTTCATTTCCTGCATGCAACTCAACACATTACAACAGTAGTTAGTCGTTATTAAAACATTATATATTCTATCTTTAAATATTGAAAATATAAGAATGATTGCACTTCATAATCCAATTTCCAAATATATTCAAAGCATATTCATGTGCTTACAATATTTTAACCAAAATAAGTAAAATTAAATAGTAATGTCAAAATGGGGTGTAACAGTTTTGGACATAACTTAATTTTTAGTTTACTATTTCTCTTTTGGGGAGCAAATACAGATTTTTGGTAGTTTTATTTTGGTGTGAGTTTTTGGTTTTGAAGGAGATAACCGTTTATGAGTTGGGATGACAAGAGTTTAATATTTCGTTGCATCACAAATTGTTGTCAAGATTCAACACTAGATGGATGGTTTGACGAATTTGAGAGCCTTTACAACATCTATCTCTTTATCCCAGACAAGGGCCTTGTAGGGATGGATTGATGTGTACTAATGGCATTTGTAGCTTGTTCCAAGGGAATACCTTGTGATAGAATGATATCAAGTTCTCCCTCAATCCCTCCTCCAAATCAATCGGTCTATGAAACAACTATTTACCAAAGCTAAATATCAAATCTCATAGTAATCTTAATAAATTTTAGCTAAGAAAATTAATAACTTATTATTTACCAAATCAATCACTCCCCTTTGTATTACCCATGTTTTTCTACCCTCAACTCACCTCTTTTTATCATTTCACTATTGCCCATTTCTTGTTGCTGTCATGTTCCTTATTACATCAAGTCACTTTTCTCTTTCTCACCTCTTTCATTAATGCACTAGATATGTTAACCTCCTTATCATAAATCACTTATTTAATTCATAAATTGATTCAAATAACCTCTATTGGTACCAATTAAATAACTCTACTAGTGATACAAATGTGCATTCAATACCAAAAAAAATAGAAGGTAAATACAATGATGCTGATCAATATCAAATAATATGAGAAAAATATAATGCTCTCTATTCACATATATGAAAGCTAAAACTAAGGGTTGATAAAAATTTAATCATAAAATGTAGCAAAATAATATAATAGTTAGAATGCAATACTAAAGGGTTTTCTTACTGGTTCTTTCCCTTAGGTGCTTTTTGAACTAGACACTATGAAAAACTTTTAAAAATTAATATAGTTCAGTGGTTCTATCCACTTTTATCAAAAAAATTAAATAAATATAATAATTAGAACATTCAACAAATGGTAATCCTTAACCTTTAAATGAAAATCCTAGATACCTCATTTTATTTTAGACAAAATAAAATAAAATTAGCCATTACATATTTCCATTCCCCTGCTTTATTTTAAAAATAATAATTTACATATATCTAACTCCTATCATTATTTCTAACATAACCACTCGTTTTCATTCCCCTATCCCCTAAAATTCCTACATTAAGGTTCTTAGCACAACAAAAAACAATTAGCTTGGACTAATTCCAAATAAAACAAGGGGGTTTCTAGCTACCACAATTCTAAGAAAATCCACACACAATTTCTAAATCAAATTAACTGTATAATTTTAACTTATGATTCAGTCATGCATCAGAAATTGAGAGGAGATAGGTAAACTAATAGATATTCATAATGATGATTGGCTAATGAGGTGTTGTTTAAACTTGTAAATAGATGGGTAAAGAGTGTTTGGCTGAACTTTTACATTGAATAGGATATTGTTGTTGCATGTTGATCTATATGGATTATAAAAACACTAATCAAATGTAGCTATTTAGCTAATATACTGGATAGTATCAGCCATTGCAATATCTCCATCTTTGTGTGCATAAATACTATCTCTATTTCAACTTATCATTTGGGTTAAAATACTCTCCTTATATCAATTTATAATTCAAGTTGATAGCATTTTGTTGTTGTTAAATAAATGCTAAACTATGCTATTAATGGTTGTATATATTTTTTCAACTCTTTTGAGAGTACAATACAATTCTATAAAAGAAATAGTGCCTAAGAAAGGGCTAGGAAATAAGACAAAAAGTTGCTACAAGGTTCAACATTATAGTTGACAATATCTCTGCAGGACAAAGGGCTAGTAAATAAGGCAAAAAGACAAACTAATTCAAGATCAGTGGCAAGTAGAGATGACAAATTTACATTTCAATGAATAGTTGTGTTATTTTTTGGTGTTTTTTTTTTAAATATCAGCAACTTTTTTTAGGTGTGGTATATTTGATTAGTCTATGTGTATGTATATGTATATGTATATGTATATGTATATGTATATGTATATATATATATATATATATATCTCTCTCTCTATATATATATATATATATATAAAGAAATGGACAAAATTTTAAAACTAAATACATTTGATAGTATGATACTTAATTATTGATCAATGTCAAATGTCAGTTGATCATTCAAAATTTCAATATTATGCCATATGCCATATAAAATATATCACTTCCCTTCAAAATGCCACAATGAGAAAAGAGAGAGTGAAGAGAGAAAAATGATCTTTGCATTGGACATAATGATTTTTAGAAGCGTTTTAGGGATTCTACATGCAAAAGAAAAAGTTTAAAAAATATTTTTTTTGTTACTTTCTAGTACTAAGTGAATTTAGATACTTATAGGTGTACTTGGATATGCACTCTGGGTGCACCTAGGTGAACCCATAACCAGACACACCCAATACGAATGGGGGATGAATTTTGGGCATCCCAATAACTTAGATTAGTTATTAAATACCCTATTTTAGAAGCATAGATGAACTTGGATCTTTTAGAATATAGTACTATTAATAAAGAGTTACATAGTGATAGAGGTAGATCACAATTAACACCAACTTGTATTTAATGAATAAGTGTTTGATCTATCATCTAAAAAATTAATATTACACATTGAAAAATTGAATATAAAACCATGTGCTCCTAAAATATATACAAAGCTAATACACTTATCAACAATAATATTTTTTTAATTTATGCATGTATTGAATAAATGATAGATATAGAATACACTTTCCTATTTTTTTTTTGTCTATGGCTTGCCTCTTTATTGGTGTTGATCTCTTTTCTTTTCTATCTAGTTTCTTTTAAATGTCTTCTTTCTCTTCCACGCAAAAAATAATTAGCTTAAGTTGCAGAGATCAATATACATTTGAAGGTGGGAAATATGATACACAGACTTCATGTGACATCTTTCAACTAGGTTGTCATGTAGATTAGGTTGGTGATGTAGACACTCATCTCAACCCAAATAAATTCAAGAGACATATATGACTACAACAATGCAAGTGGAAATAAAATATTATAAGTAACACATTTCACATGAAAAATACATAAAATTCTTATATTTATAAATAAAAGGCTTACAAAAGTCTATGTAGAATTGAGATGCACAATAAATCCATCATGTATTCCCTATCTACTAAATAGTAACATTAATCAATTTAATATAATTCCTCTAATGAAAGTAACCATCTCCAAATTTGACCCAAATTCTTTATTTCCTAAATTCTAAACTTAGTAGCTAGTCATTCCTCCTTATTTTGAGGATTTGGGTTGCATCATTCTCCACTTCTTTTTAAATCTCTTGATTCAAAAATTATATATTAAGAAACCTAATAATATAAATATTTTTTTGGGGGGCTGATGCGGGATTCCTTTATTTATCCCAAGATGCTACCACATCAAACATCCAAAACATAATTCCACACTTTAAAGCTAGAACTATTCGTAATATAGATTATGGGAAAGACGAGGCTCAATCATAACCGCCAAAGGAAGTGCCCTTGGCATGTCAAACTAACCCCTTCATTCATATCAATGACTCTTCCATTTGGAAGAGACCAATCAAAGATTTGCAACAAACTTGCAAGAGTGGTTTGCACCATATGTACTCATTGCCAAAGAAGTATTAGAACATCCTCTTCTCCCTACACCAAATTTGGCCAAAATTGCAAAGGGTACAATTTTAGGACACTACAATATGTATGAATATATGCATATACATATGTATATAGAAAAATAAATAATGATTTACAAAAATGCACAAAATTTTAAAACCAAATATATTTGATGTAGTGCCCGCCAAAATACCCTAGAGAAAATAAGCATCTTACATACTAAATGGAGATTAATTTTTTTTTTAAAAACAAATGTAACACATAATGTCATCTACACTTACATCCATTAACATTAAACATTATAAACATGAATTAAATAAACACATTAACTAATTACACAAGCGGAACAACATCACAATCATTACAACTATCTCTCTAGGGTACCTTAATGTCATTACTTAATTAACCATCCTAAGCTATAACATTCTACTTACTTAATTACCACACTTATTGTTAATTAATCCTTATTCTTAATCAAATGCAACCTATATATTTCCTTCGATTACGATATGCAATCTACTTGATTATCTATCCATTAAGCGATGCACTCTACTCTATCATCTAATTAACATCATATGCTTACTCTTAACATCAATCTCAAGTGCATAATGCAAGAATCCTAATGCCTTTCTTTACTTTATACATCTTATATGTCATGCGTAGTTTTCTAATTTACAATGAACTAAACATGATATTATTAATCAACCTCAATTCCTACATTACATTTATTCCATCTACTTAGGGTTCTTTCACATATTAATCTACATTCTAGATGATAGTAATGGAATCTAAACCAATATAAATAATCCATCACATGAATCCATTTATTTCAAATATAATTCCATTACAAACATATAAGCACATGAAACCCATTTACTTTCATTATACAAGATCATCACCATACATCTCATAGTCTCGTTATAATAGATCATGTCATAATCCTAGGTTACCAACTATAATACAATTTCAATTACAGTCATATGAATAATACATCGTGAGAATAGCTCTTTCCTAATACATGATTCATCTACATCTTTACTTAATAATACATTACATGAACCAAAGATATCCATTACATAAATCTACTGCAAGAACATCCATAAGCTGCAACAACAACAAGAATCCACCTCCACACATGAAGAATCCATAAGAATACCCCAATGGTTGAAAAGCACCAACGACCTGACCATGTGGAACCAAAGGAACCACCCCTCATGCCAGGACATGACACAAGATCCCAACACACACTCTAGACCTAAGTTGACACCTAACAACCAAAGAGGCTAAACAACACATGAACCTTCAAACAAGGACCAACCACAATGTAACAAGAATAAACTCCCATAGGCATACCAATCAACAAGATATAAAGGCAATCCAATAAGGCAAAAGCATAAATCACCAAGGGAACACATGTAGGGGTGGTGTATCATCAAATGCCATCTTCTAACATAAAATGCACTATAACACAAGGCACTAGCCTAATGGACATGTAGAGCCATCTCAACCTATGAGAGAGAAAGGGAGATTGACTTGCCATAGCAATGGTCTGCCCATGCCTATCCTAAAACATCCTCCCTAGGATCAAGTCATGGGGCTCAACTATTCATTATCTTGATTAGTGAATTATTTGCATATCCCATACATTTATTATCATGTTATCACTTGTTTATAATCATGGTAAACTTCCACTGTGCCCTGGTGGTCTAGACTTCATGCATCCTTACAAGGAACCTAATGCAAGCCTATCTCTCGTGACCCTATTCATCGCCAGGGAGCACACTCCCCCTAACATGTTCCCAAAATAAAATCTCAACAAGAGGCTCGTAATAAACATCCAAAGAATACATACAACACATAAGAGACATAGCCATCAATATCAATCAAGAGCCACAATGTGAAATAATCAATCAAAAGCCATCTCTTGGGTAATCAAAATTTGCAATAAACATGAAACAATCCTCAATAGAAAGGCTTATCAACTCGCCAGAGAAACAACAATAAAATAAACCTCACAACACGACTTATCAACATGTTGGAAAAACATAAAACCTCTATGACAAGGCATATCAACTCATCGGAGCATAAAAACTCATAAAAACATCAAATCTGAAAGTACACCATACTGGAAAATATAAAAACCTCAAATAAAAGCCTTTGGTACAAGATCAAATCAAAAAATTTCATTGCAAATTGACCAACTTAGAAAATGTTGAAATAACAGAGAATGGTGCATACAATAAATAGAATAGCACATACAATAAATGAAATGGCGCATACAATAAACAAAATTGCACATACAATAAACAAAATTGTGCATACAGTAAATAGATTAGTGCATACAATAAACATAATTGTGCATACAATAAATAGATTTGCACATACAGTAAATAGGTTTGCGCATACAATAAACAGATTTGCACATATAATAAATAGAATTGCGCATATGAAACCAAATGAGAATTTTCATGGAAAAGACCAAACTTTGACTTCAAATTATAAATAATAGGAAAATGTCTAAGTCCAGAAATCATACTCAAAAGTGATGCCCAGGCATAAGGAAACAAATAAAATAAACCAAATAAATAACCATAGATCATAACCCAAGATATCACCAAATCAGCCATACAAGCTCCCAACACAATCAGTCACAGACGGAGCCATAGAAACAAAGCCAAAGCCCAAAATAACTAAAAATGAAAATAATAGCTCCTTGAAAAATTAAAACATAAAATTCCCCAAACTAAAATAGCCATATAGAGTCTTATTGCAACTACAAAAGATTGGCTTCTGGCAATGTCTGGCAAGGGAAATACACAGAGGTAGAAACAATCACTCCTAGATCTCATAAACACCAAATAAAAGATCTCTAGACCACATCAACTCAAATTAAAGGAGATAAGAACACACAAAGACCCAACATTACCAGTTACAAAATCCACAGTGTTGACCATTCACCCTAACTCACAACCAATGAAAAGAGATTATTTTCCCCCCAACTGAAGTTTAAATTGTATAATATAAATCATGTAGAATAAATCAAAACCCAAACTATATAATATAAATGTATTTCCCAAACACCCAGAAAATATTCTTTTTTGTAGACATGATGCAAACAATATTCTGAAAATAAAATACAAAGCTAAGAACCTCCAACCTGGAGATTTGAAGTGATGGAAGAAAAATTTGATGAAGCGCAAACCAATCCAGGCAATCTCAAGCCAAGATTCTTCAAGGTCCAAAATCCAAAATGAAAAGGAATCTCTAGAATGGTAAGCCGACACAGTGCACAGGTTGCCAAATAAAAAGAATTACATTCAAAACCAAGCCTCAAAACTAGCCAACAAAAATAATACAAAATAATATAAAACTTACCTACCTAACCTTATTTAATATTTTTTTCCCTCGATACATATTTAGCTAACGGTAAGTAGAAAATATAATAAAACCAATTACCAAATATCAAGAGGGATTAATAATAAAATATTATAAAGTATTATCTCACCAATGTATAAATAATAATCATGCTCCATAATTAACTATGGGATAATAATTAAAAATAAAGCCAAACCAATATAAAATAATTAAAGCTATACATAGATAACTAAAAGCCATTAATAAATATTAATCAACACTAAGGTATAAAGTAACATTAATCAATAAATAAATAAATAAGTAATCAAATTGAACAATAATATATCAGCAATCAAATTAAACATTAATAAACTATATAACCACACATTAATTAATTAAATAATTTAATAAACAACTACATGCTCATAAAATGCTAAGGGGACCACAACTCACTAACTGACATGATGAACTATCCCAAGACAACTAACAATTGAAGGTAGATAGATCTTAAGCCTAGAGTAAGTGAAGGGAATTCATGCCATCTCTGTGAACTTGCCATTGGGATTTAAAGACACGCTCAGACTTGTGGAGCTATGTGGAGTCGATGTATGGTACCTACAAATCCTACAACCACAAAGCCATGATACAACATATACAAATATATCATAGACAAGGAAGTGGTAGAGAATCACAATGCCACATCATGCTCGCAATGAGTGATGTGACATCGTCCCTATCATGAAGACAGTCATAGAATGCACATGCACATCATAATGCCAATCATCACATATAACCATGACATAGGGTTAGTATAGCCAAAATGCCATCAATTCCATAAGCAATATAATCCATCCAACATAGAAAAATATATAGGATCCATCAACATATGTCCATCATATAGCATAATCATAAATAGTAAATATCATCAACCACATAGGTCATCAAGTAGCATATGTCCATATAGTGTCTAGCATCATCACAAACATCTGAAATATAAACTAAAGTCATAGTCCTAATATAAAACATCATATAGAAGTCTAGGTAAGTCTATCATACATGAAACAAAATACAAGTCGAGGAGGGATACTACATTTGATAGTATGATACTTCAGCATTGATCAATGTCAAATGTCGATTTACAGTTCAAAAATTTAATATTATGGCATATGACATGTAAAATATATCACTTGCCCTTCAAAATGTCACAATGAGAAGAGAGAGAGTGAAGAGAGAAAAATGATCTTTTTATTGGACATAATGATTATTTTAGAAGCATTTTAGGGTTTTCAGATGCAAAAGAAAATTTTTAAAAAATCTTATTTTTGTCACTTAGTTGCTTCGGATACTTATGGGTATACCTAGATGTGCATCGTGGGTGCACCAAGGTGACTGCAAGCCAGGTACATCAGGCTAGTCCAGGCCTCAGAGTCAAACTCGAGACCAATGGGGAGAAAACCCACGGCCCAAGCCAACTCCGCTACCCATGCGGGCTTAGAATATAGTATTATTAATAAAGAGTTGCATAGTGATAGGGGTAGATCACAATTAACACCAACTTCTTTTTATAGAATAAGTGTTTGATCTATGATTTTAAAAAATAATATTACACATTCAAAAATTGTATATAAAATAACACTCCTAAAATCCATACAAAACTAATACACCTATCAACAATTCTTTTTTTCAAATTTGTACATGTATTGAATAAGTGATAGATATAGAATACACTTTCTTGTTTTTTTCTATGGATTGCCTCTTTATTGGTGTTGATCTCTTTTCTTTCCTAGCTAGTTTCTTATAAATGTCTTCTTTCTATTCCATGCAAAACATAAATAGCTTAAGCTGCATTAGTAATTAATGACCCTCTACATTTGAAGGCATGAGATATGATACACAAACTTCATGTGACATTCTTTCAACTAGGCTATCATGTAGATTAGGTTGGTGATGCAGACATTCATCTCAGCACAAATAAATTCAAGAGACTTATACGACTAAAACAATACATAAGGGACAAAAAAAAATTATAAATAACACATAGTACATCAAAAATATTTAAAATCCTTATATTTATAAATAAAAGACTTACAAAAGTCTCTCCAGAATTGAGATGCACAATAAATCCATCTTGTGTTCCCTATCTACTAAATAATAACATAGCTCAATTTAATATCCTAACTCTAACAACAGTAACCATCTCCTTACCCAAATTCTTTATTTTTTACCTAAAAGCTTAGCAGCTAGTCATTCCTCCTTATTTTGAGGAGTTGATTTACTAAGATACATAATAACTTAACTATTTTTTTTCGAGTGATGCGGGATTGCTTTATTTATCTTAGGATGCTACCGCATCAAACATCCGAAACAGAATCCCACATTTTAAAACTAGACCTATTCTTAATATAGATTATGAGAAAGACGAGGCTTGATCATAACCTCCAAAGGCACTGCCCTTGGTAGTGTCAAACTAACCCCTTCATTCATGTCAATGACTCTTCCATCTGGAATAGACCAATCAAAGCTTTGCAACAAACTTGCAAGAGCGGTTTGTACCATACTCATTGCCAAAGAAGTACCAGGACATCCTCTTCTCCCCGCTCCAAATGGGATCATCTCAAAGTCACTCTCTGTCAATTGGATGTTGCTTATCTCTCTCTCCTTGTCCATAAAACGTTCTGGTTTAAAATCCAATGGTTTATTCCACACTTTTGGGTCCCTATGAATTTCCCATGCATTTACCATCAGTATTGTTTCTGCAGGAATATGGTAGCCTCCCACTGTGCAAGCCTCTTTAGATTTGTGTGGCAGCATCAAAGGCGCTGGTGGAAAAAGACGTAGAGTTTCTCTCACTATTGCTTGCAAGTATCTTAGTTGGGGTATATCTGACTCCTCCACTAGTCTCTTCCTTCCAACTTTAGAATCAAGTTCCTCTTGCGCCTTTCTCATTACATGGGGATGTTGCAATAACAATGACAGTGCCCACTCTAGGGTAATTGAAGATGTATCAGAGCCTGCACTAAACATAACCTGCAAAGCTAGAAATATTAATAACAAAGAAAAAGAGGTAAATATCAAAACTTCAAGAAAATAAAAATTAACTTGTTTTCATTATATTGACTACTCAAGTGATCTTGTGTTTATAAATGCTAAAATATTTCTCTCCCAAACTATTGTCACACCCTCACTTCTAATCACTGGATGCTTTTCACATCCTAAATTGAATTAGTCCAGGCTGTCCTAGTAGTTAGTATCTTCAACATCTACGCAAGAAATTGTAAACCAAAAATGTCAAAAAAAAAACTGGCAAAGTAAAAACACTTACAATAGCAGTTATTTTAATAAACGCATCTTTGTCAGCAATTGCTTCACCATTGTTCTCTGCCTGTGAGATCAGCACATCAATGAAGTCCTCCATCTCCCCCCCGTCTTTTATTCCTTTCTCCCTATGCTTCTCCACAATTCTCTGCATATACAAGTCTAAATTCTTGTGTACCTTCTTCATAGCCTTCTCATACCCTTGCAAATCAAACCTCTTCAACCAGGGAATATAATCCCCAATATCAATTACTCCATTAAGCACAAAGAATTCTTCGATCAGGTGGGTAATTAAATCTACAGAAATCCCGGATTCCTCTCCGAAGTACTTCTCATCTATAATCATAGTCATCAGAATATTAAAAGTCAATCTTGCCAAAACGCTTTTCATGTCAACAATACTCTTCAACTGTGCCTGCTGAAACAAAGAATTCACTGCTTTATGAATTTCTTGCCTTCTCTTGGTTCCGAAATCTTGGATTCTTTTCGGAGTCAGAATCTCAAGTACACAGATTTTTCTAGCATTTCGCCAATAGCGGCCATAAGGAGCCCAAGCCAGATTATAATTATTGTAACCTAAAAACTGACCTTGTGCGAGAGAAGGGCGAGATGAAAAATTCTTGTCATTCACCGTCAAGCATTCTTTGGCTAAAGCTGAAGAACTTACTACTAAAACAGGGCAGCTACCAAATTTGAGATGCATAATAGGTCCATACTGTGTTGAAAGTGAGCTTAGAATCTGGTGAAGTGGCCTGGTTTTATCTATGAGAAGATGAAAGTGGCCAATTACAGGAAGAGCTCTGGGGCCTGGAGGGAGATGGATACTATAATTTCTATGGCGTTTTAGTAGAATTGTTGCCACAACAAGCATTGTGGCAGCTCCTACCAACATAACAGACATCATAGAAGATGATATGTCTGTGAATACTTCCATTGCTTAAACTTCTTTCTTCTCTAAATATTACGTTGCGCTTGATTCTATATATATTGACTCTTGAGCTGAATTTTCTGCATTACCTCGCAGAGAAATCAACAGTCCGAGGCATGAGACAGCTACGTGCATTCAAGATAAAATTTACCAAAGGTTCGTCACTAGGCAGAATATATTCAAGATAAAATCGACAGTCCTATTCAAGATCAAATCTACGAGTATTCAAGATAAAATCTATCAACCGACTTTGACCATAAATCACTTAATTTATTTTCAATGGTCATGCGCGTGGCATAGAATACTAATTCTATGCATGGTAGACAAAGTAGGAAGTTGATGTTAATTTGTTTTACGTTTCGCTCCCCTCTGACACAGAATACTAATTCTATGCGTGGTAGACAAAGAAGGAAGTTGATTTTGATTTTTTTAACGTTTTGCGCCCTATGACATAGAATACTAATTCTATGCGTGGTAGACAAAGTAGAAGTAGGAAGACTTCATTTTACTTAAAACGAATAACATTGCCTATGAAATGGTATTCCTTTGTTACTCAAAACGAACAACATTTTAGACGCTCTTTCTAGTTAGATTCGGTCAGTCTTAAACCATATACATTAAGCAACATATTAAGTTTAGAGAATGTTAGTCAATTCTGAGTATTTAACACTTTTAAGCCTAGAAGAGTAGGCTTAATGTGTGTGATTTAAGTCATTCCGTTAGATTCATTATACCAATTCAAAACATCATCACGTGGACTATGCTTAGAATGGTTAAAAATCTAGAAGCCCTTTCTAATTAGATTCATTATACCAAATCAAAACATATCCATGTGGATTAGGTTTAAATTCATTAAAAATCTAGAAGCATCAATGAATAAAATATTCAAATTTAATATTATGAAAAGGAATGTGTAATGAATGTAAGGGTCTATCTTGTATAAGGAGTTGGTTAAACACATGATTTTTGGCTCTAAACTCTATTCTTAAATTTTTGTCTTATATATTTTCCATTTTATTTGTTATTTTTTTTTACATGGACATAAACATCAACACTTTTGAGACTTCCTTTGCACCATGATATCCTTATGTAGATCTTTATCCAAATTATTTTAAATTATTTGGAGATTTCTATGCTTGGCTACCTTCTCACACAACTTATTTTTTCTAGCAAATTGATAGATTTCTTCTCCATTTAACTTTCTCCTCTCTTTTCCATTTGATTTTTCCTTTCCTAATATGTTGGTTAAGGTAGGATCTTGTTAGTTTAATACCCTCAGTTTGAGCTTCCTTGATCTTGTGTCATCTTCTACCTTACAAATTCCATATAGTTATGTTGTTTAACAACATCTCATATTCCATTGAGTAATTCTTATGAATCTAAGATTAACAACCTCGAGACCTTGGGAAGATTATGGAATCCCCCTTCACAAGAGGAATCAACTCTTTAACTTCTAATTGTTAGTTGTGCAATTTCACCAATCACTAAAGAGCATGACATTAGGGGCATATACCAAAATCAAATATGGTAATAAAAATAGATGAAGAGGGAAATGGACACTTGCTAGTCTATGATAGAAACCACTAAAATGATAGAAGGTTGATCTCACCTACTATAAATATATTGTAAGATCGACCTTCTATCCATTTAGTGTGCTCCATATTTTGACCTAAGATGGACATTCAAAATCAAGAGTCCCTCAGTATTTTTTAATTTGTGTCAATTTTTTTATATTACAACTCATTCAAAAAAAGGAGTATTACAACTACTCCGATAACATTTAAAAATATTCCACATAATATCCAAACTAGATACAAAATGTACTTATAGCCCAAAAAAATTTAGAGATTAATAAAAATGCATACTAGAGAGGATATCAAAATAAAATGTATATAATCTATCTATATCATCACTATTATCAATAGTACCTTTCGTTACTACTATAATAAAATACTCAATGTTACAATTCAGGCTACTTGGCTGCAAAACATTCTCACTAAGTTGAGTATCCTTTTTCACCATCCGACTCTCATTTGATGTGACAATTAGAATACACCGAAGTTTTGTACAGATCTAGTACAAAATCAATAGACCAAACATATTGGAGGGAGATGGATCCTATAATTTCTATGGTGTTTTAGTATAATATTTTCCACAAGAAGAATTGTGGCAGCTCCTACCAACACAACAAACATTATAGAAGATGATATGTCTATGAATAGTTCCATTGCTTAAACTTCTTTGTTTTCTAAATATTATGTTGCATTTGATTCTATATATATTGAATCTTGGGTTCGATTTTCCAAATATGTTGCGTATAACTCTATGTATATTGAACCTTGGGATAGATTTTTTAGGTATGATGTTGCATTAAATTTTTTTATATATATTGAACCTTGAGTTATATTTTTTACATTACCTCACAAAAAAATTGAAATAGAGTTGGAAAAAATGATCAAGAGTTTGTCACTAGGAGGCTACATGGGAGGCTAGGGATTTTTCAATTTTAGTTGCATATTAGAACTTCCCCACTACATAGACTGACATGTTATATTTTTCGTATATATAATATTTTAAGTTATAGGTAATAGTTGAAATTTATTTTTATGTCGAAGGCATTCTCTATATGAGATGGGTGATCTACTTTCTGAAACCAATGATTCAAAATTGAAAAAAAAGATGATTGAACTAATCTTAAGGTATTCTTACATTTATATTAATTTTTAAAAAATTTAATACTATAAAAAGTTAAAAAAATACATATTTTTTAATATTATTCATTAGAGAAAATATATGAATTAAAATAAATTCTATTTTTATTATTATCTTCTTTTGGCAAGAATATCTTTTATTAAGATATTTTATTTAATTTTTAAGTTCCAAAAATCAAAAAACAAATAATATTAAAAAAACATAGCTTTATTTTAATTCTTCTTCCTTTTTTTTAGAATAAATTTTTCATTAAGATTAAAATTACTATATTCATTTGTTATTAAAATGTTGCAATAATTACTCAGTAGAACATGGCGAGGGATAAAAGTCTCTATATGTAAAATCCACTTTATTCTGAAGAATAAGATTAGGAAAAAAGAAAAATAAAAATGCAATGATATGATAATATACTAGTAATAATTACAATATCATAATTTAATAGAGTATCATAATATAATAATAATAGAGTATCAGTTATAATATCATAATATAATAATAATTGAATATTAATTACTATAATAATATAATAATTTATTGGAATAATAAAAAAATATTATATATTTCAGCATGTTTTACATAAGTTTTTCAAAATATACGCATGCTAGTTATATTTTGTAGTGAAAACCTATATTTTATTGCTATTTTCTTTTTATAATAATATCCTTTAATGTTGTCTTATTTTATTAGGATATTCTATCTTGTTTTTAAAGTTATTCTAATTCTTCCTTTTCTTCTTCATTTAAGGATTAATTTTGATTAAGATGAAATTTTATTTAATTTTTCCATTCTTCCTAATGATCCCACTGAAAGTCAAGAGCAGAGCACCTTTAAAGAGGAATCCAATGATCTTACTCCTTTTCAAGATCAAAGTATCCTTTTAGATTCATGTTCACCACAAGACCCTATCATCCCTTTAAATCCTCCACAAGATTCCTTTGTTCCTCCATCTCCATGCCCTAATCCTTCATATACACTCCAAGATCTCATTTATTTTGATGATCCATTTAATCCTCCCATTTTGTCTCATGAAGAGCCTATCATTGATCCTAATACCTCTCATGATCCTGATCCCCCTCATGATTCTAACATATTCATGCAAGATGTTCATGAATCCCCTACATTCACAATGGGTTCCTCTACTTTGCTCTAGTCTGATCCATTTCATGATCCCATCATTTCTTTCATATCACATCCACCTCATAATGGTCTTGCATCTTCTTCTCGAAGCAAATAGTATCCTATGGGTCAAAATATTTATAAAGGGAAAGGGGTAGACCTTCACAAACAAGAACCCCTCCATATCTAAAGAAATATGAATGGTCATGGCCCTAGTGAAATTCTTGAAGACATTGGTACTCCTGCTAAATCCTACATCCCTTAATCAAAATCCAAATATATGCCTTCCCCTTCATCCATTCCATCCATTTTAGGTCCTTATATCCCTCTGCCTACTATTCAAGATCAACAAAGGAACACATCCTTGAGCACCTTCCATCCATCCAAAATAGCTCCATATCATTCCTATCCATACACGCATTATTTTCCTTCTCTAAGAAATTTGGATGCCGAGAATAAAATTCATAAGTCCAAAAATCTACGTACATTCAAGGATCAACATGTCCCATATAATCAACATGTCAATACAAAGCAAAATATGATCCAAAAATAAAAAGAAGTGTCCAAAAGGCTGCAAAGGCCCGCTGAGAAAAATGAAGAAAAAATGTCAAAAACTATTTGGGTTCCTTGAGCACTAGTAGAAGCAATGTGTTCCAAGGAACTACAAAAGAATGAAACATAAAAAACCATGTGGATTCCCAAGTGGCTCCTTGAAGTACAACATCCTAAATGAAAATCCAAATTGACATCCAAAATTTTTATTCCTCTATGCCAATATTTTGCAGCTTTCAAATCTATTCCTCCATCACCTCCTTCATCCATTTTGGGTTCTTATGTCCCAAAATCCACAGCCATTCCTCCATCAAAATCTCAATATCTGAAATCCATCTTTCTTCCATAAATCCTTTACTCCTCAAGGTGTGTGCCAATGTTTATCTTCCCAACATTTCCATCCACTCATGTATAGACCTTCCAATATCCCATTTATTATCCAATACCTCTTTTCCGTTCAACTAGCCCTTTTTTCCAATCCTTTCCATACATAATTACCTTAGTCCCATCTCATTATCCTATTAACCGCTTTGAGCATACTTTCAATAGTCATGGTCCATTTTTCAAGACTACTATCTAAACAATGAGATGCTTGAGTCCTTCTTTCATTTCCTATCATGTGTCATATTTCTTCAAAAATGTGAAAAATGCAAAAAAAAAAGAGAAGAAAAAACACTAAAGAAAGTTCATTCATCCAATGGTGAAAACCTAGCAAACAAGTGCCTTGGGCAAGTTCCATGATGAAAACCTGGCAAATAGGTGTCATGTGTAATCGATGAACTCATTGCATAGCATACTGATAGAGTACTAAAACAAACTTAATTGATCTTATTCAATGTAGGTGGGCATGCACATATATATGCGATTCCAAAGTCATTAATGGTTACAACTTAACAAATGGTGGTTAATGGGTGTAGTAACTTCTAACTATCAATGTAATAGAATATTAAACAATTATTACCTAGTTACACCAACTTTCCTCCCTTATTGCCTTGATCCTAATACTTTCCCTAGGGACCCCCCTATTGCCAACAACAATTCAGGAAAACTGAGAGGGTGGGGAGTGGGGGGGGGGTGAATCAGTTTTTACCAAACTTAAACAAATTAACCTTAACTTCAAATTTGATCAAGAACAACAATAGAAAAGATAAAAAATACATCAACAAGACACACAACACATAGATTTTTTACATGGAAAACCCAGTAAAGGGAAAAACCACGGTGGGAACCTACCCAGAATATGATGATACTTTGCAATAGTATGTATAAATATTACAATGGAGAGTGCACAAGAACTCAAGGACACTTCCTAATGCTCACTTCTCAGAATAATAAAGGGATACAACCCTAGGAAGGCTCACTACCTTACAAAGATCAGACAACAATCCAGATTACATGAACTGAAAGAATAGCATGTCCAAATGTCTGATCATAGTTCCAGTTAAATACAAATATACTCAAACTCTGATCTTCACACTTTTGCACACTCGTTCACACTTCTTCTCTCTTCTCCTCTACTACCGAAGGAACAAAACAATATTCACACACACAAATACACAACTTACATGATTACAACACTTATTTATATAGATCATCAACCTTAACCTAAAGGTCGACTCAACACATAAGACCTAATTACAAAATTGCATCACATGATACATAAATCCATATGCTGACCAATACAATTTCAGCTAGGACATAGCATGGACCCAAATAAAAAGCTGGAACACACAATACCACTAAATATCTTGTGAAGATCATCTGCAACACGCATGACCCATCAGGTGAGCTAGAAAGTCGTAGAACATGAAGAATACCACTAGACCAATGAAATATTCAATAACGCGCACCAAATTATAATTTCTTTTTTTTATATAATTATCACACTTTTCATAGTCAACAAATTATAATTTCTCTTTTTATATAAAATATAAATTTTGAGTTTGATATATTTGTGGTTATTAATTTATGGGTTATTATCTATACCTTAAAATTGTTATATTTTTTATTTATAAATTTAATCACATTGCTTTAATTCTTTCTTCATACTCTTGGATAACTCAATGAGCGTGTCTTGAGCCAAGTTTAATCTTCCTATTAAAGAATGGCTATTATAGTTGATGGATTTCTTCTCCATTTTACTTTCTCCTCTCTTTTCTATTTGATTTTTCCTTTCCTAATATGTTGGTTAAGGTAGGATCTAGTTAGTTTAATACCCTCAATTTGAGCTTCCTTGATCTTGTTGCATCTTCTACCTTAGGAATTCCATATAGTTATGTTGTTTCATATCATCTCGTCTTCCATTGAGTGATTCTTATGTATCTAAGATTAACAACCTCGGGAACTTGGGAAGATTATGGAATCCCCTTTCACAAGAGGAATAAACTCTTTAACTTCTAATTGTTAATTGTGCAATTTCACCAATCACTAAAGAGCATGATATTAGGGGCATATACCAAAACTAAATATGGTAATAAAAATAGATGAAGAGGGAAATGGACACTTTCTATTCTATGATAGAAACCACTAAAATGATACAAGGTTGATCTCACCTTCTATAAATATACTGTGAGATCAACCTTCTATCCATTTAGCGTGTTCCATATTTGTAACTAAGATGGACATTTCAAGTCAAGAGTCTAGTATTTTTTAATTTGTGTCATTTTTTTTTATATTAGAACTTATTCAAGAAAAGGAGTTATTACAATATAGGAGCAACTATTCTGACAACATTTAAAAATATTCCACATAATATCCAAACTAGATACAAAATGTACTTATAGCCCAAAAAATTTAGAGATTAATAAAAATGCATACTAGAGAGGATATCAAAATAAAATGTATATAATTTATCTATATCATCACTATTCTCAATAGCACCTTTGGTTACTACAATAATAAAATACTCAATATTACCATTCAGGCTACTTGGTTGCAAAACATTCTCACTGAGTTGAGTATCCTTTTTCACCGTCCGACTATCATTTGATGTGACAATTATAATACACTAAAGTTTTGTAGAGATCTAGTACAAAAACAATAGACCAAACATATTGGAGGGAGATGGATCCTATAATTTATATGGTGTTTTAGTAGAATTGTTTCCACAACAAGCATTGTGGAAGCTCTTATGAACATAACAAACATCATAGAATATGATATGTCTATTAATAGTTCTATTGCTTAAACTTCTTTGTTTTCTAAATATTATGTTGCGTTTGTTTCTATATATATTGAATCTTTGGTTCGATTTCCCAAATATGTTGCATAACTCTATGCATATTGAATCTTGGGCTGGATTTTTTAGGTATGATGTTGCATATAACTTTATATATATTGAATCTTGAGTTGGATTTTTTACATTACCTCACAAAAAAATTGAAATAGAGTTGGAAAAAATGATCAAGAATTTTTCACTAGGAGGCTACATGTTTCTAAGAGGCTAGGGATTTTTCAATTTTAGTTGTATATTAGAACTTCTCCACTACATATACTGACATGTTATATTTTTCGTATATATAATATTTTAAGTTATAGGTTATAGTTGAAATTTATTTTTATGTTGAAGGCATTCTCTATATGAGATGAATGATCTACTTTGTGAAATGAATGATTCCTTTGGAAAGAATATCTTTTAATATTATTTCATGTAAATTAAGATATTTTATTTAATTTTTAAGTTTCAAGAATAAAAAACAAATAATATTAAAAAAAAATTGCTTTATTTTAATTCTTCTTCCTTTTTTTTAGGATAAATTTTTCATTAAGTTTAAAATTATTATATTCATTTGTTATTAAAATGTTACAATAATTACTAAGTAGAACATGGCGAGGGATAAAAGTGTCTATACATAAAATCCACGTTTTTCTCAAGAATAAGGTTAGGAGAAAAGAAAAATCAAAATGCAATGATATGATAATATACTATTAATAATTTAGTTCTAATAGATTTTTTTCTTTTGTAAAGAGTTTACTAAAATTATAAAAAAATAAGAATAAAAAAATTAGTTCTAAAGTTTTTTTTGCTTTTAGAAAGATATAATAATAAGATTATATTAAAATACAATAATAATATAATCATATATTAATAATAATAGTTTAATATAAATAAAAATATCATAATATAATAATAATAGAGTATCAATTATAATATCATAATATAATAATAATTGAATATTCAATAGAATAATAATATAATAATTAAGTGGAATAATTAAAAAATATGATATATTTCAGCATCTTTTACATAAGTTTTTCAAAATATATGAATGCTAGTTATATTTTGTAGTGAAAACCTATATTTTATTGCTATTTTCTTTTGATAATAATATCCTTTAATGTTGTCTTATTTTATTAGGATATTCTATCTTGTTTTTAAGGTTATTCAAATTCTTCCTTTTCTTCTTCTTTTAAGGATTAATTTTGATTAAGATAAAATTTTATTTTAATTCTTTCATTCTTCCTAATGACCTCATTGAAAGTCAAGAGAAGAGCAACTTTAAAGAGGAATCCAATGATCTTCCTCCTTTCCAAGATCAAAGTATCCTTTCATATTCATGTTCAACACAAGAACCTATCATCCCTTTAAATCCTCCACAAGATTCCTTTGTTCCTCCATCTCCATGCCCTAATCCTCCATATACACTCCAAGATCTCATCTATTTTCATTATCCCATTATTCCACCCATTTCATCTCATGAAGAGTGTGTCATTGATCCTAATACCCCTCATGATTATAACATGTTGGTGCAAGATCTTCATGAATCCCCTACATGTACAATGAGTTCCTCTACTTTGGTCTAGTCTGATCCATTTCATGATCCCATCATTTCTTTCATATTATATTCACCTCATAATTGACTCGCGTCTTCTTCTTGAAGCAAAGAGTATCCTATGGGTCAAAATATTTATAAAGGAAAAGGGGTAGACCTTCACAAGCAAGAACCCTTCCATAACAAAAGAAAACTTAATGGTCATGGCCTTAGTGACATTCCTCAAGACATTGGCACTCCTGCTAAATCCTACATCCCTTAATCAAAATCTAAATATACACCTTCCCCTTCATCCCTTCCATCCATTTTATGCCCTTATATCTCTCTCTCTACTATTCAAGACCAGTAAAGAAACACAACCTTGAGCACCTTCCAGCCATCCAAAATACCTCCATATCATTCCTATCCATCTTCTCATTCATTTCCATTTCTAAGTGATTTGGATACTGAGAATAAAATTCATAAGTCCAAAAATCTACATACATTCAAGGATCAACATGTCCCATCTAATCAACATGTCAATACAAATCAAAATATGATCCAAAAATAAAAAGAAGTGTCCAAAAGGCTACAAAGGCCCACTGAGAAAAATTAAAAAGAAAATGTCAAAACTATTTGGGTTCCTTGAGCACTGGTAGAAGCAATGCATTCCAAGGAACAACAAAAGAATGAAAAATAAAAAACCATGTGGATTACTAAGCGGCTCCTCTAAGTACAACATCCTAAATTAAAATCCAAATTGGCATCCAAAATTGTTATTCCTCTATCCCAATATTTTCCAGCTTTCAAATCTATTCCTCGATCACCTCCTTCATCCATTTTGGGTTCTTATGTCCCAAAATCTAAAACCACTCCTCCATCAAAATATCAATACCTAAAATCTATTTTTCTTCCATCAATCTACTACTCCTCAAGGTGTGTGCCAATGTTGATCTTCCCAACATTTCCATCTAGTCATGTACAGACCTTCCAATATCCCATTTATTATCCAATACCTCTTTTCCTTTCAACTAGCCCTTTTTTCCAATCCTTTCCATACATCATTACCTTAGTCCCATCTCATTATCCCATTAACATATTTGAGCATACTTTCAATAGTCATGGTCCATTTTTCAAGACTACTATATAAAAAAAAAGATGCTTGAGTCCTTTCATATCCTATCATGTGTCATATTTCTTCAAAAATGTCAAAAATGCAAAAAAAAAAAGAAAAAAAAAGAGAAGAAAAAACACTAAAGAAAATTCATTCGTCCAATGGTGAAAACCTAGAAAACAGGTGCCTTGGGAAAGTTCCATGATGAAAACCTGGCAAATAGGTGTCATGTGTAATCGATGAACTTCTCACATAGCATACTGATAGAGTACTAAAACAAACTTAATTGATCATATTCAATGTAGGTAGGCATGAACACATATATGCGATTACAAAGTGGTTAATGGTTGCAACTTAACCAATGGTGGTTAATGGGTGCAGTAACTACTAACTATCAATGTAATAAAATATTACACAATCATTACCTAGTTATGCCAACATTACCCCCTTATTTCCTTGATCCTAAGAATTTCCCTAGGGACCCCCTATTGGCAAAAACAATTCAGGAAAATTGAGAGGGTGGGGGGGTGTGAATCAGTTTTCACCAAACTTAAAAAAATTAACCTTAACCTCAAATCTGATCAAGAAAAATAATAGAAAAGATAAAAAACACATCAACAACACACACAACGCATATATTTTTGATGTGGAAATCCGGTAAAGGGAAAAACCATGGTGGGAACCTACCCACAATATGATGATACTCTATAGTAGTATGTAAAAATATTACAATGGGGAATGCACATGCACTCAAGGACATTGCCTGGAGCTCACTGGTCAAAATAATAAAGGGATACAACCCTAGGAAGGCCCATTGCCTTACAAAGTTTGGACAATAATCCAGATTACATGAACTGAAAGAATATCATCTCCAAATGCCTAATCATAGTTCCAGTTAAATACAAATATACTCAAACTCTTCTCTTCACACTTCTGCACACTCTTTAACACTTCTTCTCTCTTCTCCTCTACTACTAAAGAAAAAAAAAAATATTCACACACACAGATACAAAACTAAGATGATTACAACACTTATTTATATAGATCATCAACCTTAACCTAAAGGTTGTTGGTATTATGGATGAGTTGCATTGGTTTTGTCACTGATGTTAACTCTTCTCAACACTTATCCTTCTAGAAATCTTTGGTTACGTTCACTGACAAGTTCAATGACTTATGCACAGTCACTGGCATATTGTTCACCGATAGGTTAGATTGCTCACCGGCAGGTTATATTGTTCACCAGCACTAGGGATAACTTGTTATCATTTGGAGATCACTTGGTTATGTCGAAGACATGGTTTGGACACTTGGATTTTTTATTTTGGTTTTTGGTCTAATCGGGTTGACATATTTATTATTACCGGTAAATTGGTCTAGGTTATGAACCGACATGGATTATCTAATCCAGATCAGCATAAAACATTGTGGAGATGATTTAATCAATTGGATATTGTTTTAATTATATTGAGCTGACATGATGCATCACATCTTGACTTATTTATAATTAATTTGATTGTAATATTCTTTATTATCCAACCTACACATTTGGTCTTAGGTTTTGGTATAAATGTAAGATCTTATTTGTGAGATGAAGTAAGGAAGTGTGGTATTTTAAAATGGTATGCATTAATATTGAAGATCATATGAGAAGAACATAGAGAAGGTTCAAGGAAGGTTTGAAGGTGATTATTATAGCTTAATCAGTACTGAATCCAACATTGGAGATGATACTTTGAGCAGTACATCATCATTGGATTTAATCAGCCAATTGTAGTTAGCGTGACTCCTATTTTGTGATTGAGCAGTGAGCTCTAGCAGTTGGCCTTTCTGCATGTGCAGAATCCCATTTGTATACACATACTGTCACAGTAGTATCATCTGATTGTGGGTAAGATTTCCCATCATGGTTTTTCCCCTTACACGGTTTCCATGTATAAATCTATGTGTTATATGTTTTGGATGTTGTCTCTCTTTCTGTTATATGCATTGAGTCTCACTGGTATTAATATTAACTGCTAAACTGCCTACTGACATTAAGTTTGGTTTACCGATATTAAGTATCAAGTTTGATTAAGTTATATTTGGGTTGAAATTAATTGACAACTGATTCGCCACCCCCTCTTAGTTGTGCTCGGGTCCTAACAATTGGTATCAAAGAAAAGTCCTCTTTTTGTGAAAATTTAACAACTTGACGAGATTCTATGGCAACTAAATTTTTCAGTAAGGACAATCTGAAACTTGATGGAACTATCTATGGTATATGGAAGATCAAAATGGAGACACATCTGAATTGCATTGGAAAAGACATATGGTATGTTACAAAGAATGGCTATGTTGGTCCTACACCGAATCAACCTAATCCACCAACATTGGGTAAGGATCAAGAGAATGTTTGCAAAGAAAGAGAAGCACTCTTGAGCACCTTGTCAAATCAGTAAATCATGGGATTATAAGATTGATCTACTGCTAAAGATATTTGGGATAAATTGGAGACATTGAATGAAGGAGATACCACTGCCAAAATTGCAAAACTAGAATGCTTTTAGGTCAGGTATGAAAATCTGAAAATGGAAGAAGATGAAAGATTTTTTTCTTTTATGGAAAGGGTTAATGAAATTGTTTTGGGAATACAATGCTATGGAGGTTCCTTAAGTAAAGATAAAATTATTTCTAAAGTTTTGAGAGGATTGCCACCGGCATGCAAAATGAAAGTAACTAATATTAATGAGTTGAGAACAATTCCTAATACATCAGTATCTAGAGATACCTTGGTTGGAAAACTTTCAGCATTTGAGCTTGAGGAATTTGGTCTTGTTGCTACAATTAAGACAGATTTGGCCTTTAAAGCATCATCATCTGATAAATCTAATTGGAAAGCACTTTATGCAAGAGAAATTGAAGATATCAGGAAGGAAAATGAAGAACTGGAATAACTTGAAGTAGTATTTGCAAGGAAAATGCCTAAAGGTCCTATTGGTAGTAAGTATGAAGGTAAAGCACCATTTAAATATTTTAATTACATTAAAGTTGGTCATATGGCATCTAGATGTCCTGATAGACATGCAAGATTAAGAGAAGAAGCTAAAAGAACATATAAGCCTAAACTTGAATATAAGAGATACATATTTAAGAAGAATAGAGACAAATCAAGTTACTATGTTGATGAAGGAGTTACTGGTGATTCTGACAAAGAATCGATAGACAATGGATGGGCTTTTGTTGCAATAAAAGAAGATCAAACAACACCCATTGTTCCACCTATAGAGCAGGCCCTGGCAGCTAAAATTGAAGAAAATGATGAATGGATTATAGATTCCAGATGTTCACATCATATGAGTGGTGATAAAAGTAAATTCTTATCTTTTCAGGAATACAATGGAGGTCTAGTAAGATTTTGGGATGACAATGCTTGTTTGATCAGAAGAAAAGGCACTATATCTTTTGATGGTAACCACAATACTAACAACGTTTATTATGTTGAAGGTTTTAAGCATAATCTTTTGAGTGTTGGTCAATTAGTTGAAAAGGAATTTCAGTTACAATTCAAGAATGGTAAATACAAAATCATGAATAGAACTAGTTTGGAGATTACAACCGGTAATCAGTGTAGAGGTAATATCTTTCATTTGAATAACAGTGAAAAGACATGCTTGATTGCACATATTGATGAAAGTTGATTATGGCATAAAAGACTCTATCATGTAAATTTTAATTGCATTATAAAGATTAGTTCATCTAAGACAGTAAGGGATTTACCTAAGATTGTAGAACCTCATAATCCGGTATGTAAGGAATGTCAAATGGGAAAGCAAGTTAGAACAACTTTTAAGAGTATTGTTGAAAAATCCTATAATGTTCTTGATTTAATTCATATTGACTTGTGTGGTCTGGAAAGAACAAGAAGTCTATAGGGATAGAGATACTTTATGCTAATCATTGATGATTATTCTAGAATGTGTTGGGTTACTTTTCTTAGGGAGAAATCAGAAGCTTTTGGGAAATTCAAATTATTCAAGGCACTGGTAGAGAATGAAACCGAAAAGAAAATCAAATGTTTAAGATCAAATCAAGGAGGTGAATTTACATCTAAAGAGTTTAATTTATTTTGTGAAGTGAATCTAATTAGAAGACAACTATCAGCACCCCAGACACCTCAGCAAAATGGAGTTGTGGAAAGGAAGAATAGAACTATTCTGGATGTAGCTAGAAGCATGATATCAGAAGAAAATCTACCTCATGTGTACTGGAGAGAAGCAGTGAATACAACAATTTACAATTTCAATAGAGTTCACATCAAAGGTGAAACTGGTAAGACAAGCTGTGAATTATGGTTTGGTAATATTCCTACTCTTAAATACTTCAAAATATTTGGAAGCAAATGTTACATTAGGAGAGATGAGTATATTGGTAAATTTGATCCTAGAAGTGATGAAGGAATATTTCTTGGTTATTCATCTAAGAACAAAGCATATAGATGTTTTAATAAAAGATTGTAGAAAATCATTAAGAGTGCAAATGTGAAGATAGATGAATAATTTAGAGGAAATTCAAGGTCTATGGATTATGAACCGATAGTTGAGATGATCATAAATGAACCTATATAGAGTGAACCGGTACATAATGTGTATCCAGTTACACTAAAATCATCAAAGAATTCCACAGTGATTGAAGAACAATAGTAAGTAAACACACCTAGGTATGTAAGATTGAATCACTCTGAAATTCAGATAATTGAATATCAAGGAGTTATGAAAAGAGGAAGATTGGCAAATGAAGGGGTATGTTTAATTTCTCAAATTAGACAATCATCTATTATTGAGGCATGTGAAGATAAACATTGGATTAAAGCTATGGAAGATGAATTGGAACAAATTGAAAAGAACAATACATGGACATCGGTTCCCTGGCCTAAAGATAAAAATGTAATTGGAGCTAAATGGGTATTCAAAAATAAACTTAATGAAGATGGTAAGGTAATCAGAAACAAAACAAGATTAGTGTGTAAGAGATATTCATAGAAAGAGGGAATTGATTACAATGCAACCTTTGCATCAGTAGCTAGAATTGAGGCAGTCGGATTATTTCTTGCATGTGTATCACACAAGAACTATAAAGTATATCAAATGGATGTAAAATGTGCATTTCTGAATGGTGATCTTGAAGAAGAATTTTACATTGAACAACCTAATGGATTTTCATTGACAAATGATAAAGATATGGTTTCTAGATTAAGGATAGCTTTATATGGATTGAAGCATGCTCCTAAAGCTTGGTATGCTAGATTGGACAAATATCTTTTGAAGCTTGGTTAAACTAAAGGTAATGATAACAACAACTTATATTTCAAAGTGACTAATGAAGACATCTTGGATATTGAATTTTTTGTTGATGGCATAATTTTTGGAGGAGAAGATGGATTGTGTAAAGACTTTGCTAATAAGATGCAAGAAGAATTTGAAATTTCTATGATTGGGGAGATAAAATTCTTTTTAGGATTGCAGATCTCACAGACTGATAAAGGTATATTCATATGTCAAATAAAGTACTTGAAGGAACTACCAAAGAAATTTGGTATGGAAAACTCTAAACTGGTAAGTACTCCTATGACTAAAACTGATAAATTGACATTGAAGGATGATTCAACTTCTGTTAATCCGACAAGATACAAATCTATAATTGGAGGTTTACTATATTTGACACAAACAAGACCTGATATAATGAATGCAGTGTGTATTGTTTCGAGATTTTAGAGTAATCCTAGAGAAAATCATGAATCAACAGTAAAAAGGATTTTTCAGTATCTACAAGGCACAATAAATCTTGGTTTATGGTATCCTTAAGATGGAAATTTTGATTTATGTGCATACACCAATGCAAATTTGGCAGGAGATGTAGATGACAGAAATAGCACCACCAACAGGGTATTCTTTCTTGGTAGAAGATTGATTTCATGGTTAAGCAAGAAATAGAGTTGTAAATCATTATCAACAATAGAATCAGAATATGTTGCAACAACAACAAATTGTACTCAGGTATTATGGATTAAGAAAATGTTGAAGGACATAAAGGTAAAAAGCAAAGAGCTTATAATCATTTATTGTGAAAATTCAACAACAATTGATATATCTAAGAATCTAACATTTCACTCTAAAACTAAATATGTTTCTATCAAATATAATTTTCTGAAAGAGAATGTTGAAGCAAAATAAGTGAGATTGGTTTATGTGAATACTAAAGAGCAGATTACAGATATCTTTACTAAGCCTTTGCCTAAGGAAACTTTTGAATATCTCGGAGAGTAGCTTGGGGTTATACCCTTACCAGTAGAGACTTAGACAGTTGATGATTGGCATCAAATAGACAGATTTAATAGAGAAACTTTTTTCCATCTTTGATGGAAGAGAGCTACTTCTTAGGGGGAGTAGTTGGTTATCACAATTGGTTATTGTAACTGGTTCTATGAATTGGTTATATCTGGTATTTGTATTACTTTGACATTTGATGTCAAAGGGGGATATATGTCTATGGAAAAACAAAAATTATCTTTTGGGGAGAGATTATTTATTGGGGAGTGATATATACTATCTGCATTTGTATTTTGATTTCTGGTATTGATCTATTCTAGAGATTCTTGGTTTTTGGTTTTTGGCATTCTGTTTTGAAACTTAGATGTTTTTCTATCTTGTGTTGCCATCAATGCCAAAGGGGGAGATTGTTGGTATTATGGATGTGTTGCATTAGTTTTGTCATTGATGTCAACACTTAGCAACACTTATCCTTCTAGAGATCTTTGGTTATGTTCACCGGAAAGTCTAGTGACTTATGCACATTCACCATTATATTGTTCATGACTGGTTATATTGCTCACCAGTAGGTTATATTGTTCACTGGCACTAAGGATGACTTGTTATCATCTAGAGATCACTTTTTTATGTCAAAGATATGGTTTGGACACATGGATTTGGTATTTTAGTTATTTGTCTAATCAGGTTGACATATTTGCTGTTACCAGCAAACCAGTCTAGGTTATGGACTGACATGCATTAACTATTCCAGATCAGCATGACACATTATGGAGATGATTTAATCAATTGGATATTGTTGTAATTGTATTCAGCTAACATGATGCATCATATCTTGACTTATTTGTAATTGATTTTATTGTAATATTCTTTATTAGCCGGCCTACACATTTGGTCTTAGGTTTTGGTATATATGTAAGATCTCATTTGTGAGATGAAGTAAGGAAGTGTGGTATTGTAACATGGTATGTGTGAATATTGAAGATAATATGAGCAGACCATAGAGAAGGTTCAAGGAAGGTTTGAATGTGATTATCAGAGCTTAACCAGTACTGAATCCACCATTGGAGATGCTACTTTGAGCAGTACATTATCATTGGATTTAATTGTCCAATTGTAGTCAGTGTGACTCCTATTTTGTGATTAAGCAGTGAGCTCTAGGTGGTTGGCCTTTCTGCATGTACAGGATCCCATTTGTATACACATACTATCTGCAGTAGTATCATCTGATTATGGGTAAGGTTTCCCACCATGGTTTTTCCTCTTGTAGGGTTTCCACGTACAAATATTTGTGTTATGTGTTCTGAATGTTGTCTCTCTTTCTGTTATATATATTGAGTTTCACCGGTATTAATATTAACTACTAAACTGTCTACCGACATTAAGTTTAGTTTACCGGTATTAAGTATCAAGTTTGATTAAGTTATATTTGGGTTGAAATTAATTGACAACTGATTCAACCCCCCCTCTCAGTTGCCTCCGTGTCCTAACAAAGGTCGGCTCAACACATAAGACCTAATTACAAAATTACATCACATGATACATAAATCCATATGTGGACCAATAGAATGTTAGCTAGGACATAGCATGGAACCAAATAAAAATCTTGAACACACAACACCACCGAATATATTGTGAAGATAATCTACAACATGCAAGAACCATCGGGTCATCCAGAAAGTTGTATAACATGAAAATTACCACTAGACCAATAAAATATTCAATAACGCGCACCATGATTAATGCAGACCACCAAAATGAATATAAAATGATTGAATAATATCAACAAGCAACATGAATTCCTCCACAATAATCGCAACAACTCAGATAACTAGAATCATCACCATTTCATAACCGAAGCTAAAGATCACCAATAACAAATTAAAAGATATGCTTGTGAAGTTCCAAATCATGAAACACCCAAACTAAGGATACACATGCACATCCCAAACACTCTCTAAAATCCACACAACATAGAGAATCAATTATGGAGCAAGACAAACCAAAAATCACAAATTTGCAATACAAAACCAATCATCCACCGAATCACATAACTCAATCAAATCACCTTCCATAATAGTGAAACTCATACTTAATCAAGTAGAGATAAGTATCTCAAAACCCATTAATTCGCATTAGCATGTCTACAACCAAACCAACTCTCTGCAACATCGATGCACAAGAAACATAGGAATATGTTGACATCAATGAAAACAACACTTTCCAACAACTCTAATATCCACCAATATCCTACTTTGGCATTGATGAAAACATATGAATGTGAAAAATAATCATTGCAAACAAATAAATCAACTCCAACAGTCTCCCCTGAGATCATGCACACATAGCTCTCTACCTTAGCTAGATAAGGCAATTTTTCACATGCTTCTCTCCCCCTTTGACATCACTAAAAAAGGAAATTAAGAAAAACATTATTCTCACTCTTACCAGATATTCTCTCCACCTTAGAACAAACTTACAAATATGAACAACTGAATCAGACACTGACTACTCTCCTTGAATAGAAACACCAACTCATCAATCTGGATATCAAGATAAGTCTATGAAGTCCACCGGATCGATGCAACTCAATGAATCTAATTAATACCAAGAGGGAAATCACCCCTAGCTTCTCTCTCATACATACAAATGTATCTGCAAGCAAAGACTTTGTGAAGATATCTGCAATCTATTTCTTTGTAGATACATACTCCAATTTGACTTCTTTCTCATTCACCTTCTCTCTCAAAAAATGAAATTTGATTGATATATGTTTTGTCTTAGAATGCAACACCATATTCTTAGAAATATTGATAGCACTTGAATTGTCACAATATATAATAGTACGCTCATAATAAACAACTCTAATATCCTTCAACATCTGCTTCATCCAAATTACCTAAATACAATTGCTAGCAGCAACAATGTATTCAGCTTCTACAATAGATAAAGAAATATAATCTTTCTTCTTACTTTCCCAAGAAATCAACTTCTTTCCCAAAAAGACTGATCCATTGGTAATGATCTTCCGGTCATCAATATCACTTTCCTAATCAGTATCTGTATAAGCACTCAAAATGAAATCATCATTCTTTAGATACCACAAACCATAATCGATTGTTCCCTTCAAATATCTGAATATCCTCTTCATAGCAGTAACATGACTTTCCTTAGGATCATCTTGGAATATTGCAACAAGACATATGACATTCACAATGTTAGGTCTAGTTTGAGTCAAATATACCAGTCCCCCAATCATAGATATATACAGGGTTTGATTAGCCTTTGGAGATTCAACAACTTTTGTCATCTTGTATCTAGTTACCATAGTAGTTCCAACAGGTTTGGAATCATCTAAACCAAACTTCTTCATTAATTCTTTCAAATACTTTGATTGAGATATGAAAATATGTCTATCAGTCTATGTAATTTACCATCCTAGAAAGAATTTTATCTCACCTATCATAGACATCTCAAAGTCTTATTGCATATCGTCAACAAATTTCTTACTCAAATCATCATCTCCTCCAAAAATAATGTCATCAACAAAGACTTGAACAATCAAAATATTATAATCATCAATCTTGAAGTATAAGTTACTATTAGGAGTACCTTTACCGAATCCCAACTTCATCAAATACTTATCCAATCTGGCATACCAAGCTCTAGGGTCTTGTTTAATTCTATATAATGCTTTCTTCAATCTACATACCATGTCTCCTTCATCTATCAATGAAAATCCATCTGGTTGCTTAATGTAGACTTCCTCTTCCAATTCACCATTCAAAAAATCTGACTTCACATCCATCTGATATACCTTGAATTTATTATGAAAAGAATATGCAAGAAATAATCTAACAACTTCAATTCTAGCTACCAGAGCAAAAGTCTCCTCAAAATGAATACCTTCCTTTTGGGAATATCCCTTATAGACCAGTCTTTCTTTGTTTCTAATAACTTCTCCTTCTTCATTCAATTTATTTCGGAACACCCATTTAGTACCAATTACTTTCTTGTCTTTAGGTCTCATAAACAAGTTCCCATATATTGTTTTTCTTAATCTGATTTACCTCTTTCTCCATGGATTTTACCCAATTTTCATCTTTATAAGATTCAACAACATCTTTACGCTCAATTTTGAAAATTAGACATGTCCATTCAGCAACTATTCTTCTCCTAGTCATCACACCTTTATTTTTATCACCAATAATCTGATTATCTAAATTATTTAATCTTACATACATAGGGGTCATCTGATTATTTTAGTTTTTAGTCTCTTGAACTTCTTCACCGTCGGTAGAATCTGGGTTTACTGACTCTTCTGGATCACTCTGTTTCATGCTCAGAGTCAACACTTGCTTTGAAGTAACATCCTGATCATTAGATTCATATTTGCATGTTCTTATTTTCTTCTCATGACACTCATTAACCTTCACAGTCACACTTTCCACTATTTTTATCAGTCTTTTGTTGTAACACCGATAGGCCTTTCTCTTAGTTGAATATCCCAAAAAATATTCCTTCATCACATCTTGCATCACATTTTTCTATATCCTCATCTCTTTTGATATACCATTTGCTTCCAAAGATTCTAAAATATAAACTTTAGGAACATGACTAAACCAGTATTCATAAGGGGCCTTACCAGAATCACCTTTTACATGCACCCAGTTGAATGTGTACACAGTAGTGATAACAACTTCTCTCGAATAGATATGCAGAACATTTCCTTGAATCATCATAGTTTTAGCAGCATCCAAAATAGTTTTTTTCTTCATTTTAATAACTCCATTCTACTGAGGGGTTTGCGGAGCAAATAACTATCTCCTATTTCCATGCTCTTCACAAAAGGAATTAAACTCATTTGATGTGAATTCTCCTCCTTTGTCAGATCTTAGACACTTTAGCTTCAATCCTATCTTTATCTCTAATCTATCTTTGAATATTTTGAATTTCTCTAGTGTTTGAGATTTTTCCCTTGGAAAAGTTACCCACATCATCCTGGAATAGTCATCAATCAACAACATAAAGTATCTGTCACACTGCAAGATTCTCACCCTAGAAGGTCCACATAAATCAGTATGCACAAGATCTAATAACCCATTAGATATATGCAATTTTCTCTTGAATGAAATTCTTGTTTGCTTTCCCATTTGACATTATTTACACACCAGATTAGTAGGCTTCACTAACTTAGGCAGATCTCTAATAGCTTGGGTAGAACTTATCTTAATCATGCAGTCAAAGTTAACATGACACATCCTTCTATGCCAGAACAAACTTTCTTTAATCTGAGAAATCAAACAACTTTTTTCACCAGCATTCAGATGAAACATATTACCTTTATTTTTAGTTCCTAATGCAATTTCTATATCAGAGCTATTCAAGATCTTACATTTCTCATTATTGAATTGTAAATCATATCCCTTATCAACCATCTATCTAGCACTCAAAATATTGTGCTTCAAACCTTCAACATATAAAACATCATCAGTATTATTTATCATCAAGACAAATAGAACCTCTGACACAAATTACACAAGTTTTATTGTCTCTAAATCTTAGTACACCACCATGATACTCCTCCATATTCACAAATTTACCTTTATCACCTATCATGTGATGTGAACAACCACTTCCAATCACCCATTCATCTTTCTCTTCAATCTTAGCAGTCAGGGCTTTCTATTCAATAATGAAGCTTGTAGAATCAACATGTACCAAATCATCTTCCTTGATAGCAATGAGCAAAAATTCATCTTCTGAATTCTCTTTCTTAAACTCATCATTTATCACACGTTCATCAACAACATAATAATTTTTTTTTTGATATCTATACTTGTGATTAGGCTTGTAAGGCTTATCATACTTTAACGCTCTTTGTTCTCTTTCAGGACATGTAGAAGCAAAATGTCCTATCTTATTGCATGAATTTTTTTTCAAAGGTAACTTCCCTTCATACTTATCGTCTCCCTTATGCAATCTTCTTGCAGTAAGTGCTTCAAGCTCTTCCAATTCTCTTTCCCATTCTTCCATCTCTCTCATTTACCTTTCATATCCAGAAACTCTAGTTGAACTCTCACCCAAATCATACTTATTCTTCCAAGATATTGTAGATTTAAATGCAGTCTCATCTTTTCCATGTGATTCACCAAGTTCACTCAATTCAAAAGCATCAAGCTTACCAACTAGCATATGTCTTGTCATAGTTGTCACAGTCGGGATCTCATCAATAGAAACAACTGTGTTTGTAAGCAGGAGGCAATGATCTCAACACCTTAGCTACAATCTAATCTTCTTCAAGGACTCCACCGGTACATCTAATGTTCAATACAATATCATTCACTTTATCCATAAAGGATGAAATATTCCCATCTTCTCCCATTCTCGTCAACTTTTATGTTCCTTTCAAGCTCTGCAATTTAACAACTTTCACATGTTTATCTCCTTCGTACAAGGCTTCTAGCTTCTGCAAAATCTTATGAGAATTTTGCAATCCCATCACATTAGTCATTTCTTTAGTCATTTTTGCATCAATTAGGGCACTCAACAATGCTTCTTTAGCTCTTATATTATGTTTAGCATCCTTGATCTCATCTGTAGTAATAGGACCATTCTAAGGAACATTGTAGACATTCTTTGTGATCTTCCAATAATCTTCTCCAAGAGATTTCAAGTGATAGAAGAACCAATCATCCACCAGATCACATAACTCAATCAAATCACCTTTTAGAATACTGAAACTCATATTGAATCAACTAGATATAAGTATCTCATAACCCATTAATTTGCATCAGAACATCTGTAACCAAACCAACTCTCTACAACATCAAAGCACAAGAAACACAAGAATATGTTGACATCAATGACAACAACACATTCCAACAACTCTAATATACAACACCCCCCTTAAGTCTTACACAATAAAACTTTCTAATTACATTATATGAATACATATGTTTTAGAAGATCTTCTCTTGAAGAAGTGAATCCAGAACCAAGTGGGGCTCCATCAAGTTGTCTCTTGACCCTCAAAAAGGTGTAGCTTTGAGGTATGTTCTTAAGATCTCAGTTTTGAACTCTCGAATCACAGTCTTGAATTATTCAACAATGATCCCTAAGAGTTACGACAGATCTCTATCATTATCTAATGATCACGAAAGTGTATAATTCTCAATCATATACTCTAAAGCTTGCTTGACAACAATCCATATTGAGCTCGATACCAAATCTCAAACCTAGCTCCAAAATATAACCTTCATAACAATTGTATTCTTCAAATATTTTATCATCAAAATGAAAACTAAAAGAAAGAAATACTTAAACAAAAACAAATTCTCAAGAAAACCATCATCTCAAAGCGAGAAGCTCACTTGAGATCATGAAAATTCCTTCATCCTCAAATACAACCAGCCTCCAAAATGAACCTGTTATAGTTTATCCATGTGATAGCATTGATGAATCTTTAGAGGCATTGTCAAGTGTTACACATAAAGCTTCAGTTGTGATGGTTTCAAAGAGACTTCTAATAGGCTTATTTCTATTGTAATTACCCTTGATATAGCCAAAGAGAAATGTAACCATTAATAGATTCTTAGCAATGAGTATGAACATATAAGGCATTAATGGAACTGAACTTTCAATCACATAAACCTTAGCTATAGTAAATGCACTTTATGGTTCCATCTTTAAGTCTAGCTTCTCGAAAACTAGCTTAAGTTCCATCATAAATGCACTCTTTTGAGCACTCGTTGTAAAAGGATACATTTCCTGATTGACACATCTCAAGGGTGATATATCAAGAACAATACTTGGAAAATCATTTTTAGTTGCATTATAAATGAATTGTACTAGATTTTCATCAATAAATAGATGAATAATTTCCAATAGCATTCTTAACTATACTAGATACCCATATTCTTTCCAATGAGGATTTCGGTTTTCGAACTAGAGAAATAAAATGGACAACCACCAAATAGTGTCTCCACAGCCAACAAATGTATTATTTCTGCCTTTTAATTTGAGGAATATGAAATATCCTATCTCATCAGCTATCACATCCTTTTCTCAGTCTATAACTGCCTTCTTCCTCCTTCACATGAAATCTGAATGTTTTTTTTTCTCCAAGGAATTTAGGGTAGCGACACCATTTACAAATCTTCATTCACGTAATATTCTCTTTATCGAATATCCAAGGATCTCAAGATAAGGAAGCTATTTCATATATGCATGTTTCATATAAACTAGAGAAGAGTTATTTTGACATAACTCGTCTATGATTCCACTAATACCTATACATTGACAATAGTAGTGCTCCAATATTCAATATTCATGACAACTTTTTTTAATAGCTTTTCAGAGAGTCTTCAATGCGATTCATGCTGATAGAAACCATCACTCAATAGTTTAGAATGCCATTCAATGGAAGATCCATGTTCTGCTTTTGATCTTCAGTCAGGATCGGGCTAACAACAACTTTTATATTCATCTCGGACAAAATGGGCAGATTGTGAGGATCATGAATTTCTATCACTCCTCTCAACACACCTCTTCACATATTAAAAACTACTTGTGGTACTACGCCTTGCATCTATATCCTCTTGTTGCATTTTAAAACTTCATCATTGCATCATTATGCGTTGCAAAAAATAGGAAACCCCCTTCAAAAATATTTCATTACGTATCTACTCATGCACCATATTTGTTTTTCCAAGCCAACAACTTCAATCAAAGGCAAACAGGAAATGATAACACTCAGATAACAAATGACAGTGAGTGGTAAAACAAACTTAATTGATCTTATTTAATACGGGTGGGCATGTACACATATATGAGATTGCAATGTTGTTAATGGTATTAATGGTTGATGTAACCAATGGTGGTTAATGGGTGCAATAACTGCTAACTATCAATGTAATGGAACATTACACAGTTATTATACAGTTACGCCAACAAATACTTGGGGTATGTTTTGTCCATTTATCCTATCATATCGTACCCCTATCATACCCTCCATTATTCTATTGTACCTCATGTCCATATTCCCTTTTCCACCTTTGGTCTTGACAAGGCTAAGGATATTCATGAACATCATGCATCCTATTCGCAACTTTTAGTCTATCAAAAATTTTGGTTTTTATCTATTGTCTTGTTATAACCTTTCACCCATATTCCTTGGCTTAGTGCAACTTTCTAGCTTAGTGTATTGCAAATTTCCATCCATATTCCTTATACTATCATTTCCTGATCTTTCTTGTCCTGGGTATGTTCAGGGTCATGGTGGGCAAATAGGCCCTTAAGTGGCAAGGAAAATTAAAAAAACAGAGTTAGGCAACTTGACGAAAAAATTTGAATAAGTTACAAAAATTATTTCAAAAATATATAAGACTAGAATCTGTAGCAAACTGAATGTAGTTTCTAAGCTACTAGTTGTTTTAAGGAAAAAAAATTATTTGATGAAAATTTGAAATTTGAATGCAGTAGTACTCAAATTTTAGGAAAAAGATAAGAAGTGGGTGTTTTCCTGACCACCCTAATCACAATCAAATCATAATATTTTTTTAATAAGATTTTAGATATAAGGAGAAGACTCATGTCTAGATGTGATACATATTTTTTGTATTTTTTTAAAAATAAATAATTAATTATGATTTTCTTACGATAAATTTTTTAAAATATAAAAAAATTGTATGTCTGACCACCATAGCTGGTTCTTTCCTCCAAGAGCTCTTGAACCAGTCTACTATTATATAATATATATTCGTGGATCACCCACTTTTGCCAAAAAAAAAAGCCTTGGTCAAAACTCTATGAAATTCAATATTTTTTTTAATCCTATAGATAGGAAGCATATAATGTGATACATGTTTCAAATTAAAAAAATGTGATACGATTTGAAAGTTATAAATATTTTTCAATCAGCCTATCAATCAAAACTTTAGTCAAAATATCACCAATTTTTGGCCCCTCACTATCCTACACATATGCTCCTATCGTCATCCAGTCCAAGTCCATCTCTTGATCTTGATCAAACTAAGGACAAATAAAAACTTAAATGAAAATCTTATTGACCTGTCCATTCCAATTAACCATTTTGTTGTCACTTTACTTGGCTATATCCACATAACATTTCAATGCACTACTTTATGGCCTTACATTTCTATTCCTAGTCTCTTACCTTGGATAAACATGTTATCCCATGTTATGAGATAGTCCTTGGGAGACAACTCAGCTCAAATTCTATAATAGTTTTCCTTTATCTTTTTCCTATCTATTTCCATCCCATACGTTCTTTCATCCATTCATAATATTCTTTACCTTGCTAGACACTAGGAGAAATTTCTTAAACATGCTGGGTAGATGGAGTCCTTCTTCAGAATGGATTTGAAGAAACAACTTGTAAATATTTTAATGTCCTAAAAAAATCAATAAAAGTCAAATAAAGTCTTGAAAAAATCAATAAAAATCAAATAAAGTTCTAAAAAAATCAATAAAAATCAAATAAAGTGCTGAAATAATAATTAAAAATAAAATAAAGTTTTGATAAAAATCCTAAAAATCAAATAATGTACTGAAATAATCCAAAAACATTTGAAAAACATCTTGAAATAATCTAAAAAATTTGAAAATGTCTTGAACAAAGCACAAAAAAAAATTCGAGAATATATCCACAAATCTTAAAAATTTGAAAAACATCAACATCCAAAAATAATCGCTTCCATTTGATCAATAAATAATCTCTTGCATAGACAGACATTTTAGCAGACATACGATAGAAAACATGGCAAACACTGTGCTTAATAATCATGTACCAACAAATGAACTATTTAATCAACCAAGCAAACAAACTAATTGAATTTGTCATGTCATTGAAACAACATTAACATTATCAGTCCTTTGTTAATTATCATGTGTCTTATACAAGGTGCGTTATACTCAAAACCAAATTGTGTCCTATCTTGGATGGGGTACTGCATTCCCTGAAACTAGGCAGCATGATCATCTTATTATCAAACAATTTACAGTATCAATTTTAACAACAAGATCAGAATGGTTGTTTGACTTGTTTGGATTTTGAATCTTACCTTTCATTGATTTATCATCGATCATGTTTCTATGTTGCTCAATGGTGTCACTAAGTGATTTCAAGTGGCTAGGATGGTTCATGATCTCTTTTGTTTTTTTTCTTCTATTTGTGGGATGATTCATAATATTTTGGGGCAAGTATGTCTTGGGTGTCTATGTTGGCACGATCACATTATGGTTGTCGCACATACCTTGACCTTTAACACACACAGTGTCTTAGGATGGTTGAAACATTCCTTGTCTACAATGAGTCTATTTTACGCAAAAGGGACTATATTATCACCTTGACTTCCTGTGTTGTGGTGTGTGTCTACCCCAGCTATAATGACAATAATAATACCTCTAATTGAAATCTCAATCCGAAGTTTGGACATTCATATGGTAGAGTTTACTATTCTTATGGCTGGTGTTCATTTAGTTGTCAATCCAGGAACGTAAAACTTGAAATGGATTTGCAATATATATGCACTAAGCTCCTTAAATGATTATTCTGTATTACTGTAGGAAAGGTAGGAATGGAAATCATAAAAGGCTAAATGAAAGCTTTACAAAACTCTGCTGAAATGATCTAATGAAAATAACAGGAATTACATTGTTCGGCCTTAGCTGCAGGAATAGTCAAAGGATCTATTTATAGTGGCTGCATGAGCAATCTAGTCATGAACTTCTACTGCAACTAAGTAGAAACTAACTTCAATAATCATAAACACAGGATCACTCACCAAGTGGGCCCCCTTGGATGAGTGATATCAAACTCTCAGCAAAGAACTATTAATAGATCAGAATAACATATTTGTATTCATTTCTTCCTGAAAGATGATTACATATTTTAAAAGAGAGAATTCAGAATGCTTGACAAAAACTCTGCTCAATCCCTTTCCATTCTATCTAACTCTCAGAAAAGAAGGAAGAGCTTATTATAAAGAAAAGATAAACTACAATGGACAACTCCAGTTACGCCCAGAAGAAGAGGCGGATAGCTATTAGATCAAGGGGATAACAGAGAGCTTGGCTGCAAGAAATGTTGATCTGAAACTAAACCATAGTCTTTGCATGCCAAAGCGATATTTGCAAATTAAACATGCACTAGATTTAAACTCCCATGGTGAAGTACAACTGCTTCGATTATGTCATACATTGCATTTGCTTGAATCTCCTTCAGTTTGACCTCCAGCTATCTAAACATGATTCTCCAATCCTTAGGCACCAAGAAAATCCTCCACCGCAGCATCAATTATTATCTGCACTAAAACAAAAACAACATACAACGACATGCATATGTATCTTACTTAACTAATACATTCATTAACTCACATATGAAGTCATCCTAAATAATCCGCATATCACAGGGACAAACCATTTGGCTGCAGGAATAAATTGGCATGGCTGTAGGAATTAACCAACAAAGTTCAAACATGATTTCTTAAGTTCAGTTTTAAAACATGGATTACATATAGTCAATTCACAATATTTTACTATCACAATGCCACCCAGAAGATACCAAAAACCTAAAAGTCCTGATAAAAAACATGTCAAAACATCGACTTATCATGCCCCCCAACTTTAAGGGTTTATCGTTCCTGCAGCAAAAGGAAAATTTCTAATTTTTTCTAAAACTCTGAAATTACCAACAGTGTCCTGTCCGGTTCCCTTGGAAGGCAAATTCCAATAAAATCATTTCATTTTCTCCAACCTAGACTATCTAGCTGTTTCTTCCACAACTACATCATAATTATGTTCTGTTGGTCGGCATGCCAAAAGTGGCCACATAAGGATAGGAGGCTAAATGATTAATGGCAACCAATTATTGGATTTTTCCCTACCTAGCTATATGTACCTGGAGGCTCTCTATATAGCTGCATGAAAATTCTGTAATGAGTAGGGTTCTCCAAGTTTTAACTGATCTGGTAGATGATTCCAGCGTTGAGTTAGCCCTTCTAGTGCTGTTGTCCTGTGGGTCTAAACCAATTGCTCATATGCTTGATAGACTTCCTCTCTCATTGGAAGTACTATCTTACTAACATCATCTCTTATTAGCAACTTTTTCCAATCATAATACAGAACCCTGGGTGCTTCTGATTCCCTCCTCAATGGCAATGGACAGTCAAGTTCCAATTTTTCAAACTCCCTGGCTTGTGGTCTTATAATCATCTCATTTTGTATCCAAGACATTAGAGCTCTGAGATGGATATCCCCAATGTACAACAAAGGATTCCATTCTCTATCCTGGGGTACAACATAGTTATGTAAATATAATTCACATAACAGATTCCTTACAGCATGTGGGGAGGTTTGATAAGCATGATAGAATTCCTCAGGTGTTTCCAAGGATGGATTAAGGTCCCTTATAGTGCGGTTTAATCTAAAATTCAGATACCGTTCTTTCAAATGCACTGCATAAATTCTTGGGGGAGCCCTACACTACATTATCTCAGGAACCATACCATAAATCTCTTCTACCTTAGCCTCCAATTCTTTAATTCTATTATCTTTCTTCTCAATCTCTTTTTGCTACTTATTAATTATCCCTTGCAACCTATCCTTCTCTATTTCTCATTGCCTAAAAAATGTTAAAGCAATTGATAAACTAGTTAGGGATGAAGGAGTTTTTATAGGTCCTACCTTAGACCGTGGGATTTCTTCAATAATCTTTGTTGCTATGGAACATCATCAATAATCTCTTCACATTGCAATGCCACTGAAGCAAGATTTGCAAGCCTATCCATTACAATTTCTTCCTGAATTTCTTCTTGGATTTCTTCTTCCACTGGGTTTTCTTGAATTTCCTCTTCTACAGGGTTCTCTTGAATTTCCTCTTCTGTAGGGTTTTCTTGAATTTCCTTCTCTGTAGGGTTTTCTTGAATTTCCTTCTCTACAACATCTTCTTCTTTTGAAGTTTCTACTGCAATCACCTCTGCTAGATTACTCACTGGTTGAGCCTTCTATGTCCTCCTTCTTGTTCTCCTTACATACACTTTTGAAATAGACACAGGAGTTTTTGTTTTTTTTTCGACACCTCTTGGCTGCAAGAGGGATATGTGCTTCCTATGGCTAGATAACAAATTCTTCATTTGATTCCTCCTTTTCCAATTCTTTTCCTTCCCTTTGAAAAATAGGTGAATCTCTTTGAAGAGAGGTAGAGGGTTGTTCTTCGATTGACTCTGCTTCAATATTTTTTTCTATAATAATTGCGGCTCCTTTAGCAACCAACAAACCCTCATCTTCACCAGAAAGATCTTCTGCAACTACCTCTTCTTGAACCAGTGGATTATTTTCAATACTCAAACACACCCCATTCCATCTATGAAACATCTCTCAGGGACCGTTGTACCAGCAACTTCACCAGTCCATGATGGCTAACAGAGCGATTTCCATATTTTTTAGTCTCCTCAGCACTTATAGAAATGAGATGATACAAGAAATTTGGGATATTAACTCGTCGGTCATGACGCAAATGACTAAGTAACTTGAAGTGAGGTGAATGGAGATTTGAATACCATCCTTCACATGTAATATATTTCATAATATACAGAGCTACCTGAGGCCAATGTGTTGGCAAAGAAACCCTTCTAGTCCCTTGCCTATCCACCATTAAGGATCTATTAGTAGAAATTGTGAACTTTGCCCTGGCACTCCTTGCATACTTCAATTCTGGAAAGAGTTCTCCTTCCTACAGCAACCCTGTGACCTCTGCAATTCGCTGCTCTATAGAAACTACCCTCAACCCTTTAATTGTAGCTTCTCCTTCATCAAAAGAATGCATAAATTTTGTAGCTATTTCGTCATTGAAATCCCTAATTCTCAAGAAATAATCCAGCCAGCTGTGGTTTTAGAAATAATGCACACAGACAACATCCTGCAACAACCCTTCATGGATAGTTGGTTAATGATGAATCAAATCACCACCCATCTTTTACTCTGATACTTCCACAGCTTCACCAAAATATTTGACAGATTCACAAAAACTAAAATCTACATATCTTAATTTTGGTAGCAAAACTTATTATTCACTCGTGTGAAATAATAACCATCATAAGTAATGTCAGTTAGGAAATGAATTCAGGATAATAAATCTTATTGGGAAAAAGGACCAAAAAGTACCCCCCCCCAACTTAACCTAGCACGTGTCAACATAGGCTGACGAGATTTCGGGTTTGGAGTGGATTAAAATAGGATTAAAATCATAATGACCTAATAAATACATAATTAAAATAAAGTACAATATACACATACCTGCAATTGGGCGAAAATGATGGCAAAATGAAATGAAGTGATAGGTAAGAAAGTGGGATGGAGTCTAGTGGATGGAACTTTATGTACGGAGAACAATATTTCTCATGGAAATATTTTATTATGATACAGTAAATAAGTTCACTGCAGAGGCTGCAGGAACATCACCTTTATCAACATGCTCAAATGTAATAGGAAGCTCATGAATTGATACCGAATCATTGGTAGTTGCTACAAGAACCTCGCCAGTTGCTGCAGGAACTTGTATTTCATTGTGGGGAGCAAACTGCTGTAGGAACTCTTCTCTAGTAGTTGGCTTGTGATAAAGTCGTAGTCGATGTCCATTCACTAAGAGTTTAAATCGAACAGGATTTATTGTGGACAATCGGACTGCTCCATTCTGAAAAACTTTTTCTACCTCATAAGGACCCAACCACCTTGTTTGGAGTTTTCCCATAGCATCCTTATATCTAGAATCATATAGGAGTGCCCAGTCACCAACTTTGAATTTCTTTTCTTTGATATATTTATCATGCCATCTGGCTCTTTGGTTTTGAATCAACTCTGTTTGTTGAATAGCTATTTTTCTCCCTTCATCTAAAACATTTAACTGCTGAATGCATTCCTTTTGTGCTTCAGATAATGTCATATTCAGTTGTAGGGTTGTTCGCAAGGTTTTATGCTCAAATTCAATAGGCATCATTGCTATTTTGCCATAGACCATCTCAAAAGGTGAGAATCCAATTGGTGTTTTCCATGTTGTTTTATTTTCCCAAATTGCCTCTAAAAGCCGATTAGACCAATCTTTCTTGTGGATAGACATTGTTTTTGTAAGAATACCCTCAAGTTCTCTGTTGGTAACCTCTACTTGACCATTAGACTATGGATGGTATGGAGTAGATTTCCCGTGTCTTATATTATATTCATTGACCAAAGCTTTTATCAATGTTGATGTAAATTGAGGTCCCTGATCTGAGACAATTTCCTTGGGTACTCCATACCTTGTAAATATTTTCTCATATAGAAACTTAGCTACCTTATTATCTCTTGCATGTTGCATAGCTCTAGCTTCTACCCATTTTGTCACATAGTCTGTACATACCAAGATATAAGATTTGCCATTAGAAGGTGGATCAATGGGGCCAACAAAATCTAATCCCTATTTGTCAAATGGTGTAACATATATTTGAGGATATAGTGGCATCTCATCAGATTTTGTAGGTCTGCCCATTCACTGACATCTGTCACACTTCCTTGTGTACTAAGTTGCATCCTTGTGTAGTGTAGGCCAATAATAACCAGTATTGAGTATTTTTAGTGCTGTCCTTTTGGCAGCAAAATGACCTCCACATGGCTCATCATGACATGCATGCAAGATGTCATATGTTTCATCCTCTCTGACACATCGTCACATGACTTGATCATGTCTAGTATAAAATAGACAATCAGCAATCCATGAAAAGTTAAAACTTTTTTCAACTAGCAACCTTCTTTCCTTAGGAGAAAAAGAAATTGGCATCTTAGTTGTAGCTAAATAGTTGGAAATATCAGCATACCAAGGAGTATGAGCCTATATGAGAAACAAATGTTCATCTGGAAAAGTGTCATCTATCATTGTAGATTGTTCCTACAATTGAAGACATGAAAGATAATCTGCAACAACATTAGACTTCCCTGGCCTATCAACAACTATGATATCAAATTCCTGCATCAACAATAACTAGTGAGCCAGTCTATGAGTGATTGATGGCTTATTCATGAGATATCTAATTGCAGTATGATCTGTATGCACAAATATGGGGTACCCTATAATATAGTTTCTAAACTTGTTAAGGGCATATATGATAGCTAGAATTTCCTTTTCAGTAACTGTATAATTCAATTCAGGTCCTTGCAAATTCTTGCTGATATAATATATTGCATTTTCCAACTTGTCAACTTTTTGTCCCAACTTTGCTCCTATAGCATAATTAGATGCATCAGTATGGATTTGGAATGGTAGAGACCAATTCGGTCCTTTTAGAACTGGTGCTTGAGTCAAAGCATGCTTAAGCTTTAAAAAAGCTTCATTGCATGCTGAGGTCCATTTAAATTCTGCATCTTTAGTAAGCAGTGTATATAAGGGACTTGCAATTTTGTTGAAATCTTTGATAAACCTTCTATAGTATCTAGCATGGCCAAGAAAACTTCTCACATCTTTCTGCTTCATAGGGTCATTAATATGCTGAATAACCTCAATCTTTGCTGGATCCACTTGTATACCTTGTACAGATATATGATGACCAAGGACTATTCCTTCTTCCATCACAATGAAACACTTTTCACTATTTAGAGACAAGTTGTAGTCTTCACACCACTACAAAACTTTCTTCAAATTACCTAATGCTTGATCAAATTCAAAACCATAAGTTGTAAAATCATCCATGTAAATTTCCATAATGTCTTGAGAAATATTAGAAAAAATACTGATCACTGCCCTTTGAAAAGTGGTTGGAGCATTACACAACCCAAAAGGAAGAACAGAATATGCATAAGTGCCCCATGGACAAGTAAATGTTGTCTTCTCCTGATCCTTAGGAGCTATTTGTATCTGATTATAGCCACTAAATCCATCTAGAAATGAAAAATATCTCTTACGAGCAAGAGAATCCAATACCTGATCTACAAATGGCAATGGAAAATGATCCTTCCTTGTGGCTAAGTTCAAGGCTCTATAATCAACACATACTCTCCATTTGCCTCCCTTTTTAGGAACTATCACCAAAGGTGATACCCATTGACTGTCAGAGATAGGATAGATAAACCCAGCTTTCAACAATTTTTGCATTTGTTCTTTAACTATCTCCTTCAGGGCAGGATTGACTCTTCTTTGAGGTTGTCTAAGTAGGCAACACTCATCCTTTATATAAATGCGATGAGTACAAATTGTTGGATCAATTCCATTCATATCCTTGTAATCCCATGCAAAGGCATTTCTATGGAGTTTTAGCAAGTCCACCAAGCTATCCTTCTAAGTATCTGATATATTCTAATTGATGTTCAAATATTTATTCAATTCAACCTCTATCTTGATAGTAAGATCAATCTGATTTATATCAGAAACATGAAAATATGACAATTCCTATGGCAACAAGGTATGCAAGATATCAGTGGCTGTAGGAAAGTCCAACCCTGCAATATTTGGAACCAATTCCTACAATTCTTGGTCTTCTATTAATTCATTTATCAAGACCTTATAAAGGATTGATTCTTCATCATATAACTGCATGAGTGGCACTCGATTAATCATCATAAGGTTATTAATAGAGTCAATTTCTTCAGATTCCTCTCCCAAAAGAGGCCAAACAGTCTGCTGCTGCTCAAGCTGAGGTTGTGCAGGGGAATATAAGGCTAATGTTTTTGTGAAACTGCCCCTAGATCAACTAAAACATTTTTTATTCGATTGCCATTAATGACTATACTCACAACTGGACTACCTGGATCTGAATACTTTGGAATAGTAATTTTTCCTAACATAATATCAGCCAATTGACCCATAACATGAACTATTTGTGGGTCCTTTTTCTTTCTACCAGGTTTCTTTAGGCATGCCTCTCTCAATGCTTTACCATATATTGGAACATCCTTTATTGCTTGCAGCAATGTAATTTTAACACAAATGTGCTTTAGTTGATCAAGAATATCAAAGCTTTGTTGTTGATCAATTGAAACTTCTTTGTCTTTCAATCTATGGGGAAATGGTGGTAATATTTGATTATGAGGTAATACATCTTTAGGATCAAAGATTGGCTACTCTTCTTGTACCTCAGTAATAACTAGCTGAGAGGGATTAGGTAGTGTTGTTCTAGATCAAAGGTGAATATCATCTAGTTATAAAGAATAGGTTGGGTATTGATTAGCATCAGCTAAATAAGCTTGTTGTTGTTGCTAAGATTTGATATTTGGATTAGGCAACGGTTGAGTAGGTAGCTGTGTTGTCTTGGGAGGTGGTGTTGTGGCTACAGGAGGTGGCATTAAAGCAGGAGGTTGTGGCTGTTGAGCAGGGGGCTGATATCTAGAAGATTGGGATGACCATGATGGGTTTCCCCTCCATTAAGAGGTAGGTTGCCAATTCCCTTGAAATTGGTTCCCTGTACCCTAAGGTGGATACCAGTTTCCCTGTGGCTACTGCCACTGGGGGATTTGATTAGTAAATTGTTGTCCTTGGCCTTGTGATCCATACCAATGTGGATAATTACCAAAATTTTGAGAATAATGTGTTTGCCATTGGTTATTTGGTGCATAAGAATTACCACTATAACCAGAAAAGGAAAGTGGATTAGGTGGCATACCTTGTCTTTGAAAATTTGGTCTTCTTTGAGCAACATAGAAGACTTGTTCATCCTCACCTTGAATTGGTTTGAAATCAGGTACTTCAACATTTGCAACCATCTTACATCTACAATCTTTCTTCCGCTACTTACAATGAGGACAGAATTCTGCAAGAAATGCATCAGCTTCCTCATGCTTCTTCTTAGCTGGCAATGTATCCAACTAAGTAGCCATATTATTTATAATGTCCTCCTTGAAATATTTTAACAAATGGCTAAGTTCCAATCTAGAAATTGTAGTTCCAGATGATGATGATGGTGCTCATGGCTTAAATCTCCTATTCTTCTTAGAAGTAGATCTAGAATACTTCTTGCAAATTTGTCCTATTTCAGCCCAAGTAGATTGTGTAATGTTACCTGCCCCCATTAGATCTAAGGAATCAGTGCATTCATCACTGATACCCCTCAAGAATATCTATTTGAGGGAATCTTCATTTAGAGTACTACGCTTGGACTTCTTGACACTAAACAAAAACCTTTCCAGATAATCCTCAAGGCTCTCATCTTCAGTTTGTGTCATTCTAAATATATCATCCCCATGATGATCAGTGCCTCTACAATAATCTTTGTGTTTTGCAAGAAACAACCGTTTCATCTCATCCCATGTATTGATTGTGCTACTACCCAAGCTCATAAACCATCTCAAGGATGACTCCTTCAAAGTGGATGGAAAAATTTTGAGTCTATGTGCATCTATAGTATAGTCAAAACTCCTACAGAGAACATCAAACTCAAACAGAAATGTATCCGGATCCTCTGGCACCAACCCATAGAATTTAGGAAGTGAAGATGCTGGAATGTTCTTAAGGTTAGCATTATCATGCTGGTCAGAGATGGGAAACTCAAATGTTGGACTAGGCGGTGGTGGTGAATTATTTCCAATGGGAGGTGGGTTCCCTTGCATTGGACTTGTGGGAGTTATTACAATAGGCAATTTTTCTTCTTGTGGACCAAAAAGGAACTGAAGACTACCTTCTAGAAATTCAGACTCAGGGTGATTCAAATTTTGTGGGACTTGATACTGCTCAGAAAAAGGGTTTATATCTGGAAAACTATCTTGTACATGAGTAGTATGAGTGGGCAAAAATCTACCTCTAGCATCTCTTCTTCTATTATGCATGCAGATTCATGAAATTTCAAACAATTAACTATAAACTAAAATAATCATAAAAGGCTATTAGCTTGACACCATCCCCGGCAACGGCGCCAAAAATGTCTACCCCAACTATAATGGCAATAATAATACCTCTAATTGAAATGTCAATCTAAATTTTGGACATTCATATGGTAGAGTTTACTATTCTCATGGCTGGTGTTCATTTAGTTGTAAATCCAGAAATGTAAAACTTGAAATGGGTCTGCAATATATATGCACTAAGTTCCTTAAATGATTATTTTGTATTACTATAGGAAAGGTAGGAATGGAAATCATAAAAGGCTAAACGAAAGCTTTACAAAACTCTACTGAAATGATCTAATAAAAATAACAGGAATTACACTATTCTGCATTGGCTGCAGGAACAGTCAAAGGATCTATTTCCAGTGGCTACAGGAGCAATCTAGTCATGAACTTCTATTGCAACTAAGTAGAAACTAACTTCAATAATCATAAACACGGGATCACTCACCAAGTGGCCCCCTTGGATGAGTGATATCAAACTCTCAGCAAAGAACTATTAATAGATTAGAATAACATATTTTTATTCATTTCTTCTTGAAAGATGATTACATATTCTAAAAGAGAGAATTCAGAATGCCTAACAAAAACTCTACTCAATCCCTTTCCATTTTGTCTAACTCTCAGAAAATAAGGAAGAGATTATTATAAAGAAAAGATAAACTACAATGGACAACTCCAATTACGCCCAGAAGAAGAGGTGGATAGCTGTCAGATGAAGGGGATAACAAAGAGCTTGGGTACAGGAACTGCGGATCTAAAACTGAACCACAATCTTTGCACACCAAAGTGATATTTTGCAAATTAAACATGCACCAGAGTTAAACTCCCATGGTGAAGTACATCTGCTCGGATTATGTCATACATTGCACTCACTTGAATCTCCTTCAGTTTGACCTCCAACTATCTGAACGTGATTCTCCAGTCCTTATGCGCGAAAGAAAATCCTCCACCACAACATCAATTATTATCTGCACTAAAATAGAAACAACATACAAGGACATGCATATGTATCTTACCTAACTAATACATTCATTAACTCACATATGAAATCATCCTAAATAATCTGCATATCACAAGGACAAACCATTTGGCTACAGGAATAAATTGGCATGGCTACAGGAATTAACCGACAAAGTTCAAACATGATTTCTTAAGTTCAATTTTAAAACATGGATTACATATAGTCATTTCACAATATTTTACTATCACAATGCAACCCAAAAGATACCAAAAACCTAAAAGTCCTGATAAAAAATGTGTCAAAACATCGACTTATCATTGTGTTGCATCCATTTTTTCAATATTAAATAAAGGCTCTCTACAATAAAGTGCATTTGTGAAAGTAAGGTTTCTTCACCACTAATTATTGTTTATCTAATTTATGCTTACTAACATTTGTTTTGTTAGTTCTTGCAATCCTCTTGGTCTAATCCTGGCATTATTTTTCGACAAATTGACCAATTTTCTAATTTTTTTTCCTAATTTCTTGAGGGGGAACCCTTGTAACCCATCATTGCTAGGGCAACGTTTAATGTAATTTTTTTTTATTATTCATTGAAACAATGCTCAGAATCGCATTGTCTCAAAGAGAGGAACAATGTAGGCATCTAAAAATGGTTAATGCCTACATCACTACATATTAACATGTCTGCATTACCTTCTTATAGGGTTTTTCGCACTTACTAATACTTCCTCTATGTTACACATTTGATCTTTATCATCTATTAACATTGTTTCATTCTTCTGCATTCTTTTCCTATTCGATCCCATTTTCTCAGATTTGAATTAAAGGTCTTCTCAATATCAATCTCAATTATCATTTAATGATCACGACCAACTTTTAACATTAATCAAACATCATTTTAACCCTAATTGATGTCAAATAGGGTTTTTTTTCAATCATTTTCAATATCAATCTTGTTTACTTTAAACATCATATATCAAGTGCATAATCTCTTAACATTAATCTCAAGTGCATAATGCAAGAATCCTAATGCCTTTCTTTACTTTAAACATCATATATGTTATGCATACTTTCCTAATTTCCAATGAACTAAACATGATATTAGTAATCAACCTCAATTCCTACATTATATTTATTCCATCTACTTAGAGTTCTTTCACATGTTAATCTACACTCTAGGTGATAGCCATGGAATCTAAACCAATACAAATAATTAATCACAAGAATCCATTTTATTTAAAATATAATTCTATTGCAAACATCTAAGCATGTGAAACCCATTTACTTTCATTATACAAGATCATCACCATACATCTCATGGTCTCATTATTACAAATCATGTCATCATCCTAGGATACTAGCTACAATACAATTATAATTATAGTCATATGAATAATACATCATGAGCATAGCTCTTTCCTAATACATGATTCATCTACATCTTGACTTAACAATAAATTACATAAACCAAAGATATGGACATTACATAAATCTACTACGAGAACATCCATAAGCTGCAACAATAAGAAGAATCCACCTCCACGCATGAAGAATCCATAACAATACCCCAATGGTTGAAAAGAACCAACCACCCGACCATGTGGAACCAAAGGAACCAGCCCCTATGCTATGAGATGACACAAGGTCCCAACACATACTCTAGACCTAAGCTGACACCTAACAACCAAAGAGGGTAAACAACACATGAACCTTCAAACAAGGACCAACCACAACATAACAAGAATAAACTCCTAGAGGTGTACCAATCAACAAGATATAAATAAAATCCAATAAGGCATAAGAATAAATCACCAAGGGAACACATGTAGGGGTGGAGTGTCATCACATGCCATCCTCTAACATAACATATACTATAATACAAGGCACTAGTCTGATGGACATGTGGAGCCATCTCAACCTATGAGAGAGCAAGGGAGATTGACTTACCATAGCAATGGCCTTCCCATGCCTATCCTGAAACATCCTCCCTAGGATCAAGTTATGGGGTCCAACTATTCATTATCTTGATTAGTAAATTATTTACGCATCCTATAAATTTATTATCATGTTATCACTTGTTTACAATCATGGTAAACTTCCAATGTGCCCTATTGGTCTAGACTTCATGCATCCTTACAAGGAACCTCATGCAAGCATATCTCCCATGACTCCGATCATCACAAGGAAGCCCACTCCCCCTCACATTTTCCCAAAATAAAATCTCAACAAAAGGCTTATAATCAACATCCAAATAATTCATACAACACATAATAAACATAGCCATCAATATCAATCAAGAGCCTCAATGCGAAATAATCAATCAAAATCCATCTCATGGGCAATCAAAATCTTCCATAAACATTAAACAATCATCAACAGAAAGGCTTATCAACTCACTGGAGCAACAACAATAAAATAAACCTTACAACACAGCTTATCAACATGTTGGAAAGACATAAAACCTCTACGACAAGGCATATCAACTCACTGTCACATAAAAACTCATTAAAACATCAAATTTGAAAGTACACCATACTGGAAAACATCAAAAACCTCAAATACAAGCCTTTGGTACAAGAACAAATCAGAAAATTTCATCACAGATTGACCAACTAAGAAAATGTTGAAATAACATATAATGACGCATACAATAAACAGAATTGCGCATACAATAAACAAAATGGTACATATAGTTAACAGAACTAGACATACAATAAACAAAATTGCACATACAATAAATAGATTAGTGCATACAATAAACATAATTTTGCATGCAGTAAATCAAATTGTACATACAATAAATAGATTTGCACATAGAATAAATAAAATTGCGCATATGAAGCCAAATGAGAATTTATACGGAAAAGACCAAATTTTGACTTCAAATTATAAATCATAGGAAAATGTCTAAGTCTAGAAACCATACTCAAAAGTGACGTCTCGGCATAAGGAAACAAATCATATAAACCAAATAAATAATCATAGATCATAACCCAAGATATATCAGCAAATTATCCATATAAGCTCCCGACACAATCAGTCACAAATGGACCCATAGAAACAAAGCCAAAGCCCAAAATAACTCAAAATGAAAATAATAGCTCCTTGAAAACTTAAAACATAAAATTTCCCAAACTAAAATAGCTATATAGAGTCTTATTGTAACTATAACAGAATGGCTTTTGGTATTGTCCGGCAAGGAAAATACAGAGAGGTAAAAACAATCACCCCTAGATCTCATAAACATCAAATAAAAGATCTCCAGACTACATCAACTCATATTAAAGGAGATAACAACACACAGAGACCCAACATTACCAGTTACAAAATCCATAGTGTTGGCCATTCACGACAACTCACAAACAATGAAAAGAGATTATTTTTCCCCCAAATAAATTTTAAACTATATAATATAAATCACATAGAATAAATCAAAACCCAAACTATATAATATAAATGTATTTCCCAAACACAAGGAAAATATTCTTTTCTATAGACATGACGCAAACAATATTTTGAAAATAAAATGCAAAGGTGAGAACTTACAACCTGGAGATTTCAAGTGATGGACAAAAAATTTGATGAAGCACAAACCAATCCAAGCAAGCTCAAGCCAAGATTCTTCAAGCTCCAAAATCCAAAATGTAAAGGAATCTCCAGAATGGTAACCCGACACAATGCATAGGTTGCCGAATAAAAAGAATTACATTCAAAACCAGGCCTCAAAACTGGCCAATGAAAATAATCCAAAATAATATAAAACTTTCCTACCCAACCTTATTTAATATTTATTCCCCCAATACATACTTAGCCATTAACAATTAACGGTAGGTAGAAAATATAATAAAACCAATTACCAAATATCAAGAGGGATGAATAATAAAATATTATAAAGTATTAATTACTCACCAATGTATAAATAATAATCATGCTCCATAATTAACTATGGGCTAATAATTAAAAATAAAGCCAAAACAATATAAAATAATTAATGCAATAAATAGATAACTAAAAGCCATTAATAAATATTAATCAACAATAAGGTATAAAGCAACATTAATCAATAAATAATTAATTAAATAATAAATACCAAATAAACAATAAATCAATAAATAATAATTAAATATTAAATCTCAAATAGTTAAATAAATAATCAAATTGAATAATAATATACCACCAATTAAATTAAACATTAATAAATTATATAACCACACATTAATTAATTGAATAAATTAATAAACAACTACATGCTCACAAAACACTAAGGGAACCACAACTCACTAACTAACATGACGAACTATGTTAAGAAAACTAACAACTCAAGGTAGACATCTTAAGCCTAGAGTAAGTGAAGGGAATTCATGCCATCTCCATCAACTTGCCATTGGGATTTAAAGGCATACTTAGACCTATGGAGCTAGGTGGAGTCGATGTATGGTACCTGCAAATCCTGCAACCACAAAGCCACGATACAACATATACAAATATATCATAGACTAGCAAGTGATAGAGAATCACAACACCAAAAAATGGTTGCAATGAGTGATGTGACATCATCCATATCATGAAGATAGTCATAAAACATACATACACATAATAATGCCAATCATCACATATAACCATGAAATGGGGTTAGTATAACCAAAATGCTATCAATTCCATAAGTAATATAATCCATCCAACATAGAAAAATATATAGGATCCATCAACATATGCCCATTATATAGCATGATCATAAACAACAAATATCATCAACCACATAGGTCATCAAGTAGCATATGTCCATATAGTGTCTAGCATCATCATAAATATCTGAAATATAAACCAGAGTCATAGTCCTAATATAAAACATCATATAGAAGTCTAGGTAAGTCTATTATGCATGAAACAAAAGACAAGTCGAGGAGGGACACTACATTTGATAGTATGATGGTTCATCATTGATTAATGTCAAATGTCAATTTACAGTTCAAAATTTCAATATTATGTCATCTGACATGTAAAATATATCACTTGCCCTTCAAAATGTCACAATGAGAAAAGAGAGAGTGAATAGAGAAAAATGATCTTTGTATTGGACATAATGATTATTTTAGAAGCATTTTAAAGTTTTCAGATGCAAAAGAATTTTTTTTTTAAATCTTATTTTGGTAACTTTTTGGTACTAAGTTGCTTTGGATACTTATAGGTATACTTGGATATGCATCGTGGGTGCACATAGGTGAACCCATAACTAGACACACCCAATATGAATGCGAGGTGAATTTTGGGCATGCCCAATAACTTAGAGTAGTTGTTAAATACCCTATTTTAGAAGCATAGATGAACATCGTTGTTTTAGAATATAGTATTATTATTATTATTTTTTTACTCTAGTGGCATCATCGAGATCTAGCCCAGTGCCCAACTAGCCTTACCTTGGGCTTCCATATTGCCAAGTTGGGGTTCTAGAAGGGGCAAACTGAGGCAAGATTAGTCCACTAGGGATGTACCAAGTTGCCTACAAGCTAGGTACATCGGGCGAGTCCAAGCCTTGGAGTCAAACTCGAGACCAATGAGGAGCAAACCCACGGCCCAAGCCAACTCCGCCACCCATGTGGGCTTATAATATAGTATTATTAATAAAGAGTTGCATAGTGATAGGGTTAGATCACAATTAACACCAAGTTGTATTTAACGATTAAGTGTTTGATCTATCATTTAAAAAGATAATATTACACATTCAAAAATTGTATATAAAATAACACTCCTAAAATCCATACAAAACTAATACACCTATCAACAATTTTTTTTTTTTCAAATTTATACATGTATTGAATAAATGATAGATATAGAATACACTTTCTTGTTGTTTTTCTATGGATTGCCTCTTTATTGGTATTGATCTCTTTTCTTTGCTAGCTAGTTTCTTTTAAATGTCTTCTTTATATTCCATGCAAAACATAAATAGCTTAAGATGCATTAGTAATTAATGACCCTCTACATTTGAAGGCATGCAATACGATACACAAACTTCATGTGGCATTCTTTCAACTAGGCTATCATGTAGATTAGGTTGGTGATGTAGACACTCATCTTAGTGCAATAAATTCAAGAGACTTTTATGACTACAACAATGTAGAAGGGAAAAAAAATATTACAAGTAACACATTGCACATCAAAAATACACAAAATCCTTATATTTATAAATAAAAGGCTTACAAAAGTCTCTACAAAATTGAGATGCACAATAAATCCATCTTGTGTTCCCTATCTACTTAATAATAACATAACTCAGTTTAATATCCTACCTCTAACAACAGTAACCATCTCCAAATTTGACCCAAATTCTTTATTTTTGGCAAGTTGTTACCTAAAAGCCTAAGTTAACAATCATTACTAAACTTAGAAGCTAGTCATTCCTCCTTATTTTGTGGGTTGCTTTATTTATCTTAGGATGTTGTGGCATCAAACATCCGAAACAGAATTCCACAGTTTAAAACTAGACCTATTCATAATATAGATTATGAGAAAGATGAGGTTTGATCATAACCTCCAAAAGAATTGCCCTTGGTAGTGTCAAACTAACCCCTTCATTCATGTCAATGACTCTTCCATCTAGAATAGACCAATCAAAGCTTTGCAACAAACTTGCAAGAGCAGTTTGCACTATACTCATTGCCAAAGAAGTACAGGACATCCTCTTCTCCCTGCTCCTAATGGGATCATCTCAAAGTCACTCTTTGTGAATTGGATGTTGCTTATCTCTCTCCCCTTGTCCATAAAATGTTTTGGTTTAAAATCCAATGGTTTATTCCACACTTTTGGGTACCTTTGAATTTTCCATGCATTTACCATTAGTATTGTTTCTACAGGAATATGGTAGCTTCCCACTATGCAAGTCTATTTAGATTTGTGTGGTAGCATCAAAGGCACTGGTGGATAAAGATGTACAGTTTCTCTCACTATTGCTTGCAAGTATCTTAGTTGGGGTATATCTGACTCCTCCACTAGTCTCTTCCTTCCAACTTTAGAATCAAGTTCCTCTTGCGCCTTTCTCATTACATGGGGATGTTGCAACAACAATGACAATGCCCACTCTAGGGTAATTGAAGATGTATCAGAGCCTGCACTAAACATAACCTGCAAAGCTAGAAATATTAATAACAAAGAAAAAGAGGTAAATATCAATACTTAAAAAAAATAAAAATTAACTTGTTTTCATTATATTGACCATTCAAGTGATCTAGTGTTTATAAATTCTAAAATATTTCTCTCCCAAAGTATTGTCACACCCTCACTTCTAATAAATTGATTCTTTTCACTTCCTAAATTGAATTAGTCTAGGCTATCCTAGAAGTTAGTATCTTCAACATCTACACAAGAAATTGTAAACCAAAAATGTCAAAAAAAACTGGCAAAGTAAAAACACTTAAAATAGCAATTATTTTAATAATAGAATTTATATATAATCATGCTAATCAGTGGCTTGAAGACTTGTTCTTTATAGACAGGGGTGCTTTGTGGTCGACTTTTTCTACTAATCTTTCAGTTTTTTGGTGGATACTGATCTACCTGATGATTCGAATGACAGATTATGCGTTTATGTCTCTCATGGCAGCTTCTTTTGTGTCTAATGAAAATATTGTATGATATTGGATGATATTTTGGTGGAATGTGCCCAGGAGGCTTTTGTAATGGGTAGGCAGGCTTTGTGATTTTTGAGCAATAGTGAAGGGTTTTATTACTGGTTCTTTCCCTTCTATGCTCATTGAACCAGACACCTTATATATCTCTCTATATATATATATATATATAATTTAGTGGTATATCCACTTTATCAAAAAAAAATAATAATAATATAATCATATATTAATAATAAAAATTTAATATAAATTACAATATCGTAATATAATAATAATAGAGTATCAATTATAATATCATAATATAATAATATTGAATATTAATTATAATAATAATATAATAATTTTAGTGGAATAACGAAAAGATATGATATATTTCAACATCTTTTACATAATTTTTTCAAAATATAGGCATGCTAGTTATATTTTGTAGTGAAAACCTATCTTTTATTGCTATTTTCTTTTGATAATAATATCCTTTAATGTTCTCTTATTTTATTAGGATATTCTATCTTTCTTTTAAATTTATTCTAATTCTTCCTTTCCTTCTTCTTTTAAGGATTAATTTTCATTAATATGAAATTTTATTTTAATTCTTCCATTGTTCCTAATGATCCCACTGAAAGTCAAGAGCAGAGCACCTCTAAAGAGGAATCCAATGATCTTCCTTCTTTTCAAGATCAAAGTATCCTTTCATATTCATGTTCACCACAAGACCCTATCATCCCTTTAAATCCTCCACAATATTCCTTTGTTCCTCCATCTCCATGCCCTAATCCTCCATATACACTCCAAGATCTCATTTATTTTGATGATCCCTTTATTCTTCCCATTTAATCTCATGAAGAGACTGTCATTGATCCTAATACCTCTCATGATCCTGATCCTCCTCATGATTCTAACATGTTGGTGCAAGATGTTCATGAATGCCCTACATGCACAATGAGTTCCTCTAATTTGGTCTAGTCTGATCCATTTCATGATCCCATCATTTCTTTCGTATCATATCCATCTCATAATGTACTCGCGTCTTCTTCTCGAAGCAAAGAGTATCGTATGGGTCAAAATATTTATAAAGGAAAAGGGGTAGACCTTCACAAGCAAGAACTCCTCCATATCAAAAGAAATCTTAATAGTCATGACCTCAGTGACATTCCTCAAGATGTTGGTACCCTTGCTAAATCCTACATCCCTTAATCAAAATCCAAATATATGCCTTCTCCTTCATCCATTCCATCCATTTTAGGTCTTATATCCCTCTGCCTACTATTCAAGATCAACAAAGGAACACATCCTTTAGAACCTTCCATCCATCCAAAATACCTACATATCATTCCTATCCATCCACACATTCTTCCTTCTCCAAGGAATTTGGATGCCAAGGATTAAATTCATGTCCAACAATCTACATACATTCAAGGATCAATGTGCCCTATCTAATCAACATGTCAATACAAACAAGAATACGATCCAAAAGGAAAAAAAAGTGTGAAAAAGGCTACAAAGGCCTACTAAGAAAAATGAAGAAAAAATGTCAAAAACTATTTGGTTTCCTTGAGTACTGGTAGAAGCAATGAATTCCAAGGAGCTACAAAAGAATGAAAAATCAAAAACCATGTGGATTCCCAAGTGGCTCCTCGAAGTACAACATCCTAAATGAAAATCCAAATTGGCATCCAAAATTGTTATTCCTCTATCCCAACATTTTCCAACTTTCAAATCTATTCCTCCATCACCTCCTTCACCCATTTTGGGTTCTTATGTCCCAAAATCCACAACCATTCCTATATCAAAATCTCAATATCTGAAATCCATTTTTCTTCCATCAATCCACTACTCCTCAATGTGTATGCCAATGTTGATCTTCCCAACATTTCCATCTACTCATGTACAAACCTTCTGATATCCCATTTATTATCCAGTACCTCTTTTCCTTTCAACTAGCCCTTTTTTCCAATCCTTTCCATACATCATTACCTTAGTCCCATCTCATTTCCATCTTATCATCCTATTAACATCTTTGAGCATACTTTCAATAGTTATGGTCCATTTTTCAAGACTAATAACTAAACAACAAGATGCTTTAGTCCTTCTTTCATATCCCATCATGTGTCAAATTTCTTCAGACATGTCAAAAATGTGAAAAAAAGAAAATGAAAAAAAAAGGAAAAAAAAGAGAAGAAAAATCATTCGTCCTCTAGTGAAAACCTAGCAAATAGGTGCCCTTGGCAAGTTCCATGATGAAAACCTAGCAAATAGGTGTCATGTGTAATTGATGAACTTCTTGCATAGCATACTGACAGAGTACTAAACCAAACTTAATTGATCTTATTCAATGTAGGTGGGCATGCACACATATATGAGATTGCAAAGTGGTTAATGGTTGCAACTTAACCAATGGTGGTTAATTGGTGTAGTAACTACTAACTATCAATGTAATATAATATTACACATTTATTACCCAGTTATGCCAACATTCCCCCCTTATTGCCTTGATCCTAAGACTTTCCCTAGGGACCCCCTGTTGGCAACAACAATTCAGGAAAACTAAGAGGGTGGGGTGGGGGGGTGAATCAGTTTTCACCAAACTTAAACAAATTAACCTTAACTTCAAATCTGATCAAGAACAATAGAAAAGATAAAAAACATATTGACAACACACACAACACATAAATTTTTGACATGGAAAACCTAGCAAAGCAAAAAACCACAGTGGGACCCTACCTACAATATGATGATACTCTGCAATAGTATGTATAAATATTACAATGGGGAATGCACATGCATTTAGGCACACTTCCTAGAGCTCACTGCTCAAAATAATAAAGGGATACAACCTTAGGAAGGATCACTACCTTACAAAGATTGGACAACAATCCAGATTACATGAACTGAAAGAATAGCATCTCCAAATGCTTGATCATAGTTCTAGTTAAATACACATATACTCAAACTCTACTCTTCACACTTATGTACACTCTTTCACACTTCTTATCTCTTCTCCTCTACTACTGAACGATCAAAACAATATCCGTACACATAGATACACAACTTACATGATTACAACACTTATTTATATAAATCATCAACCTTAACCTAAAGGTTGGCTCAAGACATAAGACCTACTTATAAAATTACATCACACAACACATAAATCAATATGAGGACCAATAAAATGTTGGATAGGAAATAGAATGGACCCAAATAAAAACCCTAAACATGTAACACCACCGAATATCTTGCCAAGATCATCTACAACATGCAAGAACCATTGAGTCAGCCAAAAAGTCGTATAACATGAATTATACCACTGGACAAATAAAATCTTCAATAACGTGCACCACGATTAATGTGGACCACAAAAATTAATATAAAATGATCGAATAACATCGACAAGAAACATGAATTCCTTCACAATAATTGCAACAACTTGGATAACTAGAATCATCATCATTTCATCACCGGAGCTCAAGATCACCAATAACAAATTGAAAGATGTGCTTGTGAAGTTACAAATCATGAAACACACAAACTAAGGACACACATGAATGTCCCAAACACTCTCCAAAATCCACACAACATACAGAATCAAGTATGGAGCAATACAAACCAAAAATCACAATTTTGCAATACATAACCAACAGAAGAACCAATCATGCACCGAATCACATAACTTCTTCAAATCACCTTCCAGAATAGTGAAACTCATACTGAATCAACTATAGATAAGTATCTCAAAAACCATTAATCCGGATCAGCACATTTGCAACCAAACCAACTCTCTGCAACATCGAAGCACAAAAAACATAGGAATATGTTTTGATTAAGTAAAAGTAGGGTTTTTAAAGGAACTGGAACCTTTTACAAAGTAGGAAATATAGAAATAAGTAGAAAACACCATTCCTGATCACTTCAAAAGTTAAAACAAATCCCAACCTAACAAAAAGGGATCACTACCTTTAAAATATAACATTACATTAAAACACCAAGGAAAGACAGCATCCAGAAAGCAGAATGACAATAAAAAGACAGAAAACAAGACAATTGCCAAGATAGATACATAGACAGCTATATGCTTTTCCTAATATCCTCAGCTTGGACAACCATTAGCTTCATGTTGTCCACCAAAGTCTTTAACTCCTCCAGCTCATGACCTTTGATGTCACCCTTGATCCTAGTATTGGCTCTGGTTCTCTTCGCAAGGCCTTTTTTGTCTGGTTGTTCCTTATCAACATCCTTCTCAGTATTGCTCTCAAATCTATTGATTAGGATGTTCATGTTATCCACCAAAGATTTAAGGATCTGGAAGTTTTGTTCTGAAATCTTCTTAACAGTGAGTTTCATCTTATCATTTGTGCTACCCAGATTGTTCATAGCAGTGTCCATTTCATTCCCCTCCTTATTTTCTTCCATCTCTTTAACCCTTTTTTTAGTGGCAATTATTTTACCCACCATTCTTTCAATGGCATCCGCATTATTAATAGCAACTGCCAATTCTTTAACATTTTTCATCAAGGATTTCTTACCCACCGTAGCTCTTTTGACAGTTAACATATCTTTCTTCAAGCTACCAATATCCTTCACCATCGTACCAACAGTCTCATAGAAACCCTTTATAGTTGCATTCTCACCAACATGGTCACTAATCTTGCCACTTTTGTCTTATCACTCCTCTTTCTACATATCTTGGGCATTCAAAATCTCAATGTTGTTCGTGACCTAATTCTCCTCCCCCTCCTTATCCTATCCCTCATCCTTTTTATTCTCCTCTGCTTCTTCTTTAGAATCAATCAAGATTTGGCTGATTTCTTTATTGTTTTCCTTACTTGTCTTCTTCCTCTACATTTGCTTTCCAGTAACTTTCCATTTCTTCTTTTTGATAAATTTCCCTTCAAAGGATTCAACCTCAGATTCCAAAATTTCTAAATCCACCACAATCCTTTTCCTCTTAGCCTTATTCCTGCCTTTTTTTCTAGTCTCCTCCGAGTTGCCCTCAGTCTCCGAATCAAGGTTGAAGCTGTTGGCTTCACTCTCCATGTCCTCATTTCTAGCATATTTTACTTTTATAGGTTTTTCAATACTCTTCCCTTTAAGCACTTTATAGACCAAAGCCATAAGACATTGGTGTAGGGCATGGTCACCTTTAGGATCTTTTTGAATCTCCTTGATAGTGTGGTCCATAGTGCAGGCTAGGTAATACGACAAACTCACCTTTTCCTTATGGCGAAAATGGTTGAGAAAAACAAAATGGTGACCATATGCTTTGGTAAACCTACCATCCAAAGTGATATAAGTAATAGTAGCGAATAAAACAAACCTCCATGGCCTGCACATCCATTTCGGGGAATGATAGGAATTTTCAACTTTAACCATTTTCTTGCTCTCATCATCCATTACAAGGAATTTGTATGCCGCTTTATCAGAGATGCTACGGTCCCTATAAAATTTCATGCCCTCTGTGATCATCCCCTTAGATTCAACAATTATATCCTCATCTACAGTCATCATCTAGGACCCGACCAAGATTTTACCACTCTTCCAGTTCTTGATAAAATGTTTGGTGACTATAGGATCTTTCCCACTAAGCCTCTCCATAAACACACTTAAACCCCCCTCCTGAAGGATATCCCACACTTCCCTATTCTTCCTCCAATCTGAGCAGGAGGTAGGTTTGAACCTTTTTTTATTTCCTCCCATCTTTCCTTCACTATCTCTAAATTTCCTTCTCTCAGCTAGTAATCTTCTTCTCTGGTTTCTGTGGATGCCCTGATAAAATACCCAGAATATGTGCCAAAATATAATGAAAAGATACATGAATAAATAATTATTACCTCCATAATAACCTTTCTTCGAAAAAAGAGGAGGGCGCATTTAGAAATTATATTTGATGGTGCCACACAACCTCATCTGGATACAGTCCAGATCAAGCAGAGATTTCATATCACATGCGAGCTCACTCTCTCCATAACTAGTAATAATATCTTCCATTTGGCAAGACAGGTTGGCCGCCCAGTCTGTGCATGAGTTTGCTTCCCCATACACATGTAAAAAACACACATTTCAAATTCCTCACTAATTTTCCTTTCTGCCTCAATAGCATTGCTAATTGTCCAAGAGGGAGGGAACTTCTTATTCAGACAATTTATTATATTTAATGAATCTTCTTCACACCAAACTTTAGTGCATTTGGCTTCCTTATCCAGGACCATCCCATGGTAAGTAGCCATAGCTTCAGCTACATGATTTGTCTAATTACCAATGGGTATACTTTTTATAATTTTGCATCTTCCCCATTTGTCCCTAAGGACCACCCCACATCCTGATATCCCAGGATTGCCCTTTGATGTACCATCAAAGTTTATTTTCATCAGTCCATTGGGTAGGCTTTCCCATATCACTCCCTCTCTAGGATCATTCTGAAAGTGTTCACAAACTTTTAGTCTCCACTTTTGAAAATAGCTTGATCATCCTTATCTTGAGGTTCTGCAAAACCACCTATTATATTCATATTTTCGACCATATTTCTTTTAATTTTCTCAAACACAATTTGAGCCTTAAACACCTTCTCTCTGAAGACTCTTTCGTTCCTCTCTTTCCATATACCCCAACACATATGGGGCAGAGCTAGTTTCCACAACAATGTAGTAAATTTGTTCTTTGAAGGATGGTACCAAGAATTAAAAACCTCTTGAATTAACTTTGGGAAACTCTAGCTGATTTTGAATTGATCTAGACATCTTCCCCAAACCTCAACAGAAAAAGGACAGTGAAAGATCAAATGATTGATGGTCTCCTCATTCTGCAAGCAAAGAAAATAGACACTTGGCATACACATACCTCTTTTTTTGAGGTTATCAATAGTTAGAATTTTATCTTGAAGGGCTGTCCAGAAAAAGATCTTGATCTTAGGGGTAAGGCCTTTCACCCAGGCCTTGGCCAAGCAAGGAATCTCCATATTAAAATACTTATGATAGTAGAGAGAAGCCACATTGAATTTACCATTTTTAGTGAGTTTCCATATTAATTGATCTTCTTCTTCCACCACCACCATGGAGTTCACAATTTTGTTCAAACTTCCCAAGGTCTCATCCACCTGAGATAAATCCTTCCATTGTCAATCTTGCCAATAATCACCCACCATTGATCCATATCTTTCCTTGCACTAGTTCTGGAATCTTCTCCACTTTGGGATATCAGTCAAAGGGAACTCGAGCAACCAGGAATCTTCCTAGAATTTGATGAGATTCCCATTCCCCATCTTCCATTTTGCTCCTTTGAAAATTAAATCTCTTGTTCTAGTGACATTTTTCAAAATATTGGAACTGATTGGGATATCTTTGGCTTTGAGGAAACTTTGAAGAGTGGGATATTTCCTTTTATACTTATTGTCCCAAATCTGTTTCCATTCTCCCTAATTTTTATACCCTCTCCAGATCTGCTTTGCCATAAGGTATTCATTCATGTCTCTAATTCTTCTAAGACCTAGACCTCCCTTTCTTATTGGCTTATAGACCTTGTCCCATGCAATCCAATTCATTCTCTTTTTCTGCTCAACCCCTGTTCACAAAAAATTTCTTTGGATCTTTTCAATAACCTCTTCACACTTGGCAGGAATTCTAAAAAGGCTCATGACATAAAGAGGGATACTTTGAAGAGTTGACTTCAACAATTGAACCTTACCAGCTTGGCTAAGAAGAGAGCCCTTCCAGCCAACTCGCTTTTTATGGAATTTATCAGCCAAAGTTCCCCAGAAAGAATCAAGAGGATCTTGGCCTAAGGGAAGCCCCAAGTAAGATGCAGGAAGACTCCGTAATTGACATCCCAAGATATTACTTATCTTGATCTTTCTTCTCTTTGGAGTGTTGATAAAATAAACAAAGCTTTTGGAACAATTAATTATTTGCCTAGAAGCAGAACCATAACTATCCAAAGCTTTCTTTAAACTTCTAGAATCATGCACTCTAGTCTTCCCCATAATTATAGAGTCATCCACAAACTACTAGTGGGAACAGACCCGATCCGCTGAAGAAGGCTTCAACCTGCAAAACTCCCCCTTCTTGACCAACTTCCCTATACCTCTCCCCAGACATTCCACCATAATAATAAAAATAACTAGAGAAAGAGGATCTCCGTGTTTGAGTCCCCTTGAGGACTTGAAAAAAGGGGAGAGAGAACCATTAATTAATACAAAGAAAGAAGCTAAAGACACTAATTGCCTTATAAGACTGATACTTCTAGCACAAAAGCCAAAGGCAGACAGAACTTCCATCATGAAATCCCAATCCACTTTGTCCTAGGCTTTAGATAAGTCTAGCTTCAGAAGAAAGCATTCCTTTTTAGAATAAGATAAAAAAAGAATGTTTTCATGGACTGATATTATCGATTCTTGTGTTGATCTTGCAATCAACCATCCCTAGTCAGAGCCACTATTGCGACTCATTAATTTTGAGTCAAGTATTGAGGCCCAATTAGAATTTTTTCTTTGCATTTCCAAATGAGTTTGTTTGAATGGCCTAGTTAGAGAGAGGGTAAAATGGAGCCAGTTGATTTTTAGGGGGTAAGGCTTTGGAAACTTGTTGTACACCTTTTATTTGCCTATGTAGTGATTTGAAACTTTCAAATTTCAGTTTGGAGAAGTTTACCAGGTACCCATTTCAAGGGGTGAGCTGAAAGTGCATTTTAGGCACAAATGCAGATTTTATTGAGTAGCCTACTTTGAGTGATTGTATCTTTTTCCCTATTTATTGTCATGAAAAAATTAAAAATGGATTAAATTTTATGCATAAATGTGAGTTAGCCTACAAAATTTCAAGTCTTGACGAATTCATTTGCTCAGTTTTTGAAGATCGATCCATTTGCAGTTTGTGTGGTTTGACTAGTCCCTGTTTCGATAGCTAGTTGGAGCCCTGTTTCACACGAGTGTAAAAGCTGCCTCAATGGGTGTCATGATATAATGTTTATTATGGGCTATTGTTGGTATAAATGATGAGCTATGTTTCAAGTTTCAAGCCTCTGCCAATCCGTTTGATCGGTTTTCAAAAGGGTTCATTGAGTCATCGTTTTCAGTGATCCGTACTTTCAGTGCTATATCAGTTAAAGTAGCCATTTTCATGAGCACGCCATTTGCACCCAGTCAGACTTTTGGTCAAACCGAGAATTCAAATATTTAATATGTACTTCAAGGTACCCATGTTTCAAATTTGAGGTCTACAGAGGTCGTTTGATATTTTTAAGAAAGGCATCATGTGTTGCCAAAACATTGACTTCATTAGGTCTGTAGTGTCAACAAAGCCAATTGGTCATTTTCGCCAGTTAATATCTTTTCGCTCAGGACTCGTCTTGAGAAACCATTTGGTAGATTTCATCCTTGTATATCAGAGTACACACCTGTCAGATGGCAAGGTCCTAAAAGGTGTTTTGACTAGCTTGAAAATTACGTCTTCGCGATTAAATGCAAAAATGTGGCGTAATTGCCAGAAGGTTGCAAAATTCAATTTAATGATCCAAAAATGATGTCGATCATTTCCAGAGGTGTGTTTAAGGTTCCTAAATCATTTCAGAGGTCAGTTGCATGAAAATGGAATTTTTTTTAGTCAGACCCACTTTGGGGCCCGACCTAGCTCACGCCCATACATTAATTTTACAGGCGACTTGGCCCTTTGAGCAATTCCAGAATAGTATTGACATCCATTTGTTGGAGTACAATATTTGTATGTTTCCCACCAGAGGATAATACAAAATGGGAATGCCTCTTGTAGTCAAAACAACCAAGACATTTTATGAGTTCATGGTAAACACACAAATACTGGTGTAATTTTGAAATGAAATGAAGCAAGTAATTGAAATTCATCACTACCAGAGTTTGAAGGGTGACAAAAGAAAATGGAAAGGAGAATCAAGAAGTTACAAGAATGGGAAAATGAAGCTATTTGCAAATACATTTGATAGATGTAATGTTTAATTCCAATACCTTTGCTAAACCCTCCTTGCTGTGTGTGAAGTGCGTGGCATGGGTAAAGTCCATTAAATTTCAAAACAAGTGCATTGCCAGCAAGTGAAAAGTTATTGTGAGTTTTGAGATGTGGTTATTTGCATAGGAACCTTCAGCAACCCTGGCCAAACATCTTTCCTATGTGGAATGGCATTGAAGGCCATGAGAAGGCTCCAGAAAATGTAAAGTGTAGAAGCAAATAGCAGTTGATCCTCCCATCTACATGATGTTTCCCCCTCTACATGGCTAGTAAAAGGAGTTAAAATAAGTTCAAATCAAATGCAAACAACAGTCAAGAATTCCCTAGCACATTGAATTGGAGTGGCAGCACAACATGTTGAAGATGGAGGCATGGAATAAGTTTTAAGAATTTCAATTCCAATGCAAGTGCCAAAGTCCTCCCTTCTTGCGTGGCTTTGGCAAAAGGCTGCAAACTCTATACAAATACAAATTCGACCCTTTCCAGCAATCCTTGCTTCCTCCCTATTGCCATGGGTTTTGGTGTAGGCATTTAAACTTCCAAAAGTGCAGATTTGGCTGGTGTAAAACCATTTTCCCAAAGTCCAGAACTGAAAATAACAGTCAAATGCAAATTGCTAGGCACATGGTGTTTCAAGGAATTTGCAAAGCTTATTTAGTGTTTGAAGGAACCTGCAGAAGCCAAAGTGTCATGTGGTTGAAGTTACGGGCAACACCAAAAACCATCAAACAAATGCAACAACAGTCAAAACCCCTAGCTCCCCTGCGTGGTATGTGGAGCAAACATGGAGTTTTCAATAAATCGCCATTGGTAGTTGTTAAGCCAAAGTCTCGTGACTGGGAAAAGGGTCGTGGAATGGTGTAAAGAAAGTGCATACTGGCAAACTTGAAGTTTCATATTGAAAATTTTCAAAAAATACACAGTCCCAGGCGAATTGCTTTATCCCACATTCGTTGGGCAATGTAATTTTTTGGCATTTATAAGCAAAGCTCCACCCATGCATAGTGTCAAAGCTTTGGGCTTTTGACGGATGGTGCCCTTTGGGCACCCAGGCGGACCCCGCACGCGTGGGTGCAAATCCCAAGGTGATCGAGAAGGTGACAGATGGTGACATGTGGACCCCATGTAGGCACAGTTCTCGAGGTAGCCAGGCAAATTTTTGTAGAGAAAGGCCGACTTAACCAGCGAGCAAGTTTGGAGAAGATCAACGGCTCACATTGATTCACGAAGGGAAGATGATCAAAAAATACACTTTGCGAAATAGCGAAATCCAGGTGCACGGAAACTAAGGTAAAGATCGAGCAAGTTCTGAGCAGATCAACGGCCCACGCGATTTCAGAGCTTGAAGATGCACGAAGGTTAAGGGTCGTGAATTGGTGAAAGCCAGGTGGCAATGTGACATGGCGGTCTAGTAGATGGGTTCTATCCCAGTGGCACATTGGTGGCGGTGATGTGGCACACACGTGGCATATAGGTGGACAGACAAGTGGCAAAAAATTAAATAGGGCCACGTGGCAGGGCGTTAGGGCATAAAAAGGGCCAAAAAATTAAAATTAAGATCAGATTAATGATATAGTTTCAACTATATTAAAAAATGAAATATTTAAATGATTGTGCACACTTGAAGAATTAATTCGCTCAGGGCTCAATTTTAGGCCAAAATACCAAGTATTATATATCGCCAGAAAGCTCTCAGGATAAGGAATCTGATCAAGTAGTTTGTTTCAAAAGATATGGGATATTTTGAGAGAAGTTTCCATGGGATTGAAGAAGATATTTTTGCAATTAAGGAAAAAGAAGACACATGGCATGTTCTGATGGATTCTGATCTTTCCCTCCTCTTCTTATTCTCAATTCTTCTCAATTGTAAGGGTTCTAGAATTTTGGAGGAAGGGCTCCAGTTTTCATGGGTTCCATTTTCTGAATGTCTTGACCCAAATGTGTACAATTCTATAGATCTGTTTAGGGTATAGAGATTGCAGTACAGTGTTGTAGATGTGGTTTCTTAGTTGTAGGTCTTACTTGTGTCAGGCATGAGTAAAATTTCCACAGTATTGTCTCTGTGTAAGTATTTCATTATTATGAATTTAATCCTCAAGGAGGATGAAATTTATCAATTTCAAGGAGGTTGTGTGATTGCTTGTGGGTATCCTTCAATGAAGGTTTTAAACTTTGTAATCAGTCATGAATAAATGAAATATGTGTCCCAGATCTGATAATTCTATGAATAAATTGAGTAATGCATTAGTATAAGGTGTTAATGCAGGAATATCATTTAAGGAGAACCAATTTTGTGACTAGGATGCACATTTACAGTTTTGTGTGTGACTCTGTTGCCCAATGAACAAGGAACTGGTCTTATAGATTTGGGGATAGCTTCAGATTAATTCAAATTAAAGACAAATATATTTCCCTTTATGTTTAGGGGTGTGTTCTTCTCATTCCAAGCTCTGTTTTCATTTATGATTTATACAGATCTAGCCAATCTGTAGTGTGTTTCTAAATTGGGTGAGTTTGTGGAATTCTCTATCTACTTCATTGATGCTATCATGGTGAGTGAATAAGTTTGATTCAGTGCATCAAAGGGTGTCCCCCCCTAGGTCTAGCAGAACCTGAAGTGCAGGAGGATCAATTAGGGTCCTATGTTATGTTGTCCAAGCCCTGATGTGTTTTGTAGACTGAAATTGACCATTTCATAGAAGGATTGCAGGTGTTCTTTGGTTATCACTTTTGGTGAACAACAAAAATGGCGACTCTACTGGGGAATGTGTTGTAATAATTCATGTTGAATCGAATCCCATGAGTCTAGCCAAAATTCATTTGGGGAAGAGTCTTACAAGTGTACAAATCTGAAAGTCATTTTCTGATTTGGAAGTGTGTATCCTAAAAAGTTTTGTTGCTATGAAACTTGAAAATATTATGTGACTCTGCTGTGTGTGGTGAAACCTAGAAATCTGAAAGTGTTTTAGAGTGAAAATCACTGTTTAGATTTTATTCCTCTTCAAGGAGGTGGCAACTTTGTAAGAACAAACCTAAGATTTGGAGGAGTTCTTCAAATTTCTAGTCAGAAGTGAAGTGAACAGCAGAAGCAATTTTATCTCCAAGTATTTCTCAAAGTATTAATGAGACAATTCATGTTCCTTATGAGGTAAAAAAGTCACTGTTAAAAGGAAAAGAAATTTAAAGTATGCATACTTCATGTTTTTGAAATAAATTTCAGCTAAATGATCAAAGAAGTATGTAGTTCTGAAGTTAATGACTGCAAAGTTTTAAAAGAATTCATAAAATAGTAAGATGCATGATAATGGTTCAGTGAATGCTATAAAATTGATGGATCCAGATCTAGTTCCTAGATCCAAGAATCCTTTGTCAAATCTGAAAGAGATCAATAGAGAAATTATAATATGTCTTCAAATGATCCAAGAGAGATTTGTCTGGTTGTTAAAAAGGAAAGTAGGGACAAGAAAAAAAGAAGAATCATCATATGTTTTCTATGGAAGATTTTTAGCTACATCAAATGAGCTTTCAGCTAATGCTAGACCCCATGAGTCTGTTTTGATTGAGTTATTCTTAGAACTTTATGATCTCGACTCAGTTAATTGGTCTACTGCCTTCAGAGAAGAATGTGTTGAATGTATTAAAGAATGGATAGATATGATTGAAAGAATTCAATCTGGAAATATACACAAGATTAAAAATAATGAAGGAGATGAGCCCCTGAGTGGATGTACCTCCTATGATGCTAAATGTGATTATTCTCAGTATGACAGTTTAGATGTGTATTCAGAGCGAGAAGAAATTTGTGAGAATAGTATTTGTTCAACTAATTATGAGCCCATTGAGGTTTCAGATGCTAATGATGTAGATCACCTTGTTGTTGATTTCAATCCACAAAATGTTGGCAAACAAAGTTGTGAAACTATGTTGCAACATGTAGCAACACATTATGAGCAGTGTGATAAAGGATATGATGCAGATGCAAGTTGTTGTGATGATGAAATAAATGTGCATAGAAACATGAGCACTGCGGATCCAATACCTTTATCAGATTGGGACAATGTTTGCAGCTAAGAGGATGAAGCCAAGGAAAATGAAAATGAAGGAGGTTCACTAAGTAGTGAACAAATTTTAGAACTCTTAGCTACTGATTTTTAGAGATATGGATTCAAAAATGTGCCCAATCTTTCATACCCATTCAGTATATGTTTTGATACTGATATGTTTTTTAGGGTGTGAAAAATGATACATATGATGTTGATTCTCTTCCTATGTTTGATAGACAAAATGATAATGCATATATGGTTGATAGATATGATGATGTAGATTCATATGTTGATATGAACTCTAGCTTTGATATGCATTATGTGGATCTACCTTTTAAAAGACATGACAGATCTGAGGTGTTTTTCTCAGATTTGCGAGGAAACAAGTAAAAATCATGTATTTTCATGTGTGCAAAATGCTGATAGTTTTTGTGATCAGCAAGTTGAAGTGCAGTCATGTTATGAGGAAGTTTTCCTCTCTAGTTTGCAGGATATTATTGTGAAAGAGTGTTTATTATTTCAGCAAACTAGCAATAAAGATCTATCTGACATTCCCAACTTTCAGAGGGAGTCAGATTACTTCTCATTTCAGCAGAGAAGTAATGGTAAAAAATATGGAACTCTTTGGTCAGTGACCAATCCTCTCAGCATGTGTTTGATTTTCAAAGATATCATGACTATGAACATGTCACTGATTATGTTTTATGTGATCAGCTAATTAGAAGTGGAAGTGTTTTTGATCAGGCGGATTGGAATGATGATCTCAACTTACCTCTGGTTTGTGGAAAAGAGAATCATGTCTTTGATAGAGGTAAAAATTGATTTAAGTTTTGATGGCCCAGGGCCATTTATAAGTTGTATATTTTGTATAGTTGCTTTGCTTTAGTTGTGTGGTTTTCAATAAGGATGCCCTATTTTTGAGAAGAGAAGAGATATGATCCGTCTTTTGGATGGTCTACTTAACCATAGATTCTAGATTCTTGTGTTGATCTTGCAATCAACCATCCCCAGTCAGAGCCACTATTGGGACTCATTAATTTTTAGTCAAGTTTTGAGGCCCAATTCAAATTTTCTCTTTGCATTTCCAAATGAGTCTGTTTGAATGGCCCAGTTAGAGAGAGGGTAAAATGGAGCCAGTTGATTTTCAGGGGGTAAGGCTTTGGAAACTTATTGTACACCTTTCATTTGGCCTATGCAGTGATGTGCAACTTTTAGAATTTAGTTTGGAGAAGTTTACCAGGTAACCATTTCGAGGGGTGAGCTGAAAGTGCATTTTAGGCACAAATGTAGATTTTATTGAGTATCCTACTTTGAGTGTTTGTATCTTTTTCCCTATTGATTGTCATGAAAAAATTCAAAAAGGATTCAATTGTATGCATAAATGTGAGTCAGCCTGCAAAATTTCAAGTCTTCATGAATCCATTTGATCAGTTTTTGAAGATCAATCCATTTGCAGTTTGTGTGGTTTGACTAGTCCCTGTTTCGCACGTGTAAAAGTTGCCTCAGTGGGTGTCATGATAGAATGTTTATTCTTAGCTATTGTTGGTATAAATGATGAGTTATTTTTCAAGTTTCAAGCCTTTTCCAATCCGTTTGATCGGTTTTCAAAAGGGTTCATTGAGTCATCGTTTTCAGTGATCCGTACTTTCAGTGCTATATCAATTAAAATAGCCATTTTCATGAATGCGCCATTTGCACCTAGTCAGAATTTTGGTTGAACAAAGAATTCAAAGATTTAATATGTACTTCAAGGTACCTGTGTTTCAAATTTGAGGTTCTATGGAGGTCGTTTGATATTTTTAAGAAAGGCATCATGTGTTGCTAGAACATTGACTTCATCAAGTCCGTAGTGTTGACAAAGCCAGTTGGTCATTTTCACCAATTAATATCTTTTCACTCGGGACTTGTCTTGAGAAACCGTTTGGTAGAGTTAATCCTTGTATATCAGAGTACACGCCTATCAGATGGTGAGGTCCAGAAAAGCGTTTTGACTAGCTTGAAAATTACGTCTTCGCGATTAAATGTGAAAATGTGGCGTAATTGCCTGAAGGTTGCAAAATTCAATTTAATGATCCGAAAATGATTCTGATCGTTTCCAGAGGTGTGTTTAAGGTTCCTAAATCATTTCAAAGGTCAATTGCATGAAAACAAAACTTTTTTTGGTCAAACCCACTTTGGGGCCCGACCTGGCTCGCGCCCATGCATTAATTTTACTGGCGACTTGGCCCTTTGAGCAATTCTAGAATAATATTGACGTCCATTTGTTGGAGTAGAATATTTGTATGTTTCCCACTAGAGGATAATACAAAATGGGAATGCCTCTTGTAGTCAAAACAACCAAGGCATTTTATGAGTTCATGGTAAACATACAAATACTGGTGCAATTTTGAAATGAAATGAAGCAAGTAATTGAAATTCATCACCACCAGAGTTTGAAGGGCGACAAAAGCAAATGGAAAGGAGAATCAAGAAGTTACAAGAATGGGCAAATGAAGCTATTTGCAAATACATTTGATAGATGTAATGTTTAATTCCACTACCTTTGATAAACCCTCCTTGTTGTTTGTGAAGTGCATGGCATGGGTAAAGTCCATTAAATTTCAAAACAAGTGCATTGCCAGCAAGTGAAAAGTTATTGTGAGTTTTGAGATGTGGTTATTTGCATAGGAACCTTCAGCAACCCTGGCCAAACATCTTTCCTATGTGGAATGGCATTGAAGGCCATGAGAAGGCTCCAGCAAATGTAAAGTGTAGAAGCAAATAGCAGTTAATCCTCCCGTCTGCATGATGTTTCCTCCTCTACATGGCTGGTAAAAGGAGTTAAAATAAGTTCAAATCAAATGCAAACAACAGTCAAGAATTCCCTAGCACATTGAATTGGAGTGGCAGCACAACATGTTGAAGATGGAGGCATGGAATAAGTTTTAAGAATTTCAATTCCAATGCAAGTGCCAAAGTCCTCCCTTCTTGCGTGGCTTTGGCAAAAGGCTGCAAACTCTATACAAATACAAATTCAACCCTTGCCAGCAATCCTTGCTTCCTCCCTATTGCCATGGGTTTTGGTGTAGGCATTTAAACTTCCAAAAGTGCAGATTTGGCTGGTGTAAAGCCATTTTCCCAAAGTCCATCACTGAAAATAATAGTCAAATGCAAATTGCCAGGCACATGGTGTTTGAAGGAATTTGCAAAGCTTATGTAGTGTTTGAAGGAGCCTGCAGAAGACAAAGTGTCACGTGGTTGAAGTTAGGGGCAGCACTAGAAACCATCAAACAAATGCAACAACAGTCAAACCCCCTAGCTCCCATTGGCAGCTATTAAGCCAAAGTCTCCTAACTGGGAAAAGGGTCGTGGAATGGTGTAAAGAAAGTGCATATTGGCAAACTTGAAGTTTCATATTGCAAATTTTCAAAAAATACAAAGTCCCAAGCAAATTGCTTTATCCCACATTCGTTGGCGTGTGGGTGTGGATCCCAAGGCGATCGAGAAGGCAATAGATGGCGACATGTGGACCCTATGCAAGCATGGCTCCCAAGGTAGTCGAGCAAAATTTTGCAGAGAAAGGTTGACTTAACTAGCGAGTAGGTTTGGGGAAGATCAATGGCTTGCATTGATTCATGAAGGGAAGATGATCAAAAAATACCCTTCATGAAATAGCGAAATCCACATGCATGCAAACCGAAGTAAAGATCGAGCAGGTTCCGAGTAGATCAATGGCTCGCTCGATTTTAGAGATTGAAGATGCATGAAGGTTAAGGGTCACGAAATGGAGAAAGCCAGGCGACAATGTGACATGGCGGTCCAATAGGCGGGTCCCGTCCGAGTGGCACATAGGTGGCGGTGATGTGGCACACGCGTGGCGTACAGGTGGATAGACAAGTGGCAGTGACATGGCCGACAAGTGGCGAAGTGATGAGGTGTCATCTGAGGTGGCACCCAGTGGACCCCATCGACCAATCAGAGACCACCACATGGCCGGGCGTCAGGGCATAAAAAGGGCCAAAAAATTAAAATTAAAATCAAATTAATGATATAGTTTCAACTATATTAAAAAATGAAATATTTAAATGATTGTGCACACTTGAAGAATTAATTCGCTCAGGGCTCATTTTTTGGCCAAAATACCAAGTATTATATATCATCCGAAAGCTCTCAGGATAAGAAACCTGACCAAGTAGTTTGTTTCAAATGATATGGGATATTTTGAGAGCAGTTTCCTTGGGAATGAAGAAGATATTTTTGTAGTTAAGGAAAAAGAAGACACATGGCATGTTCTGATGGGTTATGATCTTTCCCTCCTCTTCTTATTCTCAATTCTTCTCAATTGTAAGGGTTCCAGAATTTTGGAGGAAGGGCTTCAGTTTTCATGGTTTCCATTTTCTGAATGTCTTGACCCAAATGTGTACAATTCTATGGATCTTTTCAGAGTATAGAGATTGCAGTGTAGTGTTGTAGATGTGGTTTCTTAGTTGCAGGTCTTACTTGTGTCAGGCATGAGTAAAATTCCCACAGTGTTGTCTCTGTGTAAGTATTTCATTATTATGAATTTAATCCTCAAGGAGGATGAAATTTATCAATTTCAAGGAGGTTGTGTGATTGCTTGTGGGTATCATTCAATGAAGGTTTTAAACTCTGTAATCAGTCATGAATAAACGAAATATGTGTCCTAGATCTGATAATTCTATGAATAAATTGAGTAATGCATTAGTATAAGGTGTTAATTCAGGAATATCATTTAAGGAGAACCAATTTTGTGAATCAGATGCACATTTATAGTTCTGTGTGTGACTCTATTGCCTAATGAACAAGGCACTGGTCTTGCAGATTTGGGGATAGCTTTAGATTAATTCAAATTAAAGACAAATATATTTCCCTTTATGTTTAGGGGTGTGTTCTTCTCATTCCAAGCTCTATTTTCATTTATGATTTATACAGATCTAGCCAATTTGTAGTGTGTTTCTAAGTTGGGTGAGTTTGTGGAATGCTCTATCTGCTTCATTGATGTTGTCATGGTGAGTGAATAAGTTTTATTCAGTGCATCAAAGGGTGTCCCCCCCTAGGTCTAGCAGAACCTCAAGTGCAGGAGGATCAATTGGGGTCCTATGTTATGTTGTCCAAGCCCTGATGTGTTTTGTAGACTGAAATTGACCATTTCATAGGAGGATTGTAGGTGTTCTTGGGTTATCACTTTTGGTGAGCAACACTTCTCTCCTTGAGTAGCAACACCCACTCATCAATCTGGATATCAGAATAAGACTATGAAGTTTACCAGATCGATGCAACTCAATGCATCTAGTTAATACCAGGAGGGGCAATCATCCCTAACTTCTCTCTTAGATATACAAATGTATCTGTAGGCAAAGGCTTTGTGAAGATATCTAGAATCTATTCCTTTGTAGATACATACTCTAGTCTGACTTCTTTCTCATTCACCTTCTCTCTCAAACAATGAAATTTTATGGATATATCTTTTGTTTGAGAATGCAACACCAGATTCTTATAAATATTGATAGCACTTGAATTGTCATGATATATAATAGTAGGCTCATTATAAACAACTCTAACATCCTTCAACATCTACTACATCCAAATTACCTGAATATAGTTACTAGCAACAACAATGTATTCAACTTCTATAGTAGATAAAGAAATAGCATCTTGCTTCTTACTTGCCCAAGAAATCAAATTATTTCCCAAAAAGAATGATCCACTGGTAGTGATCTTTCAGTCATCAATATCACCTTCCCAATCAGCATCTGTATAAGCACTCAAAATGAAATCATCATTTTTCAGATACCACAAACCATAATTAATTGTTCCCTTCAAATATCTGAATATCCTCTTCATAGTAGTAACATGACTTTCCTTAGGACCATCTTGGAATCTTACAACAAGACATAAAACACTCATAATGTCAGGTCTAGTTTGAGTCAAATATAGCAGTCCACCAATCATTGATCTATACAGGGTTTGATTATCCTTTGGAGATTCATCATCTTTTGAAATATTGCATCCAGTTACCATAGTAGTTCCAATAGGTTTGGAATCATCTAACTCAAACTTATTCATTAATTCTTTCACATACTTTGATTGAGATATGGAAATACCTCTATCAGTCTATGTAATTTGCAATCCCAAAAAAAATTCATCTCACCTATCATAGACATCTCAAACTCTTTTTGCATATAATCTGCAAACTTCTTGCCCAAATCATCATCTGCTCCAAAAATAATATCATCAACAAAGACTTCAACAATCAAAATATTATCATCATCAATCTTGAAGTATAATTTATTATTAGTAGTACCTTTACAAAATCCCAATTTCATCAAATACCTATCCAATCTGGTGTACCAGGCTCTAGCGGCTTGTTTAATTCCATATAATGCTTTCTTCAATCTACATACCATGTCTCCTTCATCTGTCAATGAAAATCCATCCAGTTTCTCAATGTAGACTTCCTCTTCCAATTCACCATTCAAAAAGGCTGACTTCAAATCCATTTGATATACCTTGAATTTATTATGAGAAGCATATTCAAGAAATAATCTAACGACTTCAATTCTAGCTACCGAAGAAAAAGTATCCTCAAAATCAATACCTTTCATTTTTTAATATCCCTTACATACCAGTCTTGCTTTGTTTCTAACAACTTCTCCATCTTCATTTAGTTTATTTAGGAACAACCATTTAGTACCAATTTATTTCTTGTCTTTAGGTCTCAGAACAAGTTCCCATGTATTGTTTCTCTTAATCTGATTTACCTCTTCCTCCATGGCTTTTACCCAGTTTTCATCTTTACAAGCTTCAACAACATCTTTAGGCTCAATTTTGGAAATCAGACATGTCTCTTCAACAACAATTCTTCTCCTAGTCATCACACCTTTATTTTTATCACCAATAATATGATTCTCTAAATGATTTAATCTTACATACCTATGGGTCATCTGATTGTTCTGGTTTTTAGTCTCTTGAACTTCTTCACCACTAGTAGCATCTGGGTTTACTGACTCTTCTGTATCACTTTGTTTCATGCTCAGAGTTTGCACTTGTTTTGAAGTAACATCCTGATCATTGGATTCATATCCGCATGTTCTGATTTGCTTCTCATGATACTCATCAAACTTCACATTCGTACTTTCCACTATTTTTCTCAGTCTTTTGTTGTAACACCGATAGTCCTTTCTCTTAGTATAATATCCCAAAAATATTCCTTCATCACATTTTGCATCACATTTTTCTATATCCTCATCTCTTTTGATATACCATTTGCTTCCAAAGATTTTGAAATATATAACTGTAGGAACATGACCAAACCATAATTCATAAGGGGTCTTACCATAATCACATTTTATATGCACTTGGTTGAATTTGTACACACTAGTGCTAACAAATTCTCTCTAATAGATATGCAGAACATTTCCTTGAATTATCATAGTTCTAGCAGCATCCAAAATAGTTTTGTTCTTCATTTCAACAACTCCATTATGCTGAGGGGTTTGTGGAGCAAATAACTATCTCTTGTTTGCATGCTCTTCTCAAAAGGAATTAAACTCATTTGATGTGAATTCTCCTCCTCTGTTAGATCTTAGGCACTTTAGCTTCAATCCTATCTTTATCTCTACTCTATCTTTGAATATTTTGAATTTCTCTAGTTCTTCAGATTTCTCCCTTAGAAAAGTGACCCACATCATCTTGGAATAGTCATCAATCAACAACATAAAGTATCTGTCACCATGCAAGATTCTCACCCTAGAAGGTCCACATAAATCAGTATGCACAAGATCTAATAACCCATTATATATATAATTTTCTCTTGAATGAAATTCTTGTTTTCTTTCCCATTTGACATTCTTTACACACCAGATTAGTAGGCTTCACTAGCTTAGGCAGATTTCTAATAGCTTGGGTAGAACTTATCTTAATCATGCAATCAAAGTTAAGATGAAACATCCTTCTATGCCAGAACCAACTTTCATCAATCTGAGTAATCAAGCAACTTTTCTCACCAACATTAAAATGAAAGATATTACATTTATTTTTAGTTCCTAATGCAATTTATATACCATAGCTATTCAAGATCTTACATTTCTCATTCTTGAATTATAAATCATATCCCTTATCAACCATCTATCCAAAACTCCAAATATTATGCTTCAAACTTTCAACATATAAAACATCATCAATATTATGCTTACCATCAAGAGAAATAGAACCTCTGACATAGATTACACAAGCTTTGTTGTCTCCAAATATTACTACACCACCATCATACTCCTCTGTATTCATAATTTTACCTTTATCACCTATCATGTGATGTGAACAACCAGTATCAGTCACCCATTCATCTTTATCTTCAATCTTAGTAGTCATGGCTTTTTATTCAATAATGTAGCTTGTAGAATCAACATGTACTATATCATCTTCCTTGATAGCAATGAACAAAAAATCATCTTCTGAATTCCCTTTCTTAGACTCATCATTTGTCGCACCTTCATCAGTAGCATAATAACATTTTTTTTTATATCTATACTTGCGATTAGGCTACTATGGTTTATCATACTTTAACACTCTTTCTGCTCTTTCAGGACATGTAGAAGCAAAATGTCCTATCTTATTGCATGAAAAAAATTTCAAAGGTAACTTCCCTTCATACTTATAGTCTCCCTTAGGCAATCTTCTCACAATAAGTGCTTCAAGCTCTTCCAATTCTCTTTTTTGTTCTCCGATCTCTCTCATTTCCCTTTCATATCTAGAAACTCTAGTTGAACTCTCTCCCAAATCATACTTCTTCTTCCTGGATAAAGTAGCTTTAAATGCAGTCTCATCTTTTCCATGTGATTCAACAAGTTCTTTCAATTCAAAAGCATCAAGCTTACCAACTAACATATCTCTTGTCATAGTTGTAATAGTCAAGATCTCATCAATAGCAATTGTAGACATATAAAAATGACCACTTTCCTAAGTGAATATTTAATATTGATTTTAACCTCATTCCTCTATTTAATTAAATTTTATTTAATTAAATTATTCACATCCATCTATTTGATTAAATAAGATTCAATTTATTTAATTAAATTCACCTAAGCCTTTGATATCCTTTAATTAAATAAATCACTTTATTTAATTAATTTCCCTTTCTCCCCTTTTAATTAAATTTACATTTAATTAAATTGCTCATGGCAAATAAATAGATATAATTTATTTAAATCACCCACTTGCATTTAATTTGTTGAAATAAAGCAATTTATTTTAATTAAAATTACCCTCCACCCACTTGCATTCTCCTACATCTCCCACTTGCCTCTCTAACCCCCCTTCTAGATTCTTCTAATCACTTCTAAATTAGCCTAACCCATCCCCTAAATATTGTCACATCCCTAAGCAAAGGGAAGTCACTTCTCAAACCCTCAAAGTCTTTGGAAACCATTAAAGGCTTTATGTCTTCAACAAGTTAACCTTGAAAGTATTCCAAACCATTAATGGTTAACTCAACCTGCTTGCGTGATTAGAGACTTTATCTCTAACTCAACCCTCATCTAACCCAAGGGTCTCATCAAGAATTCATTACTTTGACCATGGTTATTCCTTTAAACCTTGCACAAGAGTTTATACTTTGGGTAAAAGTTTTATCCAATGGATAACCTTAACATAACCTCAACCCTTACCTCCTAAGGTAACCATGAGGTCTTCTCAAGCATTTAATGCTTCTTACATCTCCTCTCAAGAAGTCTTATGTTGAAAATTGGCTCCATTTCATTGGAGAGAATTATAAACATGGATTGATAACTTTCAATCCTGACCCTTGTTAAGATTATCTAATCTTTACCCTTCATTGCCCTATTCTTCCTATAAATAGAGCTCTCATTCCTCCATTTTGATCATCCAATTTTCATGCATCTAATATATACTCATTTTTATAGAGCATTTAGTCCATCTTTGAATAGAAATAATCTAATAAACATTTTAGAAGTATTTCTATTATCATAATAATCATAATAGGCTAGCATATCATGTTAGGATAGTTCTTTTACTAATCCTTCCATCTTAATCATCATATACATGTTAGTTTAATTCATACTTGTTAATATCATGCACATCTAGGATTTCATTCATTTTAGATTGGTCAAGTATCCCTCATTATCATTATTGTCATCCCTAAGTCACTTTGCTTAGTGATTTGAGAGCAAAGGAATTGGCTTGAGGGGTCTTGTGAGATATAGAACAATGGAACATCCCTTGGGAAGTTGAGTTATTCCACATAACTACATAACTTGCACCAAGAGTCCCATTGGTGTGTGGACTAGTCCTGAATTCATATTTTTCGTTTCATCATGCAACTTTTCCCACAAACATCAAGTTACAAGAATATTAATAGATGGAGGAGTTGGTCTCAATATCTGTACCTTCAAACTTATCCATGCATTAGCCTTCTTTGAGCAGTCTATTAATCCACACAAAAATATCACCATCAAGGCACATGATGATGAAGAGAGATCATCCAAGGGAACAATGATACTACCTATTCATGTAGGACCGATAGAAAGGGACACTATGTGCCAAGTCTTAGGCATAGAATTGACGTACAATATTTTATTGGGTCATCCTTGGATACATGAAATGCAAGCAGTATCGTCAACCTACCATTAGTGTGTCAAATTCCCATATAATGGACAAGAGATTTCTATATCAGTAGATAATAACCCCTTTTAACATTACAATGCTATGGGGGCAGCCCAAGATAGTTTGGTTCCACACAATAGGGAAGCTCAAACTTCCTCAGCATTAGATCATCATCAAGAAAAGCTCAAATCTCTATCCAGGATTTCAAACAAAAGATAAAAATCAAAGAGTAAGGCATGGGAGAATACTCTTTTGAACCCATGTGTCTATCCAAGTTACCAACATCACCAAAAACTCATGGGCAACCTTCTGCATCGACACATCAAGAAACACAACCCATCACCAAGTTTGATGGCAAATTTATCCAATTGGGCACACTAGAACATGAATTAGAAGAGAAAGACATCCTTAGTTGGCTATATAAGGATGAGGAAGAATTCTGAACTACTACTATGGAGGTAGCCATACCAACACAACAATATGGAAAAGGATTCCTGATCATGCAACGAATGGGATACAATGGCAAAGGACCTATAGGCAAGCATCAAGAAGGCATTACAGAACCATTGGACCCTCCTTCATTGTTTTCTCGAGACAAAACAGGGCTGGGATATGGACACAGTCTATCCCCAAGGCAAAAGAAGAATAAATATCAAAAACCTCAGTGGAAAACAAAGAATAAATACAATGAGGACTCATGGCAAGAGGCACTACACCAAGCAGCAGACACAATAAGGAAAGAGAGAGAACATAAAGAAAAAGAGAAACAACAAGAGGAGTGGGCCATTCAAAGAGAAGAAGCATCTTATGAGGAAGTACACCATGTCCAAGAACCCATTCAAAACAAGGTAGAATCACCTCCTGAAGAAATTACTACTCCCCAAGGGGAAACAATATATGAACAAATGCAAAGAGTATAAGAAGGTTCTGATACGGAATCAGAGAAAACTACAAGACTGGTATCAATTATAAGGGATCTCTTTTCACCTTACAACATACCTGTCAGTAGCATTGAAAGACTCTTGGACAATACTTCTGAAATTGATTCTAATGACTATGAATGGGGTAGTTGTTCAAATGTTACTGAAGATATACTTGAAGGTTCTATTCATACATCCCTTTCTCAAGAAAGACACCGCACAGAAATTAGATTACTTGAATTTGGTCCACAAAATATCTACGAAGCTACAGAAAATGAGAAGTGACACTACGAGCAAGTCTACACGAAAGATGGTACCATCAAAGACCTCAACAATATCATTAACTTAACCAATATCCTAGATAATTTTAATGATACCTCTATCATGACACTTACTGCAACCGACCTCGACCCACCCAATGACTCTTTACGACTCGTATTTCCTGATCTCATTGACTAGGATGAACTTGAACAACATGACTTACCCATATTTCCAGAGGATGAATCCATTATCCATTACCTATGTATAGTCAATCTGGAAACATACTCTACCAGCAAACAATGTAACGATATCTACATTCAGGAGGGTTCCAAGTCTCTTAGTCACAAAAATGAAAGAAATAAAGGATCTATTGCTGAAAACCAATCAATGGTAGTACTAGATCACAAAAAAGTCAAAATAAAGGATGCATCTGAGGGTGAAAACCTTTTTAAGGAACCTAATGCTAGGAGACTTGATACTCTTCCTAAATACTATCAAGACCCATTACCCATATTGATTGAGCCCACTCAATCAATCAACATTAGTACAAAAGAAGCAACTAAAAACATACACCTAGCAGAGTCTCTAACAGAAGATGAAAAACCCGAATTTATCAGATTCTTCAAATAAAAGCAAATCATTTTTTCTTGGTCCTATGTAGATATGCTCAGAGTAGATACACACTTAATCATGCATTATTTATCTATTGCTCCAGGAGCTAAGCCAGTCAAGCAAAAACTAAGAAAGATGAATCTACATGTAGCATTAATGGTCAAAGCTAAACTAAAGAAACTATTAGACGTCGGATTCATTCAACCTATAGACTATGCTTAATGGATTTCAAACATTGTACCAGTTTCAAAACCAAATGGCAGCATCATAATATGCACAAATTTTAGGGATGTTAACAAAGCCTATCTAAAGGATGACTTTCCTTTGCCCAGCATTGACATAATTGTAGACCTCACAGTAGGCCATGCAATGCTATCATTAATGGATGGTTTCTCTGGCTATAATCAAATCAAGATAGCTCTAGAGGATCAAGATAAAACATCATTCACCTATTCATGGGGCATGTATTGTTGGAACGTCATGCCTTTTGGATTGATGAATGTAGGGGCAACTTATCAAAGAGAAATAGCGACAATATTTCATGATATGATGCATACCTTCATGGAGGACTATGTCGATGATTTACTAGCTAAGTCATTTACCCGGGCAGAACATATGAGCATATTAGATAAAATCTTTCAAAGATTGGAGAAATTCTGAGTTAGGCTAAACCCTAAGAAGTGTGTCTTTAGGGTAACATCAAGCAAATTATTAGGCTACATTGTGTCAACAAAAGTCATTGAAGTAGATCTAGCAAAGGTATAGGGCATCATGGATATGCCACCTCCCAAGAACATCAGTCGACTCTGATCTCTACAAGGACGACTCTAGTCAATCAGGTGATTCATAGCCCAACTAGCAGATAAAAGTCTACCATTCAATCATGTGATACATAAGAACATACCATTCAGATGGGAAGCCAAGTGTGCAGAATCATTTTATCAAATCAAATAATATCTAGTGAATCCACCAATTATAGTACCACCAATAGTAGGAAAACAACTCATCCTCTACATATCAATAACTAACATATCATCGGGGACACTATTAGCACAAGAAGATCAAGAAGGAAAGGAACGAGCTATATATTACATCAGTAGGACATTAAATGACTATGAGATCAATTACACATTTATTGAGAAGGCATGTCTAGATGTAGTCTTCATCTCTCAAAAGTTCTGACATTACATGCTATCTCACACAATCAAGCTAGTACCAAAATTTGATCCTCTCAAGTATTTACTCAGCAAAGCAACTCTTATAGGAAGATTAGCTAAATGGGTCATAATTCTCAGTGAGTTTGATATTCATTACATAGAGCATCAGGCTATCAAAGGACAAGTAATTGCAGATCAATTTATTGAAGCACCCCTACTTGATAAGAAACTAATGAAAGTAGAATTTCCAGACAGGGATGTCCTTACTGTTACACCCAAACAATGAACCTTGTATTTTGCTAGTTCCTACACTCAAGATGGCTTGGGTGTTGGCATCTTGTTCATCACTCCTGAAGAGCACACCATACCAAGATCATATAGACTCGTGTTTCCATGCACAAATAATATCGCTGAGTATGAAGCATTGGTCACAAGAATTAAAATGGTCGTGGAATGGAAAATCACGAAACTAAAAGTCTATGGAGATTCCCAACTAGTGATAAATCAGATCAACAATGAATATCAGACAAAAGATGACAACCTATTGCCATACAAAAGAATGGTAGATGACTTCAAACAATATTTTGTACACATCACCTTCGAGCAAATACCAAGGTTGGGCAATAGAGAAGCCGATGCAATGTCTACTATCACTTCACTACTAGAAATTCCAAATCAACAGAGTCATTATGAGTTTCTGGTAGAGCAATTGTTTTCCCCAGCCTATGACAATTATGCATCCCGTGTTATCTATGCCTTAACCGGTTCAGACTCTTTATTATACAGAACAATCTATGAATATCTTAAAACCAATATCCTTCCCATTCACCTATCTCGAAATAAAAAATGCAACTTTATCCGGCAAGTTGCCTGGTATACCTTAACTGCTGATACCCTTTATCGTCGAGGTCTAGATGGTACTCTTCTTCATCGTCTTGATCGTCATGAATCTAAATCTACTTTACACGAGCTTCACAAGGGTATCTGTGGCACACATTCAAGTGGTCCTACTCTCACTAAAAACCTTCTGAGAATGGGGTATTACTGGCCAGCAATGGAAAATGACTCTTATCATTCTGCAAAAAAATGTCCTAAGTGCCAAATCCATGGCAATCTTATCCATGCACCAGCATAGGAATTACAGCCATTTACAACATCTTGGCCTTTCTGTCAATGGGGACTTGATCTAGTAGGTAAAATACATCCTTCCTCTTCAAATGGACACAAGTTCATAATCATTACGACAAAGTATTTCACAAAATGGATCGAAATCGTCCCGCTGACCACAGCAACTGGAAAAAAGATTGCCTCATTTATTCTCAATAATCTGATCTTCAGATATGACATTCCTAGTTGCATCATCATAGACAATGGGCATCCCTTCAAAAATCAGGATGTGTAAGAACTATGTGAACAATTCAAAATCCAACATCGTTTCTCTACACCTTACTACCCACAAGGGAATGGTCAAGAAGAGGCATCAAATAAAATAATATTGAAAATCTTAAAGAAGACAATAAATGATGCAGGAAAGGATTGGCATGTACAACTCAATCCAGCACTCTGGGCATATAGGAGTAGCATCCAAACACCTATAGGGGTTACGCCATATTCATTGGTGTATGGATCAAAAGCAATTTACCTCTTGAGGTAGAAATTCCATCACTCAAAGTATCTTTGAAAGGCCTCATTCCAGAAGAGGAGTATAAGGTCAACAAATTGCAAGAACTAGAGATTCTGGATGAAAAATGACAGCATGCCTATGATCACCTCAAAGCATCTAGAAAAGAAGGGGAAGTTTGAACCTAACTGGTTGGGTCCCTATGTTATCATATCTGCCTATGAACTAGGTGCCTATCAGCTAACAACTTTAGAGGGAGATGTGCTCAATGAACCAACCAACAACATCCATCTGAAGAAATACTATACTTGAGTGGTCTAATGCACAGAAAAGGTGAAAAAATACAAAAAAATCAAAACAACCAAAAAGTGCAATAAAAACAAGTGGTGAAAACATGGCAATAGGCTCTATTTGTGAGGGAACATCTCCTCTATCTATCATTACTAACATCTTTTGTAGCCAAAGTCAAAGCTAATGGCCATCGCCTAACATTTTATACGCAACATTATCCCAGACATACTTAGCGTAGTCATTGTCCTTTCTTATTTAAAGATCAGTCATCATATCCCACCATATCTTGGTAATCACTATAAATATCCACATCAATCGGTATCTATAGCTAGGGGAAACATTCCTATGACTTCAAGCATTCCAACAAAAAGAAAACAAGAATCGCAGCATGCCGAGAAAATCCTGTCAATAACAGCTCATCAGCCGAGAAAACAAAACATAGATCATATTAACAATTTCAACACACAGATGATGGATGATTTTCTGAATTATAATTTTTTTACATCTTGCATTAAGTTTTGACTATTTTTCACTTAAACTTTTTGAATTATTGGATCTCCTAAATTTTCTCAATGATGCATCGAGCTAGAGAAAATGGTCGGAGGGTCTGATATTTTTGAGTTTTCTATTTGTGAGGCAATCACTTGTACTTGTAAAGCGGAAAATTGCGATCGAACCCTAGTTGCTCTCCCCTCTTCTAACTCCAAGGAGAGAGAAGGGAGGTTGCTAGGGTTGATGGTTTTCACTTAGGGAGACTTTACATTCAAAAGAGGGGTTGAAACCCACAAGATCCAATCCCACACAATGCAAGATTGGATTCTAAATGCGTTTCAAGGGTTAAGACAGCAAGGCTACCCTCTTTTGTAAAGAATGTTGATAGAAGAATTAAGCTAGGAATGCATAGAAAGTGAGAAAGATTCACTTATAAACTAAGATAGGGATATAGGATGAAGCTGTGGACCTGGAATTAGCTGTAAAATGTCGATACGGTGCTGTCCTGCAAATTTGAGCAAAAGTTGATAGGACGATGGCGCCCGACGTGCACACGGTCCTCCGAAAAATCCGTGAAACGAAGGGGGATCTGTTCGTCTCTGCACAAGGATTCCAAATCTTCAATTTCAGCCGCGTACCTGCAACCTACACATAGAAAAGAGAAGACGATTGGGGGGTTAGGGATTAGGGGTTTGCATTAGGTCAAACCCCGATTTTGGAATTAACCAAGAAATGAGAGATTGCTGTAAATGTAAATGATTGTAATGTAAAACAAGTACTAATACCTTGTTGTAAGGATGTTTGTATCCTTATGTGCGAAGGTATAGATGTTGTTGTATGTTGTATGTTGTAGTAGTATGTAGTAAGTGATCTCCTCTTCAATGGTTGAATCCTTGTCTTGAATGCAACACTTAGCCTTGAATGGAGACTTAGAAGGAATGCTTGAATGCTTGAATGCTTGAGTATAGTTTCCACGCTTGTACACATATGTCCTTCTTACCCAAATGGGAGAGGAAAATGTAGTTTATATACTTGTCAATTAGGGCTGATAGACTGATTTTTCCGACCTTAGGCCGACCAGGAAATGTTATTTTCCAAATTGCAAACAAAAAGACCCGAGACCCCATAGGAGACCGGGCCCCAAAATAGGGCCAGGGACCAGGGCGCTGGGCGCCCTGGTCCTGAAGGACCAGGCCGCTGGGTGCTCTGGTCCCACCTCCCGGGACAACAGGGTGCAAAGGAGGTTCAGGCCAGGGTGCTTGAAAATGCAGTTTTCAGTGTCATAAACAGGTTTCGGGGTCTCCATTCAGGTTGCAGGTTGCGTCGCCATCGTGAAGACCGAAATGCAGTCGAAATTGCAAGTGTCGCAATTTTAGGACGCTACATTTAGCCCCTACTTTAGCGGGAGTATGTATGCTCATACTTCCGGTAAAGTACAAGGAAACAACATTGAAAGACTTTCACCACGTCAAGGAGGCAAGATACACCAAGCCCCCAGTGGACTAAGGATCTTACGACTTCGATGGACAAAGTAAAAGGGAAGATCACGAGGGAGAACCATGACTGTCAGTAGTAAGGTTCCCTCACTATGAGTCATGCAAGAAAAATACCAAAAAATTTCAAGGCAAAGCTAAGTTCGCCAAGAAATTTTCAAGTATCTTGAAAGGATAGACAGGGTGTATGCCCCCCTATGTTAAAGCGATCACACACGCCTCAACAGGGGTGATTGTTTTAACATAGTGATACACATAAGAAATGAGAAAGGAAAGGATCACGTTATCACAAAGATTTAGCCCCCAAGTGTGAGATAAACCGAAGGATAATAGACACAAAACACAAAGCATGAGGTGACTTCGCTTTCCTCGGGGTCAGTATGCTGTATGATAATTCATGTATATATATCATATGTATGTCTGCATAATTGTTCTTCATTCCCCAATCAAGGAAGGTCACCTAGAAGAAGGGAACACATGTGTCTTTTGAGTCAACATGAGAGAGACCAAAAGAGATCTCAATGCTTTGCATCATCCTCAAGTAGACAACACTAAGGACAACAAATAGAAGAATGAGAATAACACATAGAAGAAGTAACAAAAGAGAGGAGGAGAGAATCTGCTATGCTAATGAAACTAGTCTAGCACGTCATCTACCCCCCGATCTTGTTGATCAATGTTTCGGGAAGGCAGGGAACACGCTAGAGGAGGAACATCCAACACAGCAGATGGAGCTATCACAAGATCCAAACAAGGGCTATGTTCATGTTCCGAGCCACGTTGTTCTTGTCTAGGAGCTAGGATAAGTGCTTTAGAAAATTCATTAGATAAATGGTTATCAATAACAACAAGTTCATATTCACTATCAGAAGCAAGAGGAGTAACATGTTCATCATGAATAACATTTTCATCTATATCATCATCAAGATTTATAAAAATAGGGTCTTTAACTCGCACAGGATCAAGACCATCATGCATCTTATGTTTAGGAGATTTTGGAGAAAATGGAATAATGCTTGTTGAAGGTGTTCTTGGAGATTGCAAAGTTTGAGAAGCAGCTGCTTGAGCCCTAAGACGACGCTTTCATCGGCGTTCACACGCAGAACGATTTCATCTAGTCTTAGTAGGAAGTTGAGATGATTGAGGAGGAGGAATGTTCTCATCCTTATTACTTGGGTGTTTAGGTTGTGGTCTCTTAGGCTGGATAATAGGAGAAGAAGAAGGTCTCTTCTCTCTATAAAAGGGAGAAGGAGGAACTGCTCCATATAAAGGAGGAATATTTGGTTTAGGAAGAAGACCAAGTCCATCATGACGAGGAGGTATAGGTCTACTTTTAGAAGGTTTATTAGGCATAGACATAGTTACATCCATAGGGATGGGTTGGGAATCTTCTTGAGGAAATACATTAGTTTTATCTTTCAAAGGAAGAACTTCCTTCTCAAGAATGATAGGAATGTCAAGTTTAGGTGTTCTAGGTTCACTTAGAGATAGGATCATATCTGTTTTCCACTTTTGATAAGATTTGAAAAGATGATCACTTCGCAGAGGAAGAGATTGGAATTGTTTAGGCCAAAAATAATCAATAGGAACACTAGAAGTTCTTTCAGCTGGTTTAAAGAGACTATGATTGACAGTAACAACTTCACCATTATGGGGAAATTTAAAACACTTGTGAATAGGAGAGGCATTAGCTTTCATGGAAGATAGCCAAGGATAGCCAAGCTTCACACGAAATTGTTCGGATGAAGGAATAATAGCAAAGTTCACATCAAGAGATTTGTTATGGACCTCAATAGGCAATGTAATAGAACCAATTGTAGGAGAAGAAAATGCATCAAATAATTTCACAACCACATCTGTTTTGTCATAGATCACTTGATTCAATTGCAAAGTAAAAAGAAATTCTTCAGTAATAACATTAACCATGCACGAAGGATCAATAAGCACTCCACGGAAAGGTGTATTCTTAACTTTTGCAACTATGTATAAAGGACCATCAGGTGCCCTGATAGTTTCACTAGAATCAAATGTGATGGAAGGTTCTTTAGGGTTTTCTTGCTGCTCTACAAAGTTAATCACATTCGGAGTCATAGACACAAGACCATCAGATGATAAAGAAGAATCATTAGCCTCAATCGCATTAGAGCTATGAGAAGGTAATGGATAAGTAAAAATTTGAAGATTTTGGTTAGGAGGAGCTACAGATGTATTGCCTTTATCATTCACTCCAGAAACAGAGATAGTATTATTATCAATCAAATCTTGAATTTTACCCTTTAAAGAAAAACATTTTTCAGTAACATGCCCAGGTTGACGATGAAAGTGACAAAAAGATTTGTTATCAAAATAAGGTGAAGTAATCTTTGCAGGATCAATTTGCCTTATAGGAGGAAGAGTAAGCACATTTTGTTCCAATAACTTATTCATAATACTATGCAATGATTCATTCAAAGGAGTATACGTTCTTTCTTTCTTGAAAAATTTAGAAATAGGAGGCACACCTGATGCTGCATTCACATTGTTGTTGATGATGTTTTCATTGAATTTGATGGAATCTCTGTTCGGTTTAAACTTCCCAAATGGTTGTTGACTACTATCACCCTTATCACTCGGAGCCATAGGATGTGATTGTTCCATTTGACTCACAGTCAGTTGATAATTGTGAAGAGTTGCACACAACTGTTGGAAAGAAGTAAACTTAGAAAACAGAAGTTTGTCTCGAATATCTTTTTGTAAATTAGAAATAAAGATTCTTTGAATATCATTGTCAGGCACTGGAAAAGAAATTTGAGCATACAAATGCTTATATCTACCAATGAAATCAGTCACTTTTTCTTTAACACCTTGTTTACAATGCATTAAATCAATCAAAGTAACCTTAGGACTTATGTTGTTTTGAAATTGTTGAATGAAAGCATTTGCAAGTTGTTCAAAAGAAGTAATAGAATAAGAAGGCAACGAGCAATACCATTGTAGGGCTTTGTCTCTTAATGTTCTAGTAAACAGTTTGGCAAGCAACCTTTGGTCATAAGCAAAATCGGTACAAATTGTTTGAAAAGTCTTAACATGTGTTAGAGGATCTCCTTTACCATTATAAAGCTCCAAATGCGGGATTTCAACATGTTTAGGAGGGATAGCTCAAACAATGTCAAGAGAAAGTGGGCTCGCAACATCAAATGTGGGCACACTAAACTTAGATTGATTCATAGAGACAATTTGTTGCTGTAAAGAAGAGACAGTTTGTGCAAGATTGTTAATGGTCGCTTCAGTCGAAGAATTCATATTAGACGTGTTAGATTGAGATGGAGGTGTTATGTTATTGAAAGAAGGTAACGAGTAAGGTTGTGGGACTCTATGATAATTAGTCATAGGAGATGATTGGACAGGAGGAACACTACAAGGAGGAATGGAATGGTTAAATGAATTGCCCCCTTGCGTCATGTTCATTTGTAGAGATGTAATAGGAACACTCATTGAAGGAATGAATGAAGAAGTCGGATTAAATGAAGGAAGAGGGTTAATTGAAGAGGAAGGATTGCCCCCATGACTGATGATCATAGGAGGAATGTCTTGTATTGAAGTAGCCATTATGTTTGATGTAAAGGTAGGTATAGAAGTTGTCAAAGGAATAGAATGATTGACTTGAGTGGGAGGTTGTGTATAACCTAAAGTTTCGGCACAACTCTTCATAGGCATCACATTCGAATCCACAATGTGTGCAATACCACGCAAAATATCAATTCCATTCTTATCACTTTGAAGCATATGTTTTAGACCCTCAATTAAAGGAAGAGCTTGACTATCGGGGTATTCTTGAGACATCCATTGTCGAAAATCGTCAAATTGATTATCCAATTTGGAAAGTTGTTCTACAGAAACCTCATGGAGAGCTTCTTCATCATTAGAAGGATTAGAGGAATTACCCATGTCCTCGTTAAAAAGGCTACTCAAATTAGGTTCCATCTCCTCAGTAATTAAACCTCGGCAAGACTTAATTCTACGGCTTCGCCTAACGGGAATAGTGTAAGTAGGGCTTATTGTTGTAAAACTCATGCACTAGAAAGAGAGAGAAGATTTTGAATTTAGAGGTAGCAATTTTCAGTAAAATCAGCCAATCTTCTAGATTTAAGCTGTTAAATGCAATCACGACAGTCTCCCGAAATTTCGAAAAAAATGCCCGAGACCATGGCGCTCGGAGTGCACACGGTCCCTGCAACTTTTTTTGAAATTTGCAGGGGTGAAAGTTATGATGATTTTAAAGCTAATCTGAAAAAATTGAGTGATTTTACGATCTGTAGATAGGCCAAATTAAAGTTGCAATCTCAAAATTGAACCCTACCAAGATTGTCGAAAAATGCAAAATTTGAATTTTGAAAAAGGAGAGGGAAACTGAAATTTTAAATTTTATGATTTTAGAGGGAATGTCAAGAGCAATGCAAATTTTGAAATTTAAAAGTTGACTCAATTTCACGCAAAATTCAATTTTGAAAGCGGAAATCAAAGTTGTTGTAATTAAGCATTTAATTTCAAAAGTCACAAATTGCAAGAATTTGAATAAAGCACTGAAATTTCGAATGAATGCAAACACACTTTTCAGACTTAGGACAGTAAGAACACAATTTTGAAACAAAATTTCAATTTCAACAATTTTTGAATGATTAGAAGCCTTAAACCAAACAATCATAAGACCAACTTTGACTGTAATTTTGAAAGTGTTAGATTTGATAAAATCAGCCAAAATTTTGGATTTTAGTAGGAAAATACAGTAAGATCTTGCTCCCGAAATTTCAGAAAAAATGTCGGGGACGATGGCGCTCGGAGTGCACACGGTCCTCGTAACTTTTTTCCAAATTTTCAGGGATGAAAGATATTGTGATTTTATTGCAGAATCCAAAGTTACAGCTGATTTGGAGATGTTTTGATCAGTGAAATTGTCGGACAAAGGTTGAATCAAGAGGGTTTTAAAAATTAGGGTTTTGACACTTAACCACTTAATTTTCAAAATTAAAGCACAGATATGAATTGATAATTTGTAATAGAAGAGTAGATCTAAAACAAGCATTAATAATTAAACATTTCACAAGTTCAATTACTAAAAAGAAATTTTAGGGTTTTCATGCAATTAACCTCTAAAATTTGCAAAAGATCAAACATGGAAATGTAATCAAGGAATCCAATTTTCAGATCTAACCATGAAAAATCAGAAAGGATGTTTCACGTCGGGTTCACCAAAATGTAAAGCGGAAAATCGATCGAACCCTAGTTGCTCTCCCCTCTTCCAACTCCAAGGAGAGAGAAGGGAGGTTGCTAGGGTTGATGGTTTTCACTTGGGAGACTTTACATTCAAAAGAGGGGTTGAAACCCACAAGATCCAATCCCACACAATGCAAGATTGGATGCTAAATGCGTTTCAAGGGTTAAGACAGCAAGGCTACCCTCTTTTGTAAAGAATGTAGATAGAATGATTAGGCTAGGAATGCATAGAAAGTGAGAAAGATTCGCTTATAAACTGAGATAGGGATATAGTATGAAGCTGCGGACCTGGAATTAGCAGTAAAATGTCGATACAGCGCTGTCCTGCAAATTTGAGCAAAAGTTGTTGGGACGATGGCGCCTGAGCGCCACGGTCCTCCGAAAAATCCACGAAATGAAGGGGGATCTCTTCGTCTCTGCACAAGGATTCCAGATCTTCAATTTCAGCCGCATACCTGCAACCTACACACAGAAAAGCAAAGACGATTGGGGGGTTAGGGATTAGGGGTTTTCCTTTAGGTCAAACCCCGGTTTCGAAATTAACCAAGAAATGAGAAATGCTGTAAATGTAAATGACTGTAATGTAAAACAAGTACTAATACCTTGTTGTAAGGATGTTTGTATCCTTATGTGGGAAGGTATAGATGTTGTTGTTTGTTGTATGTTGTATGTAGCATGTAGTAAGTGATCTCCTCTTCAATGGTTGAATCCTTGTCTTGAATGCAACACTTAGCCTTGAATGGAGACTTGGAATGATCAATTGCTTGAAGGAATGCTTGAATGCTTGAATGCTTGAGTATAGTTTCCACGCTTGTACCATATGTCCTTCTTCTACCCAAATGGGAGAGGAAAATGTTGTTTATATACTTGCCAATTTAGGGTTAATAGACTGATTTTCCCGACCTTAGGCCGACCAGGAAATGATAATTTCCAAATTGCAAACAAAAAGACCCGAGACCCCATAGGAGACCGGGCCCAAAATAGGGCCAGGGACCAGGGCGCTGGGCGCTCTGGTCCCACCTCCCGGGACAGCAGGGTGCAAAGGAGGTTCAGGCCAGGGTGCAAGAAAATGCAGTTTTTGGTGTCATAAACAGGTTTCGGGGTCTCCATTCAGGTTGCGTGTTGCATCGCCATCGTGAAGACCGAAATGCAGTCGAAATTGCAAGTGTCGCAATTTTAGGACGCTACAATGGTATGCATCAGATCATGAAAAATGGTGGTCATTTCTCTTTGTTAGGTTGCCTCTACATTCTTTAGACCAAAATTCATTACATTCCAATAGTATGTTCCCCATAAACATGTGAAGGTCATCGTATGTTGATCCTCTGGTGTAATCTTTATCTGGTTGTACCCTGAAAAGCCATCCATGAGAGAAAGCATGGCATTTCCTATTGTTAGGTCTATGATTATGTCAATGTTTGGTAGGGGGAAGTCATCTTTAGGACATGCTTTGTTCAAATCTTTGAAGTCAGTATAGATAAAGATGCCCCCATGTGCTTTTCCAATAGGTACAATGTTGGAGATCCAATCTACATAATCAATTGGTCCAATAAAACTAACATCCAGGAGTTTCTTAAGTTCTTCTTTGACTAGTACCACAATTTGGGGATGCATCTTGTGAAACTTCTGATTGACAGGTTTGGCTCCTTCTTCTATGGTGAGGTGATGCATGACTAAATTAGGATCAAGACTAGGCATGTCTGCATATTATCATGCAAAATTGATCTAATGCTTTTGAAAGAATTCGACAAACTTAGCTTGTTCCTCTGGAGTTAAAAGAGATGCCAGACGTATGTGGTGAGGAGTTTCAGGAGTCCCCACGTTGTATTTTTTTGTCTCTTCAATAATGATTGTTGATTGTTCCTACTATGTACTAGAAGAGGGGATGTCAAACCTTTCATCCTTGGGTGCCTAAGAAAGGTTTTTACCATTGGATACACGTGGGATCAAATAGTGCCACTGTATGGTTTTCACTAGAAGATCCATGTTTTATTGTTATATTTTTATAGTAGAAAGGTTTGGCATCCGCCCCAAAGTATGTTGCACTATTAAGTTCAATGGCGAAGCCAGCTTTGTCAGCCCCACTCGGTATGTTATCCTACAGTTCCAAACAGTTAATGATTGCCTCATCATTTTGGAAGTGGTCAAGGCATGGGGGATTAGATTGGTTCCATTCGATGAGTTTGAGATGTTTAATAGGTATTACCTCATCGATTAGGATAAGTTCATAAGATGTGTCAGTGAGGGTTAAGACATTTTGGTGAAGGTCGTTGATGGTACTCTCCCTGTTAGAATCAGGCATAGGATGTAACGTAGGGTCTGTGGAAGGTGTTTCTAGTTTAGGAACCCAAGAGATTTTAATCTGTGATTCTCCATAAATAGGGATTTCTTTGTGAGGTGGAGGTGGTGATGTGTCTTCCTCATCTGAGCTATGGAGATGTACTGACTCAAATTCCCACTCATGTGAGTCGGTCTCTGAGTCGCTTTCTAGTATCCGATTACTATACCAAACCAGGATATCCTTTGAGTTAAATACTGCAGGTGTGATCAGTTGATGTACCATGGCAGATGGAATGATTGGTGTTGTAGGAAGGATTATGGGGATCAGTGAATCCAATACAGGTAGCATTGATGATGTTGAATCTACTTCTTCTGATGGAATTGCGAGTGTTGTCGATATTGTTGTGGGTTCTGATACTACTAATGGTGTTGTTTATGTGGTTGCTTCTGTTGATGGAGTTGTTGTTATGATTGGTGGGATGATTGGTGTTGTGGATGATATTGTTGGGATCTTTAGCCTTAGTGGGGTAGTTCGTATGGTGCTTGGTGCTACTGATATAATCAAAGGTGACCTCTTTAGAGTTTTAGGCTGATATAGAGGTTTGTTAAGTTTTCCTTTGAATCAGAGCTTAGGAAGAGTCTCCTTTTGAAATCCTAATCTAGTGTTATGTTTAGGCTTTAATTCCAATTGCAGCGGCTCATGTCGTCCTTGCTTATAAGGTCCCAAAGCACTCTGACCATCATAACCCATTCTTTGCATAATGAGAAGGCCTTTTCCATATTGATATATGGGAAGATTAGCTTGTGGGATTTCTATGGTGATAGGATCTTTATAAATCCATTCTTCTAAGTCCTCATCTATGGTCTTTTCTTCTTGACTCTTTCCAATGATAAAAGGCTTCAAAGTGAATGTTGGCTTGACCAATGGTGTTTGAAGTAACCATTGAGGTTTACCATGAGTTCTAAGAGAAGTGGGTATTTGTCCAACACAAAAGAGTTGGCTAAGATTGTATTCCCCAGGACCTTCCTCTGCCATTTTCATCTTTAGCTTCTCTTGCTTGGGTATAGTGGTGTTTGAACTGGAAAGAGAAGTTGGAATTACATATGATGTGAATGGGATAGCTTCTTTGTTGTTGGGAACATTAATCTCTGGTTGATGGTTGATATTGTTACAACATGCAAAGGTATTTGCATCACCCAAGATTGTAATTTCCACACCTTTATGAGGAAACTTGATACACTGGTGGTAGGTGGATGGAATGGCTTGCATGGCATGTATACAAGGTCTTCCTAATAATAAATTATATGGCAGAGGAAGATCTAGAACTCTACATATGATATATTTCACCACTGGGCCCATTCGGATTGGTAACACAACTTCTCCTTTGGATGAACGCTCTACATCATCATAGGCTTTTATAGTTATCTTTTTGCGAGGATCTGCTGATTCAACTACATATCACAATGTTGTGATGAATTGTAAGGTACAAATATTTAGGCCTGCTCTATTTTCGATTAAGACTCACTTGTTCTTGTGTTGGTTGATAAATCCTTCAATATGGAGTGAGGCATTATGAGGTTGTTGAAAGGATGTACTTTCACTTTCAGAGAAAGTGAGACATGGTGATAACCTTAGATTTACAACCATAGCTTGGAATTGATCTATATTTAGATTTGCAGGACTAACCCTTCTTGCAGAGCTTGATCCAAGATTGTTTTATGAGATGGGGATAGGCACAAAATATCTAAGATGGAGATAAGTGTGGGTGTCTTATCTAACTATTCGACAAGGTTATACTGCTTTGGGATGGAGGGGGTGTCTTGGGGAGTTGTTTTAATGGTGATCTTGTTGCGACGCTTAACAACATTGTAGTTAGAGCTTGGATTTTTTATGGTAATGGTTGCAATTTGTTCATTTGCATCATATAAGTGATTCACAGTGTAATTATAGGTGGCTCACGTATAATCAGTGGTATCTGTGTTTCACCCTGAAGTGGAAGGGCCCGTTTGATCTTGTGATGGAAGTGGATTTTTAAACATAAGATGATCAATGTTTGTTATTTTTTGGTTGTGTCCTTCAATTTCAATCTCGTCTCGGTCAATAAGATCTCAAATAAGATCTTTCAATCTGTGACAATTGCTTGTTTTATGCCCTTTCCCTTGATGAAATTCAAAATGTTCATTATCCCTCCACCATGAAGGTTTAACTAGAGGTTCGTAATTGGATGTCTTTGGTAAGCTCACCAGATTTGAAGAGACCAATTGATGTAACACTGTTTCAATAGGTTCCCCTAAGGGAGTGTATGTTCATTTTGGTTTATAATTATGCTGGCATTGTCTTGGTTCGTCTTGAGGTACATTATGTCCTTGGTTTGGAGGAATAACCATGTTATTCTTGGGTGGGGGGTTTTTCCCTGTAAATCGGACCACAGGTTGTGCACTCTTAATAGTCCATGCATCTACAACCCCATCATTGACGATGTTTTTGTTTTTATTCCAAAAGTTAGGTTTATCACTGTTGAATCACAAGCAAGGGGCATCTTTGGGTTCATTGTATATTTTGATAAGCCCCTTTTTGATGAGGGCCCTTTCACATTTTAAACCTAGGGTGATCATGTCATTAAAGGACTCTATGACTTTCATGTCCAAATGAAATTCCATTTCTTCGTTCAAGTTGGAAATAAATATTTCCACTAGCTCTCTTTCAAGAAGGTGAAGGGAATGTCTACTAGACATTTGTCACCATCATTGTAGGAAAGCTAAAAATAGCTCCCCTGGTTTTTGCTTGGTGTTACATAGATCGGCCATGGTGATATTGCGTTCAACGTTATGTGAGTAATGTGCAATGAATTTCTAGACGAATTCTTCGAATGTCCTAATGCCGTCTGTTAGTTGGGAAAACCATTGCGTGGTTGTCCCTGCCAAACTTTGAGGAGAGAGTCACATTAGATATGTGTCCTCATATGCCACTACTAGACAAGCTGAATGAAATTATCTAACATGATCACGAGCATCTCCTTTTCCTTGATACTTTTCAAACATACATGTTTCAAATCCTCATGGAAAAGGTGGCATATGTAGATTCCTATTAAAGGGATAGGGACAAATATCATTAAGTGAAAACTGGTTTGTTTTAATACCATTGTGGAGTTGTTGGGCAATATTCTCGACTTGTTGCTGCAACATGTCTATGCCATTTGGAGGAGGAGGAGGTGGGGGATTTTCATGATGAAGGTTGTATCTGATGGGATCTCAACCTCTTCTATCCTCATTATGACTCTAGTGTTTTGATGCTTGCCTTAGGTGTGCAGTATCAAAATTAGGGGGAAGTTTAGCTCCCTCATAGGCAACTCTTAAAAAGTGAGCACAAGCATTGCTCCTGAGGATTTCATCAAAAAGTCAATTAAAGAGAGGGTTATGTTGTGCCCTTTCTATTTTTGTAGGCATAGGAGTACTTGGATTTTCATCATTTGGGTTTCCTCCAAGGGCTTCTTGAAGTTCATTGATATTTTCCTCCTCTTCCTCTTCAATTTCTAGTTGTCTAGACCTTGATACAGTTCGAGCCATTTTGTTTACCATTTTTTGTTGAAGTTTGGTGAAAATGATGATGAGTTGGTGATGTAATGAGAGATATATGTTTGGTGAGGTGTTTCAAATATGGATCTCTAACACTAAAGGTAGATGTTACCAAAGATCTTCCTTGAATTGTTTGTTATGTTTGGTTGACAATGTTTGATATGATAAGGTTTAGAAAGGCTTGAGATGTGTTACAGACCCAACTACCTAGTAATGAGAGGATTCACTCATAGACTAGTTTTAACCTATTCAGAAATGACTCTTAAGATGAGCTTATTCTAGATGTAGAGACACTCTAAAAAGTGATGTGTTGTGTTTCAACCATAAAACCAAAACAAAGAACTTATTAACATTGAACTTATTAACTCTCAAAATATGAAGAATGGTCATATAGTTTGATACTTTGTTGTTGTACTTTGTTTTTGATCTTTGCCAAGTGTTGGTGCTTTGAAAATTTTGTGTTGGATGAATACTTGTTGTGGAATTGATTTTTGATTTTTTTCTTTGACAAGAAAACAAAGAAAGCACACAAACACAAGAATGTTGCCTCAAAAGGCACAAATAAGTGTGGGTCGAGATCAACCCAATCTTTGCACTTTTTATGACCCTTTCTTGCCAAATTTTTTTGAGTATGTTTTTCCACAAAGCTTGAAGTCGGCTAAGTTTATCACTGCTCTTGACACAAAAATGAAGACATTTCAAAGACACTTTATCCGTGAGGTCAAATGGCCAGTTGCGATAATTTCAGCCCACATTTTGATATTTCTTCAACTTTGGAACTACATACCTTATGAATCCCACCATAGCAAGTAAGGATGTGATATACTAAGTCTTGCACGAGTAAAACAAATAGATGATCCCTATGATGGGGGAGTCACCACTTTCATCAAGCTACAAGTATCCTTTCAAAAAGCTATGTTTCTATGCAAGGAAATATGTATGGTGAGTATCTTGGGAGCAAAACCTTCTATGCTCTTGCACTGAACTTCTCACAAATATCCTCAATCAATAGAACGGGTGGGCTACTACATAAAGGTGTTTTGTAAGTTTCAATTTTTTTGGTCATAAGTTCATTTTGCAATGACACACTTAAGAGCCTTGTAACTTGTGGTGGGGCCCATTTGTGCTTTCAGCAAGTTACACTTTAGGAACAACTATACCCAAGGCTATAGCTTTTGCTCACACCTGATTTCTATACCAGCTCGAAGGATTTACCGCGTGAGGCCGTTCCCAAGAGTGATGTGTCTCTTGGCATGCCTCTTTTAAAAAGATAAAATTTTGAGTGTTACTAACACTTTTCTCTTGCACCTAGGACCACAAAAGACAAGGGAGAGGATAGTGTGTGTTAGAAGTAGGACCATTTGACAAACTTTGCACAAGTGTGCCAATCACAAAAAGCACTTGTTGTTTTTAACTGATTTTCATTGCAATGTGATCTAACTATTTGGATATGTTGCTCCAACAATTATGGTGTTCTTTTTAACCAAGATATCAAAATGTTTGACACTTGAAAAACTTTTGGAAAGCAAAACCTAGTCAACAAACTAAAAGTCGTGAAGCTTCTATAGCAAAAAAGGTAAATGTGAGGTTCTTTTTTATGCACCAAATGAAAATTTTAGTTTGTTTTAGTTGCACCAAATAGAAAATTCGAAGTTCTTTTTATCCATTTGTGAAAAATAAGAAAGATGAAGTTCTTTGTTATGCACCAAATGAAAACTTGAGTTTATTTTAGTTGCACCAAATAGAAAATGTGAAGTTCATTTTATCCCTTTGTGAAAAACAAGAAAGATGATTTTTTTTTTTATGCTCCAAATGAAAAAGTTGAGTTTGTTTTAGTTGCACCAAATAGAAAATGTGAAGTTATTTTTATCCCTTTGTGAAAAACAAGAAAGGTGAAGTTTTAAACCAAAGAAATTAAAATATTTTAAAGTAAATCCTTCCAAAACCTTCACAAAATATAAATAAAAATAAAATAGAAAATCTGCAACTAAAACATTCAAAAAATTAAAGTGCACAAGGTGGGCTCACAAGCCTAAAAAAATGTCTTTGAAGTTAAAAAAATGTTTGATTCACGTCTGGTTCACCAAATGATATCATGGAAATGGGGCCAAGGCAACAACAAAGTTCAATGTTAATAAGTTAGTTTCAACCATAAAACCAAAACAAAGAACTAAAAACCATTCCAAACATATCAAAAGAGATTTCAAAAAAGCATGAAAGAAGTTTAACAAAACAAAAGAAAGGAGAAGAGCCTCTCTAAGATACTTCCATAATTCATTTTGATTTTTCTCCCTTGTTTCTCCCCTTTCCAAGTCTCAGATGAGTGTAGCTCTCAGCTTTTAGCACTAGCCATGGATGCCATATGGAGATTCAAGATGGTTGGATGTGATAAATAAATGCTATTCAAGTGTAGGTAGTGATGCTATGAAAAAGCTCTATGCTACTACCAGTATAGAAACAATACTCTAATGCTTTCTTCTTTTCTTGAGGAGAATGGTTCTATTTATAGAAGAAATGGGGAAATAAAGGGTTAAGATTGAGCAATCTTAACAAGGGTTAGGATTGAAAGATATTCAATCCATGTGAGACTTTCAACCCAATCCCATGTTGACAAGTGTCACCATGAGGAGGCTTGAGAGGAGAGATAAGGAGCATTAAATGTTTGATGGGACATGATGGTTACCCTAGGGGGTTGGGTTAGGGTTAGGTTAATGGATATTCCTTTTATCCAAGGGATAAATGAATGTACAAGGGTTAAATGGTTACCTTAGTCAAAGAAATAAATGCTTTGAAGAGACCCATGAGTCAAAAGGATGGTTAAGTTATAGGAAATTCTCTAACCAAAGGTAAAAGTTGAGTTAACCATAATTGGTTATGTAAGAGACTTTAATGGTTCAGATGATTTTAGAGGTTAACCATTTGAAGACATAAAGCCTTTAATTGTTATTGAAGAGTTTGGAGGTTTTTGAGAAGTGACTTCCTTTTAGTTAGGAATGTGACAATGATTAGGATAGGATAAGGCTAATTAGAAGGAGTTAGAAGAATCTAGAAGGGATTTAGGCATGCAAGTGGATTTTGTAGAAGAATGCAAGTGGGAGGAATTTTGGGATTTTCAATTGAAGTAAAATCATTTATTTCAATTAAATGGTGTAATTTGCATTTGGATGGATATTTAAATAAATATTAATTTATTTAAATGTGAATGTGAATTTTGGATTTTATTTAAATAAATCTTAATTTATTTACATGAGAAAAAGGAAGATCAAGCATTAAAATTCTTGAAGACTTTAAGTGAAACCTTTAAAGGCTTAAGAAGAGTCTAGAAGGAAGTCATTGAGTTTGAAGACTTTAAGGGAAACTAGTAAAGGCTTGAGAATACTCTAGAAGGAAGCCATTAAGTTTCAAGACTTTAAGGGAATTCATTAAAAGTTTCAAGTGGGTGAGAATAAATAGGATTTTAAATAAATTATTTATTTATTTAAAATAGTTGTAAAGCTTGCATTTGTAGGAAAATGCAAGTAGGTGGAGGATAAAGGGGATTTAAATAAATGTTAATTTATTTAAATGTGAGAGTTGGGATTTTGGGGGATTTAAATAAATATTAATTTATTTAAATGTGAGAGAATATTTAATTAAACAAATATGATTTATTTATTTAATTAATGGCCTGAATTTGGTTATGTGAATTAAATCAAATAAATTAAATAATCTATTTAATTAATAGGAGAAGAGGGTTAAGGTATATTTAATTAAATATTAATTTAATTAATTATTGATTGATGGTTAAATAATCAAATAAATACTAAATTTTCATTTAAATTAAGTGGATAGATTTATGTGACTAAATTTGCCCCTCTTTGAGACAGTGCATTTTTATCATATCATTTCAAAGAAAGAAAAATAGGTGTGAAGAAATATGCCCCATAAATATTAATTTAGTGGGTGGTATGCCCCCTTGAGAGATGGGCCGAAAAGTTTCAAAAAATCAGGTGATCTCTCGGAAAAGAGCGAGAAGTGGAGGGGAGGTAGAATAGAAGAAATGAGCAATAACGGTGAAAGAATGGAAGAAAATAGAGTGAATATGAAGAAATGGCAAGCCAGTGAGTACCCGTAGGTTATATAGAAGATAATATTCAAATGTGGTGTTGTGATTTTGATTGATACTATACAATTGATCAAAGTTGGTTGGACAATCTAGTGCAATTGGTTTAAGTGCCCCGGTCGAGTCAAAGCATGACAGTTGACGTCAGTTGTTTGCTTGGACAAGATAAAGTCTAAGTGAATCAAAGTGACCTGTTGGTGACTTAGACAATTGATGTAATTGCCCAATGAAGTCAAGGTATAGGAAACAAAATACTCATTAAGACTTAGACAATTGATGTAATTGTCTGTTGTGATTGTGTTTGATTGATTGAGCAATTGATAGTGTGTGTATTATGCATTGGTTGCGATGAACAAGAGCAGCCCCTTTGAGACTAGGTCATTATGATAAATGCCTGTTGTAGTCTAGGTTTGCCATGATTGATTACCTGTTGAGACCTGAAGATACTTGATCAAATATTTTGTTGATAGTCTAGGTGTGTGGGAGTTGATGTACCTATGCAAATAGAGTAACTTGCTTGATTGGGATGACTGAGAATGGAAAATGCAACCCCTCCTATTAGAGATGGATGGTGATGAACATGGCTTGATTGGGTTGATGGGACACGATGAAGGGATTATGATGATGTTGATGATCAAGATAGGGAGGGTGTAGGGGGTTGATGTTAGATAGAAGAAATGGAGGACGTATGACCCATTCCTATGGAAGAAGATAAAAAATAGAGTATGCATCCATTGTCATTACTATGTATGAATGATGTGTAGTGATATAGATGGGTGATATGCAATGAAATGAAATATAAATAGATGAGATGAAATGTCGATCCATGGCTTATTCACAATGTGTAATTTTCATCATCGAGCATGGTAGTATCAATCTTGTACAAGGCAGTAGGAACCAAGGATGGAACATTGTACCTACAAACAAGCAACATAAATAAAGAATAAAGAATATGGACCCTCCATAATGGTTCATGCTCATATGGTCGAGGTATATGCTGTAGTCAGCAAGCCATAGTGATCTATGGCTTTATTTTGCATATGATCATGTAGCTTATTGAACTTCCCACGTAGACACCATTAGTACATGCCCCAGAACTTTAATGGAATAATTCATAGAAGACATACAAACAATGCTTAGGAACCATCCTGGCCACTCTAATCACTTGTGGATATACTGGAGTAGCGTAGTAACCTGATATAAATGAATAAATAACCTACAAATCAACCAAGTATTTGATAGCTTAAACTAAATTTTCTTGTCAAACAAAATGCTATCATGTCTTTGTTTTGGTAAGGAAGAATGCATCCTTGTTTAGATAGTTTGCAGGTTGATGTTGATTATTTGGTTGATAAGATAAGTGGTCATTGATAAGTTAGTGTATTGACATGTTTTTATCAGGACTCTTAGGTTTTTGGTATCTTTTGGGTTGCATTATGATAGTAAAATATTGTGCATTGACTATATGTAATCCATGTTTTAAAACTGAACTCAAGAAATCATGTTTGAACCTTGCCAATTTCTTTCTGCAGCCAAATGGTTTGTCCCTATGATATGCAGATTATTTAGGATGATTTATTATGTGAGTTAATGAATGTATTAGTTAAAGTAAGATACATATGTGTGTCCTTATATATTGTTTCTATTTTAGTGCAGATAATAATTGATGATGTGGTGGAGAATTCTCTTCCACGCCTAAGGACTGGAGAATCACGCCAGATGGCTAGAGGTCAAATTGAAAGAGATTCAAGTGAGCGTGATCTATGGCATAATCAAAGTAGTTGTACTTCACCATGGGAGTTTAACTCCAGTGCATGTTTAATTTGTAAAAATATCTCTTTGGTGTGCAAGGACTGTGGTTTGGTTACAAATCCACAATTCCTGCAGCCAAGCTCTTTATTATCCCCTTCATCTGACAGTGATCCGCCTTTTCTTCTGGGCGTAATTGTAGTTATCCATTATAGTTTGTTTTTTCTATATAATAAGCTCTCCCTTCTTTCCTAAGGGTTAGACAAAATGGAAAGGGATTGAGTAGTTTTTGTCACGTATTCTGGATTTTTATCTTTTTGGATATGTAATTGTCTTTTAGGAAGAAATGAATAAAAACATGTTATTCTGATCTATTAAGAGTTCTTTACTGAGAGTTGATATCACTCATCCAAAGGGGCCCACTTGGTGAGTGATACTATGTTTATGATTATTGAAGTTAGTTTTTACTTAGTTGCAGTAGAAGTTCATGACTAGGATGTTCTTGCAGCCAATGGAAATAGATCCTTTGACTATTCCAGCAGCCAAGGCAGAACGGTGTTATTCCTGTTATTTCCATTAATTCATTTCAGTAGAGTTTTGAAAAGCTTTCATTTAGTCTTTATGATTTCTATTCCTACCTTTCCTACAGTAATTGAGAATAATCATTCAAGGAGCTTAGTGCATATATCTTACAAACCCATTTCAAGTTTTACGTTCCTGGATTGACAACTAAATGAACACCATCCATGAGAATAGTAAACTCTACGATATGAATATCCAAACTTCGGATTGAGATTTCAATTAGAGGTATTATTGTTATTAAAGTTGGGGTAGACATTTTTGGCGCCATTGCCGAGGATGGTGTCAAGCTAAGAGCCTTTTATGATTGTTTTAGTTTTTAGTTAATTGTTTGAATTTCATGAATTTGCATGCATAATCAAAGAAGAGATGCCAGAGGTAGATTTTTACCCACTCATACTACCCAAGCAGAAGATAGTTCTTCAGATATAAACCCTTTTTCTGAGTTGTATCAAGTCCCACAAAATTTGAATCACCTTGAGTCTGAATTTCCAGAAGATAGTCTTCAGCTCCTTTTGGTCCATAAGAAGAAGAGTTGCCTATTGTAATAACCCCCATAAGTCCAATGTAAGGGAACCCACCTCCTAGTGGAAATAATCCACCACCACCACCTAGTCCAACATTTGAGTTTCCCATCTCTGACCAGCATGATAATGCTAACCTCAAGAACATTCCAGCATCTTCACTTCTTAAGTTCTATGGTTTGGTCACAGAGGATCCAGATACATTTCTATTTGAGTTTGATGTTCTCTGTAGGAGTTTTGACTATACTACAGATGCCCATAGACTCAAAATTTTTCTAGCCACTTTGAAGGAGTCATCCTTGAGATGGTTTATGAGCTTGGGTAGTAGCACAATCAATACATGGGATGAGATGAAACGGTTTTTTCTTGCAAAATATAAAGATTATTGTAGAGGCAATGATTGGCATGGGGATGATATCTTTAGGATGACACAAACTAAAGATGAGAGCCTTGAAGATTATCTGGAAAGGTTTTTGTTTAGTGTCAAGAAGTCCAAGCATAGTACTTTGAACGAAGATTCCCTCAAATTGATATTCTTGAGGGGTATCAGTGATGAATGTACTAGTTCCTTAGATCTCATTGGGGGGGGGGGGGGTGGTGACATTACACAATCTACTTGGGCTGAAATAGAACAAATTTGCAAGAAGTATTCCAGATCCACTTCTAAGAAGAATAGGAGATTTAAGCCAGGAGCACCATCATCATCATCTAGAAATGGAGTTTCTAGGTTGGAACTGAGTCATTTGTTAAAAGATTTCAAGGAGGACATTATAAATAATATGGCTACTCAGTTGGATACATTGGTAGCTAAGAAGAAGTATGAGGAAGTTGATGCATTTCTTGTAGAATTCTGTCCTCATTGTAAGAAGCAGAAGAAAGATTGTAGATGTAAGATGGTTGCAAATGTTGAAGTACCTGATTTCAAACCAATTCAAGGATAGGATGAACAAGTCTTCTATGTTGCTCAGAGAAGACCAAATTTTCTGAGACAAGATATGCCACTTGATCCACTTTCCTTTTCTGGTTATAGTGGTATTTCTTTTGCACCAAATAAGCAATGGCAACCACAGTATTCTCAAAATTTTGGTAATTATCCACATTGGTATGGATCACAAGGCCAAGGACAACAATTTGCTAATCAAATGCCCCAGTGGCAGCAGCCACAAGGAAACTGGTATCCACCTCAAGGTGCAGGGAACCAGTTTCAAGGGAATTGGCAACCTACCTCTCAATGGAGGGGAAATCCATCATGGTCATCCCAATCTTCTGGATATCAACCTCCTACTCAGCAGCCACAACCTCCTGCTTTAATGCCACCTCTTGTAGCCACAACACCACCTCCCAAGCCAACACAACTACCTACTCAGCCATTGCCTAATCCAAATATTAAATCTAAGCAACAACAACAAGATTATTTAGCTGATGCTAACCAATACCCAACCTATTCTTTATCACTAGGTGATATTCACCTCTGATCTAGAACAACCCTGCCCAGTCCCTCTCAGCCAATTATTACTGAGGTACCAAAAGAGCAACCAACCTTTGATCCTAAAGATGTAATACCTCATAATCAAATATTACCACCATTTCCCCAAAGATTGACCGACAAAGAATTTTCAATTGAACAACAACAAAGTTTTGATATTCTTGACCAACTGAAGCACATTTGTGTTAAAATTTCATTGCTGCAAGCAATAAAGGATGTTCCAATATATGGTAAGGCATTGAGAGAAGCATGCCTAAAGAAACCTGGCAGAAAGAAAAAGGATCCACAAACAGTACATGTTATGGGTCAATTAGCTAATATTATGTTAGGAAAAGTTGTTATTCCAAAGTATTCTGATCCAGGCAATCCTGTTGTGACTATAGTCATTAATGGCAGTCAAATAAAGAATGTTTTAATTGATCTAGGGGCAGCCATTAATGTAATGACAAGGGAAGTAATGAAACATATAAAGATAGATACTTCAAGGGCTACACCTACAGTTCTTCAACTTGTTGATGGCTCTGTAGTAAGACCTGATGGTATGATAGAAGATATAGTAGTCATACTAGATTCCTGGGAATACCCTGCAAACTTTATGATTTTATCCCCAAAAGCAACATTGGGGGGATATCCAGTCATTTTGGAAAGACCATGGCTTGCCACAATAGATGCATATATTGGGTGTAGATCAGGAGACATTACTATCTCAGATGGCAGTTCCACAAAAACATTGGCTTTGTATTCCCTTGCACAACTTTAGCTTGAGCAATAGCAGGCTGTTTGGCCTATTTTGGGAGAGGAATCTGAAGAGATAGACTCTATTAATCATCTTATGATGATTAATCAAGTACCACTCATGTAGTTATATGATGAGGAATCAATCCTTTATAAGGTTCTGACAAATGAATTACTAGAAGACAGAGAATTGCAGGAACTGGTTCCGAATATTGTAAGATTAGATTTTCCTGTAGCCATTGATATTTTACATACTTTGTTGCCACAGGAGTTGTCATATTTTCATGTTTCTGATATAAATCAGATTGATCTTACTATCATGATAAAGGTTGCATTTAATAAATATTTGAACATCAACAAGAATATAGCAAATACTCAGAAGAATAGCTTGGTAGACTTGCTAAAACTCCATAGAAATGCCTTTGCATGAGATTACAAGGATATGAATGGAATTGATCCAAGAGTTTGTACACATCGCATTTATATAAAGGATGAGTGTTGTCCCCTCAGAAAACCTCAAAGAAGAGTTAATCCTGCCCTGAAGGAGATAGTTAAAGAGGAATTGTAGAAATTGTTGAAAGCTGGATTTATCTATCCTATTTCTAACAGTCAATGGGTATCACCTTTGGTGATAGTTCCTAAAAAAGGAGGCAAATGGAGAGTATGTGTTGATTATAGAGTCTTGAACTTAGCCACAAGGAAGGATCATTTTCCACTACCATTTGTAGATCAGGTATTGGATTCTTTTTCTGGTAAGAAATATTTTTCATTTTTGGATGGATTCAGTGGCTATAATCAAATACAAATAGCTCCTGAGGATCAGGAGAAAACAACCTTTACTTGTCCATGGGGCACTTATGCATATTTTTTTCTTCCTTTTGGGTTGTGTAATGCTCCAGCCACTTTTCAAAGGGCAGTCATCAGTATTTTTTCTGATATTTCTCAAGACATAATGGATATTTACATGGATGACTTTACAACATATGGTTCTGAATTTGATCAAACATTGGATAATTTGAAGAAAGTTTTGCAGTGGTGTGAAGACTACAACTTGTCTCTAAACAGTGAAAAGTGTTTTATTATGATGGAAGAAGGAATAGTCCTTGGTCATCATATATCTGTACAAGGTATACAAGTGGATCAAGCAAAGGTTGAGGTTATTCAGCAAATTAATGACCCTGTGAAGCAGAAAGATGTGAGAAGTTTTCTTGGCCATGCTGGATACTACAGAAGGTTCATTAAAGATTTCAGCAAAATTGCAAGTCCCTTATATACACTGCTTACTAAAGATGCAGAATTTAAATGGACCTCAACATGCAATGAAGCTTTTTTAAAGCTTAAGCATGCTTTGACTCAGGCACTAGTTCTCAAAGGACCTAATTGGTCTCTACCATTTCAAATCCATACTAATGCATTTGATTATGCTATAGGAGCAGTGTTAGGACAAAAGGTTGACAAGTTGGAAAATGCCATATATTATATCAGCAAGAATTTGCAAGGACCTTAATTGAATTATACAGTTACTGAAAAAGAAATGCTAGCTGTCATATGTTCCCTTAACAAGTTTAGACACTATATTATAGGGTATCCAATATTTGTGCATACAGATCATATTGCAATTAGATATCTTATGAATAATCCATCAATCATTGGTAGACTGGCTCACTGGTTATTGTTGATGCAGGAATTTGATATCACAATTGTTGATAAGCTAGGGAATTCTAATGTTGTTGCAGATTATCTTTCACATCTTCAATTGTAGGAAGACTCTACAATGATAGATGACACTTTTCCAGATGAGCATTTGTTTCTCATACAGGCTCATACTCCTTGGTATGCTAATATTGCCAACTATTTCGCTGTAGCTAAGATGCCAATTTCTTTTTCTCCTAAGGAAAGAAGGTTGTTAGTTGAAAAAAGTTTTAATTTTTCATGGATTGTTGTTTGTCTATTTTATATTGGACCTGATCAAGTTATAGGAAGATGTGTTAGAGAAGATGAAACATATGACATCTTGCATGCATGTCATGTTGAACCATGTGGAGGTCATTTTGCTGCCAAAATGACAGCATTGAAAATACTCAATACTGGTTATTATTGGCCTACACTACACAAGGAAGTGTGATAGGTGTCAGCAAATGGGCAGACCTACAAAATCTGATGAAATGCTTCTATATCCTCAAATATCTGTTACACCATTTGATAAATGGGGATTAGATTTTGTTGGCCCCATTGATCCACCTTCTAATGGCAAATCTTATATCTTGGTATGTACAGACTATGTGACAAAATGGGTAGAAGCTAGAGCTATGCAACATGCAAGAGATAATAAGGTAGCTGAGTTTCTATATGAGGAAATATTTACAAGGTATGGAGTACCCAGGGAAATTGTCTCAAATCAGGGACCTCAATTTACATCAACATTGATAAAAGCTTTGGTCAATGAATATAATATAAGACACAGGAAATCTACTCCATACCATCCACAGTCTAATGGTCAAGTAGAGGTTACCAACAGAGAACTTGAGGGTATTCTTACAAAAAACAGTGTCTATCCACAAGAAAGATTGGTCTACTCAACTTTTAGAGGCAATTTGGGCATATAGAACAACATGGAAAACACAAACTGGATTCACACCTTTTGAGATGGTCTATAGCAAAACAATAATGATGCCTATTGAATTTGAGCATAAAACCTTGAGAACAGCCCTACAACTAAATATGACATTATTTGAAGCACAAAAGGAATGTATTCAGCAGTTAAATGCTTTAGATGAATAGAGAAAAATAGTTGTTCAACAGACAGAGTTGATTCAAAACCAAAGAGCCAGATGGCATGATAAATATATCAGAGAAAAGAAATTCGAAGTTGGTGATTGGGCACTCTTGTATGATTCCAGATATAAGGATGCTAAGGGAAAACTCCAAACAAGGTGGTTGGGTTCTTATGAGATAGAAGAAGTTTTTCACAATGGAGTAGTTCGGTTGTCCACAATAGATGCTGTTAGATTCAAAATTTTAGTGAATGGCCACCAATTACGACTTTATCACAAGCTGACTACTAGAGAAGAGTTTCTGTAGCAGTTTGCTCCTCAAAAAGAAATACAAGTTCCTGCAGCAACTGGTGATGTTCCTCCAGCAACTGGTGATATTCCTGCAACAACTGCTAATTATTTGGTAACAATTTATGAGCTTCCTGTTGCACTTGGGCATGTTAATAAAGGTGATGTTCCTGTAGCTTTTGTAGTGAACTTATTTACTATATCATAATAAAATATTTCCATGTGAAATATTGTTCTCTGTACATAAAGTTTCATCCACTACATTCCATCCCACTTTCTTATCTATCACTTCATTTCATTTCGCCATCATTTTCGCCCAATTGTAGGTACATGTATATTGTACTTTATTTAAATTTTGCATTTATTAGTTCATTATGATTTTAATCCTGTTTTAATCTGCTTCAAACCCGACATCTCATTAGCTTGTGTGGACATGTGCTAGGTTAAGTTGGGGGGCGGGGGGGTACTTTATGGTCCTTTTTCCTAGTAAGATTTATTATCCTGAACTAATTTCCTAACTGACATTACTTATGATGATTATTATTTCACGTGAGTGAATAATAAGTTCTACCGCCAAATTTTAGATATGTAGATTTTAGCTTTTGTGAATTTGTCAAACATTTTGGTGAAGCTGCGGAAGTATCAGAGTAAAATATGGGAGGTGGTCTGATTCACCATGAACCGACTGTACATGAAGGGTTGCTGCAAGATGTTGTCTGTGTACATTATTTCCAAAACCACGGCTGGTTGGAGTATTTCTTGAAGATTAGGGATTTCAATGATGAAATAGCTACGGAATTTATGCATTCTTTTGACGAAGGAGAAGCTATAGTTAAGGGGTTGAGGGTAATTGCTACAGAGCAGAGAATTATAGAGGTCATAGGGTTGCTGTAGGAAGGAGAACTCTTTCCAGAATTGAAGGATGCAAGAAGTGCCAGGGCAGAGTTCACAATTTCTACAGATAGACCCTTAATGGTGGATAGGCAAGGGACTAGAAGGGTTTCTTTGCTAGCACATTGGCCTTAGGTAGCTCTATATATCATGAAATATATCACCTGTGAAATATATCATGAAATATATCACTTGAAATACTCAGTCATCTATGTCATGACCGGCGAGTTAATGTCCCAAATTTCTTGTATCATCTCATTTCTATAAGTGCTAAGGAGAATAAAAAATATGGAAATCGCTCTGTTAGCCATCATGGACTTGTGAAGTTGCTAGTACAACAGTCCCTAAGAGATGTTTCATAGATGGAATGGGGTGTGTTTGAAGATATTCTGCAATTTAGGGTAGATGAAGCCCCTATTGAAGAGAATCCACCAGTTCAAGAAGGGATAGTTGCAGAAGATCTTTCTAGTGAAGATGAGGGTTTGTTGGTTGCTGAAGGAGCTACAATGATTTTAGAAGAAAATATTGAAGCAGGGCCAACTAAAGGACAACCCTCTACCTCTCTTCAAGGAGGTTCACCTATTTTGTAGAGGGAAGGAAAAGAATTAGAAAAGGAGGAGTCAGGTGAAGAATTTGTTGTTCGGCCACAGGAAGTGCATATTCCTCCTGCAGCCAAGAGGTGTCGGGCAAAAACAAAAACTCCTACATCTGTTTCAAAAGTGTATGTTAGGAGAACTAGAAGAAGGACACAGAAGACTCAACCAATGAGTAAGCCAGTAGAGGTCATTACAGTAGACACTTCAGGAGAAGAAGATGCTGTAGATAGGGAAATGCAAGAAAACCCTACAGAAGATGAAATTCAAGAAAATCCTATAGGAGAAGAAATCCAAGAAGCAATTCAGGAAGAAATTGTAATTGATAAGCTTGCAAATCTAGCTTCAGTGGCATTTCAATCTTAGGAGATAATTGATGATGTTACACAACAACCTAAAGAAAACATGAGAAATATGCCAATCCAAAATGAGAAGGTTATTGAAGAAATCCCATGGTCTAAGGTAGGACCCATAAAAACTCCTTCATCCCTAACTAGCTTATCAATTTCTTTAACATTCTTTAGGCAATGGGAAATAGAGAAGGATAGGTTGCAAGGAATAATTAATAAGTAGCAAAAAGAGATTGAGAAGAAAGATAATAGAATTAAAGAATTGGAGACTAAGGTAGAAGAGATCTATAGTATGGTTCCTGAGATAATGTAGTGTAGAGCTCCCCCAAGAATTTATGCAGTGCACTTGAAAGAATAGTATCTGAATTTCAGATTGAACCACATAGTAAGGGACCTTAGTCCATCTTTGGAAACACCTGAGGAATTCTATCATACTTTTCAAACCTCCCCACATTCCGTAAAGAACCTATTATGTGAATTATATTTACATAATTATGCTGTGCCCCAAGACAAAGAATGGAATCCTTTGTTGTACATTGGGGATATCCATCTCAGAGCTCTAGTATCTTGGATACAAAATGAAATGATTATAGGACCACAAGCCAGGGAGTTTGAAAAATTGGAACTTGAGTGTCCATTGTCATTGAGGGAATCAAAAGAACCCAAGGTTCTGTATTATGACTGGCAAAAGTTGCTAATAAGAGATGATGCTAGTAAGATAGTACTCCCAATGAGAGAGGAAGTCTATCAAGCGTTTAAGCAATTAGTTCAAACCCATAGGACAACAACACTGGAGGGACTAACTCAACACTGGAATTGTCTACCAGATCATCTAAAACTAGGAGAACACTATTCATTGCAGAATTTTCATGCAACTATACAAAGAGCCTCCAAATACATACAGCTAGGAAGGGAGAAATCCAATAATTGGTTACCATTAATCTTTCCGCCTCCTATCCTAATGTGGCCACTTTTGGCATGCCAACCAACAGAATAGAATTATGATGTAGATGTTGAAGAAATAACTAGATGGTCCAAGTTGGAGAAAATGAAGGGATTTTACTGGAATTTGCCTTCCAAGGGAACCAGACAGAACACTGTAGGTGATTTCAGAGTTTTAGCAAAAATTACAAATTTTCCTTTGGCTGTAGGAGAAACAAACCCTTAAAGTTGGGGGGCATGATAAGTTGGTGTATTGACATGTTTTTATCAGGACTCTTAGGTTTTTGGTATCTTTTGGGCTGCATTATGATAGTAAAATATTGTGCATTGACTATATGTAATCCATGTTTTAAAACTGAACTTAAGAAATCATGTTTGAACCTTGCCAATTTCTTCTTGCAGCCATGCCAATTTTTTCCTCCAGCCAAATGGTTTGTCCGTGTGATATGTAGATTATTTAGGATGATTTCATATGTGAGTTAATGAATGTATTAGTTAAAGTAAGATACATATGCGTGTCCTTGTATATTGTTTCTATTTTAGTGTAGATAATAATTGATGTTGCGGTGGAGAATTCTCTTCCGCGCCTAAGGACTAGAGAATCACGCCAGATGGCTGGAGGTCAAATTGAAGGAGATTCAAGTGAGCACAATCTATGGCATAATCAGAGTAGTTGTACTTCACCATGGGAGTTTAACTCTAGTGCATGTTTAATCTGTAAAAATATCTCTTTGGTGTGCAAGGACTGTGGTTCGGTTACAGATCCACAGTTCCTGCAGCCAAGCTCTTTGTTATCCCCTTCATCTGACAGTGATCCACCTTTTCTTCTGGGCATAATTGTAGTTATCCATTGTAGTTTGTTTTTTCTATATAATAATCTCTCCCTTCTTTTCTGAGGGTTAGACAGAATGGAAAGTGATTGAGCAATTTTTGTCACATATTCTAGATTTTTATCTTTTGGGATATGTAATTGTCTTTTAGGAAGAAATGAATAAAAACATGTTATTCTGATCTATTAAGAGTTGATATCACTCATCCAAGGGGGCCCACTTGGTGAGTGATACTGTGTTTATGATTATTGAAGTTAGTTTTTACTTAGTTGCAGTAGAAGTTCATGACTGGGATGTTCTTGCAGCCACTGGAAACAGATCCTTTGACTGTTCCTGCAGCCAAGGCAGAACAGTGTTATTCCTGTTATTTCGATTAATTCATTTCAGCAGAGTTTTGAAAAGCTTTCATTTAGTCTTTATGATTTCTATTCCTACCTTTCTTATAGTAATTGAGAATAATCATTCAAGGAGCTTAGTGCATATATCTTGCAGACCCATTTCAAGTTTTATGTTCCTGGATTGACAACTAAATGAACACCAGCCATGAGAATAGTAAACTCTACTATATGAATATCCAAACTTCGGATTAAGATTTCAATTAGAGGTATTATTGTTATTAAAGTTGGGGTAGACAGTCATTGTTTGAGTATTTATGAAAGTGTGTTTGGTATCTACTTGGATGCGTATGTACAAAAGCGTTGCCATGTTTTTTATTTATTTTTTATGTTTTATGATGTTTTTTAGATTTTGTGAGTGTTTTGAATGTTTTTGGTATTTTTCGAGATAGTGATATGAAATGAAATGCAATATAAACAGATGAGATGAAATGGAAATCCATGGTTTACTCACAGTACATAATTTTCATCATCGAGCATGGTAGTATCAATCTTGGACAAGGCAGTAGGAACCAAGGATGGAGCATTGTACCTACGAACAAGCAAAATAAATAAAGAATAAAGAATATGGACCCTCCATAATGGTTCATGCTCATATAGTCGAGGTATATGCTGTAGCCAGCAGGTCATAGTGATCTATGACTATATTTTGCATATGATCATGTAGTTTAGTGAACTTCCCACGTAGACACCATGACTACATGCCCCAGAACTTCATTGGAATAATTCGCAGAAGACATACAAACAATGCTTAGGAACCATCCTGGCAACTCTAATCACTTGTGGATATCCCAGAGTACTATAGGAACCTGATATAAATGAATAAATAACCTACAAATCAACCAAGTATCTGATAGCTTAAACAAAATTTTCTTGTCAAAGAAAATGTTATCATGTCTTTGTTTTGGTAAGGAAGGATGCATCCTTGTTTAGACAATTTGCGAGTTGATGTTGATTGTTTGGTTGACATGATAAGTGGTCATCGTTTAAGTATTTTTGAATGTATGTTTGGTATCTTCTTAGATGCCTATGTACAAAAGCATTGCCATGTTTTTGATTGATTTTTTATGTTTTATGATGTTTTTTGGATTTTGTGAGTGTTTTGAATGTTTTTGGTATTTTGTGAGTGTTTTGAATGTTTTTGGTATTTTTCAAGATAGTTTTGAGTGAAGAACTCAATGAATCACAAGTAATGCAGAATCCACTTCCATGAAATAGGTTAAGGGCATTGCCCCTAGTTTAGACATGACTATGAAAAAGTGGGATGCAAAATGCCTAAAGTACTATGCTTGATTGCATATCAATAACAAGCCATGGTTTGAATGATGGATGAGTGGATGAAATGAATGTGATTGTAACAAGCCTGAAAGACAATGGAGCCATAGCCTTTATGAGTGGCATCTATTTGCCAGGTTTTCAGCATCACACTTGCCCAAGGTGCCACCAGAGTGGTTGTTCACTGTTTGGATGCATAAATTTTCTTTACTATTTTTTTTTCTTGTATTTTCTTTAGGACATTTATCTAAATGTTTTTGGTATTTATCTGATATGTATGGGAGCCTAATGCTCTGTCCAGCTTATGTATAAAACCATTTGAGGTGCATGCTATTGATTGGATCTGCTAGCGGTTCTCCTTCTAAAGTAGCCAACTGATATGCCCCGGACCCAAATACAACAGTGATAACATATGGACCCAACCATTTTGATTCAAACTTTCCATGATGTTCTCTATTTGGCTAGTTAAGAGGATTCTCTCAAAGAACAAGATCACCTACCTCAAATGTATGAGGTCTAACTCAGTTATTATAGCTTCTTCTCATGCGCTGCTGATAGGCTTTAAGGTGGTTGTATGCAACTTGTCGCCTTTCATCAAGTAGTTCCAAGTCTTGAAGATGAGACACTTGTTATGCTTCATCATCTATCAGATTATGCAAGGAAACCTGTAGAGATGGTATCTCAACCTCAATAGGTAAGATAGCTTCTGCTCCATAGACAAGTGAGTAGGGAGTTATGCCTATAGGGGTTCGAATACTAGTTCGATATGTCCATAGTGCTAGATTTAATTGAACATGTCAATCATGACCAACATCATTGACTGTCTTCTTGAGGATTCTCAATATGTTCTTGTTCAATGCTTCATCCTAACCATTTCCTTGTGGGTAATAGGGAGTGGAAAAGTGGTGTTGGATGTGAAACTTCTCATAGAGTTGACAGACACCCTGATTTTTGAAAGGAAGCCCGTTATCAATGATGATGGACATGGGTACACCACATGAGTAGATGATGTAATTAAGGATGAATGATGCAATCTTCTTGCTAGTGACTTGGGTAAGTGGAACAACTTCGATCCACTTTGTGAAGTATTCAGTAGCGGTAATGATGAACTTATGGCCATTGGATGAAGATGGATGGATCTTACCTACAAGGTCAAGGCCCCATTGACAAAAGGGCCATGGTGTTGTGATTGGTTGTAATTCCTATGCTGGTGCATGTATTAGGTCTCCGTGAACTTAGCATTTCTTACATTTTCTAACAAAATAGTAGGAGTCTTTTTCCATGGACTAGATGATCTTCTTTGCCAGGGAAGGACCGCATACATGAGTTCCACAAATTCCTTCATGTACCTCTTCCAAGGCCTTTGTTACCTCATTCTATTCCAGACATCGAAGGAGAGTACCATCAAGACTGCATCGGTATATGGTTTTAGCAATGATGGTATATCAAGCGGTTTGGCGAATGAAGGTATTGAGTTGGTTATTCGATTGGTTAGGAGGAAGTATGTGATCGTGTAGATAGTTATAGTACTCACTGTACAATGGTGATTCTAAAATGACAAGGTGAAATATCATCTCAGATCGAGGGATATCATAAGAGGGAATCCAAAGTTGCTCTACCAAGAACTCATAGCGTGTTGAATTCTATGGAAGATCGTGGAGAGATGCAATGGTTGCCATAGCATCGACAGCTTGACTCTGATCTCTAGGTATCTACTCAAAGGTGATAGTCATAAATAATGCTTTTAAATTGTTCACCATTTTCTTGTACAACATGAGTCTATCATCCTTGGTCTGATATTCATTTGTGACTTGTCGGATGACCAGTTGGGAGTCGCCATATATCTGTAGCTCTTTCAGTTTCCATTGTATGGCTAGTCCAAGTCCTATGATCAAGGCCTCATATTCTTCTATGTTGTTCATGCATGGAAATGTGAGCCTATAAGACTTTGGGATGCTATCACCTTAAGGTGTGATAAACAGAACACCTTCCCCCGAGCCATGCCTAGTGTATGAACCATCAAAGTATAGTTTCCATGGTTGTGCGATTGTGATCATGAATATCTCTTTATCTTGAAAATTGGAAATAAGAGGATGATCGCCTATGAGGGGTGCATTGACCAACTGATCTACAATAACTTGACCCTTGATAGCCTTATGGTCTACATACTCGATGTCAAATTCACTTAGAATCAACACCCATTTGGCTAAGAAGCTAGTCAATGCTACTTTGTTGAGTAAGTACTTTAGTGGATAAATCTTTGCAATGAGTTGTACTTTATGTTTTAATAGGTAGTGCCTTAGTTTAGTGGCTGCCAAGATTACTGCTAGGCAAGCTCACTGAATAGGGGTGTAATTGAGTTCATACCCAACTAGTGTGCGAGAGATATAGTAAACAACATATTCTTTCCCTTTTGCACTATATTGAGCTAGTAGCACTCCCAATGATGTATTAGTTGCTGAAATATAGAGCAATAGAGGTCTACTTGGATATGGTGGGATCAGTCCTTAAGCATCTAGAATGCTTGCTGGCATCTGATATCCCATTGAAAGCAGATGTTTTTGTGTAACGGGTGTGTAAAGGGGTGACACTTATCTGCCAATTGTGCAATGAATCTTCGGATGGATTATAGCTGCCCTTGTAATGTCCTTGGCTGACTGATGTTCTTTGGAGGTGGCATTGTTGGTATTTTGGTATGGTTTTGTCATTGATGTCAACACCTACTGAAAACTAGCACTTTGGAGATCCAGCAACATTCACCGACAAGCAAGTAACTATTACACAGTTACTGGTATATGGTTCACCGGCAAGATATAATGTTCACCGACACTTGGAATGATATGGAAGACACTTGGTAATGTCAAAGACATCGTGTGGACACTTTGTTTTGAAGAAATAATCATTGGTATATTCATATTTGCATATTTTCTTTTACTGGCAAATAGGTCCAGGGTTATCTAGGGTTACACCGGCAGGTTTATCTTTTCCAGATCAGCATGGCATGCTATGGAGATGATTTATTATTGTTGTAAATGCATTTAGCCGACATGTTCAATCGGTTATTGCTTTGGATATTATATTGTATGTAAAATGTTTTTTATTGTAATATCTTGTAGAGCCGACCTACTAAAATTGGTCTTAGGGTATGGTATAAATGTAAGATCTTATTTGTAAGATCGAATGTGGAATGTGAGGAAGAATTGTGTGAAGGTATATGCGAGATTAAGTAGAGGTATACATGAAGACATCATTTGAAGGTGAAGTTAGGTTTATGTAGAAGCATATCAACATTACACCAGTACTAAATCCAGCATATGAAGATGCTATTTTGTGCAGTACATTCTTATTGGATTTAACCATCCAACTGTAGTTAGTGTGACTCCCATTTTGTGATTGAGGAGTGAGCTCTAGGCTGTTGGCCTTTCTGCATGTGCAGACCCCATTTATGTACACTTACTATCTACAGTAGTATCATTTAATTGTGGGTAAGGTTTCCCACTATGGTTTTTCCCCTTACAGGGTTTTCACATACAAATATTGATGTTATGTGTTGTGGATGACTTTATGTTTATGTTTCATGCATTAATCCTTACCGATATAGCAATTTACTGTTAACACTATCTACCGGAACACTTAACTGGTTTACCGGTATTAAGCACTAAGTTGGTTAATTGGTTTTTGGTTTAAATTTATCAGACAACTGAATCACCCCCCCCCCCCCCTCTCAGTTGTCTCCGAGACCTAACAATTGGTATCAGAGCGCAGTCCTCTTTTGCAGAAGTTTAACAACTTGAGGAGATCCAATGTCTACTAATTATTTCATGAAGGACAATCCTAAAATTGATGGAACCAACTATGGGATATGGAAGATCAGGATGGAGACACATCTGAATTGCATAGGTAAAGACATCTGGGAAGTTACAAAGAATGGTTATACTCCTACTATAGCTGGTCCAACTAGTCCAACTACCTTAGCTAAAGATGAAGCAAATGATTGCAAAGCAAGAGAAACACTTTTGAGTGCATTATCATATCAACAAATCATGGGATTATCAGATAGGTCTACTGCTAAAGCTATTTGGGATCATTTGGAAACACTAAATGAAGGAGACTCCATAGTCAAGATTGCAAAACTTGAAAGCTTAGGAGTTAGGTATGAACATCTGAAAATGGAAGAAGATGAAAGCATTTTTGCTTTTATGGAAAGAGTAAATGAAATTGTTTTGGGTATTAAATGTTATGGAGGAACCTTGAGTGAGGATGAAATTGTTTCAAAAATCTTAAGAAGTATGCCACCGGCATATAAAATAAAGGTTACTACTATAAATGAGTTAAGAACAATGCCTAATACATCAGTAACTAGGGATACATTGATTGGAAAACTTTCATTTTTTGAAATTGAGGAATTTGGTCCTGTTGCTACCATAAAGACTGATTTGGCTTTTAAAGCATCAACATCATCTACTCCATCATTTGACAAATCAGACTGGAAAGCCTTTTATGCAAGAGAACTTGAATAAACTAGGAAGGAGAATGAAGAGCTTGAAGAACTTGAAGCACTATTTGCAAGAAAAATGCCAAAAGGTCCAGTTGGAAGTAAGTATGAAGGTAAAGCACCCTTTAAATGTTTTAACTGCAATAAGATTGGTCATATGGCTTCAAGATGCCCTGATAGACATGCTAGACTAAGAGAAGAAGCTAGAAGAACATACAAGCCTAATCCTGAATATCAGAGATACAAATTTAAGAAGAACAAAGACAAATCTTGTTACATTGTTGATGAAGGTGTGACTGATGATTCTGATGAGGATCCAGTAGACAACGGATGGGTTTTTGTTGCTATAACAGAAGATCAACCGACACCTACTGCTCAACCGGTAGAATAAGCCCTAGCAGCTAAAGTTGAAGCAAAGGATGGATGGATCATTGACTCAAGATGCTCACATCACATGATAGGAGACAAAGGTAAATTCTTGAACTTTTAATAATACAATGGAGGTTTAGTAAGATTTGGAGATGACAAAGCCAATTCAATCAAAGGTAAGGGTTCAATATCTCTTGATGGTAAGCATAACGCTGACAATGTCTACTATGTTGAAGGATTAAAGCATAATCTTTTAAGTGTTGGTCAATTAGTTGAGAAGTGATTTTAGTTACAATTTAACATGGAAAATGCAAAATCATGAATAGAACTGGTTTGGAAATTGCAATCAGTAATCAGACTAGAGGCAATATCTTTCATTTGAATAATAGTGAAAAGGCATGCTTGATTGCACATATAGATGAAAGTTGGTTATGGCATAAGAGACTATGTCATGTAAACTTTGATTGCATGGTAAAAATCAGTACTTCTAAGGTAGTTAGAGATCTACCTAAAATTGGGAAACCTCAGAATACAATTTGTAAGGAATCTCAATTTGGAAAACAAGTTAGAGCTAGTTTCAAAAGTATTCCAGAAAAATCCAATAATGCTCTTGATTTAATTCACACCGATTTGTGTGGTCTAGCTAGAACTAAAAGCTTATAAGGTGATAGATATTTCATGCTAATTATTGATGATTATTCTAGAATGTGTTGGGTTACTTTTCTTAGAGAAAAATCAGAAGCACTTGGAAAGTTCAAACTGTTCAAAGCAATGGTTGAGAATGAAACCGGTAAGAAAATCAAATGTTTAAGATTAGATCAAGGAGGGGAAATCACATCTAAGGACTTTAATACATTTTGTGAAGTGAATGGAATCAGAAGGCAGTTATCAGCACCTCAAACACCATAGCAGAATGGAGTTGTTGAAAGGAAAAATAGAACTATCTTGGATGCAGCAAGAAGTATGTTATCTAAAGAAAATCTACCACATGTGTATTGGAGAGAAGCAATTAGTACTGCTATCTATACATTCAACAAAGGTCACATCAAAGGTGAAACTGGTAAGACCCCTCATGACCTATGGTTTGGTAATACTCCTACTCTTAAGTATTTCAGAATTTTTGGAAGTAAATGTTTTATTAGAAGAGATGAGTATATTGGGAAATCCTAGAAGTGATGAAGGAATATTTCTTGGTTATTCATCTAAGAGCAAGGCATATAGATGTTTTAATAAGAGATTGCAGAAAATTGTTGAGAGTACAAATGTAAAGATTGATGAACAATTCAGAGGAACTTCAAAGTATATAGACTCTGAACTGGCAACAAAAATTGTGACAAATGAACCTACATTGAATCCACCAGTATAGAATGAAGATCCAGTTACCCCAGTATCATCAGAGGATTCCACAGTAATCGAACAACAACAAACTAAGACACCCCGGTATGTAAGATTGAATCATTCTGAAGATCAGATAATTGGAAACAAATTTAAAGGAGTTATGACAAGAGGAAGATTGGCAAATGAAGAGGTATGTCTTCTTTCTCAAATTGAACCATCATCTATCAATGAGGCATGTGAAGATAAATTTTGGATTAAAGCTATGGAAGAAGAATTAGGACAAATTGAGAAAAATAATACTTGGACATTAGTTCCCTGGCCTAAAGATAAAAATGTAATTGGAACCAAATGGGTATTTAGAAACAAACTTAATGAAGATGGTAAGGTTGCTAGAAATAAAGAAAGACTAGTGTGTAAGGGATATTCTCAGAAAGAAGGAATTGATTACAATGAAACCTTTGCACCAGTAGCCAGAATTGAGCCAGTCAGATTATTCTTGGCTTTTGTAGCTCACAAGGACTACAAAGTTTATCAAATGGATATTAAATGTGCATTTTTTAATGGAGATCTTGAAGAAGAAGTATATATTAAACAAACTGATGGATTTTCTTTGACATATGACAATAATATGGTTTACAGGTTAAGAAAAGCTCTGTATGGATTAAAATAAGCCCCAAGATCTTAGTATGCAAGGTTGGATAAGTATCTTTTGAAGATTGGTTTTACTAAAGGAAATGCAGATAATAATTTATATTATAAAATAACTAATGATGACATCTTGATTATTGAAGTATTTGTTGATGATATAATCTTTGGAGGAGAAGATGGATTATGTAAGGAATTTTCTATTAAAATGCAGCAAGAATTTGAAATGTCTATGATTGGAGAAATTAAATTCTTTTTAGGATTGCAAATTTCATAGACTAATAAAGATATATTTTTTAGTCAATCCAAGTACATGAAAGAATTACTAAAGAAATTTGGGATGCAGAACTCTAAACCGGTAAGCACACCTATGGCTACAAATGACAAATTATCTCAAAGGGATGAATCTACACCTGTTAATCCAACTAGATACAAATCTATGATAGGAGGTTTACTGTATTTGACACAAACAAGGCCTGATATTATGAATGCAATATGTATTGTTTCTATATTTCAAAGTAATCCTAGGGAAAATCATGAATCAATAGTAAAAAAGATTTTCCGGTACTTACAAGGCATAGCAAATCTTGGATTATGGTATCCTAGAGATGAAAATTTTGACCTATGTGCATACACAGGTGCAAATTGGGCAAGAGATGTGGATGATAGAAAAAGCACCACTTGAGGAGCATTCTTTCTTGGAAAGAGATTAGTTTCTTGGTTGAGTAAGAAATAGAGTTGTACATCTTTATCAACAGCAGAATCAAAATATGTTGCAATAGCAACTAACTGTAAAGAGGTACTATGGCTTAAGCAAATGTTGAAAGACATAAAGGTAAAATGCAGGGAACCTATTACTATATATTGTGATAACACTGCATCAATTGATATATCTAAGAATCCGGTATTACATTCTAAAACAAAACATGTTTCTATCAAACTAAATTTTTTAAGGGAAAAAGTTGAAGAAAAGGAGATAAAACTGGTTTATGTGAATACTAAAGAACAACTTGCAGAAATTTTCATAAAACCTTTGCCTGAGGAGTCTTTTGAATATCTTAGAGATCAGCTTGGAGTCATACCACCACCGGTAGAGACTTAGACAGCTGATGATTGTCATCAACCGACAGAATTGAAAGACAAATATTTTACTCCGGTCTTTGATGAGGAAGCTACTTCACAGGGGGAGTAGTTGGTATATTGAATGAGTTGGTATTTTGTGATAAGTTCTTTTTATATTTGGTTTTGTATTGCCTTGGCATTTGATGTCAAAGGGGGAGAGATATCTATGGAAAAACACATTATCTTTTGAGAAGTGATTAATATTGAAAATAAATCTTTGGATAAACACATGTTGCTCCCAAGGGGAGAAATTATTGTTTAAAGGAGATTGTTGGTTTTTGGTATTTGGCATTTTTGTTTTGGCACTTTGATGGTTTTTCCATCTTGTGTTGTCATCAATGCCAAAGGGGGAGATTGTTGGTATTTTGGTATGGTTTTGTCATTGATGTCAACACCTACTGAAAACTAGCACTTTGGAGATCTAGCAACATTCATCGGCAAGCAAGTAACTATTACACAGTTATTGGTATATGGTTCACCGGCAAGATATAATGTTCACTGACACTTGGAATGATATGGAAGACACTTGGTAATGTCAAAGACATGGTGTGGACACTTTGTTTTGAAGAAATAATCATTGGTATATTCATATTTGCATATTTTCTTTTACCGGTAAATAGGTCCAGGGTTATCTAGGGTTACACCGGCAGGTTTATCTTTTCCAGATCAGCATGGCATGCTATGGAGATGATTTATTATTGTTGTAAATGCATTAAGCCGACATGTTCAATCGGTTATTGCATTGGATATTATATTGTATGTAAAATGTTTTTTATTGTAATATCTTGTAGAGCTGACCTACTAAAATTGGTCTTAGGGTATGGTATAAATGTAAGATCTTATTTGTAAGATCAATGTGGAATGCGAAGAAGAATTGTGTGAAGATATATGCAAGATTAAACAGAGGTATACATGAAGACTTCATTTGAAGGTGAAGTTAGGTTTTTGTAGAAGCATATCAACATTACACCGGTACTGAATCTAGCGTATGAAGATGCTATTTTATGCAGTACATTCTTATTGGATTTAACCATCCAACTATAGTCAGTGTGACTCCCATTTTGTGATTGAGCAGTGAGCTCTAGGCTATTGGCCTTTCTGCATGTGCAGACCCCATTTATGTACACTTACTATCTACAGTAGTATCATCTAATTGTGGGTAAGGTTTCCCACCATGGTTGTTCCCCTTATAGGGTTTCTATGTACAAATATTGGTGTTATGTGTTGTGGATGACTTTATGTTTATGTTTCATACATTAATCCTTACCGGTATAGCAATTTATTGTTAACACTATCTACCAGCACACTTAACTAGTTTACCGGTATTAAGCACTAAGTTGGTTAATTGGTTTTTGGTTTAAATTTATAAGACAACTAATTCACCCCCCCCCTCTCAGTTGTCTCCGGGACCTAATAGGCATGTCTATGATTGCTTTGAATTTGGTTGTGTCGACCTCAATGCCTTTTCTTGAGACAATGTATCCTAGAAGCTTCCCTGAGGTTACTCCAAAGACACATTTCTTTGCATTTAGTCGAACATGATATTGTTCTAGTTTATCAAATATTTTATCTAATATTTCCATATGACCTTCTCTGGTTAGTGATTTTGCCAATAAGTCATCAACATAATCTTCCATTTTGGTATGCATTAGATCATGAAAGATGGTGGGTACTTCTCTTTGATAGGTTGCCCCTGCATTCTTTAGACCAAAAGGAATTACATTCCAATAGTATGTTCCCCATGGATATGTGAAGACCGTCTTATGTTTATCCTCTGGTGGAATCTTTATCTGGTTGTACCCTAAAAAGCCATCCATGAGAGAAAGCATGGCATGTCCTGCTGTTAGGTCTAAGATTATTTCGATGTTTGGTAGGGGGAAGTCATATTTAGGACATGTTTTGTTCAAATCTTTGAAGTCAGTACAGATACGGATGCCCCCATTTGGTTTGTTGAGAGGTACAATGTCAGAGATCCAATCTACATAATCAATTGGTCAAATAAAACCAACATCCAAGAGTTTCTTAAGTTCTGCTTTGACTAGTACTACAATTTGGGGATGCATCTTGCAAAGCTTCTTCTTGACAGGTTTGGCTCCTCCTTCTACAGTGAGGTGATGCATGACTAAATCAGGATCACGACCAGGCATGTCTGCATATGATCATGCAAAATTGATCTGATGCTTTTGAAAAAATTCAACAAACTTAGGTTGTTCCTTTAGAGTTAAAAGAGATGCCAGATGTATGTGGTGAGGAGTTTCAAGAGTTCCCACATTCTATTCTTTTGTCTCTTCAATTAGGATTGTTGATCATTTTTGTTGTGTACTAGAAGGGAGGATGTGAAAACTTTCATCCTCGGGCATCTCAAAAAGGTTTTCACCATTGGATACACTCTTTCTTTTTACTTTTGTGGGATCAAATAGTGCCACTGTATGGTTTTCACTAGAAGATCCATGTTTTACTGTTATATTTTTGCAGTCGAAAGGTTTGGCATCCGCCCCAAAGTATGTTGTGCTATTAAGTTCAATGGCGAAGCCAGCTTTGTGATCCTCACTTGGAATGTTATCCCACAGTTCCAAAAAGTCAATGATCGCCTCATCATTTTGGAAGTGGTCAAGGAATGGGGGATTAGATTGGTTCCATTCGATGAGTTTAGGATGTTTAATAGGCATTACCTCATCAATTAGGTTAAGCTCATAAGATGTGTTAGTGAGGATTAAGATGTTGTGGAGAAGGTCATTGATGGTACTCTCCCTGTCAGAATCAGGCGTAGGATGTGATGTAGGGTCTGTGGAAGGTGTTTCCCGTTCAAGAACCCAAGAGGTCTTAATCTATGCTTCTTTGTAAACAGGGATTTATTTGTGAGGTGGAGGTGGTGATGTGTCTTCCTCATCTAAAGTATGGAGATATACTGAATCAAATTCCCACTCATGTGAGTCAGTCTCTGTGTCACTTTCTAGTATCCAATTACTATACCAAACTGAGATATCCTTTGATTTAAACATTACAGGTGTGATCTGTTGATGTACCATGATAGATGGAATGATTGGTGTTGCAGGAAGGATTATCTGGATTAGTGAATCCAATACAAGTAGCATCAGTGTTGTTGAATCTCTTGCTTCTGATGGAATTTCCATTGTTGTCGATACTACTATGGGTTTTGATACTGCTAATAGTGTTGTTGATGTGGTTTCTTCTATTGATGGAGTTGTTGTTGTGATTAGTGGGATGATTGGTGCTATGGATGATATTGTTGGGGTCTTTAGCCTTAGTGGGGTAGTTGGTATGGTGCTTGGTGTTGCTGATATAATCAAAGGTGACCTCTTTAGAGTTTTAGTCTGATATAGAGGTTTGTTGGGTTTTCCTTTGAATCGGAGCTTAGGAAGAGTCTCCTTTTGAAAGCCTAATCCTGTGTTATCTTTAGGCTTTAATTCCGGCTACAGCGACTCATGTCATCCTTCTTTGCAAGGTTCTAAAGAACTTTGACCATCATAACCCAGTCTTTGCATAATGAGAAGGCCTTTTCCATATTGATTTGTGGGAATCTTAGCTTGTGGGATTTCTGTGGTGATAGGATCTTTATATATCTATTCTGCTAAGTCCTCATCTCTGGTCTCTTCTTCTTGACTCTTTCCAAGGATAAAAGGCTTCAAAGTGCATGTTGGCTTGACCAATGGTTATTGAAGTAACTGTTGAGGTTTACCATGAGTTCTAGGAGAAGTGGGAATTTGTCCAACACAAAAGAGTTGGCTAAGATTGTATTCCCCTGGACCTTCCTCTACCATTTTCATCTTTAGCTTCTCTTTCTTGGGTATAGTGGTGTTTGAACTGGAAAGAGAAGTTGGACTTACATATGATGTGGATGGGATAGCTTATATATTGTTGGGAATGATAATCTCTTGTTGATGGTATATATTGTCACAATGTGCAAAGGGATTTGCATCACCAAGGATTGTAATTTCCACACCATTATGAGGAAACTTGATACACTAGTGGTAGATGCATGGAATGAATTGCATGGCGTGTATCCAAGGTCTTCCTAACAACAAATTATATGACAGAGGAAGATCCAAAACTTGACATATGATATGTTTCATCATTGGGCCCACTTGGATTGGTAACACAACTACTCCTTTGGATGAACGCTCTGCATCATCATAGGATTTTTAGTTATCCTTTTGTGGGGATCCACTGATTCAACTGCATATCCCAATGCTATGACCAATTGTAAGGTACAGATATCTAGGCCTACTCCATTATCGATCTAGACTCACTTGATACTGTGTTGGTTGATAAATCCTTCAATATGGAGTCAGGCGTTATGAGGTTGTTGGAAGGATGTATAGTCACTTTCAGAGAAAGTGAGACATGGTGATGACCTTAGATTTCCAGCCATAGCTTGGAATTGATCTGTATTTAGATTTGCAGGGACTGATGCTTCTTGGAGAGCTTGATCCAAGATTGTTTTATGAGATGGAGATAGGCACAAAATCTCTAAGATGGAGATAAGTGCGGGCATCTTATCTAACTATTCCACAAGGTTATACTACTTTGGGATGGAGGGGGTGCCTTGTGGAGCTACTTTAATGGTGATCTTGCTGCGACGCGTAACAACATTGAAGGTAGAGCTTGGATTTTTTATGATAATGGTTACAATTTGTTTATTGGCATCATATAGGTGATTCATGGTGTAATTATAGGTGACTAACGTATAATCAGTGGTATCTGTGTTTTACCTTGAAGTGGAAGGACCCCTTTGATCTTGTGATGGAAGTTAATTTTAAACATAAGATGATCATTGTTTATTGTTTTTGGGTTGTGTCCTTCAATTTCAATCTCGCCATAGGCAATAAGATCCTGAATAAGATCTTTCAATCTGTTACAATTGCTTGTTTTATGCCCTTTCCCTTGATGGAATTCGCAATGTTCATTATCCCTCCACCATGAAGATTTAACCTAAGGTTCATAATTAGATGTCTTTGGTAAGGTCACCAAATTTGAAGAGACCAATTGCCATAACACTATTTCAATAGGCTCCCCTAAGGGAGTGTATGCTCGTTTTGGTTTATAATTTTGCTGGCGTTGTCTTGGTTCCTCTTGAGGTACATCACGTCCTTGGTTTGATGGAATAACCATGTTATTCTTGGGTGTGGGGTTTTGCCCTGCAAATCGGACCACAGGTTGTGCACTCTTAATAGTCCTTGCATCTACAACCCCATCATTGACGATGTTTTTGTTTTTATTCCAAAAGTTAGGTTTATCACTATTGAATCGTGGGCGAGGGGCATTTTTGGGTTCATTGTATATTTTGTTAAGCCCCTTTTTGATGAGGGCCCATTCACATTTTAAACCCTGGGTGATTGTGTCATTTAAGGACTCTGTGCCTTTCATATCCAAATGAAATTCCATTTCTTCATTCAAGTTGGAAATAAATATTTCCACTAGCTCTCTTTCAGATAGGTGAAGGGAATGTCTACTAGACATTTGTCGCCATCGTTGCAGGAAAGCTGAAAATAACTTCCTTGGTTTTTTCTTGGTGTTACATAGATCGGCCATGGTGATATTGTTTTCAATGTTATGTGTGTAATGTGCAATGAAATTCTGGAGAATTCTTTGAATGTCCTAATGCCGCCTGTTAGTCAGGAAAACCATTGCATGGTTGTCCCTACCAAACTTTGAGGAAAGAGTCGCATTAGGTATTTGTCCTCATATGCCACTTCTAGGAAAGCTGAATGAAATTCTCTAACATGATTGCGAGGGTCTCCTTTTCCTCAGTACTTTTCAAACTTAGGTGTTTCAAACCCTCATGGAAAAGGTGGTGTATGTAGATTCCTATCAAAGGGATAGGGACAAATATCATTAAGTGAAAAGTGATTTGTTTTCACACCATTGTGGAGTTATTGGGCGAGATTCTCGACTTGTTGTCACAACATGTCTATGCCATTGGGAGGAGGAGGTGGGGGATATTCGTGATGAAGGTTGTATCTGATGGGATCTTGACCTCTTTTATCCTCATTACAACTCTGGTGTTCTGATGCTTGCCTTAGTTGTGCAGTATCAAAATCAATGGGGAGTTTAGCTCCCTCTTGGGCAAGTCTTAAAAAGTGAGCATTAGAGTTGCTCCTGAGGATTTCGTCAAAAAGTCGATTAAAGAGAGGGTTGTGTTGTGCCCTTTCTATTGCTTTAGGAGTAGGAGTACTTGGATTTTCATCATTTGGGTTTCCTCCAAGGGCTTCTTGGAATTCATTGAGATTTTCCTCCTCTTCCTCTTCAATTTTTAGTTGTCTAGACCTTGATCTGGTTTGAGCCATTTTGTTTACAAGTTTTTGTTGAAGTTTGGTGAAAATGATGATGAGTTGGTGATGGAATGAGAGATATATGTTTTGTGAAGTGTTTTGCATATGGATTTCTAACACTAAAGGTATATGTTAGCAAAGGTATTCATTGAATTTCTTGTTGTGTTTGGTTGACAATGTTTGATATGATAAGATTTAGAGAGCCCTGAGATGTGTTACAAACCCAACTACCCAGTAATGAGAGGATTCACTCATAGACTAGTTTTAACCTATGATGGTGTAAATAATTATTCATCATGGATATTATTACACTTTACTTAAGTTTACTTAGGATAATGCATTTCATAGTAGTTTGGATATGAGACACTTGGGTGTTTGTGGCACATTGGGATAGTGTGTGTAGGAGAAATTCCACCTTTTATGGTGTTGATCTTGTTGTTACACTCCACTCTTGTTGTTACACTCCACATTCAGTGGGTGATCCACCTTATGTGGACTATTATATTATTTCTCCTACCTACCCTTGTTTCTTATTGAGCCACATGTCATGTTTGTGTGCTCACATATCCCTAGCTTTGCCTATATAAGCAAGCTCATCTACATTGTATGTAACTATTGAATTGATATTATTGATCATTTTCTATTGATGAGAATACATTTTATTCTTGTCCTATATTGTGTCTCTATTTTGTGCATTTCATTGAGCTCTTGATCTTGGCAAAATCTCACATGGTATCAGAGCCATTGGGGCTTCATTGATTCATCTTGAAGAGGCATTATTGTGACGTCAAGAGGAAAATCTGAGGAGCAACATCTTTTGGATGCATCCTAGACCAGATCCGACCTCGCCATTGCATCCAGAAGGCTGTTTACATGAATTTTGGTTATAAAGTCGGCCTATTTTGGTGAGAAAATTTTTTTCGCCAATTTTGCTATAATCGTACTGATTTTCAAATTTTTTAATATATTTTTCAAAAAAAAGAAAATTTATTTTTCTGAAATTTTTTTCAAAAAATTAAAAATCAAAAAAAAGTTAAAAAAAAAATGAATCAAAAAAAAAGAAAAAATCAATTTTTGGGTGGTTCGCAGACCCCCCCCGTGACCCCGCAGTCTGCAGATTGTAGGTACGGACCTGCCGCAGCCACCACAGCCTGTACCTGTCTATCGTCTACCATGCCTATCACTTCCACTGACACCAAGACCAGTGCCACCGCCGGTCTCCACCTCCCACAGCTTTCCTCCGCTCGACCGCTCCTGTCCTCGGCTCGTCCCAGTAGATATCCTCCTCGCCGACACCCTCAGTCGTCGCCGCCCGCTTTACTCTCCCGCCAGTAGCAGCTCTACCCAGTGGTGCCCTCAGCCTTCAGTGCCACCTCCAGACAGTGCCTCCTAGCGCCAACGCTCCCTCCCTCCGGCAAACTCTCGCCTTCGGCGATGCCTAGATTGCCGCCACCTCAGCACACCCGACGAACCCGTGCCTGCCACGTGGCAGGCGGCCAATGGCCCATAGGTTAATCCATACACATAGTCAACAATCCATACACAATGCCACACAGGACTTCCGTACACACAGTCACCGTGCCCAGTCAGCAAATCTGTACGGTACGGCCTGCACAGTCACCCGCCCAGTCAGCAAAGAGGCGAAGTTTTTGCAATGGTCATACGGCCATCAAATTTAAAAAAGTGACTCACTGACATCAGCACCACATTAGCAGTTTTCAAAATTTTGCAAGGCCCTCTCATTGAGCTTTTTGATTTTGCTGTTCAACTTCAAATGGCCATAACTTGCTCATTTTTGCTCCTTTTTGGGTGCAATTTTTTTTGAAATGGGCTAGAATTTTGTGCTCTCCGTAGTGGTGAAATTTTTTTTTGATTTTGATGCATGGATTTTTCAGAAAATGCATATTTTGGTGACTGTACCTGAGTAATCCCAGTTTTTGCAGCTTCAGAGGCTTCGTTTGGGGTCATATGACCTTCTTTTTAGGTGTCATTTTTTTTGAAAGTGCATATTTTTTCATCTAATTTCACATGATGCTATCAGATTGATGCCATTGTAAGTATAAATTGTACTTTCAGATTTTGGCCATTTTTGGCTCTCTTGGTACTTGTATATTTGCTTGAATCTCAGTTAGATTCATTACACTATTGATTGAAGTCTCTTGTATCTCATTTGAGAAGTTGTAAAATTTGCATCATAAGTCCACTTTGCCTTGTTTTGCAAGTGGCTCATTGTAATTGCACTAAGTATAAAGTGCCTAAATCATCACTTTGGGGGGGTACTTTGATTGAGTGAATTTGGGGGGGTGTCTCTTGTGCTTTTGTGCTCTTGTGTTCCTTCCTTTTTTCTGCTATGGGTTCTTCTAAGTTTCCTCTGTTAACTCCACATAATTATGCTACTTGGAAAATTGATGCATGGAGTAAACTTATGGAAAAAGGACTCACTCATTACATTGATGGAACTATTGTTGCTCTAGCTGATCCTAAGGTTGATCCAGTTGGTCACTTGGATTGGTTCACTAAAAATATCATGGCAATTGGTACCTTAAGAAAGTATGTATCAAAGGATCTCATTTTTCATATTGAGAAATGTACTCTAATCAAGGATGCTTGGCAAAAGTTTCAAGACTTGTATGGTCAAGTTGATGAGAGTAGGGGATATCAAATTGATAGTGATCTCAGCATGTTGGATCCCAAAAACTTTGATACTATACAAGATTATGTCACTAAGGCAAATGAGTTGAGGGCACAACTCAAAGATTGTGGCATTGATAAAAAGGATACTCAATTGATATTCAACTTGATAGGCAAGCTTCCACAAGAATATGCAACATTTGTTTCTAGTTTCCAAACCCATAGGATGACAATGGGTTCAAGCTACAAAATGCCTACATTTGATGCTTTCAATGAAATGTTGATGATGGAACAAACTAAGTTTATAAGCATGGGCATTCTTAAGGCTTCTAAGTCTCAAGCATTAGTGGCAAATCAAGGGAACAAAGGAAATCAAGGAAAGGACAACTCAAACAAGAAGAAATGGCAATCAAAGCCTAAAGAAAAAGCACCATCTTCTCCACAACAAGGAGATTCATCCTCTTCCAAGAGAGATAATTCACCAAAGAGGGAGAGACCTACTTGTGCTTATTGTAAAAATATTGGTCATGAGGAGCATCGTTGCCATTCTAAGAAGATTGATGAGCTCACACATATCATCAAAAAGCATAACATTGATTTGCCTAAAGTCTACAAGAAGGATGATTCATCAAATTCCACTTCCTCACATTAAAAAGGAAAAGGGCAAGCATTCATGGCTTCTACAAGTGGGAAGACTCACTCTTTTGGAACAAGAAAAGGAAAAGCTCTATGTGCTACTATTAGTCATGATTCAGAGAGATGGCTTCTAGATTCAGGGGCTTCTCATCATATGGCATCTTCGCAATCTATGTTCTCTACATTTGAGCCTTGCACCATGCCACAGATTTTGATGGGCAATCATACATAAATGGATGTGATTGGGAAAGGATCTATTGACATTGGGGATAACTCCTTCAATGATGTGTTGTGTGTACCCCACTTGATAAACAATCTCCTTTCTATCTATCAAATCACACATGGCACAACTAAGAGAGTTGTGGAGTTCACACCTGACTCAGTTTTCATTAGAGACTTGGAGACTAGAGCTATCATTGTTACTAGGGTGGTTGATCATGCATCTCGGTTATACTCCTTTTCAGATTTTGTTGATGATGATGATTTCACATTTGATGATTCTACACATGATGATCACAGTTCTTGTGATGGTTCAGTTTTTTAGGAGAACTTTGGGCACTTGAACATGGGGATTCTCACATGTGACCCCATTCTTGAGTCTTGTATTTCATCTCCTCATATTGATATCACATCACCTATTGCACCTGATGATGCAGATAGTGCAACAGTTTTGCCTTCATGTGATTCAGTGCAGTAGGATATTCATTGTCTTCTAGCTTCAGATTCATGGGATGATTACTTGACAAACATTGCAGGTTTATTTATGGAATCCGACATTGCAGATTTGGGAGACATCATTGATGACATTCATCTTCTCTTTGATGAAGATGATCCTTCTTCGATTGTTGCGAGGGAACACTCTGACCCTCTTGTTCATTCTCTACATGATCATTATTTTGAGGTTGACATGATTGTGGATACTTATGTACAATAGTTGGAGGAGGTCTCTTTATTTTTTGAGGAGACATGTGAGTCTTTGGGACATGTTCTACATCCATCTCCACTAGATCTTGGAGTGCCTTTTTCAGCAGTGTGGCACAATTTACCACCTTTGGAGGGGGTATCTTTCAGCATCAACATGCGGACACTTGAGTAGTTTTCAAAGATTCCTTTCATCGTGAGTTTTCTTTATACATCTTCACTTCATGGATACACCTTTGGTTTTGTTTCTTCCTAAGGGGAGGAATGTTGTTCAATGTTCATGGAGTAGTTTCTTCATATATCGAGCTTCTATCATTGGTGCAGATTCTACATTGAGGGGGGGTCACAGTTTGACTTCTCTTCTTCTCTCATATGGGGGGGACTTTTTCCTCACATGGGGTATTGTTCTTCACATTCTTCTATGAGAGTTCTCTTGTATAGCTTTCTTCTCTCTTTTGGGGGAGGGTTTTTTTCCCATTGGGTTTTTCTCTCTTTCCCCACTTTGTGAGAGTTTTCATTGCATTGGTTTTCATGCATTTGCATTTGTACATGGGTACCTAACATGGCCTCGTAGTCAGGATCCATCTTGCATTGCTTAGTTGCATTGTAGACTTAAGTGCATTCCCCTAAGTTGCACTTAAGGGGGGGTGTTGGTGTAAATAATTATTCATCATGGATATTATTAGACTTTACTTAAGTTTACTTAGGATAATGCATTTCATAGTAGTTTGGATATGAGACACTTGGGTGTTTGTGCCACATTGGGATAGTGTGTGTAGGAGAAATTCCACCTTTTATGGTGTTGATCTTGTTGTTACACTCCACATTCAGTGGGTGATCCACCTCATGTGGACTATTATATTATTTCTCCTACCTACCCTTGTTTCTTATTGAGCCACATGTCATGTTTGTGTGCTCACATATCCCTAGCTTTGCCTATATAAGCAAACTCATCTACATTGTATGTAACTATTGAATTGATATTATTGATCATTTTCTATTGATGAGAATACATTTTATTCTTGTCCTATATTGTGTCTCTATTGTATGTAACTTCAATAGAAACTCTGTGTTACAAAAGGAACAAACTCTTCCTCTTCTCTTTTAGGGGTTGGTGGTTCTTCCCTAGTTGAGTTATATGTGATGCAAATGTCTGGAAAGAAGGCAGGATTGATTTTATCTCCCTTGTTTTTATGATAACTCAGAGCTCTATATTGAGTAAAATCTTTCTGGTTTAAAGACTCTTGATTAAACTCATTGGATTTTCCTTGAAGATATAGGAACATGTGATGTAAGAAGGTTCTATGCGAGACAAAGATTTGTTTATTAAGATAGAAAAATTTCCTTCTTTTGATGAAAGCCTTTGAGCTCAATGGTCTTTTTTTCAAATTGATATTTTTATGAAGATTCTTCTTTCTCAAAATGTGAAGAATGGTCATATAGTTTGATACTTTGTTGTTGCACTTTGTTTTTTATCTTTGCCAAGTGTTGGTGTTTTGAAAATTTTGTGTTGGATGAATACTTGTTGTGGAATTGATTTTTTATTTTTTTCTTTGACAAGAAAACAAAGAAAGCACACAAACACAAGAATGTTGCCTCAAAAGGCTCAAATAAGTGTGGGTCGAGATCAACCCAATCTTTGGACTTTTATGACGCTTTCTTGCCAAATGTTTTTGAGTATGTTTTTCCAAAACTCCTGAAGTCGACTCAGTTTATCACTGGTCTTCACACAAAAATGAAGACATTTCAAACACACTTTATCCCTAAGGTCAAATGGCCAATTGCGATAATTTTAGGCCACATCTTGATATTTGTTCAACTTTGGTATTACATACATTATGAATCCCATCGTGGTAGGTAAGGATGTGATATACTAAGTCTTGCATGAGTAAAACAAATAGACGATCCCTATGATGGGGGAGTCACCACTTTCATCAAGCTACAAGTAGCCTTTCAAAAAGCTATGTTTCTACTCAAGGAAATATGTATGGTGAGTACCTTGGGAGAAAAACAATCTATGATGTTACACTAAAATTCTCACAAATATCCTCAATCAATAGAATGGGTGGGATACTACATAAAGGTGTTTAGTAATTTTCGATGTTCTTGGACATAAGTTCATTCTACAGTGACTTAATTAAGAGCCTTGTAACTTGTGGTGGGGCCCATTTGTCCTTTCGGAAAGTTACACTGTAGGAACAACTATACCCAAGGCTATAGCTTTCTCTCACACCTAATTTCTATAGCGGCTCGAAGGATTTACCGCACGAGGTCGTTCCCAAGAGTGATGTCTCTATTGGCAGGCCTCTCTGAAAAAGATAAAATTTTGAGTGTTACGAACAATTTTCTCTTCAACCTAGGACCACAAAAGCCAAGGGAGAGGATATTGTGTGTTAGAAGTAGGACCACTTGACAAACTTTGCACAAGTGTGTCAATCACAAAAAGCACTTGTTCTTTTTAACTGATTTTCATTTCAATGTGATCTAACTATTTGGAGATGTTGCTCCAACAATCATGGTTTTCTTTTTAACCAAGATATCAAAATGTTTGAAACTTGACAAACTTTTGGAAAGCAAAACCCGGTCAACAAAAATAAAATCGTGAAGCCTTTGTAGCAAAACAGGTAAATGTGAGGTTCTTTTTATCCATTTGTGAAAAACAAGAAAGATGAAGTTCTTTTTTTATGCACCAAATGAAAAAGTTGAGTTTGTTTTAGTTGCACCAAATACAAAATGTGAAGTTATTTTTATCCCTTTGTGAAAAACAAGAAAGATGAAGTTTTAAACCAAAGAAATTAAAATGTTTTAAACTAACTCCTTCTAAAATCTGCACAAAAAAAAAAAAGAAGAAGAAAATCTGCAACTAAAATATTCAAAAAAGTTAGCGCACATGGTGGGCTCACAAGCCTAAAAAAATGTCTTTGAAGTTACAAAAGTGTTGGATTCACGTCGGTTTCACCAAATGATGTCATGGAAATGGGGACAAGGCAACAACAAAGTTCAATGTTAATAAGTTAGTTTCAACCATAAAACCAAAACAAGGAACTAAAAACCATTCCAAACATATCAAAAGAGATTTCAAAAAAGTATGAAAGAAGTTTAACAAAACAAAAGTAAGGAGAAGAGCCTCCCTAAGATGCTTCCATGATGCCTTTTGATGCTTCTCCCTTATTTCTCCCCTTTCCAAGTCCCATATGAGTGTAGCTCTCAGCTTTTAGCACTAGCCATGGATGCCATATGGAGATTCAAGATGGTTGGATGTGATAAACAAATGCTATGTAAGTGTAGGTAGCGATGTTATGAAAAAGCTCTATTGTAATACCAGTATAGCAACAATACTCTAATGCTTCCTTCTTTGCTTGAGGAGAAGGGTTCTATTTATAGAAGAAATGGGGAAATGAAGGGTTAAGATTGAGCAATCTTAACAAGGGTTAGAATTGAAAGATATTCAATCCATGTGAGACTTTCAACCCAATCCCATATTGATAAGTGTCACCATGAGGAGGCTTGAGAGGATAGATAAGGAGCATTAAATGTTTGAATGGACATGATGGTTACCCTAAGGGGTTGGGTTAGGGTTAGGTTAATGGATATTCCTTTTATCCAATGGATAAATGAATGTGCAAGGGTTAAATGGTTACCTTAGTCAAAGAAATAAATTCTTTGAAGAGACGCATGAGTCAAAAGGATGGTTAAGTTAGAGGAAAGTCTCTAACAAAAGGTAAAAGGTGAGTTAACCATAAATGATTATGTAAGAGCCTTTAATGGTTTGGAAGACTTTAGAGGTTAACCATTTGAAGACAAAGTCTTTAATGGTTATTGCAGACTTTGGAGGTTTTTGAGAAGTGACTTCCTTATATTTAGGAATGTGACAATGATTAGGATAGGATTAGGCTAATTAGAAGGAGTTAGAAGAATCTAGAAGGGATTTAGGCATGCAAGTGGATTTGGTAGGAGAATGCAAGTGGGAGGAATTTTGGGATTTTCAATTGAAGTAAAATCATTTATTTCAATTAAATGGTGTAATTTGCATTTGGATAGATATTTAAATAAATATTAATTTATTTAAATGTGAATGTGAATTTTGGATTTTATTTAAATAAATCTTAATTTATTTACATGAGAAAAAGGAAGATAAAGCATTAAAATGCTTGAAGACTTTAAGGGAAACCTTTAAAGGCTTAAGAAGACTATAGAAGGAAGCCATTGAGTTTGAAGACTTTAAGGGAAACCATTAAAGGCTTGAGAAGACTCTAGAAGGAAGCCATTAAGTTTGAAGAATTTAAGGGAAGCCATTAAAGGTTTCAAGTGGGTGAGGATAAATAGGATTTTAAATAAATAATTTATTTATTTAAAATAGTTGTGCAACTTGCATTTGTAGGAAAATGCAAGTGGGTGGAGGATAAAAGTGATTTAAATAAATGTTAATTTATTTAAATGTGAGAGTTGGGATTTTGGGAGATTTAAATAAATATTAACTTATTTAAATGTGAGAGAGGATTTAATTAAACAAATATGATTTATTTATTTAATTAATGGTCTAAATTTGGTTAAGTGAATTAAATCAAATAAATTGAATAATTTATTTAATTAATAGGAGAAGAGGGTTAAGGTAAATTAATTAAATATTAATTCAATTAATTATTTATTGATGGTTAAATAATCAAATAAATACTAAATATTCATTTAATTAAGTGGACAGATTTATGTGACTACACATATGAATCTCATCATTACCCTTTTTGGTTCGGACTTCAATGACAGAGTTTGGAGTGAGGCAGATTGTTAGATGATGACCTATCTCAGGCGTCGCATTAATGAGTATAGGTGTAAAAGGCCTTATCATATTAAGTACTGGGTTAATTTGCATGTTTTAAAGGGCTACTTGAAAAACAAGATAATTATCTTGGTTTTCGATTTTAGCTTCTCTCTTCTTCAGCATCTGGTTAGTTTGTGCTCCCCTAAGGGTTTTGATTTGAACTTCTTCTACATTATGGGTGGAAATCTCAACTGTAATGAGCCCACCAACTATGATAGTTGGAAGGGTGAAAGGAAAATTTGGAGAAGGCTGCATAAAAATGGCTTCATTGATTATATGGAGAAATTGTATGGGAGCAAGAAGCCCATTTCTCGTGGTTTTTCCAATGGTTGGAAAAATAATAGAGTTACTCTATTTGGTCAGACATGGAGAGTGGATGAAGATTTGGTCGTCAAGGTGACTGGTTTGCATAAGGACGGCATCAAGTTTTATAAAGATTGTAAGTTCTCGGTGGAAGCCATAAAAATATTCCCCAAGAATGAAGAAGAAAGGGCTCCGCTTGCAAGAAAGGATAATATTTCCTATTATCTCCCTAACCAGGTAAACTCCTTTTGGCAAAAAATGTTGAAAGTGTTAATGGAGTATCTTACTGTTGATGGTAGGTTCTCGAAAGTCTATAATTATCACTTTGTTATCCTTAATCACTTTCACCGTGGTTCTAATATATCTCTACCCTTCTATCTAGCCTCCTCCCTTAATGAAAGTCTGACTGACCATGCTAAGAAACCCAATTCCTACCCCATTGCCCACCAAGGTCTTATTCTGTTAGTTTATGAGTATCTTAAAGATAAAGTTAAGGCCAATAAGGATGATCCCCTTGTGGAGAGTTCCCATATCTATAAGGATGATGACAGTTCTAAGTCTGATGAGGATTCTACCAATCCCCCCCCTAAAAATAAATCAAGGGTTAGTAAGAAAGTTGAAGAAGACGCTGAAGAGATGGTTGATCCTGAGTAGGAGCAAGAGAAGGAGGTGGAGAAGGAGGGGAAGCATGAGCAGGAGAAGGAGGTGGAGGCTGAGAAAGGAGACAAGGATAATGAGTAGGGTAAAGAGGATTTTGATGAGTTAGAGGAGAAGGAGAGTCCCTATGATACATACAACACGGATGAGGTTCAGAATAATATGGAGGAGGGAAACCCTAGGCTTGAGGATGCAGATACTATTCTGAATGCTATTAGAAATAGCTCTCTAGAAATGTTTAAGTTCCAGAAGTGGGTGGTTGATATTATTACCAACATTCAGGAAAAATAGAGAGAACTAGAGCTCAAAATTGATAATGTGGTTAAGGATATTAATGATAAAGGAAAAGAGGAAAATTCTAAGGATAATAGTGAAGCAGAGGATGAAAATGATATTCCTTATTGGTCAGAGGGTGAGATCATAAAGGAAGATGTGAAGCACCTAGAGAATGTGGTGATGACTCTCAAAGAAAAGGGTGAGTCTGATTATGAACTAATAAACAACAGGGTTCAAAACATCGAGAGTGCTCTGAGGAAAATCATGGAGCATAGCTTGGCTATGATGAAGGTGACTTCCAAAAATATGAATGTATTGGTTGCCTACTTGGAGAAGGATAAGCAGAACAAAGATATTGTGATTGTTGATGATGAGTCGGGTTCTAGCTCTGTCAAGCATTCTTCCAGACATAGAACTAGGCAAAATGCTAAAGAGTTGGAGTTGAAGACTAAAGGTAATCAATAGGTGTAGGAAAGGAAAGACCTTAAAGAGGCAGCAAATGCAATGATGATTCTTGTCAAGGATGTTGGGGAAACCATAAATATTTTCCCCTAGATGTTCTAGTTTTATTTTAGGTTTGCCAGTATCTCGCTGGTCTTTTGTTGTACTTTCTTTTGTGCTGATCTTTTGCTGCCTTTCTTTCTTTGTTTTGCCCTTTCTTGCTTCTCTAATGCTTTTCTTTATGATATGTAAGTGGGTTTCAGGTCCCTTAAAACCTATTTTTCCTTAATCAAAAACATGTCTACATTACCTTCTTTTAGGGTTTTTCGCACTTACTAATACTTCCTCTATGTTACACATTTGATCTTTATCATTTCTTAACATTTTGTCATTCTTTTGCATTCTTTTCCTATTCCATCCAGTTTTTTCAAATTTGAATTAAAGGTCTTCTCAATGTCAATGTCAAATATTGTTTAATGATCATGATCAACTTTTAACATTAATCAAACATCATTTTAACCCTAATTGATGTCAAATAGGGTTGTTTTCAATCATTTTCAATATCAATCTCGTTTCAATGAATTATTGATGAATTTGGATCATCATTTGTGTCATTTGTAATCATTATCAATTTCTATCAATCTTAATCGATTCATCATCGATCCCTATCAATTATCAATCATCATTGATCATTATCAATTTGGTTAATTTTCAATCCTTATCAATTGTTTTGTTGATCATATTCATCATCATCATTATTAATCATGTCAATCATATCATGGCATCATTTAACCTAATCCATTTATCATTCTACTTAGGGTTTAATAATTTTTTAATTATTTCTCCCTTTTATCCCTTTTCTTATATAGGGTTTAATAATTCTTCAATTATTTATCCCTTTATCCTAACTAATTTGTTTTAGGATTTATGAATTAGTTCATTATCCTAATTCCCTTTTTCACTATTTTGTAATTAAATATTATTTATTTAGTTCCCTAATTATGAGATTTGTAGGGGAAATTAATAAATAAATATTATTAATTTATCACCAACTTCTCCTCCTTTTTAGGTCTCATTCCTCTTTTTAACTTCCCTCCTCTTTTTTATCCTTCCACTTTCCTCATTTCCGAATAGCAAATCGCCCCCCACAATTCACTCATTTTGTCATATTTATCATATGTGTCACATAGCATCTTTCCCCACTATTTGTGCTTAATCTTTCCCCTATTAATTTATCCTTCCCTTCCATGAATTTGAAGTGGCTATTTTCACTCCATTGATTTCTCAATCAATTAATATGATTTGTGCTACAAGAGATCAATTCTTAGCCACATTTGCCCATTTGAAGGAGAAATAAGAACAATCAAGCCACATAAAGGATATGAATTGTGCTACGGTTTGCTTGGTTTATTATTTCATTTTGTCTTTGCATCTTGATTGATTATGACTAGGTTGTTTCATGATTTGTTGTTTTGTGGTTGCAACTTGTCTTTTTCATGAAATATGATTTTTGCAATCCTAACCATTCACAAACATCTCCATAGATTTTGTGTTCAGATTATTTCATAATCAGTAGGGAAATTATTCTATTTTTGGTTTTTTGCTATGGATTAGTTCTCAAATATTTACCACTTAATTCGATAAAAAATAACTAAAGATGCAAGTAAGGTTGCTAGTTTGTTCTTTAATGAAATTGTGCACTTACATGGATTGCCCAGAAATTTTACTAGTGATCAAGATACAAAGTTTATGAGCCACTTTTGGAGGACTTTGCATAGGAAGATCAATAGAAAGTGACAATATAGTTCAATTTATTTCCCTATAACAGATGGGTAAACTAAGGCAATAAACTAAAATTTTGGTAATTTTATTTATTGTTTAGTTGGTGAGAATACAAGGCAGTAGGATTTCATTTCACACAAGATAACTTTTATTTTAATTCACACATCAGTGTGTCCATTGGTAAGTCTACCTTGCATGTTTTTTTAGAAAGTAATCTCAAGGGAGTTTTTGATAGATTATTGATCTTCAAAATGGGAAATGAGTTTGTCAACATACCAGGAAATTTACAAGGCATGCACAAGAGGTAGAACATCAAGTGAAGCACAAACTACAATTAAAAAATAAACAATATAAAAAAACTATTGATTTTCATTGAAGGGAGAAAACATATGAAGGGGAAAAAGTCATGGTGTATTTACATAAGTAAATAATTCCTTAGGGTACTTATAACAAATTGAAATAGGTCTAGAACCATGGGACAATCCAAAATACAAAAGAAAAGTAGTAAGGATGATTAATTGCTATATTTTCCTAAAGTTTGGATATTAGTCTTGTTTTAAAAGTTGTATATCTTTACTCTTATCATGCTATTCCTAAGAAAGTTCCTAATGAAAATGTTCTTAGAGACTTGACCAAAACATTGCCACAAAAGAAAGAGAACACATTGAAAAGATAGTAGAAACTAAGACTGTACCTACAAGAGCTAAAAATTATAAGATATATTTGGTCAAATGGGTGGGTTCTCCTAATTTCAAAGATACACATCTCACTAAAGAACATCTGATTAAATTTACAAGATTAGACTCATTTGAATTAGGAGATTCAAAACCTTTCAAAGGTGTGGAAGATAATGTAACCATGGATTTATTATTGGGCCTACTACCCACCTACCTTGATTTTTCCTAGAGTTCTACCTATTTTTGATAGAAGCAACCATCTATTTTTGTAACATCCCTTTTGTTCTACTCTTTTATTTACCAATTTTTAACCCACAAGTAAAAAGAAATACTTTGCCAAAATAATAAATTTTTCTTTTCCTTTTCAATTAAAGATACATAATTGAAGTAAATCACTTTTCATTTTCCTTCATCATGAAAAATTTATAATTTTATATTTATAAAAAGATAAATACATTTACAATACCCTTTTCAAACTTCCATTTTCTTTAAAAATATTTTATTACAAATAAAGCTTCAATTGATCTTAAATAGTACATAAGTAAAACATAATGGTCTAGATGTGCTTCCTGGCATACATCCTCAAATATTGGTCGCCATTTGCATGAGGAAGACAATCACTCAAATGCTTTTCCACCCAACCAAGACTTAGAAATCCCTCGTGGCTCTTCTAACTGAAGCAGCCCGACCCTTCGACGAAGAGTTTAGTTTAGTAACCTCACAATATAATATAGCCTTCTAAGCATAGTTTTGTGTCCTACATAACTAGAGCTACCATACATAGGCTACAACCTACATGTATGACATTCCCTTTCTAGCATGTAAACCTGGATCATAGCGACTTGATAGTGTAGATAGTGGCAACCTACACTACTTAGGCTTAATAATTCTTACCCAATACTTTCAATGAGAGTCATATGTCCACCCACTTCATTGTTCTATTTGGTGAACTAACCATTTAACTATCTTATATTTATCCCATGAGTTCTAATAGGAAACATTTAGGTTACTCCCAACCTTGGTTAATCTAACCCTAAATTACCAACTCATTCTGTATACTGTAGATACACACCTTTCTCATAAGGTTAAACAATAGAATAACTATCTAGGTTTATCCCATTTATGGATTTCCTATCCCTAGGATTAACCAAATCAATCACTCCTATGCACTATAGATACATATCATAGATTAGGTCTATCTTAGGTATTACATAAATAATGTATATCTAATCATAAGGATTATCAAGTTTTTATATAGTCTAGAATGTATATCCTATAAGTATCTCAATTTCAATTAGTGCTTTAATAAAGCATAATTAATTATATACATGAATCTTATCATAAGATCACGGATTTCCTTCACACAATAATACATGAACTTTAAGTGCACAATTCCTATGATGGCTTCAATTGAGCCTCCACAACATCATAATCTATCACATGGGTGGGGTGGAAGTGTTTTTCTTTCTTAAAGACTAGGGTGGCGGGTTTCAATAACACTGCCCTCCCCCTATTTCTAAGTAAAAAGGAAGAGTTTTCCACGTAAGTGGTCAGTCCCCCCTCTCCTAATTATGCATGCTACAAGGCTTACAAGTCCCATGACCCACATGGGTAAGGTGGTAGCACTCACTAAGTAAAGAGTTTACTTCCTTTTTGACATGGTCAATATTTAATAAAAGGCAGCCCAATTATATATATATATATATATCGAATACATATAATCTATTATTCGATAATCAAATAGTACTCATATCATTGGTCAATATGTACATACAATAATCATATTATATTCGTCAATAATATATAGATAGATAGATATGAAGCACAAAGATAAAAACCTATCACAAAGATTCAATCCAACATTTAAAACATGGATAATCAAACCAAGACTTATCGACACTTCCCTTAATCATAACCTACTCGACAAAAGGCATCTTATAGCTACCCAACCAATCCAACTCAACTTGACCAACTAGGTGGTGAGTGTGTGTGATTGCTCAAAAGGCACATAAATTAAGATTACCGAACTAAATTCTTCTCCTAAGTGATACTCTTCCTCCCCTCTAGAGGGTTTTTCATTTCTTGCATGCAACTCAACACATTACAACAGTAGTTAGTTGTTATTAAAACATTATATATTCTATCTTTAAATATTTAAAATATAAGAATGATTGCACTTCATAATCCAATTTCCAAATATATTCAAAGCATATTCATGTGCTTACAGTATTTTAACCAAAATAAGTAAAATTAAATAGTAATGTCAAAATGGGGTGTAACAGTTTTGGAGATAACTTAATTTTTAGTTTACTATTTCTCTTTTGGGGAGCAAAGACAGATTTTTGGTAGTTTTATTTTGGTGTGAGTTTTTGGTTTTGAAGGAGATAACCGTTTATGAGTTGGGATGACAAGAGTATAATATTTCGTTGCATCACAAATTGTTGTCAAGATTCAACACTAGATGGATGGTTTGAGGAATTTGAGAGCCTTTACACATCTATCTCTTTATCCCAGACAAGGGCCTTGCAGGGATGGATTGATGTCTACTGATGGCATTTGTAGCTTGTTCCAAGGGAATACCTTGTGATAGAATGATATCGAGTTCTCCCTCAATCCCTCCTCCAAATCAATCGGTCTATGAAACAACTATTTACCAAAGCTAAATATCAAATCTCATAGTAATCTTAATAAATTTTAGCTAAGAAAATTAATAACTTATTATTTACCAAATCAATCACTCCCCTTTGTATTACCCATGTTTTTCTACCCTCAACTTACCTCTTTTTATCATTTCACTATTGCCCATTTCTTGTTGCTGTCATGTTCCTTATTACATCAAGTCACTTTTCTCTTTCTCACCTCTTTCATTAATGCACTAGATATGTTAACCTCCTTATCATAAATCACTTATTTAATTCAGAAATTGATTCAAATAACCTCTATTGGTACCAATTAAATAACTCTACTAGTGATACAAATGTGCATTCAATACCAAAAAAAATAGAAGGTAAATACAATGATGCTGATCAATATCAAATAATATGAGCAAAATATAATGCTCTCTATTCACATATATGAAAGCTAAAAATAAGGGTTGATAAAAATTTAATCATAAAATGTAGCAAAATAATATAATAGTTAGAATGCAATACTAAAGGGTTTTCTTACTGGTTCTTTCCCTTAAGTGCTTTTTGAACCAGACACTATAAAAAACTTTTAAAAATTAATATAATTCAGTGGTTCTATCCACTTTTATCAAAAAAATTAAATAAATATAATAATTAGAACATTCAACAAATGATAATCCTTAACCTTTAATGAAAATCCCAGATACCTCATTTTATTTTAGACAAAATAAAATAAAATTAGCCATTACATATTTCCATTCCCCTGCTTTATTTTAAAAATAATAATTTACATATATCTAACTCCTATCATTATTTCTAACATAGCACAACAAAAAACAATTAGCTTGGACTCATTCCAAATAAAACAAGGGAGTTTCTAGCTACCACAATTCTAAGAAAATCCACACACAATTTCTAAATCAAATTAACTGTATAATTTTAACTTATGATTCAGTCGTGCATCAGAAATTGAGAGGAGATAGGTAAACTAATCGATATTCATAATGATGATTGGCTAACGAGGTGTTGTTTAAACTTGTAAATAGATGGGTAAAGAGTGTTTGGCTGAACTTTTACATTGAATAGGATATTGTTGTTGCATGTTGATCTATATGGATTATAAAAACACTATTCAAATGTAGCTATTTAGCTAATATACTGGATAGTATCAGCCATTGCATATCTCCATCTTTGTGTGCATAAATACTATCTCTATTTCAACTTATCATTTGGGTTAAAATACTCTCCTTATATCAATTTATAATTCAAGTTGATAGCATTTTGTTGCTGTTAAATAAATGCTAAACTATGCTATTAATGGTTGTATATATTTTTTCAACTCTTTTGAGAGTACAATACAATTCTATAAAAGAAATAGTGCCTAAGAAAGGGCTAGGAAATAAGACAAAAAATTGCTACAGGTTTCAACATTATAGTTGACAATATCTCTGCAGGACAAAGGGCTAGTAAATAAGGCAAAAAGACAAACTAATTCAAGATCAGTGGCGGGTAGAGATGACCAATTTACATTTCAATGAATAGTTGTGTTATTTTTTGGTGTTTTTTTTTAAATATCAGCAATTTTTTTTAGGTGCGGTATATTTGATAGTATGATACTTAATTATTGATCAATGTCAAATGTCAGTTGATCATTCAAAATTTCAATATTATGCCATATGCCATATAAAATATATCACTTCCCTTGAAAATGCCACAATGAGAAAAGAGAGAGTGAAGAGAGAAAAATGATCTTTGCATTGGACATAATGATTTTTAGAAGCGTTTTAGGGATTCTACATGCAACAGAAAAAGTTTAAAAAATCTTTTTTTTGTTACTTTCTAGTACTAAGTGAATTTAGATACTTATAGGTGTACTTGGATATGCACTCTGGGTGCACCTAGGTGAACCCATAACCAGACACACCCAATACGAATGGGGGATGAATTTTGGGCATCCCAATAACTTAGAGTAGTTATTAAATACCCTATTTTAGAAGCATAGATGAACTTGGATCTTTTAGAATATAGTACTATTAATAAAGAGTTACATAGTGATAGAGGTAGATCACAATTAACACCAACTTGTATTTAATGAATAAGTGTTTGATCTATCATCTAAAAAAATAATATTACACATTGAAAAATTGAATATAAAACCATGTGCTCCTAAAATCTATACAAAGCTAATACACTTATCAACAATAATATTTTTTTAATTTATGCATGTATTGAATAAATGATAGATATAGAATACACTTTCCTATTTTTTTTTTGTCTATGGCTTGCCTCTTTATTGGTGTTGATCTCTTTTCTTTGCTATCTAGTTTCTTTTAAATGTCTTCTTTCTCTTCCATACAAAAAATAATTAGCTTAAGTTGCAGAGATCAATATACATTTGAAGGTGGGAAATATGATACACAGACTTCATGTGACATCTTTCAACTAGGTTGTCATGTAGATTAGGTTGGTGATGTAGACACTCATCTCAACCCAAATAAATTCAAGAGACATATATGACTACAACAATGCAAGTGGAAATAAAATATTATAAGTAACACATTTCACATGAAAAATACATAAAATTCTTATATTTATAAATAAAAGGCTTACAAAAGTCTATGTAGAATTGAGATGCACAATAAATCCATCATGTATTCCCTATCTACTAAATAGTAACATTAATCAATTTAATATAATTCCTCTAATGAAAGTAACCATCTCCAAATTTGACCCAAATTCTTTATTTCCTAAATTCTAAACTTAGCAGCTAGTCATTCCTCCTTATTTTGAGGATTTGGGTTGCATCATTCTCCACTTCTTTTTAAATCTCTTGATTCAAAAATTATATATTAAGAAACCTAATAATATAAATATTTTTTTGGGGGGCTGATGCGGGATTCCTTTATTTATCCCAAGATGCTACCACATCAAACATCCAAAACATAACTCCACACTTTAAAGCTAGAACTATTCGTAATATAGATTATGGGAAAGACGAGGCTCAATCATAACCTGCAAAGGAAGTGCCCTTGGCATGTCAAACTAACCCCTTCATTCATATCAATGACTCTTCCATTTGGAAGAGACCAATCAAAGATTTGCAACAAACTTGCAAGAGTGGTTTGCACCATATGTACTCATTGCCAAAGAAGTATTAGAACATCCTCTTCTCCCTACACCAAATTTGGCCAAAATTGCAAAGGGTACAATTTTAGGACACTACAATATGTATGAATATATGCATATACATATGTATATAGAAAAATAAATAATGATTTACAAAAATGCACAAAATTTTAAAACCAAATATATTTGATGTAGTGCCCGCCAAAATACCCTAGAGAAAATAAGCATCTTACATACTAAATGGAGATTAATTTTTTTTTAAAAAACAAATGTAACACATAATGTCATCTACACTTACATCCATTAACATTAAACATTATAAACATGAATTAAATAAACACATTAACTAATTACACAAGCGGAACAACATCACAATCATTACAACTATCTCTCTAGGGTACAACGTCATTACTTAATTAACCATCCTAAGCTATAAGATTCTACTTACTTAATTACCACACTTATTGTTAATTAATCCTTATTCTTAATCAAATGCAACCTATATATTTCCTTCGATTACGATATGCAATCTACTTGATTATCTATCCATTAAGCGATGCACTCTACTCTATCATCTAATTAACATCATATGCTTACTCTTAACATCAATCTCAAGTGCATAATGCAAGAATCCTAATGCCTTTCTTTACTTTATACATCTTATATGTCATGCGTAGTTTTCTAATTTACAATGAACTAAACATGATATTATTAATCAACCTCAATTCCTACATTACATTTATTCCATCTACTTAGGGTTCTTTCACATATTAATCTACATTCTAGATGATAGCAATGGAATCTAAACCAATATAAATAATCCATCACATGAATCCATTTATTTCAAATATAATTCCATTACAAACATATAAGCACATGAAACCCATTTACTTTCATTATACAAGATCATCACCATACATCTCATAGTCTCATTATAATAGATCATGTCATAATCCTAGGTTACCAACTACAATACAATTTCAATTACAGTCATATGAATAATACATCGTGAGAATAGCTCTTTCCTAATACATGATTCATCTACATCTTTACTTAATAATACATTACATGAACCAAAGATATCCATTACATAAATCTACTGCAAGAACATCCATAAGCTGCAACAACAACAAGAATCCACCTCCACACATGAAGAATCCATAAGAATACCCCAATGGTTGAAAAGCATTAACCACCTAACCATGTGGAACCAAAGGAACCACCCCTCGTGCCAGGACATGACACAAGATCCCAACACACACTCTAGACCTAAGTTGACACCTAACAACCAAAGAGGCTAAACAACACATGAACCTTCAAACAAGGACCAACCACAATGTAACAAGAATAAACTCCCATAGGCATACCAATCAACAAGATATAAAGGTAATCCAATAAGGCAAAAGCATAAATCACCAAGGGAACACATGTAGGGGTGGTGTATCATCAAATGCCATCTTCTAACATAAAATGCACTATAACACAAGGCACTAGCCTAATGGACATGTAGAGCCATCTCAACCTATGAGAGAGAAAGGGAGATTGACTTGCCATAGCAATGGTTTGCCCATGCCTATCCTAAAACATCCTCCATAGGATCAAGTCATGGGGCTCAACTATTCATTATCTTGATTAGTGAATTATTTACATATCCCATACATTTATTATCATGTTATCACTTGTTTATAATCATGGTAAACTTCCAATGTGCCCTGGTGGTCTAGACTTCATGCATCCTTACAAGGAACCTAATGCAAGCCTATCTCTCGTGACCCTATTCATCGCCAGGGAGCACACTCCCCCTAACATATTCCCAAAATAAAATCTCAACAAGAGGCTCGTAATAAACATCCAAAGAATACATACAACACATAAGAGACATAGCCATCAATATCAATCAAGAGCCACAATGTGAAATAATCAATCAAAAGCCATCTCTTGGGTAATCAAAATTTGCAATAAACATGAAACAATCCTCAATAGAAAGGCTTATCAACTCACCGGAGAAACAACAATAAAATAAACCTCACAACATGACTTATCAACATGTTGGAAAAACATAAAACCTCTATGACAAGGCATATCAACTCATCGGAGCATAAAAACTCATAAAAACATCAAATCTGAAAGTACACCATACTGGAAAATATAAAAAACCTCGAATAAAAGCCTTTGGTACAAGATCAAATCAAAAAAATTCATTGCAAATTGACCAACTTAGAAAATGTTGAAATAACAGAGAATGGTGCATACAATAAATAGAATAGCACATACAATAAATGAAATGGCGCATACAATAAACAAAATTGCACATACAATAAACAAAATTGTGCATATAGTAAATAGATTAGTGCATACAATAAACATAATTGTGCATACAATAAATAGATTTGCACATACAATAAATAGGTTTGCGCATACAATAAATAGATTTGCACATATAATAAATAGAATTGCGCATATGAAACCAAATGAGAATTTTCATGGAAAAGACCAAACTTTGACTTCAAATTATAAATAATAGGAAAATGTCTAAGTCCAGAAATCATACTCAAAAGTGATGCCCAGGCATAAGGAAACAAATAAAATAAACCAAATAAATAACCATAGATCATAACCCAAGATATCACCAAATCAGCCATACAAGCTCCCAACACAATCAGTCACAGATGGAGCCATAGAAACAAAGCCAAAGCCCAAAATAACTAAAAATGAAAATAATAGCTCCTTGAAAAATTAAAACATAAAATTCCCCAAACTAAAATAGCCATATAGAGTCTTATTGCAACTACAAAAGATTGGCTTCTGGCAATGTCTGGCAAGGGAAATACACAGAGGTAGAAACAATCACTCCTAGATCTCATAAACACCAAATAAAAGATCTCTAGACCACATCAACTCAAATTAAAGGAGATAAGAACACACAAAGACCCAACATTACCAGTTACAAAATCCACAGTGTTGACCATTCACCCTAACTCACAACCAATGAAAAGAGATTATTTTCCCCCCAACTGAAGTTTAAATTGTATAATATAAATCATGTAGAATAAATCAAAACCCAAACTATATAATATAAATGTATTTCCCAAACACCCAGAAAATATTCTTTTTTGTAGACATGACGCAAACAATATTCTGAAAATAAAATACAAAGCTAAGAACCTCCAACCTGGAGATTTGAAGTGATGGAAGAAAAATTTGATGAAGCGCAAACCAATCCAGGCAATCTCAAGCCAAGATTCTTCAAGGTCCAAAATCCAAAATGAAAAGGAATCTCTAGAATGGTAAGCCGACACAGTGCACAGGTTTCCAAATAAAAAGAATTACATTCAAAACCAAGCCTCAAAACTAGCCAACGAAAATAATACAAAATAATATAAAACTTACCTACCTAACCTTATTTAATATTTTTTTCCCTTGATACATATTTAGCTAACGGTAAGTAGAAAATATAATAAAACCAATTACCAAATATCAAGAGGGATTAATAATAAAATATTATAAAGTATTATCTCACCAATGTATAAATAATAATCATGCTCCATAATTAACTATGGGATAATAATTAAAAATAAAGCCAAACCAATATAAAATAATTAAAGCTATACATAGATAACTAAAAGCCATTAATAAATATTAATCAACACTAAGGTATAAAGTAACATTAATCAATAAATAAATAATTAAACAATAAATACCAAATAAACAATAAATCAATAAATAATAATTAAACATTAAATCTCAAATAAATAAATAAGTAATCAAATTGAACAATAATATATCAGCAATTAAATTAAACATTAATAAACTATATAACCACACATTAGTTAATTAAATAATTTAATAAACAACTACATGCTCAAAAAATGCTAAGGGAACCACAACTCACTAACTGACATGATGAACTGTCCCAAGACAACTAACAACTAAAGGTAGATAGATCTTAAGCCTAGAGTAAGTGAAGGGAATTCATGCCATCTCCGTGAACTTGCCATTGGGATTTAAAGACACGCTCAGACTTGTGGAGCTATGTGGAGTCGATGTATGGTACCTACAAATCCTACAACCACAAAGCCATGATACAACATATACAAATATATCATAGACAAGGAAGTGGTAGAGAATCACAATGCCACATCATGCTCGCAATGAGTGATGTGACATCGTCCCTATCACGAAGACAGTCATAGAATGCACATGCACATCATAATGCCAATCATCACATATAACCATGACATAGGGTTAGTATAGCCAAAATGCCATCAATTCCATAAGCAATATTAACCATCCAACATAGAAAAATATATAGGATCCATCAACATATGTCCATCATATAGCATAATCATAAATAGTAAATATCATCAACCACATAGGTCATCAAGTAGCATATGTCCATATAGTGTCTAGCATCATCACAAACATCTGAAACATAAACTAAAGTCATAGTCCTAATATAAAACATCATATAGAAGTCTAGGTAAGTCTATCATACATGAAACAAAATACAAGTCGAGGAGGGATACTACATTTGATAGTATGATACTTCATCATTGATCAATGTCAAATGTCGATTTACAGTTCAAAAATTTAATATTATGGCATATGACATGTAAAATATATCACTTGCCCTTCAAAATGTCACAATGAGAAGAGAGAGAGTGAAGAGAGAAAAATGATCTTTTTATTGGACATAATGATTATTTTAGAAGCATTTTAAGGTTTTCAGATGCAAAAGAAAATTTTTAAAAAATCTTATTTTTGTCACTTAGTTGCTTCGGATACTTATGGGTATACCTAGATGTGCATCGTGGGTGCACCAAGGTGACTGCAAGCCAGGTACATCAGGCTAGTCCAGGCCTCAGAGTCAAACTCGAGACCAATGGGGAGAAAACCCACGGCCCAAGCCAACTCCGCTACCCATGCGGGCTTAGAATATAGTATTATTAATAAAGAGTTGCATAGTGATAGGGGTAGATCACAATTAACACCAACTTCTTTTTATAGAATAAGTGTTTGATCTATGATTTTAAAAAATAATATTACACATTCAAAAATTGTATATAAAATAACACTCCTAAAATCCATACAAAACTAATACACCTATCAACAATTCTTTTTTTCAAATTTGTACATGTATTGAATAAGTGATAGATATAGAATACACTTTCTTGTTTTTTTCTATGGATTGCCTCTTTATTGGTGTTGATCTCTTTTCTTTCCTAGCTAGTTTCTTATAAATGTCTTCTTTCTATTCCATGCAAAACATAAATAGCTTAAGCTGCATTAGTAATTAATGACCCTCTACATTTGAAGGCATGAGATATGATACACAAACTTCATGTGACATTCTTTCAACTAAGCTATCATGTAGATTAGGTTGGTGATGCAGACATTCATCTCAGCACAAATAAATTCAAGAGACTTATACAACTAAAACAATACATAAGGAACAAAAAAAATTATAAATAACACATAGTACATCAAAAATATTTAAAATCCTTATATTTATAAATAAAAGACTTACAAAAGTCTCTCCAGAATTGAGATGCACAATAAATCCATCTTGTGTTCCCTATCTACTAAATAATAACATAGCTCAATTTAATATCCTAACTCTAACAACAGTAACCATCTCCTTACCCAAATTCTTTATTTTTACCTAAAAGCTTAGCAGCTAGTCATTCCTCCTTATTTTGAGGAGTTGATTTACTAAGATACATAATAACTTAACTATTTTTTTTCGAGTGATGCGGGATTGCTTTATTTATCTTAGGATGCTACCGCATCAAACATCCGAAACAGAATCCCACATTTTAAAACTAGACCTATTCTTAATATAGATTATGAGAAAGACGAGGCTTGATCATAACCTCCAAAGGCACTGCCCTTGGTAGTGTCAAACTAACCCCTTCATTCATGTCAATGACTCTTCCATCTGGAATAGACCAATCAAAGCTTTGCAACAAACTTGCAAGAGCGGTTTGTACCATACTCATTGCCAAAGAAGTACCAGGACATCCTCTTCTCCCCGCTCCAAATGGGATCATCTCAAAGTCACTCTCTGTCAATTGGATGTTGCTTATCTCTCTCTCCTTGTCCATAAAACGTTCTGGTTTAAAATCCAATGGTTTATTCCACACTTTTGGGTCCCTATGAATTTCCCATGCATTTACCATCAGTATTGTTTCTGCAGGAATATGGTAGCCTCCCACTGTGCAAGCCTCTTTAGATTTGTGTGGCAGCATCAAAGGCGCTGGTGGAAAAAGACGTAGAGTTTCTCTCACTATTGCTTGCAAGTATCTTAGTTGGGGTATATCTGACTCCTCCACTAGTCTCTTCCTTCCAACTTTAGAATCAAGTTCCTCTTGCGCCTTTCTCATTACATGGGGATGTTGCAATAACAATGACAATGCCCACTCTAGGGTAATTGAAGATGTATCAGAGCCTGCACTAAACATAACCTGCAAAGCTAGAAATATTAATAACAAAGAAAAAGAGGTAAATATCAAAACTTCAAGAAAATAAAAATTAACTTGTTTTCATTATATTGACTACTCAAGTGATCTTGTGTTTATAAATGCTAAAATATTTCTCTCCCAAACTATTGTCACACCCTCACTTCTAATCACTGGATGCTTTTCACATCCTAAATTGAATTAGTCCAGGCTGTCCTAGTAGTTAGTATCTTCAACATCTACGCAAGAAATTGTAAACCAAAAATGTCAAAAAAAAAACTGGCAAAGTAAAAACACTTACAATAGCAGTTATTTTAATAAACGCATCTTTGTCAGCAATTGCTTCACCATTGTTCTCTGCCTGTGAGATCAGCACATCAATGAAGTCCTCCATCTCCCCCCCGTCTTTTATTCCTTTCTCCCTATGCTTCTCCACAATTCTCTGCATATACAAGTCTAAATTCTTGTGTACCTTCTTCATAGCCTTCTCATACCCTTGCAAATCAAACCTCTTCAACCAGGGAATATAATCCCCAATATCAATTACTCCATTAAGCACAAAGAATTCTTCGATCAGGTGGGTAATTAAATCTACAGAAATCCCGGATTCCTCTCCGAAGTACTTCTCATCTATAATCATAGTCATCAGAATATTAAAAGTCAATCTTGCCAAAACGCTTTTCATGTCAACAATACTCTTCAACTGTGCCTGCTGAAACAAAGAATTCACTGCTTTATGAATTTCTTGCCTTCTCTTGGTTCCGAAATCTTGGATTCTTTTCGGAGTCAGAATCTCAAGTACACAGATTTTTCTAGCATTTCGCCAATAGCGGCCATAAGGAGCCCAAGCCAGATTATAATTATTGTAACCTAAAAACTGACCTTGTGCGAGAGAAGGGCGAGATGAAAAATTCTTGTCATTCACCGTCAAGCATTCTTTGGCTAAAGCTGAAGAACTTACTACTAAAACAGGGCAGCTACCAAATTTGAGATGCATAATAGGTCCATACTGTGTTGAAAGTGAGCTTAGAATCTGGTGAAGTGGCCTGGTTTTATCTATGAGAAGATGAAAGTGGCCAATTACAGGAAGAGCTCTGGGGCCTGGAGGGAGATGGATACTATAATTTCTATGGCGTTTTAGTAGAATTGTTGCCACAACAAGCATTGTGGCAGCTCCTACCAACATAACAGACATCATAGAAGCTGATATGTCTGTGAATACTTCCATTGCTTAAACTTCTTTCTTCTCTAAATATTACGTTGCGCTTGATTCTATATATATTGACTCTTGAGCTGAATTTTCTGCATTACCTCGCAGAGAAATCAACGGTCCGAGGCATGAGACAGCTACGTGCATTCAAGATAAAATTTACCAAAGGTTCGTCACTAGGCAGAATATATTCAAGATAAAATCGACAGTCCTATTCAAGTTCAAATCTACGAGTATTCAAGATAAAATCTATCAACCGACTTTGACCATAAATCACTTAATTTATTTTCAATGGTCATGCGCGTGGCATAGAATACTAATTCTATGCATGGTAGACAAAGTAGGAAGTTGATGTGTTTTACGTTTCGCTCCCCTCTGACACAGAATACTAATTCTATGCGTGGTAGACAAAGAAGGAAGTTGATTTTGATTTTTTTAACGTTTTGCGCCCTATGACATAGAATACTAATTCTATGCGTGGTAGACAAAGTAGAAGTAGGAAGACTTCATTTTACTTAAAACGAATAACATTGCCTATGAAATGGTATTCCTTTGTTACTCAAAACGAACAACATTTTAGATGCTCTTTCTAGTTAGATTCGGCCAGTCTTAAACCATATACATTAAGCAACATATTAAGTTTAGAGAATGTTAGTCAATTCTGAGTATTTAACACTTTTAAGCCTAGAAGAGTAGGCTTAATGTGTGTGATTTAAGTCGTTCCGTTAGATTCATTATACCAATTCAAAACATCTTCACGTGGACTATGCTTAGAATGGTTAAAAATCTAGAAGCCCTTTCTAATTAGATTCATTATACCAAATCAAAACATATCCATGTGGATTAGGTTTAAATTCATTAAAAATCTAGAAGCATCAATGAATAAAATATTCAAATTTAATATTATGAAAAGGAATGTGTAATGAATGTAAGGGTCTATCTTGTATAAGGAGTTGGTTAAACACATGATTTTTGGCTCTAAACTCTATTCTTAAATTTTTGTCTTATATATTTTCCATTTTATTTGTTATTTTTTTTTACATGGACATAAACATCAACACTTTTGAGACTTCCTTTGCACCATTATATCCTTATGTAGATCTTTATCCAAATTATTTTAAATTATTTGGAGATTTCTATGCTTGGCTACCTTCTCACACAACTTATTTTTTCTAGCAAATTGATAGATTTCTTCTCCATTTAACTTTCTCCTCTCTTTTCCATTTGATTTTTCCTTTCCTAATATGTTGGTTAAGGTAGGATCTTGTTAGTTTAATACCCTCAGTTTGAGCTTCCTTGATCTTGTGTCATCTTCTACCTTACAAATTCCATATAGTTATGTTGTTTAACAACATTTCATATTCCATTGAGTAATTCTTATGAATCTAAGATTAACAACCTCGAGACCTTGGGAAGATTATGCAATCCCCCTTCACAAGAGGAATCAACTCTTTAACTTCTAATTGTTAGTTGTGCAATTTCACCAATCACTAAAGAGCATGACATTAGGGGCATATACCAAAATCAAATATGGTAATAAAAATAGATGAAGAGGGAAATGGACACTTGCTAGTCTATGATAGAAACCACTAAAATGATAGAAGGTTGATCTCACCTACTATAAATATATTGTAAGATCGACCTTCTATCCATTTAGTGTGCTCCATATTTTGACCTAAGATGGACATTCAAAATCAAGAGTCCCTCAGTATTTTTTAATTTATGTCAATTTTTTTATATTACAACTCATTCAAAAAAAGGAGTATTACAACTACTCCGACAACATTTAAAAATATGCCACATAATATCCAAACTAGATACAAAATGTACTTATAGCCCAAAAAAATTTAGAGATTAATAAAAATGCATACTAGAGAGGATATCAAAATAAAATGTATATAATCTACCTATATCATCACTATTATCAATAGCACCTTTCGTTACTACTATAATAAAATACTCAATGTTACAATTCAGGCTACTTGGTTGCAAAACATTCTCACTAAGTTGAGTATCCTTTTTCACCATCCGACTCTCATTTGATGTGACAATTAGAATACACCGAAGTTTTGTAGAGATCTAGTACAAAATCAATAGACCAAACATATTGGAGGGAGATGGATCCTATAATTTCTATGGTGTTTTAGTATAATATTTTCCACAAGAAGAATTGTGGCAGCTCCTACCAACATAACAAACATTATAGAAGATGATATGTCTATGAATAGTTCCATTGCTTAAACTTCTTTGTTTTCTAAATATTATGTTGCATTTGATTCTATATATATTGAATCTTGGGTTCGATTTTCCAAATATGTTGCGTATAACTCTATGTATATTGAACCTTGGGATAGATTTTTTAGGTATGATGTTGCATAAATTTTTTTATATATATTGAATCTTGAGTTATATTTTTTACATTACCTCACAAAAAAATTGAAATAGAGTTGGAAAAAATGATCAAGAGTTTGTCACTAGGAGGCTACATGTGAGGCTAGGGATTTTTCAATTTTAGTTGCATATTAGAACTTCCCCACTACATAGACTGACATGTTATATTTTTTCGTATATATAATATTTTAAGTTATAGGTAATAGTTGAAATTTATTTTTATGTCGAAGGCATTCTCTATATGAGATGGATGATCTACTTTCTGAAATCAATGATTCAAAATTGAAAAAAAAGATGATTGAACTAATCTTAAGGTATTCTTACATTTATATTAATTTTTAAAAAATTTAATACTATAAAAAGTTAAAAAAATACATATTTTTTAATATTATTCATTAGAGAAAATATATGAATTAAAATAAATTCTATTTTTATTATTATCTTCTTTTGGCAAGAATATCTTTTAATATTATTTCTTTTATTAAGATATTTTATTTAATTTTTAAGTTCCAAAAATCAAAAAACAAATAATTTTAAAAAAACATATCTTTATTTTAATTCTTCTTCCTTTTTTTTAGAATAAATTTTTCATTAAGTTTAAAATTACTATATTCATTTGTTATTAAAATGTTGCAATAATTACTCAGTAGAACATGGCGAGGGATAAAAGTCTCTATATATAAAATCCACTTTATTCTGAAGAATAAGATTAGGAAAAAAGAAAAATAAAAATGCAATGATATGATAATATACTAGTAATAATTACAATATCATAATTTAATAGAGTATCATAATATAATAATAATAGAGTATCAGTTATAATATCATAATATAATAATAATTGAATATTAATTACTACAATAATATAATAATTTATTGGAATAATAAAAAAATATTATATATTTCAGCATGTTTTACATAAGTTTTTCAAAATATACGCATGCTAGTTATATTTTGTAGTGAAAACCTATATTTTATTGCTATTTTCTTTTTATAATAATATCCTTTAATGTTGTCTTATTTTATTAGGATATTCTATCTTGTTTTTAAAGTTATTCTAATTCTTCCTTTTCTTCTTCATTTAAGGATTAATTTTGATTAAGATGAAATTTTATTTAATTTTTCCATTCTTCCTAATGATCCCACTGAAAGTCAAGAGCATAGCACCTTTAAAGAGGAATCCAATGATCTTACTCCTTTTCAAGATCAAAGTATCCTTTTAGATTCATGTTCACCACAAGACCCTATCATCCCTTTAAATCCTCCACAAGATTCCTTTGTTCCTCCATCTCCATGCCCTAATCCTTCATATACACTCCAAGATCTCATTTATTTTGATGATCCATTTAATCCTCCCATTTTGTCTCATGAAGAGCCTATCATTGATCCTAATACCTCTCATGATCCTGATCCCCCTCATGATTCTAACATATTCATGCAAGATGTTCATGAATCCCCTACATTCACAATGGGTTCCTCTACTCTAGTCTGATCCATTTCATGATCCCATCATTTCTTTCATATCACATCCACCTCATAATGGTCTTGCATCTTCTTCTTGAAGCAAATAGTATCCTATTGGTCAAAATATTTATAAAGGGAAAGGGGTAGACCTTCACAAACAAGAACCCCTCCATATCTAAAGAAATATGAATGGTCATGGCCCTAGTGAAATTCTTGAAGACATTGGTACTCCTGCTAAATCCTACATCCCTTAATCAAAATCCAAATATATGCCTTCCCCTTCATCCATTCCATCCATTTTAGGTCCTTATATCCCTCTACCTACTATTCAAGATCAACAAAGGAACACATCCTTGAGCACCTTCCATCCATCCAAAATAGCTCCATATCATTCCTATCCATACACACATTATTTTCCTTCTCTAAGAAATTTGGATGCCGAGAATAAAATTCATAAGTCCAAAAATCTACATACATTCAAGGATCAACATGTCCCATATAATCAACATGTCAATACAAAGCAAAATATGATCCAAAAATAAAAAGAAGTGTCCAAAAGGCTGCAAAGGCCCACTGAGAAAAATGATGAAAAAATGTCAAAAACTATTTGGGTTCCTTGAGCACTAGTAGAAGCAATGTGTTCCAAGGAACTACAAAAGAATGAAAAATAAAAAACCATGTAGATTCCCAAATGACTCCTAGAAGTACAACATCCTAAATGAAAATCCAAATTGACATCCAAAATTGTTATTCCTCTATGCCAATATTTTCCAGCTTTCAAATCTATTCCTCCATCACCTCCTTCATCCATTTTGGGTTCTTATGTCCCAAAATCCACAACCATTCCTCCATCAAAATCTCAATATCTGAAATCCATTTTTCTTCCATAAATCCTTTACTCCTCAAGGTGTGTGCCAATGCTTATCTTCCCAACATTTCCATCCACTCATGTATAGACCTTCCAATATCCCATTTATTATCCAATACCTCTTTTCCGTTCAACTAGCCCTTTTTTCCAATCCTTTCCATACATAATTACCTTAGTCCCATCTCATTATCCTATTAACCGCTTTGAGCATACTTTCAATAGTCATGGTCCATTTTTCAAGACTACTATCTAAACAACAAGATGCTTGAGTCCTTCTTTCATTTCCTATCATGTGTCATATTTCTTCAAAAATGTCAAAAATGCAAAAAAAAAGAAAATGTCAAAAAAAAAGAGGAAAAAAAGAGAAGAAAAAACACTAAAGAAAGTTCATTCATCCAATGGTGAAAACCTAGCAAACAAGTGCCTTGGGCAAGTTCCATGATGAAAACCTAGCAAATAGGTGTCATGTGTAATCGATGAACTCATTGCATAGCATACTGATAGAGTAATAAAACAAACTTAATTGATCTTATTCAATGTAGGTGGGCATGCACATATATATGCGATTCCAAAGTCGTTAATGGTTACAACTTAACAAATGGTGGTTAATGGGTACAGTAACTACTAACTATCAATGTAATAGAATATTAAACAATTATTACCTAGTTACACCAACTTTCCTCCCTTATTGCCTTGATCCTAATACTTTCCCTAGGGACCCCCCTATTGCCAACAACAATTCAGGAAAACTGAGAGGGTGGGGAGTGGGGGGGGGTGAATCAGTTTTTACCAAACTTAAACAAATTAACCTTAACTTCAAATTTGATCAAGAACAACAATAGAAAAGATAAAAAATACATCAACAAGACACACAACACATAGATTTTTTACATGGAAAACCCAGTAAAGGGAAAAACCATGGTGGGAACCTACCCAGAATATGATGATACTTTGCAATAGTATGTATAAATATTACAATGGAGAGTGCACAAGCACTCAAGGACACTTCCTAATGCTCACTTCTCAAAATAATAAAGGGATACAACCCTAGGAAGGCTCATTGCCTTACAAAGATCAGACAACAATCCAAATTACATGAACTGAAAGAATAGCATGTCCAAATGTCTGATCATAGTTTCGGTTAAATACAAATATACTCAAACTCTGATCTTCACACTTTTGCACACTCGTTCACACTTCTTCTCTCTTCTCCTCTACTACCGAAGGAACAAAACAATATTCACACACACAAATACACAACTTACATGATTACAACACTTATTTATATAGATCATCAACCTTAACCTAAAGGTCGACTCAACACATAAGACCTAATTACAAAATTGCATCACATGATACAGAAATCCATATGCGGACCAATACAATGTCAGCTAGGACATAGCATGGACCCAAATATAAAGCTGGAACACACAATACCACTAAATATCTTGTGAAGATCATCTGCAACACGCATGACCCATCAGGTCAGCTAGAAAGTCGTATAACATGAAGAATACCACTAGACCAATGAAATATTCAATAACATGCACCAAATTATTATTTCTTTTTTTTATATAATTATCACATTTTTCATAGTCAACAAATTATAATTTCTCTTTTTATATAAAATATAATTTTTGAGTTTGATATATTTGTGGTTATTAATTTATGGGTTATTATCTATACCTTAAAATTCTTATATTTTTTATTTATAAATTTAATCACATTGCTTTAATTCTTTCTTCATACTCTTGGATAACTCAATGAGCATGTCTTGAGCCAAGTTTAATCTTCCTATTAAAGAATGACTATTATAGTTGATAGATTTCTTCTCCATTTTACTTTCTCCTCTCTTTTCTATTTGATTTTTCCTTTCCTAATATGTCGGTTAAGGTAGGATCTAGTTAGTTTAATACCCTCAATTTGAGCTTCCTTGATCTTGTTGCATCTTCTACCTTAGGAATTCCATATAGTTATGTTGTTTCATATCATCTCATCTTCCATTGAGTGATTCTTATGTATCTAAGATTAACAACCTCGGGAACTTGGGAAGATTATGGAATCCCCTTTCACAAGAGGAATCAACTCTTTAACTTCTAATTGTTAATTGTGTAATTTCACCAATCACTAAAGAGCATGATATTAGGGGCATATACCAAAACTAAATATGGTAATAAAAATAGATGAAGAGGGAAATGGACACTTTCTATTCTATGATAGAAACCACTAAAATGATACAAGGTTGATCCACCTTCTATAAATATACTGTGAGATCAACCTTCTATCCATTTAGCGTGTTCCATATTTTGAACTAAGATGGACATTTCAAGTCAAGAGTCTATTATTTTTTAATTTGTGTCATTTTTTTTTATGTTAGAACTTATTCAAGAAAAGGAGTTATTACAATATAGGAGCAACTATTCTGACAACATTTAAAAATATTCCACATAATATCCAAACTAGATACAAAATGTACTTATAGCCCCAAAAATTTAGAGATTAATAAAAATGCATACTAGAGAGGATATCAAAATAAAATGTATATAATTTATCTATATCATCACTATTCTCAATAGCACCTTTGGTTACTACAATAATAAAATACTCAATATTACCATTCAGGCTACTTGGTTGCAAAACATTCTCACTGAGTTGAGTATCCTTTTTCACCGTCCGACTATCATTTGATGTGACAATTATAATACACTAAAGTTTTGTAGAGATCTAGTACAAAAACAATAGACCAAACATATTGGAGGGAGATGGATCCTATAATTTATATGGTGTTTTAGTAGAATTCTTTGCACAACAAGCATTGTGGAAGCTCCTATGAACATAACAAACATCATAAAATATGATATGTCTATTAATAGTTCTATTGCTTAAACTTCTTTGTTTTCTAAATATTATGTTGCGTTTGTTTCTATATATATTGAATCTTTGGTTGGATTTCCCAAATATGTTGCATAACTTTATGCATATTGAATCTTGGGCTAGATTTTTTAGGTATGATGTTGCATATAACTTTATATATATTGAATCTTGAGTTGGATTTTTTACATTACCTGGCAAAAAAATTGAAATAGAGTTGGAAAAAATGATCAAGAATTTTTCACTAGGAGGCTACATGTTTCTAAGAGGCTAGGGATTTTTCAATTTTAGTTGTATATTAGAACTTCTCCACTACATATACTGACATGTTATATTTTTCGTATATATAATATTTTAAGTTATAGGTTATAGTTGAAATTTATTTTTATGTTGAAGGCATTCTCTATATGAGATGAATGATCTACTTTGCAAAATGAATGATTCCTTTGGAAAGAATATCTTTTAATATTATTTCATGTAAATTAAGATATTTTATTTAATTTTTAAGTTTCAAGAATTAAAAAAAAAATTATTAAAAAAAAATTGCTTTATTTTAATTCTTCTTCCTTTTTTTTAGGATAAATTTTTCATTAAGTTTAAAATTATTATATTCATTTGTTATTAAAATGTTACAATAATTACTAAGTAGAACATGGCGAGGGATAAAAGTGTCTATACATAAAATCCACGTTTTTCTCAAGAATAAGGTTAGGAGAAAAGAAAAATCAAAATGCAATGATATGATAATATACTATTAATAATTTAGTTCTAATAGATTTTTTTCTTTTGTAAAGAGTTTACTAAAATTATAAAAAAATAAGAATAAAAAAATTAGTTCTAAAGTTTTTTTTGCTTTTAGAAAGATATAATAATAAGATTATATTAAAATACAATAATAATATAATCATATATTAATAATAATAGTTTAATATAAATTAAAATATCATAATATAATAATAATAGAGTATCAATTATAATATCATAATATAATAATAATTGAATATTCAATAGAATAATAATATAACAATTAAGTGGAATAATTAAAAAATATGATATATTTCAGCATCTTTTACATAAGTTTTTCAAAATATATGAATGCTAGTTATATTTTGTAGTGAAAACCTATATTTTATTGCTATTTTCTTTTGATAATAATATCCTTTAATGTTGTCTTATTTTATTAGGATATTCTATCTTGTTTTTAAGGTTATTCAAATTCTTCCTTTTCTTCTTCTTTTAAGGATTAATTTTGATTAAGATAAAATTTTATTTTAATTCTTTCATTCTTCCTAATGATCTCATTGAAAGTCAAGAGAAGAGCAACTTTTAAGAGGAATCCAATGATCTTCCTCCTTTTCAAGATCAAAGTATCCTTTCAGATTCATGTTCAACACAAGACCCTATCATCCCTTTAAATCCTCCACAAGATTCCTTTGTTCCTCCATCTCCATGCCCTAATCCTCCATATACACTCCAAGATCTCATCTATTTTCATTATCCCATTATTCCACCCATTTCATCTCATGAAGAGTGTGTCATTGATCCTAATACCCCTCATGATCATGATCCCCCTCATAATTCTAACATGTTGGTGCAAGATCTTCATGAATCCCCTACATGTACAATGAGTTCCTCTACTTTGGTCTAGTCTGATCCATTTCATGATCCCATCATTTCTTTCATATCATATTCACCTCATAATTGACTCGCGTCTTCTTCTCGAAGCAAAGAGTATCCTATGGGTCAAAATATTTATAAAGGAAAAGGGGTAGACCTTCACAAGCAAGAACCCCTCCATATCAAAAGAAAACTTAATGGTCATGGCCTCAGTGACATTCCTCAAGATGTTGGCACTCCTGCTAAATCCTACATCCCTTAATCAAATTCTAAATATACACCTTCCCCTTCATCCCTTCCATCCATTTTATGCCCTTATATCTCTCTCTCTACTATTCAAGATCAGTAAAGAAACACAACCTTGAGCACCTTCCAGCCATCCAAAATACCTCCATATCATTCCTATCCATCTTCTCATTCATTTCCTTTTCTAAGTGATTTGGATGCTGAGAATAAAATTCATAAGTCCAAAAATCTACATACATTCAAGGATCAACATGTCCCATCTAATCAACATGTCAATACAAATCAAAATATGATCCAAAAATAAAAAGAAGTGTCCAAAAGGCTACAAAGGCCCACTGAGAAAAATTAAAAAGAAAATGTCAAAACTATTTGGGTTCCTTGAGCACTGGTAGAAGCAATGCATTCCAAGGAACAACAAAAGAATGAAAAATAAAAAACTATGTGGATTGCCAAGCGGCTCCTCTAAGTACAACATCCTAAATGAAAATCCAAATTGGCATCCAAAATTGTTATTCCTCTATCCCAATATTTTCCAGCTTTCAAATCTATTCCTCGATCACCTCCTTCATCCATTTTGGGTTCTTATGTCCCAAAATCTAAAACCACTCCTCCATCAAAATATCAATACCTAAAATCTATTTTTCTTCCATCAATATACTACTCCTCGAGGTGTGTGCCAATGTTGATCTTCCCAACATTTCCATGTAGTCATGTACAGACCTTCCAATATCCCATTTATTATCCAATACCTCTTTTCCTTTCAACTAGCCCTTTTTTCCAATCCTTTCCATACATCATTACCTTAGTCCCATCTCATTATCCCATTAACATATTTGAGCATACTTTCAATAGTCATGGTCCATTTTTCAAGATTACTATATAAACAACAAGATGCTTGAGTCCTTTCATATCCTATCATGTGTCATATTTCTTCAAAAATGTCAAAAATGCAAAAAAAAAAAGGAAAAAAAAGAGAAGAAAAAACACTAAAGAAAATTCATTCATCCAATGGTGAAAACCTAGAAAATAGGTGCCTTGGGAAAGTTCCATGATGAAAACCTGGCAAACAGGTGTCATGTGTAATCGATGAACTTCTTACATAGCATACTGATAGAGTACTAAAACAAACTTAATTGATCGTATTCAATGTAGGTAGGCATGAACACATATATGCGATTACAAAGTGGTTAATGGTTGCAACTTAACCAATGGTGGTTAATGGGTGCAGTAACTACTAACTATCAATGTAATAAAATATTACACAATCATTACCTTGTTATGCCAACATTACCCCCTTATTTCCTTGATCCTAAGAATTTCCCTAGGGACCCCCTATTGGCAAAAACAATTCAGGAAAACTGAGAGGGTGGGGGGGTGTGAATCAGTTTTCACCAAACTTAAAAAAATTAACCTTAACCTCAAATCTGATCAAGAAAAATAATAGAAAAGATAAAAAACACATCAACAACACATATATTTTTGATGTGGAAATCCGGTAAAGGGAAAAACCACGGTGGGAACCTACCCACAATATGATGATACTCTATAGTAGTATGTAAAAATATTACAATGGGGAATGCACATGCACTCAAGGACATTGCCTGGAGCTCACTGGTCAAAATAATAAAGGGATACAACCCTAGGAAGGCCCATTGCCTTACAAAGTTTGGACAACAATCCAGATTACATGAACTGAAAGAATATCATCTCCAAATGCCTAATCATAGTTTCGGTTAAATACAAATATACTCAAACTCTTCTCTTCACACTTCTGCACACTCTTTAACACTTCTTCTCTCTTCTCCTCTACTACTAAAGAAACAAAAAAATATTCACACACACAGATACAAAACTAAGATGATTACAACACTTATTTATACAAATCATCAACCTTAACCTAGAGGTTGTTGGTATTATGGATGAGTTGCATTGGTTTTGTCACTGATGTTAACTCTTATCAACACTTATCCTTCTGGAGATCTTTGGTTATGTTCACTGACAGGTTCAATGACTTATGCATAGTCACTGATATATTGTTCACCGATAGGTTAGATTGCTCACCAGCAGGTTATATTGTTCACCAGCACTAGGGATAACTTGTTATCATCTGGAGATCACTTGGTTATGTCGAAGACATGGTTTGGACACTTGGATTTTTTATTTTGGTTTTTGGTCTAATCGGGTTGACATATTTATTATTACCGGTAAATTGGTCTAGGTTATGGACTGACATGCATTATCTAATCTAGATCAACACGAAACGTTGTGGAGATGATTTAATCAATTGGATATTGTTTTAATTATATTGAGCTGACATGATGCATCACATCTTGACTTATTTATAATTAATTTGATTGTAATATTCTTTATTATCCGAAATAGACATTTGGTCTTAGGTTTTGGTATAAATGTAAGATCTTATTTGTGAGATGAAGTAAGGAAGTGTGGTATTTTAAAATGGTATGCACGAATATTGAAGATCATATGAGAAGAACATAGAGAAGGTTCAAGGAAGGTTTGAAGGTGATTATTATAACCTAATCAGTACTGAATCCAACATTGCAGATGATACTTTGAGCAGTACATCATCATTGGATTTAATCATCCAATTGTAGTTAGCGTGACTCCTATTTTGTGATTGAGCAGTGAGCTCTAGTAGTTGGCCTTTCTGCATGTGCAGAATCCCATTTGTATACACATACTGTCACAGTAGTATCATCTGACTGTGGGTAAGATTTCCCATCATGGTTTTTCCCCTTACATGGTTTCCATGTATAAATCTATGTGTTATGTGTTCTGGATGTTGTCTCTCTTTCTATTATATGCATTGAGTCTCATCGGTATTAATATTAATTGCTAAACTGCCTACTGACATTAAGTTTGGTTTACCGATATTAAGTATCAAGTTTGATTAAGTTATATTTGGGTTGAAATTAATTGACAACTGATTCGCCGCCCCCTCTTAGTTGTGCTCAGGTCCTAACAATTGGTATCAAAGAAAAGTCATCTTTTTGTGAAAGTTTAACAACTGGACGAGATTCTATGGCAACTAAATTTTTTAGTAAGGACAATCTGAAACTTGATGGAACTATCTATGGTATATGGAAGATCAGAATGGAGACACATCTAAATTGCATTGGAAAAGACATATGGTAGGTTACAAAGAATGGCTATGTTGGTCCTACACCGAATCAACCTAATCCACCAACATTGGGTAAGGATCAAGAGAATGTTTGCAAAGAAAGAGAAGCACTCTTGAGTGCCTTGTCAAATCAGCAAATCATGGGATTATAAGATCGATCTACTGCTAAAGATATTTGGGATAAATTGGAGACATTGAATGAAGGAGATACCACTGCCAAAATTGCAAAACTAGAATGCTTTTAGGTCAGGTATGAAAATCTGAAAATGGAAGAAGATGAAAGATTTTTTTCTTTTATGGAAAGGGTTAATGAAATTGTTTTGGGAATACAATGCTGTGGAGGTTCCTTAAGTAAAGATAAAATTATTTCTAAAGTTTTGAGAGGATTGCCACCGACATGCAAAATGAAAGTAACTAATATTAATGAGTTGAGAACAATTCCTAATACATCAGTATCTAGAGATACCTTGGTTGGAAAACTTTCAGCATTTGAGCTTGAGGAATTTGGTCTTGTTGCTACAATTAAGACAGATTTGGCCTTTAAAGCATCATCATCTAATAAATCTAATTGGAAAGCACTTTATGCAAGAGAAATTGAAGATATCAGGAAGAAAAATGAAGATCTGGAATAACTTGAAGTAGTATTTGCAAGGAAAATGCCTAAAGGTCCTATTGGTAGTAAGTATGAAGGTAAAGCACCATTTAAATATTTTAATTACATTAAAGTTGGTCATATGGCATCTAGATGTCTTGATAGACATGCAAGATTAAGAGAAGAAGCTAAAAGAACATATCAGCCTAACCCTGAATATAAGAGATACATATTTAAGAAGAATAGAGACAAATAATGTTACTATGTTGATGAAGGAGTTACTGGTGATTCTGACGAAGAACTAACAGACAATGGATGGGCTTTTGTTGCAATAAAAGAAGATCAAACAACACCCACTGTTCCACCTATAGAGCAAGCCCTGGCAGCTAAAATTGAAGAAAATGATGAATGGATTATAGATTCTGGATGTTCACATCATATGAGTGGTGATAAAAGTAAATTCTTATCTTTTTAGGAATACAATGGAGGTCTAGTAAGATTTTGGGATGACAATGCTTGTTTGATCAGAAGAAAAGGCACTATATCTTTTGATGGTAACCACAATACTAACAACGTTTATTATGTTGAAGGTTTTAAGCATAATCTTTTGAGTGTTGGTCAATTAGTTGAAAAGGAATTTCAGTTACAATTCAAGAATGGTAAATACAAAATCATGAATAGAACTAGTTTGGAGATTACAACCGGTAATCAGAGTAGAGGTAATATCTTTCATTTGAATAACAATGAAAAGACATGCTTGATTGCACATATTGATGAAAGTTGGTTATGGCATAAAAGACTCTATCATGTAAATTTTAATTGCATTATAAAGATTAGTTCATCTAAGGCAGTAAGGGATTTACCTAAGATTGTAGAACCTCATAATCCGGTATGTAAGGAATGTCAAATGGGAAAGCAAGTTAGAACAACTTTTAAGAGTATTGCTGAAAAATCCTATAATGTTCTTGATTTAATTCATATTGACTTGTGTGGTCTGGCAAGAACAAGAAGTCTATAGGGATAGAGATACTTTATGCTAATCATTGATGATTATTCTAGAATGTGTTGGGTTACTTTTCTTAGGGAGAAATCAGAAGCTTTTGGGAAATTCAAATTATTCAAGGCACTGGTAGAGAATGAAACCGAAAAGAAAATCAAATGTTTAAGATCAAATCAAGGAGGTGAATTTACATCTAAAGAGTTTAATTTATTTTGTGAAGTGAATCTAATTAGAAGACAACTATCAGCACCCCAGACACCTCAGCAAAATGGAGTTGTGGAAAGGAAGAATAGAACTATTCTGGATGTAGCTAGAAGCATGATATCAGAAGAAAATCTACCTCATGTGTAATGGAGAGAAGCAGTGAATACAACAATTTACAATTTCAATAGAGTTCACATCAAAGGTGAAACTGGTAAGACAAGTTGTGAATTATGGTTTGGTAATATACCTGCTCTTAAATACTTCAGAATATTTGGAAGCAAATGTTACATTAGGAGAGATGAGTATATTGGTAAATTTGATCCTAGAAGTGATGAAGGAATATTTCTTGGTTATTCATCTAAGAACAAAGCATATAGATGTTTTAATAAAAGATTGTAGAAAATCATTAAGAGTGCAAATGTGAAGATAGATGAATAATTTAGAGGAAATTCAAGGTCTATGGATTATGAACTGCTAGTTGAGATGATCATAAATGAACCTATATAGAGTGAACCGGTACATAATGTGTATCCAGTTACACTAACATCATCAGAGAATTCCACAGTGATTGAAGAACAACAGTAAGTAAACACACCTAGGTATGTAAGACTGAATCACTCTGAAATTCAGATAATTGGGAATAAATATCAAGGAGTTATGAAAAGAGGAAGATTGGCAAATGAAGGGGTATGTTTAATTTCTCAAATTAAACCATCATCTATTATTGAGGCATGTGAAGATAAACATTGAATTAAAGCTATGGAAGATGAATTGGAACAAATTGAAAAGAACAATACATGGACATCGGTTCCCTGGCCTAAAGATAAAAATGTAATTGGAGCTAAATGGGTGTTCAGAAATAACTTAATGAAGATGGTAAGGTAATCAAAAACAAAACAAGATTAGTGTGTAAGAGATATTCACAGAAAGAGGGAATTGATTACAATGCAACCTTTGCATCAGTAGCTAGAATTGAGGCAATCGGATTATTTCTTGCATTTGTATCACACAAGAACTATAAAGTATATCAAATGGATGTCAAATGTGCATTTTTGAATGGTGATCTTGAAGAAGAATTTTACATTGAACAACCTAATGGATTTTCATTGACAAATGATAAAGATATGGTTTCTAGATTAAGGATAGCTTTATATGGATTGAAGCATGCTCCTAAAGCTTGGTATGCTAGATTGGACAAATATCTTTTGAAGCTTGGTTAAACTAAAGGTAATGATAACAACAACTTATATTTCAAAGTGACTAATGAAGACATCTTGGTTATTGAATTTTTGGTTGATGGCATAATTTTTGGAGGAGAAGATGGATTGTGTAAAGACTTTGCTAATAAGATGCAAGAAGAATTTGAAATTTCTATGATTGGGGAGATAAAATTCTTTTTAGGATTGCAGATCTCACAGACTGATAAAGGTATATTCATATGTCAAATAAAGTACTTGAAGGAACTACCAAAGAAATTTGGTATGGAAAACTCTAAACTGGTAAGTACTCCTATGACTACAACTGATAAATTGACATTGAAGGATGATTCAACTTCTGTTAATCCGACAAGATACAAATCTATAATTGGAGGTTTACTATATTTGACACAAACAAGACCTGATATAATGAATGCAGTGTGTATTGTTTCAAGATTTTAGAGTAATCCTAGAGAAAATCATGAATCAACAGTAAAAAGGATTTTTCAGTATCTACAAGGCACAATAAATCTTGGTTTATGGTATCCTTAAGATGGAAATTTTGATTTATGTGCATACACCAATGCAAATTTGGCAGGAGATGTAGATGACAGAAATAGCACCATGAATAGGGTATTCTTTCTTGGTAGAAGATTGATTTCATGGTTGAGCAAGAAATAGAGTTGTAAATCATTATCAACAATAGAATCAGAATATGTTGCAACAACAACAAATTGTACTCAGGTATTATGGATTAAGAAAATGTTGAAGGACATAAAGGTAAAAAGCAAAGAGCTTATAATAATTTATTATGATAATTCAACAATAATTGATATATCTAAGAATCTAACATTTCACTCTAAAACTAAATAAGTTTCTATCAAATATTATTTTCTGAAAGAGAATGTTGAAGAAAAATAAGTGAGATTGGTTTATGTGAATACTAAAGAGCAGATTACAGATATCTTTACTAAGCCTTTGCCTAAGGAAACTTTTGAGTATCTCGAAGAGTAGCTTGGGGTTATACCCTTACCAGTAGAGACTTAGACAGCTAATGATTGGCATCAAATAGACAAATTTAATAGAGAAACTTTTTTCCAGCTTTGATGGAAGAGAGCTACTTCTCAGGGGGAGTAGTTGGTTATCACAATTGGTTATTGTAATTGGTTCTATGAATTGGTTATATCTGGTATTTGTATTGCTTTGACATTTGATGTCAAAGGGGGATATATATCTATGGAAAAACAAAAATTATCTTTTGGGGAGAGATTACTTATTGGGGAGTGATATATACTCTCTGCATTTGTATTTTGATTTCTGGTATTGATCTATTCTAGAGATTCTTGGTTTTTGGTTTTTGGCATTCTGTTTTGAAACTTAGATGTTTTTCTATCTTGTGTTGCCATCAATGCCAAAGGGGGAGATTGTTGGTATTATGGATGTGTTGCATTGGTTTTGTCATTGATGTCAACACTTAGCAACACTTATCCTTCTAGAGATCTTTGGTTATGTTCACCGGAAAGTTTAGTGACTTATGCATAGTCACCATTATATTGTTCATGACTGGTTATATTGCTCACCAGTAGGTTATATTGTTCACTGGCACTAAGGATGACTTGTTATCATCTAGAGATCACTTTTTTATGTCAAAGATATGGTTTGGACACATGGATTTGGTATTTTAGTTATTGGTCTAATCAGGTTGACATATTTGCTGTTACCAGCAAACTAGTCTAGGTTATGGACCGACATGCATTAACTATTCCAGATCAGCATGACACATTATGGAGATGATTTAATCAATTGGATATTGTTGTAATTGTATTGAGCTAACATGATGCATCATATCTTGACTTATTTGCAATTGATTTTATTGTAATATTCTTTATTAGCCGGCCTACACATTTGGTCTTAGGTTTTGGTATATATGTGAGATCTCATTTGTGAGATGAAGTAAGGAAGTGTGGTATTGTAACATGGTATGTGTGAATATTGAAGATAATATGAGCAGACCATAGAGAAGGTTCAAGGAAGGTTTGAATGTGATTATCAAAGCTTAACCGGTACTGAATCCACCATTGGAGATGCTACTTTGAGCAGTACATTATCATTGGATTTAATCGTCCAATTGTAGTCAGTGTGACTCCTATTTTGTGATTGAGCAGTGAGCTCGAGGTAGCTGGCCTTTCTGCATGTGCAGAATCCCATTTGTATACACATAGTATCTGCAGTAGTATCATCTGATTATGGGTAAGGTTTCCCACCATGGTTTTTCCTCTTATTGGGTTTCCACGTACAAATATTTGTGTTATGTGTTCTGAATGTTGTCTCTCTTTCTATTATATATATTGAGTTTCGCCGGTATTAATATTAATTACTAAACTGTCTACCGACATTAAGTTTAGTTTACCGGTATTAAGTATCAATTTTGATTAAGTTATATTTGGGTTGAAATTAATTGACAACTGATTCAACCCCCCCTCTCAGTTGCCTCTGTGTCCTAACAAAGGTCAGCTCAACACATAAGACCTAATTACAAAATTACATCACATGATACATAAATCCATATGTGGACCAATAGAATGTTAGCTAGGACATAGCATGGAACCAAATAAAAATCTTGAACACACAACACCACCGAATATATTGTGAAGATAATATACAACACACAAGAACCATCGGGTCATCCAGAAAGTTGTATAACATGAAAATTACCACTAGACCAATAAAATATTCAATAACGCGCACCATGATTAATGCAAACCACCAAAATGAATATAAAATGATTGAATAATATCAACAAGCAACATGAATTCCTCTGCAATAATCGCAACAACTCAGATAACTAGAATCATCATCATTTCATCACCAAGCTAAAGATCACCAATAAAAAATTAAAAGATATGCTTGTGAAGTTCCAAATCATGAAACACCCAAACTAAGGATACACATGCACGTCCCAAACACTCTCTAAAATCCACACAACATAGAGAATCAATTATGGAGCAAGACAAACCAAAAATCACAAATTTGCAATACAAAACCAATCATCCACCGAATCACATAACTCAATCAAATCACTTTCCATAATAGTGAAACTCATACTTAATCAAGTAGAGATAAGTATCTCAAAACCCATTAATCAGAATCAGCATGTCTACAACCAAACCAACTCTCTACAACATCGATGCACAAGAAACATAGGAATATGTTGACATCAATGAAAACAACACTTTCCAACAACTCTAATATCCACCAATATCCTGCTTTGGCATTGATGAAAATGTATGAATGTGAAAAATAATCATTGCAAACAAATAAATCAACTCCAACTGTCTCCCCTGAGATCATGCACACATAGCTCTCTACCTTAGATAGATAAGGCAATTTTTCACATGCTTCTCTCCCCCTTTGACATCACTAAAAAAGGAAATTAAGAAAAACATTATTCTCACTCTTACCAGATATTCTCTCCACCTTAGAACAAACTTACAAATATGAACAACTGAATCAGACACTGACTACTCTCCTTGAATAGAAACACCAACTCATCACTCTGGATATCAAGATAAGTCTATGAAGTCCACCGGATCGATGCAACTCAATGCATCTAATTAATACCAAGAGGGAAATCACCCCTAGCTTCTCTCTTAGATATACAAATGTATCTGCAAGCAAAGACTTTGTGAAGATATCTGCAATCTATTTCTTTGTAGATACATACTCCAATTTGACTTCTTTCTCATTCACCTTCTCTCTCAAAAAATGAAATTTGATTGATATATGTTTTGTCTTAGAATGCAACACCATATTCTTAGAAATATTGATAGCACTTGAATTGTCACAATATATAATAGTACGCTCATAATAAACAACTCTAATATCCTTCAACATTTGCTTCATCCAAATTACCTAAGTACAATTGCTAGTAGCAATAATGTATTCAGCTTCTACAATAGATAAAGAAATATAATCTTTCTTCTTACTTTCCCAAGAAATCAACTTCTTTCCCAAAAAGACTGATCCATTGGTAATGATCTTCCGGTCATCAATATCACTTTCCTAATTGGTATCTGTATAAGCACTCAAAATGAAATCATCATTCTTCAGATACCACAAACCATAATCGATTGTTCCCTTCAAATATCTGAATATCCTCTTCATAGCAGTAACATGACTTTCCTTAGGATCATCTTGGAATATTGCAACAAGACATATGACATTCACAATGTTAGGTCTAGTTTGAGTCAAATATAGCAGTCCCCCAATCATAGATATATACAGGGTTTGATTAGCCTTTGGAGATTCAACAACTTTTGTCATCTTGCATCTAGTTACCATAGTAGTTCCAATAGGTTTGGAATCATCTAACCCAAACTTCTTCATTAATTCTTTCAAATACTTTGATTGAGATATGAAAATATGTCTATCAGTCTATGGAATTTACCATCCTAAAAAGAATTTTATCTCACCTATCATAGACATCTCAAAATCTTATTGCATATCGTCAACAAATTTCTTACTCAAATCATCATCTCCTCCAAAAATAATGTCATCAACAAAGACTTGAACAATCAAAATATTATCATCATCAATCTTGAAGTATAAGTTACTATTAGTAGTACCTTTACCAAATCCCAACTTCATCAAATACTTATCCAATCTGGCATACCAAGCTCTAGGGTCTTGTTTAATTCTATATAATGCTTTCTTCAATCTACATACCATGTCTCCTTCATCTATCAATGAAAATCCATCTGGTTCCTTAATGTAGACTTCCTCTTCCAATTCACCATTCAAAAAATCTGACTTCACATCCATCTGATATACCTTGAATTTATTATGAAAAGAATATGCAAGAAATAATCTAACAACTTCAATTCTAGCTATCAGAGCAAAAGTCTCCTCAAAATCAATACCTTCCATTTGGGAATATCCCTTATAGACCAGTCTTTCTTTGTTTCTAATAACTTCTCCTTCTTCATTCAATTTATTTCGGAACACCCATTTAGTACCAATTACTTTCTTGTCTTTAGGTCTCATAAACAAGTTCCCATATATTGTTTTTCTTAATCTGATTTACCTCTTTCTCCATGCATTTTACCCAATTTTCATCTTTATAAGATTCAACAACATCTTTACGCTCAATTTTGAAAATTAGACATGTCCATTCAGCAACTATTCTTCTCCTAGTCATCACACCTTTATTTTTATCACCAATAATCTGATTATCTAAATTATTTAATCTTACATACATAGGGGTCATCTGATTATTTTAGTTTTTAGTCTCTTGAACTTCTTCACCGTCGGTAGAATTTGGGTTTACTGACTCTTCTGGATCACTCTATTTCATGCTCAGAGTCAGCACTTGCTTTGAAGTAACATTCTGATCATTAGATTCATATTTGCATGTTCTTATTTTCTTCTCATGACACTCATTAACCTTCACAGTCACACTTTCCACTATTTTTATCAGTCTTTTGTTGTAACACCGATAGGCCTTTCTCTTAGTTGAATATCCCAAAAAATATTCCTTCATCACATCTTGCATCACATTTTTCTATATCCTCATCTCTTTTGATATACCATTTGCTTCCAAAGATTCTAAAATATAAACTTTAGGAACATGACCAAACCATAATTCATAAGGGGCCTTAATAGAATCACCTTTTACATGCACCCAGTTGAATGTGTACACAGTAGTGATAACAACTTCTCTCGAATAGATATGTAGAACATTTCCTTGAATCATCATAGTTTTAGCAGCATCCAAAATAGTTTTTTTCTTCATTTTAATAACTCCATTCTACTGAGGGGTTTGCGGAGCAAATAACTGTCTCCTATTTCCATGCTCTTCACAAAAGGAATTAAACTCATTTGATGTGAATTCTCCTCCTTTGTCAGATCTTAGACACTTCAGCTTCAATCCTATCTTTATCTCTAATCTATCTTTGAATATTTTGAATTTCTCTAGTGTTTGAGATTTTTCCCTTGGAAAAGTTACCCACATCATCCTGGAATAGTCATCAATCAACAACATAAAGTATCTGTCACCCTGCAAGATTCTCACCCTAGAAGGTCCACATAAATCAGTATGCACAAGATCTAATAACCCATTAGATATATGCAATTTTCTCTTGAATGAAATTCTTGTTTGCTTTCCCATTTGACATTATTTACACACCAGATTAGTAGGCTTCACTAACTTAGGCAGATCTCTAATAGCTTGGGTAGAACTTATCTTAATCATGCAGTCAAAGTTAACATGACACATCCTTCTATGCCAGAACAAACTTTCTTCAATCTAAGAAATCAAACAATTTTTTTCACCAGCATTCAGATGAAACATATTACCTTTATTTTTAGTTCCTAATGCAATTTCTATATCAGAGCTATTCAAGATCTTACATTTCTCATTATTGAATTGTAAATCATATCCCTTATCAACCATCTATCCAACACTCAAAATATTGTGCTTCAAACCTTCAACATATAAAACATCATCAGTATTATTTATCATCAAGAGAAATAGAACCTCTGACACAAATTACACAAGTTTTGTTGTCTCTAAATCTTACTACACCACCATGATACTCCTCCATATTCACAAATTTACCTTTATCACCTATCATGTGATGTGAACAACCACTTCCAATCACCCATTCATCTTTCTCTTCAATCTTAGCAGTCAGGGCTTTCTATTCAATAATGAAGCTTGTAGAATCAACATGTACCATATCATCTTCCTTGATAGCAATGAGCAAAAATTCATCTTTTGAATTCTCTTTCTTAAACTCATCATTTATCACACTTTCATCAACAACATAATAATTTTTTTTCGGATATCTGTACTTGTGATTAGGCTTGTAAGGCTTATCATACTTTAACACTCTTTCTTCTCTTTCAGGACATGTAGAAGCAAAATGTCCTATCTTATTGCATGAATTTTTTTTCAAAGGTAACTTCCCTTCATACTTATCGTCTCCCTTACGCAATCTTCTTGCAGTAAGTGCTTCAAGCTCTTCCAATTCTCTTTCCCATTCTTCCATCTCTCTCATTTACCTTTCATATCCAGAAACTCTAGTTGAACTCTCGCCCAAATCATACTTATTCTTCCCAGATATTGTAGATTTAAATGCAGTCTCATCTTTTCCATGTGATTCACCAAGTTCACTCAATTCAAAAGCATCAAGCTTACCAACTACCATATGTCTTGTCATAGTTGTCACAGTCGGGATCTCATCAATAGAAACAACTGTGTTTGTAAGCAGGAGGCAATGATCTCAACACCTTAGCTACAATCTAATCTTCTTCAAGGACTCCACCGGTACATCTAATGTTCAATACAATATCATTCACTTTATCCATAAAGGATGAAATATTCCCATCTTCTCCCATTCTCGTCAACTTTTACTTTCCTTTCAAGCTCTGCAATTTAACAACTTTCACATGTTTATCTCCTTCGTACAAGGCTTCTAGCTTCTCCAAAATCTTATGAGAATTTTGCAATCCCATCACATTAGTCATTTCTTTAGTCATTTTTGCATCAATTAGGGCACTCAACAATGCTTCTTTAGCTCTTATATTATGTTTAGCATCCTTGATCTCATCTGTAGTAATAGGACCATTCTAAGGAACATTGTAGACATTCTTTGTGATCTTCCAATAATCTTCTCCAAGAGATTTCAAGTGATAGAAGAACCAATCATCCACCAAATCACATAACTCGATCAAATCACCTTTCAGAATACTGAAATTCATATTGAATCAACTAGATATAAGTATCTCATAACCCATTAATTTGCATCAGAACATCTATAACCAAACCAACTCTCTGCAACATCAAAGCACAAGAAACACAAGAATATGTTGACATCAATGACAACAACACATTCCAACAACTCTAGTATACAACACCCCCCTTAAGTCTTACACAATAAAACTTTCTAATTACATCATATGAATACATATGTTTTAGAAGATCTTCTCTTGAAGAAGTGAATCCAGAACCAAGCAGGGCTCCATCAAGTTGTCTCTTGACCCTCGAAAAGGTGTAGCTTTGAGGTATGTTCTTAAGATCTCAGTTTTGAACTCTCCAATCACAGTCTTGAATTATTCAACAATGATCCCTAAGAGTTACGACAGATCTCTATCATTATCTAATGATCACGAAAGTGTATAATTCTCAATCATATACTCTAAAGCTTGCTTGACAACAATCCATATTGAGCTCAATACCAAATCTCAAACCTAGCTCCAAAATATAACCTTCATAACAGTTGTATTCTTCAAATATTTTATCATCAAAATGAAAACTAAAAGAAAGAAATACTAAAACAAAAAAAAATTCTCAAGAAAACCATCATCTCAAAGCGAAAAGCTCACTTGAGATCATGAAAATTCCTTCATCCTCAAATACAACCAGCCTCCAAAATGAACCTGTTATAGTTTATCCATGTGATAGCTCCAATATTCATGACAACCTTTTTTAATAGCTTTTCAGAGAGTCTTCAATGCGATTCATGCTGATAGAAACCATCACTCAATAGTTTAGAATGCCATTCAATGGAAGATCCATGTTCTGCTTTTGATCTTCAGTCAGGATCGGGCTAACAACAACGTTTATATTCATCTCGGACAAAATGGGCAGATTGTGAGGATCATGAATTTCTATCGCTCCTCTCAACACAACTCTTCACATATTAGAAACTACTTGTGTTACTACGCCTTGCATCTATATCCTCTTGTTGCATTTTAAAACTTCATCATTGCATCATTATGCGTTGCAAAAAATAGGAAACCCCCTTCAAAAATATTTCATCACCTATCTACTCATGCACCATATTTGTTTTTCCAAGCCAACAACTTCAATCAAAGGCAAACAGGAAATGATAACACTCAGATAACAAATGACAGTGAGTAGTAAAAGAAACTTAATTGATCTTATTTAATACGGGTGGGCATGTACACATATATGAGATTGCTATGTCGTTAATGGTATTAATGGTTGCAGTAACCAATGGTGGTTAATGGGTGCAATAACTGCTAACTATCAATGTAATGGAACATTACACAGTTATTATACAGTTACGCCAACAAATATTTGGGGGTATGTTTCGTCCATTTATCCTATCATATCGTACCCATATCATACCCTCCATTATTCTATTGTACCTCATGTCTATATTCCCTTTCCTACCTTTGGTCTTGACAAGGCTAAGGATATTCATGAACATCATGCATCCTATTCGCAACTTTTAGTCAATCAAAAATTTTGGTTTTTATCTATTGTCTTATTATAACCTTTCACCCATATTCCTTGGCTTAGTGCAACTTTCTAGCTTAGCGTATTGCAAATTTCCATCCATATTCCTTATACTATCATTTCCTGATTTTTCTTGTCCTAAGTATGTGGAAAATCAGAAAACAAAGTTAGGCAACTTGACGGAAAAATTTGAATAAGTTACAAAAATTATTTCAAAAATATGTAAGACTAGAATCTATAGCAAACTGAATGTAGTTTCTAAGCTACTAGTTGTTTTATAAAAAATAAAATTATTTGATGAAAATTTGAAAGTTCAATGCAGTAGTACTCAAATTTTAGGAAAAAGATAAGAAGTGGGTGTTTCCCTGACCACCCTAATCACAATCAAATCATAATATTTTTTTAATAAGATTTTAGATATAAGGAAAAGACTCATGTCTGGATGTGATACATATTTTTTGTATTTTTTTTTAAATAAATAATTAATTATGATTTTCTTATGATAATTTTTTTAAAATATAAAAAAATTGTATGTCTAACCACCATACCTAGTTCTTTCCTCCAAGAGCTCTTGAACTAGCCTACTATTATATAATATATATTCGTGGCTCGCCCACTTTTGCCAAAAAAAAAACTTGGTGAAAACTCTATGAAATTCAATATTTATTTTTAATCCTATAGATAGGAAGCATATAATGTGATACATGTTTCAAATTAAAAAAATGTGATACGATTTGAAAGTTATAGATATTTTTCAATTAGCCTATCAATCAAAACTTTAGTCAAAATATCACCAATTTTTGGCCCCTCATTATCCTACACATACGCTCCTATCATCATCCAATCCAAGTGCATCTGTTGATCTTGATCAAACTAAGGACAAATAAAAACTTAAATGAAAATCTTCTTGACCTATCCATTCCAATTAACCATTTTGTTGTCACTTTACTTGGCTATATCCACATAACATTTCAAATGCACCACTTTATGGCCTTACATTTATATTCCTAATCTCTTACCTTGGATAAACATGTTATCCCATGTTATGAGATAGTCCTTGGGAGACAACTCAGCTCAAATTCCATAATAATTTTCCTTTATCTTTTCCCTGTCTATTTCCATCCCATCAGTTCTTTCATCCATTCATAACATTCCTTACCTTGCTAGACACTAGGGGCAATTTCTTAAACATGCTAGGTAGATGGAGTCCTTCTTGAGAATGGATTTGAAGAAACAACTTGTAAATATTTTAATGTCCTAAAAAAATCAATAAAAGTCAAATAAAGTCTTGAATAAATCAATAAAAATCAAATAAAGTTCTAAAAAAGACAATAAAAATTAAGTAAAGTGCTGAAATAATAACTAAAATTAAAATAAAGTTTTGATAAAAATCCTAAAAATCAAATAATGTACTAAAATAATCCAAAAACATTCGAAAAACATCTTGAAATAATCTAAAAAATTTGAAAATGTCTTGAAAAAAGCACAAAAAAAAATTCGAGAATATATCCACAAATCTTAAAAATTTGAAAAACATCAACATCCAAAAATAATCACTTCCGTTTGATCAATAAATAATCTCTTCCATAGACAGACATTTTAGCAGGCATATGATAGAAAACATGGCAAACACTATGCTTAACAATCACGTACCAATAAATGAACTATTTAATCAACCAAGCATTCAAACTAATTGAATTTGTCATGTCATTGAAACAACATTAACATTATCAGTCCTTTGTTAATTATCATGTGTCTTATACAAGGTGCATTATACTCAAAACCAAATTGTGTCCTATCTTAGATGAGGTACTGCATTCCCTGAAACTAGGCAACATGATCGTCTTATTATCAAACAATTTATAGTATCAGTTTTAACAACAATATCGGAATGGTTGTTTGACTTGTTTGGATTTTGAGTCTTACCTTTCATTGATTTATCATCGATCATGTTCCTATGTTGCTCGATGATATCACTAAGTGATTTTGAGTGGCTAGGATGGTTCATGATCTGTTTTGTTTTTTTCTTCTATTTGTGGGATGATTCATAACATTTTGGGGCAAGTATGTCTTGGGTGTCTATGTTGGCACGATCACATTATGGTTGTCGCACATACCTTGACCTTTAACACACATAATGTCTTAGGATGGTTGAAACATTCCTTGTCTACAATGAGTCTATTTTACGCAAAAGGGACTATATTATCACCCTGACTTCTTGTGTCATGGTGTGTTGCATCCATTTTTTCCATATTAAATAAAGGCTCTCTACAATAAAGTGCATTTGTGAAAGTAAGGTTTCTTCACCACTAATTATTGTTCATTTGATTTATGCTTACTAACATTTCTTCTGTTAGTTCTTCCAATCCTCTTGGTCTAATCCTGACATTATTTTTTGACAAATTGACCAATTTTCTAATTTTTTTGCCTAATTTCTTGAGGGGGAACCCTTGTAACCAATCATTGCTAGGGCAATGTTTAATGTAATTTTTCTTGATTATTCATTGAAACAATGCTCAAAATCACATTGTCTCAAAGAGAGGAAAAATGTAGGCATCTAAAAATGGTTAATGCCTACATCACTGCATATTAACATGTCCGCATTACCTTCTTATAGGGTTTTTCGCACTTACTAATACTTCCTCTATGTTACACATTTGATCTTTATCATCTATTAACATTGTGTCATTCTTCTGCATTCTTTTCCTATTCGATCCCATTTTCTCAAATTTGAATTAAAGGTCTTCTCAATGTCAATCTCAATTGTCGTTTAATGATCACGATCCACTTTTAACATTAATCAAACATCATTTTAACCCTAATTGGTGTCAAATAGGGTTTTTTTTCAATCATTTTCCATATCAATCTTGTTTGCTTTAAACATCATATATCAAGTGCATATTCTCTTAACATTAATCTCAAGTGCATAATGCAAGAATCCTAATGCCTTTCTTTACTTTAAAAATCATATATGTTATGCATACTTTCCTAATTTCCAATGAACTAAACATGATATTATTAATCAACCTCAATTCCTATATTATATTTATTCCATCTACTTAGGGTTCTTTCACATATTAATCTACACTCTAGGTGATAGCCATGGAATCTAAACCAATACAAATAATTAATCACAAGAATCCATTTTATTTCAAGTATAATTCTATTATGAACATCTAAGCACATGAAACCCATTTACTTTCATTATACAAGATCATCACCATACATCTCATAGTCTCATTATTAGAGATCATGTCATCATCCTAGGATACCAGCTACAATACAATTATAATTACAGTCATATGAATAATACATCATGAGCATAGCTCTTTCCTAATACATGATTCATCTACATCTTGACTTAACAATAAATTACATAAACCAAAGATGTCCATTACATAAATCTACTACGAGAACATCCATAAGCTGCAACAATAAGAAGAATCCACCTCCACACATGAAGAATCCATAAGAATACCCCCATGGTTGAAAAGAACCAACCACCTGACCATGTGGAACCACCCCCTGTGCTAGGAGATGACACAAGGTCCCAACACACACTCTAGACCTAAGCTGACACCTAACAACCAAAGAGGGTAAACAACACATGAACCTTCAAACAAGGACCAACCACAACGTAACAAGAATAAACTCCCAGAGGTGTACCAATCAACAAGATATAAATGAAATCCAATAAGGCATAAGAATAAATCACCAAGGGAACACCTGTAGGGGTGGAGTGTCATCACATGCCATCCTCTAACATAACATATACTATAACACACAACACTAGTTTGATGGACATGTGGAGCCATCTCAACCTATGAGAGAGCAAGGGAGATTGACTTGCCATAACAATGGCCTTCTCATGTCTATCCTAAAACATCCTCCCTAGGATCAAGTTATGGGGTCCAATTATTCATTATCTTGATTAGTAAATTATTTATGCATCCTATAAATTTATTATCATGTTATCACTTGTTTACAAACATGGTAAACTTCCAATGTGCCCTGTTGGTCTAGACTTCATGCATCCTTACAAGGAACCTCATGCAAGCATATCTCTCATGACCCCGATCATCACAAGGAAGCCCACTCCCCCTCACATTTTCCCAAAATAAAATCTTAACAAAAGGCTTATAATCAACATCCAAAGAATCCATACAACACATAAGAGACATAGCCATCAATTTCAATCAAGAGTCTCAATGTGAAATAAACAATCAAAATCCATCTCATGGGCAATCAAAATCTTCCATAAACATTAAACAATCATCAACAGAAAGGCTTATCAACTTGTTGGAGCAACAAAAATAAAATAAACCTCACAACACGGCTTATCAACATGTTGGAAAAACATAAAACCTCTAGGACAAGGCATATCAACTCACCGTAGCATAAAAACTCATAAAAACATCAAATTTGAACGTACACCATATAGGAAAACATCAAAAACCTTAAATACAAGCCTTTGGTACAAGAACAAATCAGAAAATTTCATCACAGATTGACCAACTAAGAAAATGTTGAAATAACATATAATGGCGTATATAATAAACAGAATTGCGCATACAATTAACAAAATGGTGCATACAGTAAACAAAAATGGACATACAATAAACAAAATTGCACATACAATAAATATATTAGCGCATACAATAAACATAATGTTGCATGCAGTAAATTGAATTGTACATACAATAAACAAATTTGCACATAGAATAAATAGAATTGCGCATATGAAGCCAAATGAGAATTTATACTGAAAAGACCAAATTTTGACTTCAAATTATAAATCATAGGAAAATGTCTAAGTCTAGAAACCATACTCAAAAGTGACGTCTAGGCATAAGGAAACAAATCAAATAAACCAAATAAATAATCATAGATCATAACCCAAGATATATCACCAGATTATCCTTACCAGCTCCTGACACAATCAGTCACAAATGGAGCCATAGAAAAAAAGCCAAAGCCCAAAATAACTCAAAATGAAAATAATAGCTCCTTGAAAACTTAAAACATAAAATTCCCCAGACTAAAATAGCCATATAGAGTCTTATTGTAACTATAACAGAATGGCTTCCGGTATTGTCTGGAAAGGAAAATACACAGAGGTAGAAACAATCACTCCTAGATCTCATAAACGTCAAATAAAAGATCTCCAGACCACATCAACTCATATTAAAGGAGATAACAACACACAGAGACCCAACATTACCAGTTACAAAATCCACAGTGTCGGCCATTCACGACAACTCACAAACAATGAAAAGAGATTATTTTTCCCCCAAATAAATTTTAAACTATATAATATAAATCACATAGAATAAATCAAAACCCAAACTATATAATATAAATGTATTTCCCAAACACAAGGAAAATATTCTTTTCTACAGACACGACGCAAACAATATTCTGAAAATGAAATGCAAAGGTGAGAACTTACAACCTGAAGATTTCAAGTGATGGACGAAAAAATTGATGAAGCGCAAACCAATCCAAGAAAGCTCAAGCCGGGATTCTTCAAGCTCCAAAATCCAAAATGTAAAGGAATCTCCAGAATGGTAACCCAACACAATGCATAGGTTGCCGAATAAAAAGAATTACGTTCAAAACCAAGCCCCAAAACTGGCCAATGAAAATAATCCAAAATAATATAAAACTTTCCTACCCAACCTTATTTAATATTTATTCCCCAATACATATTTAGCCAATAACAATTAATGGTAGGTAGAAAATATAATAAAACCAATTACCAAATATCAAGAGGGATGAATAAAAAAATAGTATAAATTATTATTACTCACCAATGTATAAATAATAATCATGCTCCATAATTAACTATGGGCTAATAATTAAAAATAAAGCCAAAACAATATAAAATAATTAATGCAATAAATAGATAACTAAAAGCCATTAATAAATATTAATCAACACTAAGGTATAAAGCAACATTAATCAATAAATAAATAATTAAATAATAAATACGAAATAAACAATAAATCAATAAATAATAATTAAACATTAAATCTCAAATAGATAAATAAATAATCAGATTGAATATTAATATACCACCAATTAAATTAAACATTAATAAACTGTATAACCACACATTAATTAATTAAATTAATTAATAAACAACTACATGCTCACAAAACACTAAGGGAACCACAACTCACTAACTGACATGGCGAACTACGTTAAGAAAACTAACAACTCAAGGTAGACATCTTAAGCCTAGAGTAAGTGAAGGGAACTCATGCCATCTCCATCAACTTGCCATTGGGATTTAAAGACATGCTCAGACCTGTGGAGCTAGGTGGAGTCGATGTATGGTACCTGCAAATCGTGCAACCACAAAGCCACGATACAACATATACAAATATATCATAGACTAGCAAGTGATAGAGAATCACAATGCCAAAAAATGGTTGCAATGAGTGATGTGACATCATCCCTATCATGAAGATAGTCATAGAACGCACATACACATAATAATGCGAATCGTCACATATAACCATGAAATGGGGTTAGTATAACCAAAATGCTATCAATTCCATAAGAAATATAATCCATCCAACATAGAAAAATATATAGGATCCATCAACATATGCCCATCATATAGCATGATCATAAATAGCAAATATCATCAACCACATAGGTCATCAAGTAGCATATGTCGATATAGTGTCTAGCATCATCATAAATATCTGAAATATAAACCAGAGTCATAGTCCTAATATAAAACATCATATATAAGTCTAGGAAAGTCTATTATGCATGAAACAAAAGACAAGTCGAGGAGGGACACTACATTTGATAGTATGATACTTCATCATTGATCAATGTCAAATGTCAATTTACAGTTCAAAATTTCAATATTATGTCATATGACATGTAAAATATATCACTTGCCCTTCAAAATGTCACAATGAGAAAAGAGAGAGTGAATAGAGAAAAATGATCTTTGTACTAGACATAATGATTATTTTAGAAGCATTTTAAAGTTTTCAAATGAAAAAGAAAATTTTTTAAAAATCTTATTTTGGTCACTTTTTGGTACTAAGTGGCTTTGGATACTTATAGGTATACTTGGATATGCACCATGGGTGCACATAGGTGAACCCAAAACTAGACACACCAAATATGAATGCGAGGTGAATTTTGGGCATGCCCAATAACTTAGAGTAGTTGTTAAATACCCTATTTTAGAAGCATAGATGAACATTGCTATTTTAGAATATAGTATTATTATTTTATTTTTTTTACTCTAGTGGCATCATCGAGATCTAAGCCAGTGCCCAACTAGCCTTACCTTGGGCTTCCATATTGCCAAGTTGGGGTTCCAGAAAGGGTGAGTTGAGGCAAGATTAGTCCACTAAGGATGTACCAAGTTCCTGCAAGCCAAGTACATCGGGCAAGTCTAGGCCTTGGAGTCGAACTCGAGACCAATAAGGAGCAAACCCACGGCCCAAGCCAACTCTACTACCCATGCAGGCTTATAATATAGTATTATTAATAAAGAGTTGCATAGTGATAGGGTTAGATCACAATTAACACCAACCTATATTTAATGATTAAGTGTTTGATCTATCATTTAAAAAAATAATATTACACATTCAAAAATTGTATATAAAATAACACTCCTAAAATCCATACAAAACTAATACACCTATCAACAAATTTTTTTTTTTCAAATTTATACATGTATTGAATAAATGATAGATATAGAATACACTTTCTTGTTGTTTTTCTATCGATTGCCTCTTTATTGGTATTGATCTCTTTTCTTTGCTAGCTAGTTTCTTTTAAATGTCTTCTTTATATTCCATGCAAAACATAAATAGCTTAAGCTGCATTAGTAATTAATGACCCTCTACATTTGAAGGCATGCAATACGATACGCAAACTTCATGTGACGATCTTTCAACTAGGCTATCATGTAGATTAGGTTGGTGATGCAGACACTCATCTCAGTGCAAATAAATTCAAGAGACTTGTATGACTAAAACATTGCAGAAGGGGAAAAAAATATTACAACACATTGCACATAAAAAATACATAAAATCCTTATATTTATAAATAAAAGGCTTACAAAAGTCTCTGTAGAATTGAGATGCACAATAAATCCATCTTGTGTTCCCTATCTACTTAATAATAACATAACTCAGTTTAATATGCTACCTCTAACAACAGTAACCATCTCCAAATTTGACCCAAATTCTTTATTTTTTGCAAGTTGTTACCTAAAAGCCTAAGTTAAAAATCATTACTAAACTTAGCAGCTAGTCATTCCTCCTTATTTTGTGGGTTGCTTTATTTAGCTTAGGATGCTATGGCATCAAACATCCAAAACAGAATTCCACAATTTAAAACTAGACCTATTCTTAATATAGATTATGAGAAAGACGAGGTTTGATCATAACCTCCAAAGGAACTGCCCTTGGTAGTGTCAAACTAACCGCTTCATTCATGTCAATGACTCTTCCATCTGGAATAGACCAATCAAAGCTTTGCAACAAACTTGCAAGAGCGGTTTGCACTATACTCATTGCCAAAGAAGTACAAGACATCCTCTTCTCCTTGCTCCTAATGGGATCATCTCAAAGTCACTCTGTCGATTGGATGTTGCTTATCTCTCTCCCCTTGGCCATAAAATGTTCTGGTTTAAAATCCAATGGTTTATTCCACACTTTTGGGTCCCTTTGAATTTTCCATGCATTTACCATCAGTATTGTTTCTACGGGAATATGGTAGCTTCCCACTATGCAAGTCTCTTTAGATTTGTGTGGTAGCATCAAAGGCACTGGTGGATAAAGACATAGAGTTTCTCTCACTATTGCTTGCAAGTATCTTAATTGGGGTATATCTGACTCCCCCACTAGTCTCTTCCTTCCAACTTTAGAATCAAGTTCCTCTTGCACCTTTCTCATTACATGGGGATGTTGCAACAACAATGACAATGCCCACTCTAGGGTAATTAAAGATGTATCAGAGCCTGCACTAAAAATAACTTGCAAAGCTAGAAATATTAATAACAAAGAAAAAGAGGTAAATATCAAAACTTTAAGAAATTAAAAATTAACATGTTTTCATTATATTGACCATTCAAGTGATCTTGTGTTTATAAATTCTAAAATATTTCTCTCCCAAAGTATTGTCACACCCTCACTTATAATAACTTGATTTTTTTCACTTCCTAAATTGAATTAGTCCAGGCTATCCTAGTAGTTAGTATCTTCAACATCTACACAAGAAATTGTAAACCAAAAATGTCAAAAAAAACTGGCAAAGTAAAAACACTTCAAATAGTAGTTATTTCAATAGAAGTTATATATAATCATGCTAATCAGTGGCTTGGAGACTTGTTATTTATAGACAGGGATGCTTTGCGGTCAACTTTTTCTACTAATCTTTCATTTTTTGGTGGATGTTGATCTACCTAATGATTCGAATGACAGATTATGTGTGTACGCCTCTCATAATAGCTTCTTTGTGTCTAATGAAAATATTGTATGATATGGGATGGGATTTTGGTGGAATGTGCCCAGCAGGCTTTTGTAATGGGTAGGTAGGCTTTGTGATTTTTGAGCAATAGTGAAGGGTTTTATTACTGGTTCTTTCCCCTATGTGCTCATTGAACTAGACACCTTATATATATATATATATATATATATATATATATATATATATATATATATATATATATATATATATATATATATATACATATATATATGTATATATATATGTATATATATATATATATATGTATATATATATGTATATATGTATATATATATGTATATATATATATATACATATATATACATTCACCGGCAAGAAGTAAACTGTGCAACAATTACTGGTATATGGTTCACCGGTAGGATATATTGTTCACCGGTACCTGGAATTATATGGAAGACACTTGGCAATATCGAAGACATCCTGTGGACACTTTAATTTGAAGAAATAATCATTGGTATATTCATATTTGAATATTTTCTTTTACCGGCAAATAGGTCCAGGTTATCTAGGGTTACACCGGCAGGTTTATCTTTTCTAGATTAGCATGGCATGCTATGGAGATGATTTATTATTGTTGTAAATGCATTTAGCCGACATGTTTAATCGGTTATTGCATCGGATATTATATTGTTTGTAAAATGTTTTTATTGTAATATCTTGTAGAGTCGACCTACGAAAATTGGTCTTAGGGTATGGTATAAATATTAGATCTTATTTGTAAGATCAAGTGTGGAATGCAAAAAAGAATTGAGTGAAGGTATATGCGAGATCAAGCAGAGGTATACATGAAGACATCATTTGAAGGTGAATTTAGGTTTTTTTAGAAGCATATCAGCATTACACCAGTACTGAATCCAGCATATGAAGATGCTATTTTGAGCAGTACATTCTTATTGGATTTAACCATCCAATTGTAGTTAGTGTGACTCCCATTTGTGATTGAGTAGTGAGCTCTAGGTTGTTGGTCTTTCTGCATGTGCAGACCCCTTTTTGTACACTTACTATCTGCAGTAGTATCATTTGATTGTGGGTAAGGTTTCCCACCATGGTTTTTCCCCTTACAGGGTTTCCATGTACAGATATTGGTGTCATGTGTTGTGGATGACTTTATGTTTATGTTTCATGCATTAATCCTTATCGGTATAGCAATTTACTATTAACACTATCTATTGGCATACTTAACTGGTTTACTGACATTAAGCATTAAGTTGGTTATTTAGTTTTTGGTTTGAATTTATAAGACAACTGTTTCAACCCCACCCCCCCTCTCAGTTGTCTCCGAGACCTAATAATTGGTATCAGATCTTAGTCCTCCTTTGCAAAAGTTTAACAACTTGAGGAGATCCAATGTCTACTAATTATTTCAGGAAGGACAGTCCTAAACTTGATGGAACCAACTATGGGATATGGAAGATCAGAATGGAGACACATCTGAACTACATTGGTAAAGACATCTGAGAAGTTACTAAGAATGGTTATACTACTGTTGTAGTTGGTCAGACTACTCCAACTACCTTATCCAAAGATGAAGAGAATGATTGCAAACCAAGAGAAGCACTTTTGAGCACATTATTAGATCAACAAATCATGGGATTATCAGATAGGTCTACTATTAAAGCTATTTGGGATCACTTGGAAACACTAAATGAAGGAGATTCCACTGTCAAAATTGCAAATCTTGAAAGCTTCCAAGTTAGGTATGAACATCTGAAAATGGAAGAAGATGAAAGGATTTATGCTTTTATGGAAAAAGTAAATGAAATTGTTTTGGCTATCGAATGTTGTGGAGGAACCTTGAGTGAGGATGAAATTATTTCAAAAATCTTAAGAGGTTTGCCACCGGCATATAAAATGAAGGTTACTACTATAAATGAGTTGAGAACAATGCCTAATACATCAATGACTAGGGATACATTGATTGGAAAACTTTCAGCTTTTGAAATTGAGGAATTTGGTCCCGTTGCTACTATAAAGACTGATTTGGCCTTTAAAGCATCAACATCATCTACTTCATCATTTGACAAAACAAACTGGAGAGCCTTTTATGCAAGAGAACTTGAAGAAACCAGAAAGGAGAATGAAGAGCTTGAAGAACTTGCACTATTTGCAAGGAAAATGCCAAAAGGTCCAATTGGAAGTAAGTATGAAGGTAAAGCACCCTTTAAATGTTTTAACTACAATAAGATTGGTCATATGGCTTCAAGATGCCTTGAGAGACATGTTAGACTAAGAGAAGAAGCTAGAAGAACATACAAGCCTAATCCTAAATATCAAAGATACAGATTTAAGAACAAAGATAAATCTTGTTACATTGATGATGAAGGTGTGACTGATGATTCTGATGAGGATCCAGCAGACAATGGATGGGTTTTTATTGCTATAATAGAAGATCAACCGACACCTATTGCTCAACCGGTAGAACAAGCCCTAGTAGCTAAAGTTGAATCAAAGGATGAATGGATTATTGACTCGGGATGCTCACATCACATGACTGGAGACAAAGGTAAATTTTTGAACTTTCAAGAATATAATGGAGGTTTAGTAAGCTTTGGAGATGACAAAGCCTATTCAATCAAAGGTAAGGGTTCAATATCTCTTGATGGTAAACATAACACTGACAATGTCTACTATGTTGAAGGATTAAAGCATAATCTTTTAAGTGTTGGTCAATTAGTTGAGAAGGGTTTTCAGTTACAATTTAAAAATGAAAAATGCAAAATCATGAATAGAACTAGTTTTGAAATTGCAACCGATAATCAGACTAGAGGTAATATCTTTCATTTGAATAACAGTGAAAAGGCATGCTAAATTGCACATATAGATGAAAGTTGGTTATGGCATAAGCGACTATGTCATGTAAATTTTGATTGCATGGTAAAAATCAGTACTTCTAAGGTAGTTAGAGATCTACCTAAAATTGTGAAACCTCATAATACAATTTGCAAGGAATGTCAATTTGGAAAACAAGTTAGAGCTAGTTTCAAAAGTATTCCAGAAAAATCCAATAATGCTCTTGATTTAATTCACACTGATTTATGTGGTCTAGATAGAACTAAAAGCTTACAGGGTGATAGATATTTCATGCTAATTATTGATGATTATTCTAGAATGTGTTGGGTTACTTTTCTTAGAGAAAAATCAGAAGCACTTGGGAAGTTCAAACTATTCAAAGCAATGGTTGAAAATGAAACCGGTAAGAAAATAAAATGTTTAAGATCAGATCAAGGAGGAGAATTCACATCTAAGGACTTTAATACATTCTGTGAAGTGAATGGAATCAAAAGACAGTTATCAGCACGTCAGACACCACAGTAGAATGGAGTTGTTGAAAGGAAAAATAGAACTATCTTGGATGCAGCAAGAAGTATGTTATCAAAAGAAAATCTACCACATGTGTACTAGAGAGAGGCAGTAAGCACTACTGTCTATACATTCAACAAAGGTCACATCAAAGGTGAAACCGGTAAGACCCCTCATGAACTATGGTTTGGTAATATTCCTACTCTTAAGTATTTCAAAATTTTTGGAAGTAAATGTTATATTAGAAGAGATGAGTATATTGGCAAATTTGACATGTTTAATTGGTTATTGCATCGGATATTATATTGTTTGTAAAATGTTTTTATTGTAATATCTTGTAGAGCTGGCCTACCAAAATTGGTCTTAGGGTATGGTATAAATGTAAGATCTTATTTGTAAGATCAAGTGTGGAATGCGAAAAAGAATTGAGTGAAGGTATATGTGAGATCAAGCAGAGGTATACACGAAGACATCATTTGAAGGTGAAGTTAGGTTTTTGTAGAAGCATATCAGCATTACACCGGTACTAAATCCAACATATGAAGATGCTATTTTGAGTAGTACATTCTTATTGGATTTAACCATCCAACTGTAGTCAGTGTGACTCCCATTTGTGATTGAGCAGTGAGCTCTAGGCTGTTGGCCTTTCTGCATGTGCAGGCCCATTTTTGTACACTTACTATTTGCAGTAGTATCATCTGATTGTGGGTAAGGTTTCCCACCATGGTTTTTCCCCTTACAAGGTTTCCACGTACAAATATTGGTGTCATGTGTTGTGGATGACTTTATGTTTATGTTTCATGCATTAATCCTTACTGGTATAGCAATTTACTATTAACACTGTCTACCGACATACTTAACTGGTTTACTGGCATTAAGCATTAAGTTGGTTATTTAGTTTTTGGTTTGAATTTATAAGACAACTGATTCACCCCCCCCCCCCCTCTCAGTTGTCTCTGGGACCTAACATATACATATATGTATATATACATATATATATATATATGTATATATATGTATATATGTATATATATACATATGTATATATATACATGTATATGTATATATGTATATATATATATGTATATATATATGTATATATGTATATGTATATATATATATGTATATATGTATATATATATATAATTTAGTGGTATATCCACTTTATAAAAAATAATAATAATAATATAATCATATATTAATAATAAAAATTTAATATAATAATAATAGAGTATCAATTATAATATCATAATATAATAATAATTGAATATTAATTATAATAATAATATAATAATTTGGAGTCATTGTAAGACAAGCGAGCTTTGTATTTAGAAAAGGGAAATAGAGAGTCATTAAAGATCAGATCGTCGACAGTAGAGGTTTGGTATGCCATGGAAATGGAGCTGCCAAAGTCAAAGTCGAAATGGAAATCTTGATGATCTGAAGAATCGGGGTTCAAAACTCTCTGCATGCTTGCTAATTCTGTTGTTGTCGCAAAGAATCATGTCATAGAATGACAAAGTCTCCTCATCATCCAATTCCGCCATTGAACCTCCATAAACACTTTGAGTACCGCATATGCTTTCTTCATACTAAAATTCCATTTTTCTCTCCTTTCTTTCATGCTCAATAAAATTACTTGCTCAACTGCATGTATATTCATTATCAACAACAACTTACTACACATTTGCTTCCCACCACCATTGAGGGAGGGCTACTTATTGCAAAACTGCACAAACCCGCTCTGCGAACCCTAGCCGCCACCTCTGTTGGCCGGGTCATGGTCTCCGCCATAGAGGGAGGATTTTTTCCTTTCTGCAAACCCTAGCCATCGCCATTGTTGGGACAATGAAGATCACCCCTCTCTGTGACCTTTGGCTTGCATTGTGACTATGTACTCGAATCTACAGGGATTAAACATGGGGCAACAGTCATCAAGTGCTTCATTCCTAGTATTGATGTTGCAAGTATTACCATGCATTCTTCTTCATGATCGTGCATGGTGAGAGGAAGTTGAGCATTGAGTAACTCAGAGTGATGCAACAAAACATGCAACCAGGGTTACTAGGACCTAGACCTATGGGAGGTAGGTGGGTTATGTGGTAGCTACATGATGATATATCAATGAATAGACACTCTTTTAATGGAGTCCAACGGTTTCCAAGCAGGCATCAGGATAAGGGGAGAGAAAGAAGATTCATGCGACATCAGTTTGCATGTCAACTAGATCGAACACCACAGCCCTCGTTTAACATTTGTGAGGGGACACCACCATTCTCACGTCATTCTCTATCTGAATCGCAAGGTAATCTTAATAATCTTCCATCATATGTGACTTGGCCAAACAATACCCAGTTGATAAAACCCACATTTCTTTCAACCCCAACCAATCTCCCAATAAACAACTTGCGTCAAGGAGCACCCTTCAAACCAAAATAGATTACACAAAGCTGGAGGAAAAAAACCCCTTCCACATTACTTCCTGATCCACAAGCACTTATCTCGGATGTAGAAGGTAATGGGCAATGTCTAAATGAAACAGCTAAAGAGGGTAGTTGGGCTCCAGTCTCGCCAAAGAACAAGATTGCTGCTAACACTGGAAAATTAGACAAATCTGAAGGTGTGTATAAGATTGTTCTGCTGGACCACCTTATTCAGCCTCAAATAGATCTGTTGCCCTCATTGGTAAACTTCATTCTACTATTTCCTTTATGCAACTTTCATTTTGGGCTAAACAGAATTGGTTGGGCTTGAAGGATATTTTTTTGATGGTTAATCAGTCTCTCTTTTTTATTGCCATTTTTTATTCTAAAGAATATAGAAATTGTGTTCATAGATATAAGGGATGGTTCTATAAGGGTATTGGTATTATCACTTTGGCATGGGTTCCAAATTTTAGCATGGAGTCACTTCCCCCCCTTTTCATGCCTTTTTGTATTACTCTCCCGGGGCTCCCACTTGAATATCGTGATCCAAATATTATGGAAATTGTGGCTAACCAAATGGGTATTTTTATCAAGCATGATCTTATCCCATATGAACTAGCCCATTTAACCGTTAGGGTATGCTTACTGCTAAACCTCACAAAGCCACTTCCCAAGTCCATTATAATGACTTCTTCCATATGGAAATGGAATCAAGACATTTGCATACAGGGTACTAGAGATATTGATGACCGTATAGATAAATTGGGTCATTTTAATTTGGAATGTCAAGGTTCGGGCATTGATGTTGTTAGGGTCTGCAAGGACTTTGTGACTGATTACCATAAATACTCCTTTTATCAATCTGCTTCATCTCCTCCTTCTACATCAAATGGGACAGCAAGTGTAATTAACTCGACAAAGAGCTTCGTACCTCTAAACAATGTTGTTAATATTGCAAGACCTTTCCAGGGTGCTCAGTTGTTTCAAGATATCTCTCCTCTCTCTCTGATCCCCTCTTAATCCTTTTTGAACTCTATGATTGACGCTTTACTTCCAGCAGAAAAAAGAACAAAGCCGTCCAATTTGAAGAAATCTCATCACTATCAGGTTGCTATTTCTAGTTTAAGTTCTCTACAAAAATTTGGGGGGAGAGACAAGAAAGTATCTTTTAAGATCCACTGCTCTTCAATCCTGGTTGATTGGTTCTACAAGAAAATATTTGCTTCCTCTCTCTTTAGGCAACCCACTTCTTCTTTTTTGAGTTTAACTTCTATGGGAAACTCAGATACTCAACTCCAAGAACTCTATATATCACAGAATGCAAAGGTCAACCTAATTCACAACTTGATGTTTAATTGCCAACCTTTCCATGTGATTCAATGCAGTCCTCCCATTGTGGGATCCTCATTGGATTATCCAATTATTGAGTTAATGGCACATGATATCCTTATCTCTGTTGCATCGAACTTGATAGATGAAATTGCTCTTGAGGAATTTCCAAAAATTCAGGGTGTCCCTATTGTTGATGTTATGCCTCTTGCTCTCAATGCTTCACCACCCATTCCCTCATCCTTGTTAGAATCTAGTCATGTTGAACACCTTGTGGTTGAAGATAATTCATATCAGCCCTTTCAGCCTTCCACATAGCTTGAATTTGATTTTGCTCAACATCTCTCTCTTGTTCAAATGGTTTCTTCATCTCCTCTATTATATAAAACACCTAAAAAAGAGGTCAGAAGCCAAAGATTCTTAAAACCCAAGAAGAGATTGCAGTAGGTATCCAGACTACAATTCTAGATAATTTTTCACCCCACACAAGACTGAGAAGAACATGTTGTTCTTCTCGGATGCAATGAGGATCTTATCTTGGAATGTCAGAGGTTTGAATGCCTCTGACAAGAGGGGGCAGATCAAGTAGCAGCTGGATTCCTCCCAAGCCGACATCATTTTACTACAAGAAACAAAGCTTTCAGATGAAGCCTCTCAAAAGAATTTTTAAAAATGGACTTTATGGGATTTCATACATATTCCTGCAGTAGGGGCTTCCGGTGGTATTCTTACCTTATGGAATACTAGGACAATCAAAGCAAAAACTTTGAGTCAAGGGACAAATTGACATCTTACTCTTATTGAAAATTTTGATTTATCCTTTGTTCTCTTCAATATATATGGCCCAACAACTCCTTAAGAGAAACATGCTCTTTGGAATACTATAACTTGTCAGATCCAATAGCAGGGAGTTTAGAAAATCATCTTAGGAGGTGATTTCAATGCCATCTTGTCTCAAGATGAGAAATAGAGAGGCAATCCTATAGCACCTAAGGTGATTGAAGACTTTAGATCTTTCATGTCTGATAATGCTCTTTCTGACATTTCACCTTCTAATGGTCAATTTACATGGACAAACCAGAGAACTTTCCGTCAAATTGCAAGTAGATTGGACAGGTTTTTCACTTCATATGAATGGATCCTTTAGAAGTATACTTTCAGCTCTAAAATTCTATCATTTTCCGGGTTTGACCATTTTCCTATTGAATTATGTCTAGATAAACATGAAGTTTCTCATCATAGATCTTCTTTTAAGTTGGAAAGAATGTAGTTTCGACACCCACATTTTCATGCTCTACTTCGTCAATGGTGGGTGAGTGCCCCCTTCTGTAGGGGGAACAAAATGTTTCAACTCTATACGAAAATGTAGTTTGTAAAAGCAAATATCAAAGTCTGGAATAGGAAAGTATTCAAAAATATCTTTGTAGAAAAAACAAAGGTAGAGAAGGAATTAAAGGACGTCAATGAACTTATCTTTTCTACTGGGATTAATCCAAAAAATTTCTTAAAGTAGAAGCATTTACAAAGCTACTGGGAAGAATTGTGCTCTAGAGAGGAGGAATACTGGAGACAAAAATCAAGGGAATTAAAGGAGATAAAAATACTAAATTCTTCTAGGCTTCTGCAAAGATTAAGCAAGCTACATCTACTATCTTTTCTATAAATGCCTCTTCTTCGAGGGAAAAATTAATTAATGAACAAGAAATTAGGGAAGAGGGTGAACTCTTCTATAAAAATCTTCTTTCTCCCTCCCCTCCTTTTGTTTCTGAGGAGTCCAGTGTCGACATATTGTTAGACTCCATTCCTTGTCTGATTTCACAACGTGATAATGATTATTTGATGTAACCTTTCTCTCTTGCTGAATTACAAGAGGTGGTATTTTCGATGGCTCCAGACAAGTCTCTAGGCCCTGATGGTTTCACCATACTATTCTTTCAAAAGTGTTGGGACATTTTAGGCTTTGATCTTTTAATGGCTTTGGAGGAGTCAAGACAAAAAGCTTTTATTCTCAAGAACTTCAATTTAACCCATCTTGCACTTATCCCAAAATCCAATAACCCTCAATCTTTTGCAGATTTTAGGCCTATCTCCTTATGTAATTCAGTGTACAAGATTTTCACATAAGCTATCTATCTCCAATTAAAATCCTTGATACCTAAAGTAATATCTCTTCAACAAGGAGGTTTTGTTCCTAGCAGGGAAACATCAGAAGGTGCACTTGTGGCCCATGAAGTTCTACACTCAATTAACTCTTCACAGTCCCCTGCTTTTATAGCTAAATTAGACATGTTGAAAGCATATGATAAAGTATGTTGGTCCTTTCTTTTGAGAGTGCTTAAAAAGTTTGGCTTTTCAGATAAGTGGTGCAAATGGATCAAAAATTCCCTCTCTGGGGCACATTTTTCTATTATTGTTAATGGTAATCCTTCTAGTTTTTTTCGAGCCACCCAAGGGGTTTGACAAGGTGACCTACTATCACCTTTTCTATTCATTATCATGGCAGAAGATTTTAGTAGATTGGTCAATAAACAGTTGAGTCTGGGTTTCTGGAAGGGGGTATGTATCCCTAATACCTCAATTTCTATCACCCACACCTTATTTGCAGATGATACACTTTTATTCGGCTGTTCCAATATACAAGAAGCAAGGCATATTAAGAAAATATTGTACATATATACTTATGGATTTGGACAGAAAATCAGTGCGCAAAAATCCAAACTATTCATATTCAATACTTCTAAAATGGTGTATAATAGTATTATCTAGACATTGGGCTTTCTAGTGGATTCTCTTCCATCATTGTACTTGGGTATCCCTTTCTTTATGGGAGTAGGGAAACCCTCTTTTTGGAATTTTGTGTTTGACAGATTAAAAAGGAAAATTTCTTCTAGAAAGCTAGATGGTTATCTCTATTAGGCAGAATCCTTCTCGTCAAAACTATTTTGACTACAATTCCAAACTACTACATTTTAGTCCTTCAAGCCCCGAAATCTATTGTCTCTCATATCAAGAAAATTATTCAAAATTTTATTTGGAAAGGTAATCTTTCAGAAGAGAAAAAGATCCTGCTTGTGTCTCTGAACAAAATGTCCAAGCAAATCTATGGGCGGGGTGGGTCTACATGATCTTTCAAAAAGGAATAAGGCCTTTGGGGGAAAGCTAGTTTGGAATATGTATGAAAAATCACATGCTTTGTGGTGTCAAATTATGCAAACAAAGTTTTTAGATACTCCGACCCCTTCACATGTATTTATTATCCTTGATCCTCCATCAGGATCCGCAGTTTGGAACTTCATGATGGACTCTAGGAATGTGATTATTAGATACTTATCGTGGCAAGTACATAATGGAAAAGAAGTCAACTTTTGGCATGATTCATGGAGTGGTCTCCCCCCTCTTAATCTAGAGGAGTCCATAGTAGATATGATCCCCATATTTACTGCTCATTGGGGTTCACACCTTTATGATTACATAGATGATCTTGAGAAGCCTTCAAATTGTGTCATTTGGAAAAAGCCAGTTCTACTCCCAATCTACCCAGGTCAAAAGGTAAAATTTTCTTTGATTCTCAAGAATCACATTATCTTTATCTCTAATGGTTCGGACAAATTGATATGGTGCCCTACAAAGAATGGAAAGTACTCTATCAAGGAAGGGTATAAGGCAAGTCATCAAATGTCTATTCAATCCTATTCACAAAGAGCCTACAATTTCTATTGGAATAATAGTCTTCTTCCCAAGGCAGGGATGTTTGCTTGGCTTTCTCTACATAAGAGAATACTCACCAGTGAGAGACTTGTTAAATTGAATATTGCACATCCATTTGCTTGTGTACTTTGTGGTAAATACAGTGAAATGTTAGATCATCTCCTCCTCCAATGTGATTTTGCTCACTAATGTTGGATGTTCGTGCTTGATAAGCTTTCCTTTAGCACCCCTCTTCCAAATAATATATGGGATTTGTTCCAGTCATGGCCAATCTTATACTCATCCTCTCTTTTTGCATGTATTTGGAAAGTGATCCCATCCATAGTAGTATGGTCACTTTGGCGGGAAAGAAATAAGAGTATTTTTAGAAAGAAAACATCTCTTTCTGAAGTTTTCAATTATATTGAAAAATCAATATCAAAACTGGTTAATGCTCAAGTTTCAAATCAGTTCAATTCAAATAGGGAATTTACTTCTTGGGATGGTCAAGTTATTAACTACTAGAAGGGCATCTCTATTCCTATATCACCTTGTCTTCCAAGAGTGAGAACTAGTAAAATTGATAGAAATAATGTGAAATGGTGTCCTCCAAACTAAATGCATTTCAAACTAAATTTTGATGGCTCCTCCAAAGGGAACCCAGGTGATGCAAGGATAGGAGTATGCATAAGGGATCACACAGGATGTGTTTTAGCATTGAAAGTTGCTTTTATTTTGTCGGGTACTAACAACTTTGCAGAGGCATATGATTTACTTGAAGGTATTCTACTAGTAAGAAAACTAAACATCTCATATATACACATTGAAGGTGATTCAGCTATTATTGTCAACGCTTGCATAAAGAGAAATATTGATAATTGGTAGATAAGATATTTACTTGAACAAGCATGGACACTAATTGATACATTTACAAACTTCACCATTTCACATGTGTATAGAGAAGGGAATCGGGTTGCAAATCATTTGGCAAATATGGGAATTTCCAAGGAGCAACTTAATATGATGGGTTTAAATTGTGATTTTGATTCTTATCCACTTCTTAAGGCAAAATTTTTGGAGGATATGGGTACAGGATAATATTACATATAGCTATAGAGTGGTCTTTTTCATAATGATATAAATTGGTGTGTTTGATATTATAAGTGTAGGGTCCTTTGGTTTTGTTGCATCTGTATATTGTGAAGGGATATCGATTTGAGAAGTGTGTTAGATGGTAAGTTGGATAAATTCATAAGTGAGATAGATTGTGGACTGCTATGTAAATGTGCACAACCCTCGTGATATTTTGGTTTAGACTGCATCTTGTTCAATACATTACAGAAAACATTTGATACTAGGGGATGTTTTATGACACTCGATATTCTGGACACTATAAGATATTGTATTTTTTGGCATATTTGAGATTTACATCTCACAACCTTTCTATGTATTGTAGAGCAAGGATCGGAGTTTTTCTTACTGGTTCTTTTCTCCAGGAGCTCTTTGAATCAGCTTTATATAATAAAATATATTAAGTGGCACCACCACCTTGTGTTAAAAAAAATAATAATAATATAATAATTTCAATAGAATAATGAAAAAATATGATATATTTCAGCATCTTTTACATAAGTTTTTCAAAATATATGCATGCTAGTTATATTTTGTAGTGAAAACCTATCTGTTATTGCTATTTTCTTTTGATAATAATATCCTTTAATGTTCTCTTATTTTATTAGGATATTCTATCTTGCTTTTAAAGTTATTCTAATTCTTCCTTTTCTTCATCTTTTAAGGATTAATTTTCATTAATATGAAATTTTATTTTAATTCTTCCATTGTTCCTAATGATCCCATTGAAAGTCAAGAGCAGAGCACCTTTAAAGAGGAATCCAATGATCTTCCTTCTTTTCAAGATCAAAGTATCCTTTCATATTCATGTTCACCACAAGACCCTATCATCCCTTTAAATCCTCCACAAGATTCCTTTGTTCCTCCATCTCCATGCCCTAATCCTCCATATACACTCCAAGATCTCATTTATTTTGATGATCCCTTTATTCTTCCCATTTCATCTCATGATGAGCCTATCATTGATCCTAATACCTCTCATGATCCTGATCCTCCTCATGATTCTAACATGTTGGTGCAAGATGTTCATGAATGCCCTACATGCACAATGAGTTCCTCTACTTTGGTCTAGTCTAATCCATTTCATGATCCCATCATTTCTTTGATATCATATCCATCTCATAATGTACTCGCATCTTCTTCTCAAAGCAAAGAGTATCCTGTGGGTCAAAATATTTATAAAGGAAAAGGGGTAGACCTTCACAAGCAAGAACTCCTCCATATCAAAAGAAATCTTAATGGTCATGACTTCAATGACATTCCTCAAGACGTTGGTACCCCTACTAAATCCTACATCCCTTAATCAAAATCCAAATATACGCCTTCTCCTTCATCCATTCCATCCATTTTAGGTCCTTATATCCCTCTACCTACTATTCAAGATCAACAAAGGAACATATCCTTGATTACCTTCCATCCATCCAAAATACCTCCATATCATTCCTATCCATCCACACATTCTTCCTTCTCCAAGGAATTTGGATGCCAAGGATTAAATTCATGTCCAAAAATCTACATACATTCAAGGATCAATGTGCCCCATCTAATCAACATGTCAATAGAAAGAAAAATGAGATCCAAAAGGAAAAACAAGTGTGAAAAAGGCTACAAAGGCCTACTAAGAAAAATGAAGAAAAAATGTCAAAAACTATTTGGGTTCCTTGAGCACTGGTAGAAGCAATGCATTCCAAGGAGCTACAAAAGAATGAAAAATCAAAAACCATGTGGATTCCCAAGTGGCTCCTTGAAGTACAACATCCTAAATGAAATCCAAATTGGCATCCAAAATTGTTATTCCTCTATCCCAACATTTTCCAACTTTCAAATCTATTCCTTCATCACCTCCTTCACCCACTTTGGGTTCTTATGTCCCAAAATCCACAACCATTCCTCCATCAAAATCTCAATATCTGAAATCCATTTTTCTTCCATCAATCCACTACTCCTCAAGGTGTATGCCAATGTTGATCTTCCCAACATTTCCATCTACTCATGTACAAACCTTCTGATATCCCATTTATTATCCAATACCTCTTTTCCTTTCAACTAGCCCTTTTTTCCAATCCTTTCCATACATCATTACCTTAGTCCCATCTCATTTCCATCTCATCATCCTATTAATATCTTTGAGCATACTTTCAATAGTCATGGTCCATTTTTCAAGACTACTAACTAAACAACAAGATGCTTGAGTCCTTCTTTCATATCCTATCATGTGTCAAATTTCTTCAAAAATGTCAAAAATGCGAAAAAAAGAAAATGAAAAAAAATGGAAAAATAAGAGAAGAAAAAAAGTAAAGAAAAATCATTTGTCCTCTAGTGAAAACCTAGCAAATGGGTGTCTTGGGCAAGTTCTGTGATGAAAACCTAGAAAACAAGTGTCATGTGTAATTGATGAACTTCTTGCATAGCATACTGACAGAGTACTAAACCAAACTTAATTGATCTTATTCAATGTAGGTGGGCATGCACATATATATGAGATTGCAAAGTGGTTAATGGTTGCAACTTAACCAATGGTGGTTAATGGGTGTAGTAACTACTAACTATCAATGTAATATAATATTACACATTTATTACCCAGTTACACCAAAATTCCCCCCTTATTGCCTTGATCCTAAGACTTGCTCTAGGGAACCCCTATTGGCAACAACAATTCAGGAAAATTGAGAGGGTGGGGTGAGGGGGTGAATCAGTTTTCACCAAACTTAAACAAATTAACCTTAACTTCAAATTTGATCAAGAACAATAATAGAAAAGATAAAAAACACATCGACAACACACACAACACATAAATTTTTGACATGGAAAACCTAGAAAAGGGAAAAACCACGGTGGGAGCCTACCTACAATATGATGATACTCTATAGTAGTATGTATGAATATTACAATGGGGAATGCACATGCATTTAGGCACACTTCCTAGAGCTCACTACTCAAAATAATAAAGGGATGCAACCTTAGGAAGGATCACTACCTTACAAAGATTAGACAACAATCCAGATTACATGAACTGAAAGAATAACATCTCCAAATGCTTGATCATAGTTCCGGTTAAATACACATATACTCAAACTCTACTCTTCACACTTTTGTACACTCTTTCACACTTCTTCTCTCCTCTCCTCTACTATTGAAGGATCAAAATAATATCTGCACACACAGATACACAACTTACATGATTACAACACTTATTTATATAAATCATCAACCTTAACCTAAAGGTCAGCTCAAGACATAATACCTAATTATAAAATTACATCACACAACACATAAATAAATATGAGGACCAATAAAATGTTGGATAGGACATAGAATGGACCCAAATAAAAACCCTGAACATGTAACACCACCGAATATCTCGCCAAGATCATCTGCAACACGCAAGAACCATCGGGTTAGCCAAAAAGTTGTATAACATGAATTATACCACCAAACAAATAAAATCATCAATAATGCGCACCATGATTAATGCGGACCACCAAAATTAATATAAAATGATTGAATAACATCAACAAGCAACATAAATTCCTTAACAATAATTGCAACAACTTGGATAACTAGAATCATCATCATTTCATCACCGGAGCTCAAGATCACCAATAGCAAATTGAAAGATGTGCTTGTGAAGTTATAAATCATGAAACACATAGACTAAGGACACACATGAATGTCCCAAAAACTCTCCAAAATCCACACAAAATACAAAATCAATTATGGAGCAATACAAACCAAAAATCACAATTTTGCAATACATAACCAATAGAAGAGCCAATCATGCAATGAATCACATAACTTGATCAAATCACCTTCTAGAATAGTGAAACTCATACTAAATCAACTAGAGATAAGTATCTCAAAACCCATTAATTCGGATCAGCACATTTGTAACCAAACCAACTCTCTGCAACATCGAAGCACAAAAAACATAGGAATATGTTTTGATTAAGTAAAAGAAGGTTTTTGAAAGGAACCTAAACTTTTTACAAAGCAGGAAATATAGAAATAACTAGAAAACATCGTTCCTGATCACTTCAAAAGTTAAAATAGATCCCAACCTAACAAAAAGGGATCACTACCTTTAAAAGATAACATTACATTAAAACACCAGGAAAAGACAGCATCCAGAAAGCAGAATGATAGTAAAAAGATAGAAAACAAGACAACTGCCAAGACAGATACAGAGACAGCTATATGCTTTTCATAATATCCTTAGCTTGGATAACCATCAGCTTCATGTTGTCCACCAAAGTCTTTAACTCCTCTAGCTCATGACCTTTGATGTCACCCTTGATCCTAGTATTGGCTCTACTTCTCTGCTCATGGCCTTTTTTGTCTGGTTGTTCCTTATCAACATCCTTCTCAGTATTGCTCTCAAATCTATTGATCAGGATGTTCATGTTATCCACCAAAGATTTAAGGATCTGGAAGTTTTGTTCTACAATCTTCTTAACAGTGAGCTCCATCTTATCAATTCTGCTACCTAGATTGTTCATAGTAGTGTCCATTTCTTTCCCCTCCTTATTTTCTTCCATCTCTTTAACCTTTTTTTTAGTGGCAATTATTTTACCCACCATTCTTTCAATGGCTTCCGCATTATTAATAGAAATTGCCAGTTCTTTAACATTTTTCGTTAGGGATTTCTTTCCCATCGTAGCTCTTTTGACAATCAACATATCTTTCTTCAAGCTACCAATATCCTTCACCATCATACCAACAGTCTCACAGAAACCCTTTATAGTCGCATTCTCACCAACACAGTCACTAATCTTGCCACTTTTGTCTTCTTTCTCCTCTTTCTACATATCTTGGGCATTCAAACCCTCAATGTTGTCTATGACCTGATTCTCTTCCCCCTCCTTATCCTATCCCTCATCCTTTTTATTCTCCTCTACTTCTTCTTTAGAATCAATTAGGATTTGGCTGATTTCTTTATTGCTTTTCTTACTTGCCTTCTTCCTCTGCATTTGCTTTCTAGTAGCTTTCCCTTTCTTCTTTTTGATAAATTTCCCTTCAAAGGATTTGGCCTCAGATTCCAAAATACCCAAATCCACCACAATCCTTTTCCTCTTATCCTTATTCCTACCTTTTTTTCTATTCTCCTCCGAGTCACCCTCAATCTCCGAATAAAGGTTGAAGTCATTGGCTTCACTCTTCGTGTCCCCATTTCTAGCATATTTTCCTTTTATAGGTTTTTCAATACTCTTCCCTTTAAGCACTTTACAGACCAGAGCCATAAGACCCTAGTATAGGGCATGGTCACCTCTAGGATCTTTTTGAATCTCCTTGATAGTGTGGTCCATAGAGCATGCCAGGTAATATGAAAAACTCACCTTTTCCTTATGGCAAAAATGGTTGAGCAAAACAAAATGGTGACCATATGCTCTGGTAAACCTACCATCCAAAGTGATATAAGTAATAGTAGCGAATAAAACAAACCTCCATAGCCTGCATATCCGTTTCGGGGAATGATAGGAATTTTCAACTTTAACCATTTTCTTCCTCTCATCATTTGTTACAAGGAATTTATCTACAGCTTTATCAAAGATGCTACGGTCCCTATAAAATTTCATGCCCTCTATGATCATCCCCTTAGCTTCAACAATTATATCCTCATCTATAGTCATCATCTGGGACCTGACCAATATTTTACCACTCTTCCAATTCTTGATAAAATGTCTGGTGACTGTATGATCTTTCCCACTAAGCCTCTCCATAAACACACTTAAACCCCACTCCTAAAGGATATCCCACACTGCCCTGTTCTTCCTCCATTCTGAGCAGGAGGTAGGTTTGAACCTTTTTTTATTTCCTCCCATTTTTCCTTCACTATCTCTGAATTTCCTTCTCTCAAGTACTAATCTTCTTCTTTGGTTTCTGTGGATGCCCTAATAAAATACTCAGAATTTGTGCCAAACAATAATGAAAAGACACATGAATAAATACTTATTACCTCTGTAATAACCTTGCTTCGAAAAAAGAGGAGGGGGCATTTAGAAATTATATTTGATGGTGCCACATAGCCTTATCTAGATATGGTCTAGATCGAGCAGAGATTTCATATCACATGCGAGCTCACTCTCTCCATAACTAGTAATAATATCTTCCATTTGGCAAGCCAAGTTGGTTGCCCAGTCTGTGCATGAGTTTGCTTCCCTATACACATGTGTAAAAACACACATTTCAAATTCCTCACTAATTTTCCTTGCCTCCTTAATAGCATTGCTAATTGTCCAAGAGGGAGGGAACTTCTTATTTAGATAATTTATTATATTTAATGAATCTTCTTCACACCAGACTTTAGTGCATTTGGCTTCCTTAGCCAGGACCATCCCATGGTAAGCAGCCATAGCTTCAGCTACATGAAATGTCTGATTACCAATGGGTATACTTTTTATAATTTGGCATCTTCCCCATTCGTCCCTAAGGACCACCACACATCCTGCTATCCTAGGATTTCCCTTTGATGCACCATCAAAGTTTATTTTCATCCATCCATTGGGAAGGCTTTCCCATATCACTCCCTCTCTGAGATCATTCTGAAAGTATTCAGAAACTTTTAGTCTCCACTTTTTGAAAATAGCTTGATCATCCTTGTCTTGAGGTTCTGCAATACCACGTATTATATTCATATTTTCCACTATATTTCTTTTAATTTTCTCATACACAATTTGATCTTTAGACACCTTCTCTGTGAAGACTCTTTCATTCCTCTTTTTCCATATACCCCAACACATATGGGGCAGAGCTAGTTTCCACAACAATGTAGTAAATTTGTTCTTTGAAGGATGGTACCAAGAATTAAAAACCTCTTGAATTGACTCTGGGAAACTCCAACTGATTTTGAATTGATCCAGACATCTTCCCCAAACCTCAGCAGAAAAAGGACAGTGAAAGAGCAAATGGTTGATGGTCTCCTCATTCTGCAAGCAAAGAAAACAGACACTTGGCATACACATACCTCTTTTTTTAAGGTTATCAATAGTTAGAATTTTATCTTGAAGGGTTGTCCAGAAAAAAATCTTGATCTTAGGGGTAAGGCCTTTCACCCAGGCCTTGGCCAAGCAAGGAATCTCCATATTAAAATACTTATGATAGTAGAGAGAAGCCACATTGAATTTACCATTTGCAATGAGTTTCCATATTAATTGATCTTCTTCTTCCACCACCACCATGGAGTTCATAGTTTTGTTCAGACTTCCCAAGGTCTCATCCACCTAAGATAAATCCTTCCATTGTCCATCTTGCCAATAATCACCCAACATTGATTCATATCTTTCCTTGCACTGGTTCTAGAATCTGCTTCACTCTGGGATATCAGTCAAAGGGGACTTGAGCAACTAGGAATATTCCTAGAATTTGCTGAGATTCCCATTCCCTATCTTCCATTTTGCTCCTTCTAAAATTAAATCTCTTGTTCTAGTGAAATTTTTCAAAATATTGGAACCGATTGGGATATCTTCTACTTTGAGGAAACTTTGAAGAGTGGGACATTTCCTTTTATACTTATTGTCCCAAATCTGTTTCCATTCTCCTTGATTTTTATACCCTTTCTAGATCTGCTTTGCCATAAGGTATTCATTCATGTCTCTAATTCTTCTAAGACCTAGACCTCCCTTTCTTATTGGCTTATATACCTTGTCCCATGCAATCAGATTCATTCTCTTTTTCTGCTCAACCCCTATTCACAAAAAAGTTCTTTGGATCTTTTCAATAACCTCTGCATACTTGGCAGGAATTCTGAAAAGGCTCATGACATAAAGAGGGATACTTTAAAGAGTTGACTTCAACAATTGAACCTTACCAGTTTGGCTAAGAAGAAAGCCCTTCCAGCCAACTCACTTTTTATGGAATTTATCAACCAAAGTTCCCCAGAAAGCATCAGGAGGATCTTGGCCTAAGGGAAGCCCCAAGTAAGATGCAGGAAGACTCCCTAATTGACATCCCTAGATATTACTTATCTTGACCTTTATTCTCTCTAGAGTGTTGATAAAATAAACAAAGCTTTTAGAACAATTAATTATTTGCCCAGACGCATAACCATAACTATCAAGAGCTTTCTTTAAACTTCTAGAATCTTGCACTGTAGTCTTCCCCATAATTATAGAGTCATCCACAAACTACTAGGGGGAACAGACCTGATCTACTGAAGAAGGCTTCAACCTGCAAAACTCCCCCTTCTCAACCAACTTCCCTATACCTCTCCCCGGACATTCTGTCATAATAATAAAAATAATTGGAGAAAGAGGATCTCCCTACCTGAGTCCCCTTGAGGACTTGAAAAAAGGGGAGAGAGAAAAATTAATTAAAATAAAGAAAGAAGCTGAAGAAACTAATTACATTATAAGACTAATACTTCTAGCACAAAAGCCAAAAGCAGACAGAACTTCCATCATTGAATCCCAATCCACTATGTCATAGGCTTTAGATAAGTCTAGCTTCAGAAGAAAGCCTTCCTTTTTAATATTAGATAAATAATGAATGTTTTCATTGACTAAGATTATCGAATCCAAGATTTGTCTTCCAGGAAAAAACCACTTTGTTGAGGCAAAATGATAGAAGGGAGCAACTTCAGAATTCTTGAGGTGAGAACCTTGGAGATGATCTTGTAAATAGAGTTGCAAAGACTTATAGGTCTGAAATGGTCCATGGAATCAACTCATACCTTTTTGGGAATAAGAGCAATAAAAGTGCCATTTATCTCTTTCAATATTCTTCTTGTTGTTGGCATTTCAGTAGAAAGGATATTGTTGATATTCATTAAGGATATTGAGTTGAAGATTATCTGATATAACTGAAAAAGGATGATAACTATCTTTATAACATTATTTTTTCATTGATGTCAAGAAATTGATTTTCTGATTTAGTATGATGTTGCCATATCTTGAGAAGTATGTTTTGATGAGTATTAAGTGGTCAGTAAAAGACATAGAAAGAATGTGATAAGAAAGGGAAGACATAAGTTAATCAATGGGCAACTATTACTGAGTTAGACAATGATGAGATCATGATGTTTAGATTGTTTTGATATCCTACATATGTTGTTGATTGTAAGGTTAATACTATACTATGTCACCGAGCAAAGAACCTAGTCGGTAAACCCTAAGGTTATCGATATTGGTTAACAAAGGCGGACTATCTACCAAGTAAAGTTTAGTATTTACCGAGTTGCAACTGAGTTATGGCAGATCGCATTGGATAGATAAAAGCCTTATTTAATGAAGGATGCTGATGAGCTAGAGATGAATAAATGATTGGTATGCCATGCATGAAGTTTGTTAGGGATCTACGACATTGGGAAATTAGGAGGAAGATCTACAGTGCAAATTGAACCACAATAACCTAGCACAAGTTCCTAGGAAGGTATGCAAGTTCCAAGGTGAAGTAAAACATTTTTAGATTGAAGGATACATTGAACCTGGTCAAGTTTGAAGATCTGATGGCTAAGATTGATCATGGGAAATGTGATTAAAGAGATTAAGCAGTTAGAAATTATTTATAAATAAGGAATTGTTGATAAAAAATGCATGCGAGCAAGTGCAAGCACAGGGATGCTACATAGTGATTACCGAGCACAAAAGCTTGAAAACCTATTTTGAATAACAGAGTAAGGATCCCAGCAGAGGGACAAGATAAGTCCTATGACAAGATTGTTTTGAGCAAATAAGAATCTGCTTTAGCATTTTAGATGTGAAGTTCCAAATATATATTATTGCTATTGTTTATTCTGTAAGTAACACGAAATCTCTTAACTGAGTGGACTTAACAGTCTTATTTGTAAACCCTCTAGCAAGGTGACATTCTAGTTGAGTGTTTGAAATCCTTTAACAAGGTCACTTCTAACAAAGTGAAGATCCTAACAGATTTGAGGGAAATCCCTTAACCAGGTCACATCTAGCAATGTGTTTGTAATCTTTAATAGGATTTGCTTTTAACCAAGCATACTCTAGAAGAGTATATTTCTTAGTGGGTCTGAAATCCCACAATGGTTTTTCCCTATTTGGGTTTCTACGTTAAATCTGGTGCTATATGTGTTATGATGATTATGTGTTTATGAGTTAGCATGTTTAGCAGTTTTTGGTTATCTTGTTGAAGTTTAAGTTAACGAGGTTGAATCTATTGATTTTATGGAAGATTAAGTTTGTATGATTCACCCCCCCCTCTCATCTTGTTAGCTATTGGCATCAGAACTTTACACTTGCTCCAAAAAATTCTTTCACACCTCTAGATACATCATCACCAATAATGTGTTAATACATTTGAAAGAAGAACATGGGGAAACCATCCGAGCCTGGCGCCTTGTTGCCTTCAAAGGAATTAACTGCTTTCAGAATCTCATCATTGGTAGGGATAGCAATTGGGTGAGAATTCTGGTTAGCCTCCAGGATTGTAGGGATGCAATCCAAAAGGTTCTTTTGGGCCTGCTTGTCCAAATTATGATCGTTAGCTAGAAGATTGGAGAAAAAATACATAGAATCCCTTCTCATAGAATCTTCCTCATGAACTCTTCTACCATTCACTTTAGTCTGTGATATTTTGTTGATGGCTTTATGTTTTAGGTTGTACATATGGAAGTATTTAGTGTTTCTGTCCCCTTCCTTCAACCATACATTTATTGACCTTTGTATCTAGCATGTTTCTTCCTTTGCTATTATGTCATGATATTTCATAAGGGTAACATCTTCAACCTCTCTTGAAGTATTAGTGTATCCATTATTCTGAATCTCATCCTGAATATTTTTTTGCTCTAAGATAATAGTCGCTTTCGAGGCAAAGATATTCCCAAAGCATTCCTTGTTCCACCTCTTGACATTTTCTTTGAAAAACTTCAACTTTTTGACCAATTTATACATGGTATTCCCTTCAATACTAACTTGCCACCATTCCTTGATCTTGCTCTCCATATCTGGGTGTTTAGTCCACATTCTCTCAAATTTTTAAGGGAAATGTCTCCTTCTTTTCTTAGCCTGTACCATAAAGGATATAGGATAGTGGTTTGATCCTTCCCTTATGTGAGCAAATAAAGAACAAAAGTAAATATTAAACCAATCTAGGGAGATGAGAGCTCTATCAAGTCTAACCTGGATTAAATCCTCGTCGGTCCTTCTATTAGTCTAGGTAAATTTGACACCTTGCAAATCTATATCATGGACAGCATTATTATTGATAAAGTCCATTAAGTCCACTCTACTATCCTGATTTATTTGGCTCCCCCCCTTTTTCTCATGTTCCTTCAAAAGGGGTGTTGAAATCCCCCATAATCACCTAGCTATCTTCAATAAACCTACTTCTTAATAAAGGAAGTTTATTCCAAAAATCACTTCTGCCTATCCAAGTATTAGGAGCATATAAATTAGTTAAAACCCATGAAGTACTATCCTTCAGGTGCTTAAATCTAATATAGACCAAATTGTTGTCCTGAATCAACACTTCTTCCTCAACTTTGTTTTTGTTCCAGAAAGTAACAATACCTCCTGAGGCACCTTCTGAACTACCACCACTAACTCCTCCATTATTGAACATCTTCATATCTTCAACCTTATCTTTAGACATCTTGGTTTCTTGAATTAAAAAAATATCTAGATTTAAACATATGAATATGTTGACATCAATGAAAACAACACATTCCAACAACTCTAATATCCACAAATCTCCCCCTTTGGCATTGATAGAAACATATGAATTTGAAAAAAAATCAATGCAAAGAAATCAATCAACTCTAATAATATCCCTTGAGATCATGCACACATAGCTCTCTACCTCAGCTAGATTAGGCAATTTTTCACATGCTTCTCTCCCCCTTTGACATCAATGAAAAAGGAAAATAAGAAAAAAATTATTCTCGCACTCTTACCAGATATTCTCTCCCTCTTAGAACAAACTTGCAAATATAAACAACTTAATAACACACTGACTTCTCTCCCTGAGTAGCAACACCCACTCATCAATCTGGATATCAGGATAAGACTATGAAGTTCACCGGATCGATGCAACTCAATGCATCTAGTTAATACTAGGAGGGGAAATCATCCCTAACTTCTCTCTCAGATATACAAATGTATCTATAGGCAAAGGCTTTGTGAAGATATCTGCAATCTATTCCTATGTAGATACATACTCCAGTTTGACTTCTTTCTCATTCACCTTCTCTCTCAAAAACTAAAATTTGATTGATATATGTTTTGTCTGAGAATGCAATACCGGATTCTTATAAATATTGATAGCACTTGAATTGTCATGATATATAATAGTAGGCTCATTATAAACAACTCTAACATCCTTCAGCATCTACTGCATCCAAATTACCTAAATACAGTTGCTAGCAACAACAATGTATTCAAATTCTACACTAGATAAAGAAATAGCATCTTGCTTCTTACTTGCCCAAGAAATCAAATTATTTCCCAAAAAGAATGATCCACTGGTAGTGATCTTTCGGTCATCAATATCACCTTCCCAATCTACATCTATATAAGCACTCAAAATGAAATCATCATTCTTCAGATACCACAAACCATAATCAATTGTTCCCTTCAAATATTTGAATATTCTCTTCATAGCAATAACATGACTTTCCTTAGAACCATCTTGGAATCTTGCAACAAGACATACACCATTCATAATGTCAGGTCTAGTTTGATTCAAATATAGCAGTCCACCAATCATTGATCTATACAGGGTTTGATTATCCTTTGGAGATTCATCATCTTTTATAACATTGCATCCAGTTACCATAGTAGTTCCAACAAGTTTGGAATCATCTAACCCAAACTTATTCATTACTTCTTTCACATACTTTGATTGAGATATGAAAATACCTCTATCAGTCTGTGTAATTTGTAATCCTAGAAAAAATTCATCTCACCTATCATAGACATCTCAAACTCTTTTTGCATATAATTTGCAAACTTCTTGCCCAAATCATCATCTGCTCCAAAAATAATGTCATCAACAAAGACTTCAACAATCAAAATATTATCATCATCAATCTTGAAGTATAATTTATTATTAGTAGTACCTTTATAGAATCCCAACTTCATCAAATACCTATCCAATCTGGCGTACCAAGCTCTAGCAGCTTGTTTAATTCCATATAATGCTTTTTTCAATCTACATACCATGTCTCCTTCATCTGTCAATGAAAATCCATCTGGTTGCTCAATGTAGACTTCCTCTTCCAATTCACCAATCAAAAAGGCTGACTTCACATCCATCTAATATACCTTGAATTTATTATGAGAAGCATATTCAAGAAATAATCTAACAACTTCAATTCTAGCTACCGAAGAAAAAGTCTCCTCAAAATCAATACCTTTCATTTTTTAATATCCCTTACATACCAGTCTTGCTTTGTTTCTAACAACTTCTCCATCTTCATTCAGTTTATTTTGGAACAACCATTTATTTCCAATTTATTTCTTGTCTTTAGGTCTCAGAACAAGTTCCCATGTATTGTTTTTCTTAATATGATTTACCTCTTCCTCCATGGCTTTTACCAAATTTTTATCTTTACAAGCTTCAACAACATCTTTAGGCTCAATTTTGGAAATCAGACATGTCTCTTCAACAACAATTTTTCTCCTAGTCATCACACCTTTATTTTTATCACCAATAATATGATTCTCTGAATGATTTAATCTTACATACCTATGGGTCATCTGATTGTTGTGGTCTTTAGTCTCTTGAACTTCTTCACTGCTAGTAGCATCTAGGTTTACTGACTCTTTTGTATCACTTTGTTTCATGCTCGGAGTTTGCACTTGTTTTTAAGTAACATCCTGATCATCAGATTCATATCTGCATGTTCTGATTTACTTCTCATGATACTCATCAAAATTCACATTCGCACTTTCCACTATTTTTCTCAGTCTTTAGTTGTAACATTGATAGTCCTTTCTCTTAGTATAATATCCCAAAAATATTCCTTCATCACATCTTGCATCACATTTTCCTATATCCTCATCTCTTTTGATATACCATTTGCTTCCAAAGATTTTGAAATATATAACTGTAGGAACATGACCAAACCATAATTCATAAGGGGTCTTACCAGAATCACATTTTATATGCACCTAGTTGAATGTGTACACACTAGTGCTAACAACTTCTCTCTAATAGATATGCAGAACATTTCCTTGAAGTATCATAGTTCTAGCAGCATCCAAAATAGTTTTGTTTTTCATTTCAACAACTCCATTCTGCTGAGGGGTTTGCAGAGCAAATAACTATCTCTTATTTCCATGAGCTTCTCAAAAGGAATTAAACTCATTCGATGTGAATTCTCCTCCTCTGTCAGATCTTAGACACTTCAGCTTCAATCCTATCTTTATCTCTACTCTATCTTTGAATATTTTTTATTTCTCTATTGCTTAAGATTTCTCCATTAGAAAAGTGAACCACATCATCCTTGAATAGTCATCAATCAGCAACATAAAGTATCTATCACCGTGCAAGATTCTCACCCTAGAAGGTCCACATAAATCAGTATGCACAAGATCTAATAACCCATTATATATATAATTTTCTCTTGAATGAAATTCTTATTTTCTTTCCCATTTGACATTCTTTACACACCAGATTAGTAGGCTTCACTAACTTAGGCATATTTCTAATAGCTTGGGTAGAACTTATCTTAATCATGCAGTCAAAGTTAAGATCAAACATCCTTCTATGCCAGAACCAACTTTCATCAATCTAAAAAATCAAGCAACTTTTCTCACCAACATTCAGATGAAAGATATTACATTTATTTTTAGTTCCTGATGCAATTTATATACCAAAGTTATTCAATATCTTACATTTCTCATTCTTGAATTATAAATCATATCCCTTATCAACCATCTATCCATTTAACTCAAATTATTATGCTTCAAACCTTGAACATATAAAACATCATCAATATTATGCTTACCATCAAGAGAAATAGAACTTCTAACACAGATTACACAAGCGTTGTTGTCTCCAAATATTACTACGCCACCATCATACTCCTCCATATTCACAAATTTACCTTTATCACCTATCATGTGATGTGAACAACCACTATCAATCACCCATTCATCTTTCTCTTCAATCTTAGCAGTCATGGCTTTTTATTCAATAATGTAGCTTGTAGAATCATCATGTACTAGATCATCTTCCTTGATAGCAATGAACAAAAAATCATCTTCTGAATTCCCTTTCTTAGACTCATCATTTGTCACACCTTCATCAGTAGCATAATAACATTTTTTCTGATATCTATACTTGCAATTAGGCTTCTAAGGCTTATCATACTTCAACACTCTTTCTGCTCTTTTAGGACACGTAGAAGAAAAATGTTCTATCTTATTGCATGAAAAACATTTCAAAGGTAACTTCCATTCATACTTATCATCTCCCTTAGTCAATCTTCTCATAATAAGTGCTTCAAGCTCTTCCAATTCTCTTTTTTGTTCTCTGATCTCTCTCAATTCCCTTTCATATCTAGAAACTCTAGTTGAACTCTCTCTTAGATCATACATCTTCTTCCTGGATAAAGAAGCTTTAAATGCAGTCTCATCTTTTCCATGTGATTCAACAAGTTCTCTCAATTCAAAAGCATCAAGCTTACCAACTAACATATCTCTTGTCATAGTTGTCATAGTCGAGATCTCATCAATAGAAATTGTAGACCTATTAAAATGACCACTTTCCTAAGTGAATATTTAATATTGATTTTAACCTCATTCCTCTATTTAATTAAATTATTCACATCCATCTATTTGATTAAATAAGATTCAATTTATTTAATTAAATTCACCTATATCCTTTAATTAAATAAATCACTTTATTTAATTAATTTCCCTTTCTCCTCTTTTACTTAAATTTACATTTAATTAAATTGCTCATGGCAAATAAATAAATATAATTTATTTAAATCCCCCACTTGCATTTATTTTGTTGAAATAAAGCAATTTATTTTAATTAAAATTACCCTCCATCCACTTGCATTCTCCTACATCTCCCACTTGCCTCTCTAACCCCCCTTCTAGATTCTTCTAATCACTTCTAAATTAGCCTAACCCATCCCCTAAATATTGTCACATCCCTAAGCAAAGGGAAGTCACTTCTCAAACTCTCAAAGTCTTTGGAAACCATTAAAGGCTTTATGTCTTCAAAAAGTTAACCTTGAACGTCTTCCAAACCATTAATGGTTAACTCAACCCTCTTGCATTATTAGAGAATTTATCTCTAACTCAACCCTCATCTAACCCAAGGGTCTCATCAATAATTCATTGCTTTGACCATGGTTATTCCTTTAAACCTTGTACAAGAGTTTATACTTTGGGTAAAATCTTTATCCAATAGATAACCTTAACCTAACCTTAACCCTTACCTCCTAAGGTAACCATGAGGTCTTCTCAAGCATTTAATGATTCTTACATCTCCTCTCAAGAAGTCTTATGTTGAAAATTGGCACCATTTCATTGGTGAGAATTGTAAACATGGATTGATAACTTTCAATCCTGACCCTTGTTAAGATTATCCAAGCTTGACCCTTCATTGCCCTATTCTTCCTATAAATAGAGCTCTCATTCCTCCATTTTGATCATCCAATTTTCATGCATCTAATCTATACTCATTTTTATAGAGCATTTAGTTCATCTTTGAATAGAAATAATCTAATAAACATTTTAGAAGTATTTTTATTATCATAATAATCATAATAGGCTAGCATATCATGTTAGGATAGTTCTTTTACTAATCCTTCCATCTTAATCATCATATACATGTTAGTTTAATTCATACTTGTTAATATCATGCACATCTAGGATTTCATTCATTTTAGATTGATCAAGTATCCTCATTATCATGATTGTCATCCCTAAGTCACTTTTCTCAATGATCTGAGAGAAAAGGCATTGGCTTGAGGGGTCTTGTGAGATATAGAACAATGGAACATCCCTTGGCAAGTTGAGTTATTCCACATAACTACATAACTTGCACCAAGAGTCCCATTGGTGTGTGGACTAGTCCTGAATTCGTATTTTTTGTTTCACTACACAACGTTTCCCGCAAACATCAAGTTAAAAGAATATTAATAGATGGAGGAGTTGGTCTCAATATCTGTACCTTAAAACTTATCCATGCATTAGGCTTCTCTAAGCAGTTTATTAATCCACACAAAAATATCACCATCAAGGCACATGATGATGAAGAGAGATCATCCAAGGGAATAGTGATACTACCTATTCAGGTAGGACTGATACAAAGGGACACTATGTTGCAAGTCTTAGACATAGAATTGACGTACAATATTTTATTGGGTCACCCTTGGATACATGAAATGCAAGCAGTATCATCAACCTACCATTAGTGGGTCAAATTTCCATATAATGGACAAGAGATTTCTATATCAGCAGATAATAACCCCTTTTAACATTACAATGCTATGGGGGTAGCCCAAGACAGCTTGGTTCCACACAATAAGAAAGCTCAAACTTCCTCAGCATTATATTATCATCAAGAAAAGCTCAAATCTCTATCTAGGATTTCAAACAAAAGATGAAAATCAAAGAGTAAGGCATGGGAGAATACTCTTTCGAACCCATGTGTCTATCCAAGTTACCAGCATCACCAAAAACTCATGGGCAGCCTTCTGCATCAACACATCAAGAAACACAACCCATCACTAAGTTTGATGGTGAATTTATCTAATTGGGCACACTATAACATGAATCAGAAGAGAAAGACATCCTTAGTTGGCTATATAAGGATGAGGAAGAATTCTGAGCTGCTACTATGGAGGTAGCCATACCAACACAATAGTATGGAAAAGGATTCCTGATCATGCAATGAATGGGATACAATGGCAAAGGACCTATAGGCAAGTGTTAAGAAGGCATTACAGAACCATTGGACCCTCCTTCATAGTTTTCTTGAGATAAAATAGGACAAGGATATGGACACAGTCTACCCCCAAGGAAAAAGAAGAATAAATATCAAAAACCTCAGTGGAAAGCAAAGAAGAAATACAATGAGGACTCATGGCAAGAGGCACTACACCAAGCAATAGACACAATAAGGAAAGAGCAAGAACACCAAGAAAAAGAGAAACAACAAAAGGAGTTGGCCATTCAAAGAGAAGAAGCATCTTATGAGGAAGTACACCATGTCCAAGAACCCATTCAAAACAAGGCAGAATCACCTCCTAAAGAAATTACTACTCCCCAAGGAGAAATAATATATGAACAAATGCAAAGAGTACAAGAAGGCTCTGATACGGAATCAAAGAAAACTACAAGACTGGTATCAATTATAAGGGATCTCTTTTCACCTTACAACATACCTATCAGTAGCATTGAAAGACTCTAGGACAATACTTTGGAAACTAATTCTAATGACTATGAATGGGGCAGTTGTTCAAATGTTACTGAAGATATACCTGAAGGTGCTATTTATACATCCCTTTCTCAAGAAGGACACCACATAGAAACTAGATTACTTGAATTTGGTCCACAAAATATCTACAAAGCTACAAAAAATGAATAGTGACACTACGAGCAAGTCTACACGAAAGATGATACCATCGAAGACCTCGATAATATCATTAACTTAACCAATATCCCCGACAATTTTAACAATACCTCTATCATGACACTTACCAAATCTTAGGAGCAGTTTGCAATCCCATCACATTACTCATTTCTTTAGTCATTTCTACATCAATTAGGGCACTACACAATTCTTCTTTAGCTCTTATATTATGTTTAGCATCCTTGATCTCAGTTGTAGTAACAGGACCATTCTAAGGAATATTGTATATATTCTTTGTAATCTTCCAATAATCTTCTCTAAGACATTTCAAGTGACAAAAGAACCAATCATCCATCGGATCACATAACTCGATCAAATCACCTTTCAAAATTCTGAAACTCATATTGAATCAACTAGATATAAGTATCTCAGAACCCGTTAATCCGCATTAGCACATCTATAACCAAACCAACTCTCTGCAACATCAAAGCACAAGAAATACAAGAATATGTTGACATCAATGACAACAACACAGTCCAACAACTCTAATATCCGACACCCCGCTTAAGTCTTACACAATAAAACTTCCCAAATACATTATATGAATACATACTTTTTAGAAGACCTTCCCTTGAAGAAGCAAATCCTAAACCAAGTGGGGCTCCATCAAGTTGTCTCGTGACCCTCGAAAAGGTGTAGCTTTGACCTATGTTCTTAAGATCTCAATTTTGAACTCTCGAATCACAGTCTTGAATTATTCAAAAATGATCCCTAAGCGATATGACAGATCTCTATCTCAAAGCGACAAGCTAACTTGAGATGATTAAAATTCCTCCATCCTCCAATGCTTCTAGCCTCCAAAATGAACCTGTTATAGTTTATCCATGTGATATCTTTGATGAATATTTAGAGGTGTTGTCAAGTGTTACACATAAAGCTTCAATTATGATGGTTTCAAAGAGACTTCTAATAGGCTTATTTCTATCATAATGACCCTTGATATAACCAAAGAAAAATGTAACCATTAATAAATTCTTAGCAATGGGTATGTACATATAAGGCATTAATGGAACTAAACTTTCAATCACATAAACCTTAGCTATAGTAAATGCACTATGTGGTTCCATCTTTAAGTCTAGCTTCTCAAAAACTAGTTTAAGTTCCATCATAAATGCACTATTTTGAGCAATGGTTGTAAGAAAATAAATTTCCTAATTGACACATCTCAACGGAGATATATTAAGAACAATACTTGGAGAATCATTTCTAGTTTCATCATAAGTGAATTGTACTATATTTTCATCAATAAATAGATGAATAATTTTCAATAGCATTCTTAACTATACTAGATACCCATATTCTTTCCAATGAGGATTTATGTTTTCAAACTTGAGAAATAAAATTGACAACCTCCAAATTGTGCCTCCATAGCCAACAAATGTATTATTTTTGCCTTTTAATTTGAGGAATATGAAATATCCTATCTCATCAGTTGTCACACCCTTTTCTTAGTCTATAACTACCTTCTTCCTCCTTCACATCAAATGTGAATGCTTTTTCTTCTCCAAGGAATTTATGGTAGTGACACCATTTACAAATCTTCATTCACGCAATGTTGTCTTTATCAAATATCCAAGGATCTCATGATAAGGAAACTATTTCATATATGCATGTTTCATATCAACTAGAGGAGTTATTTTCACATAAATCTTCTATGATTCCACTAATACCTATACATTGGCAATAGTAGTGCTCCAATATTCAACAAAAAAATAAAAGGTAAATATTCCTTTCTTTCAATATTCATGACAACTTTTTTTAAGAGCTTTTCGGAGAGTCTTCAATGCCATTCATATTGATAGATGCCATCACTCAATAGTTTAGAATTTAATTTAATGGAAGATCCATGTTCTTCTTTTGATCTTCAATTAGGATCGGGCTAACAACGATGCTCATATTCATATCGGACAAAATGGGTGGATTGTGAGGATCATGAATTTATATCACTCCTCTAAACACAACTCTTAACATATTAGAAATGACTTGTTTTACTGCACCTTGCATCTATATCCTCTTCTTTCATTTTAAAACTTCATCATTGCATCACTATGCATTGCAAAAAATAGGAAACCCCCTTCAAAAATATTTCATCACCTATCTACTCATGCACCATATTTGTTTTTCCAAGCCAACAACTTCAATCAAAGGCAAATAGGAAATGATAACACTCATATACCAAATGAAAGTGAGTGGTAAAACAAACTTAATTGATCTTATTCAATACATGTGGACATGTACACATATATGAGATTGCAAAGTCATTAATGGTGTTAATGGTTGTAGTATCCAATGGTGGTTAATGGGTGCAATAACTACTAACTATCAATGTAATGGAACATTACACAATTATTACATAGCTATGCCAACACATACTTGGGGGTATGTTTCATCCATTTATCCTATCCTATCGTACCCCTATCATACCCTCCATTATCCTATTTTACCTCATGTGCATATTCCCTTTTCCGCCTTTGGTCTTGACAAGGCTAAGGATATTCATGCACATCATGCATCATATTCACAACTTTTAGTCCATCAAAACTTTTGGTCTGTATCCATTGTCTTATTATAACATTTCATCCATATTCTTTGGCTTAATGCATCCTTCTATCAATATCTCTTAGCCTATATCATCTTTCCATCCATATTCCTTATACTATTAGTTCCTAATCTTTCTTGTCCTCGGTATGTGCAGGATCATGGTGGGCAAATAGGCCCTTAAGTGGCAATGAAAATGAGAAAATAGAGTTAAGCAACTTGATGCAAAAATTTGAATAAGTTACAAAAATTATTTCAAAAATATATAAGAATAGAATCTGTAGAAAATTCAATGTAGTTTCTAAGCTACTAGTTGTTTTATGAAAAAAAAATTATTTGATGAAAATTTGAAATTTCACTATAGTAGTACCCAAATTTTAGGAAAAAGATAAGAAGTGGGTGTTTTCTTGACCACCCTAATCACAATAAAATCATAAAATAAATTTATAAGATTTTAGATATAAGGAGAAGACTCATGTCTGGATGTGATACATATTTTTTGTATTTTTTTTAAAATAAATAATTAATTATGATTTTCTTACGATAAATTTTTTAAAATATTAAAAAATCATATGCCTGACCACCATAACTAGTTCTTTCCTCCAGGAGCTCTTGATCTAGTCTACTATTATATAATATATATTCATGGCTCATCCACTTTTGCCAAAAAAAAAAAAAAAAAAACTGGTAAAAACTCTATGAAATTCCTTTTTTTAAAAAATCCTATATGATAGGAAGCATATAATGTGACGCATGTTTCAAATTAAGAAAATGTGATACAATTTCAAATTTATAGATATTTTTCAATCAGCCTATAAATCAAAACTTTAGTCAAAATATCACCAATTTTTGGCCCCTCATTATCCTACACATACGCTCTTGTCGTCATCTAGTCCAAGTCCATCTCTTGACCTTGATCAAAGTAAGGAAAATAGAAAATTAAATGTAAATCCTCTTGACCTATCCATTCCAATTAACCATTTTGTTGTCAGTTTACCTGGCTATATCCACATTACATTTCAATGCACCACGTTATGGCCTTACATTTCTATTCCTAATCTCTTAACTTGGATAAATATGTTATCCCATGTTACAAGATAGTCCTCGAGAGACAACTCCATTCAAATTCCATAATAATTTTATTTTATCTTTTCCCTATCTATTCCCATCCCATCAGTTCTTTGATCCATTCATAATGTTCCTTGCCTTGCTAGAGACTAGGGGCAATTTCTTAAACATGCTGGGTAGAGAAAGTCCTTCTTGAGAATGGATTTGAAGAAACAACTTGTAAATATTTTAATGTCCTGAAAAAATCAATAAAAATCAAATAAAGTCTTGAAAAAATCAAATAAAGTTATGAAAAATCAATAAAAATCAAATAAAGTGTTGAAATAATCACCAAAAACAAAATAAAGTTCTGATAAAAATCCTAAAAATCAAATAATCTACTGAAATAATCCAAAAACATTCGAAAAACATCTTGAAATAATCCAAAAATATTTGAAAATGTCTTTAAACAAGCACAAAAAAAATCGAGAATATATCCACAGAGCTTAAAAATTCGAAAAACATCAACATCCAAAAATAATCGCTTTTGTTTCATCAATAAATAGTCTCTTGCATAGACAAACATTTTACTAGACATATGATAGAAAACATGGCAAACACTGTGCTTAAAAAATCACGTACCAACAAATGAACAATTTAATCAACCAAGCATTCAAACTAATTGAAATTGTCATGTCATTGAAACAACATTAACATCATTGGTCCTTTGTCAATTATCATGTGTCTTATAAAAGGTGTGCTATAATCGAAACCAAATTGTGTCCCATCTTAGATGGGGTACTGAATTCCCTGAAACTAGGTAGCATGATCATCTTATTATCAAACAATTTACATTATCAATTTTAACAATAAGATCATAATGGTTGTTTGACTTGTTTGGATTTGTGAATCTTACCTTTCATTGATTTATCTTTGATCATCTTCCTATGTTGCTCGATGATGCCACTAAGTGATTTAGAGTGGCCAAGATGGTCCATGATCTTTTTTGTTTTTTTCTTCTATTTGTGGGATGATTCATAACATTTTGAGGCAAATATGTCTTGGGTGTCTATGTTGGCACGATTACATGATGGTTGTCACACATACCTTGACCTTTAACACACACAATGTCTTAGGATGGTTGACACATTCCTTGTCTACAATGAGTCTATTTTACGCAAAAGGGACTATATTATCACCCTCACTTCCTATGTCATGGTGTGTTGTATCCATTTTGCCACATCAAATAAAGGCTCTCTACAATAAAGTGCATTTGTGAAAGTAAGTGTGTGTGTGAAATTTGGGGAACCTGCAAATGCACAAACACTTCAATAAACCATTATTTGCATGGGTTAGTTAATCAAAAATATCAAAATGAAATCCATTGCAAGTTGGCTTATTGCCTTCTAGAAAGTGCGAGTGTGGATTGCTCTCATATTGCTAAGCTATCCAGTGACTAGACTACACTCAAATGGAGGATTTTTGGATGCATGCAACTAGAGGAATGCAAGATTAATAATTAAATGCAAGATTAATTGATTAAGCAAAATGAGATTATCAAGACAAATGATCAAAGCTCTAAGTGAAGCTAAGCTAGATTATATGCGAGAAACCGAATCTAGATAAGAGAAATGAATCTAAGATAATGAACTAGAAATCTAAATGATTCTAAGATTAAATTAAAGCTAAATCAAAACTAAGTTAATTGATGAATTAACTATGCAAAGATTCCTCAAAATTTCCTTGATAACCTGCAACACAATATTAGCATAATAACGATGTAAAATTCTCGGATCCTAATTGAATAATGAGAGCCTAAACTTATTGCAAAAATCAAGAGGGAGACCAAAGATCATGATTGATCTTTAATGAATGGTCAAGATCGATTTGAAGGAAGCACAATCCAATTGAAATGATTTGATTGGACAATTTAATTCTATTTTGGAGAGATAAGATTGAGTTCAAATTAGCAACTCAAATTCTTTCCATTTTTCTTGAGTTTAGTTGATTTGTTTCCTTTTTTGAATTTTTGTGCTCATAATTTCCAGTTAATTTTTCAAATTAATTCCTCTTTCTTGATTTGTTTCCTGTTTTAAAGATTTGTGGAAATTTTTATTTATTTTTCAAATTAAATCCTCTTTCTTGATTTGTTTCCTTTTTTGAAAAGTTATGGCAATTTTATTTATTTTTCAAATTAAATCCTCTTTCTTGACTTGTTTCCTTTTTTGAAGATTTATGGCAATTTTTATTTATTTTTCAAATTAAATCCTCTTTCTTGATTTGTTTCCTTTTTTGAAGATTTATGGCAATTTTTATTTCTTTTTCAAATCAAATCCTCTTTCTTGATTTGTTTCCTTTTTTGAAGATTTATGGCAATTTTTATTTATTTATTAAATTTTCATGAGATATGTATTTTAAAAAGATTTTCTATTTTGAATTTTGAATTTTATCAATTAATTAAATGACAATTTAATTAATTTCAATTGCCATGTTGCATTTTTATACCTTAGGAATTAATTAATCACGCTCTCATGATTGATTTAAATTGATTATTTGATTGAGGACCTTGATGAATTTTATTGAATTTAAGCACATTAGTCGAGATTAGGAGCCCATGGTTTTGGATGATCATTTTTAGGGTATTACAATAAGGTTTCTTCACCACTAATTATTCTTCATCTAATTTATGCTTACTAACATTTCTTCTACTAGTTCTTGCAATCCTCTTGGTCTAATCCTGGCATTATTTTTGACAAATTGGCCAATTTTCTAAATTTTTTGCCTAATTTCTCGAGGGGGAACCCTTGTAATGCATCATTGCTAGGGCAATGTTTAATGAAAATTTTCTTGATTATTCATTAAAAAAATGCTCAGAATTGCATTGTCTCAAAGAGAGGAAAAATGTAGGCATCTAAAAATGGTCAATGCCTACATCACTACATATTAACATGTTCACATGCAAATGGAGGGAAATTTGAATTTGTGAATCAAGGGATCAGCACGGCTAGTTTTTCCTTTGGTTTTGCAGCCTTTGCATCTCAAGGACAACTTGTCTCTTTGTGATCTACGGGGAAGGATGAGGAGGGTTGAAAGGATGGGGACCCACAACATCGGGACCCTCCTCTTGACTTTAAAAATATGGAAGATTCTACAAAGTTGGGTCATGAGATCTTGAACGCTGAACTAGAAAAGATGGTTGGAGACAAGGTGGTCAAATCCTGGAATAGTTTCTTTGCAACCAAGCCTACTGGTAAATCTACCTTTCCCTCTGTGGAAGATATTTCTGATAGAAAGGTAGGCAGATTAGCTATTGATGTACCGGACATGGTCATAGATCATATTATTTCTCTTATGGCATTTTCTCTTGTGGGGAAATTTGTGGGACCCAGACCTAATATTGAAGGTTTTAGGTCTTTTGTGAAGAGAAAATGGAGGGTGAGAGGATAGGTTGATGTTTGAGCCCTATCAAGGGTTTTTTTGTCTTTTTCTTCTCCTATAGTGAAGACTTGGAAATGGCTCTGAGAGGAGGACCCTAGATGCTTTGGAAGTCTTCTTTATCTTTAAGAAAATGGTCTCCAAAAATGGAGCTCAATGAATCCTTTTATTAATCTGCTCGGATCTGGGTGTGGCTCCCTAGTTTGCGGCTTGAATTTTGGTTGGAGGATGTGTTTTCAAGCATTGCTAAATCTTGCGGGGACCTTGTAGCTATAGATTCTATGATAGCAGCATGAAAGAGACTGGTGTATGTGAGGATATGCGTTAATCTCTCAGAGAACACGGACCTTCCTATCTCTATCGAAATAAATTCCAAGCTAGGTAAGTGGGAACAAGTCATAGATTTTGAATCCCTCCCTTTCATATTCTTTTCATGTAAGAAAGATAGACATTGGGCAAAGGCTTGTCCTAGTAACCCAAAGAATTCTCAAAAGAACAATAATCATGTTAAACAAATCTGGAAAGAGAAACTTAACAAAAATGAGGAGGGTAGATAAGAAGGAGGAACTGGATTCCCTAGTAACTCAAAAGATATAACAAGGGATGAAACGAAAGCTAGTCCTTCCTAGGAGAGTCCTTAGAAGGAAATCAAAAAGGATGAAGAGAATGTCTTTAAAGTTAAAACAAGAAATGGCTTTGAAGCTTTACAGATTCAAGAAGAATAAAATGTAATTATAGAAGAAATTATTGAAGATGGTGAGATTGGAGACACAAATGAATCACAATATGAGATTCCAAAAGAAATAGAACAAGAATGTAATAAAGTATGTTCAAAGGACTCTAAAGCTCCAGATGTAATCTTTGAAGAAAAAACCTAGTTTAGATCACCCCAGGTTAACCTTAACTCTCTATTCCAGAACTTTGGGACTGATTCACCCACCTCATCTCAACGAAAAGGAGAACCTTGGAATAGTAATAATTCTGCATATAAAAATGAAGAAGATGAGTTAATAGAAGTGGGAAAAAATAAAAACAAGAAAACAAGGTGTACTAATAGGGTTAAAACTAGAACCAAATCTAAGTTAGATATTGGACTTTCCAAATCTCCATAGGGGTGCAAAATTATGAAGTGGCATAGGGACTAGGAGAGAAAACAAAATATAGTTGATGGAAGGTAGCAAACCATTCAGGAATCCTGCTCCCAGGTTTCCAAATGAAGGTAATCTCTTGGAACATTAGAGGCTTAAATGGTCTCCATAAATAGGATGTGCTCAGGAATTTTATCAGAGATCATAAGCCAGACATTATCCTGGTTCAGGAAACTAAAATGAGTAAGGAAATAGTAGAAAAATTAAAATTATTTAAACTTGGGGGTGTGTGTGGTAGTAGTTCTAATGGAGCATCTAATGGAGAGAAACAATAGAATGTTTAGGGAGACTAAGTGTTCTTCTCAGGTGGTCTTTGAAAATATTTGTAGGGCTATTAAAGAAAACATCAACACTATTCACAAAAGCAACAAGCAGTGTAGTTATATTGATATGAATGATAATGATAAAAGGATTCTTACAGAATGGAAATTATTGAATAAAGTTTGGAATTTTGATCTAGATAGTTGAAGAGATAATGTGGTTTGGAGGTTCCCTCCTCATGATTGGGTGAAGGTGAACTTTGATGGTGCATCTAAAGGATATCAGGGTAATGCTAGTGGGGGGGTTGTTATCATAAATTCTCATGGCTTTTGTGTTGTTGTGATTGCTTCTCCCTTTGTAATTCAAAACAACCATGTTGCAGAAGCTCTAGCAATGTTAAAATGTCTTCAGCTTGCTCAGGGTTTCAATTTTGAAAAAAATTGGTTGGAGGGGGATTCCCTTAATATAATTCAGGTTATAAAGGTATTAGTTCCCCTTTTTGGAATATCTAAAATATCATTGATAAGGCAAAAAAAATGTTTGATTCTTGTGATAGTGTGGTTATTACCCATACCTTTAGGGAAGGTAATAGGGTAGCCGATTTGTTAGCTAATGAGGGGGTCATTTTAGTGGAAGACGTTAATTATATCGGAGAGTCATCATGTAAGAACAAAGTTCGAGAGCAATTATTTTATGACAGGATCAATGGTACATATTGATGTCATGGAAATGGGGACAAGGCAACAACAAAGTTCAATGTTAATAAGTTAGTTTAAACCATAAAACCAAAACAAAGAACTAAAAACCATTCCAAACATATCAAAATAGATTTTAAAAAAGCATGAAAGAAGATTAACAACACAAAAGAAAGGAGAAGAGCCTCCCTAAGATGCTTCCATGATGCTTTTTGATGCCTCTCCCTTGTTTCTCCCCTCTCCAAGTCCCAAATGAATGTAGCTCTTAGCTTTTAGCACTAGCCATGGATGCCATATCGAGATTCAAGATGGTTGGATGTGATAAACAAATGTTACGCAAGTGTAGGTAGTGATGCTATGAAAAAGCTCTATGCTAATACCAATATAGCAACAATAATCTAATGCTTCCTTCTCTTCTTGAGGAGAAGGGTTCTATTTATAGAAGAAATGGGGAAATGAAGGGTTAAGATTGAGCAATCTTAACAAGGGTTAGGATTGAAAGATATTCAATCCATGTGAGACTTTCAACCCAATCCAATGTTGACAAGTGTCACCATGAGGAGGCTTGACAAGAGAGATATGGAGCATTAAATGTTTGAGGGAACATGATGGTTACCCTAGGGTGTTGGCTTATGGTTACGTTAATGGATATTCCTTTTATCAAAGGGATAAATAAATGTACAAGGGTTAAATGGCTACCTTAGTCAAAAAAATAAATGCTTTGAAGAGACCCATGAGTCAAAAGGATGGTTAAGTTAGAAGAAAGTCTCTAACCAAAGGTAAAAGGTGAGTTAACCATAAATGATTATGTAAGAGCCTTTAATGGTTTGGAAGACTTTAGAGGTTAACCATTTGAAGACATAAAGCCTTTAATGGTTATTGAAGACTTTGGAGATTTTTGAGAAGTGACTTCCTTTTATTTAGGAATGTGACAATGATTAGGATAGGATTAGGCTAATTAGAAGGAGTTAGAAGAATCTAGAAGGGATTTAGGCATGCAAGTGGGAGGAATTTTGAGATTTTCAATTGAAGTAAAATCATTTATTTCAATTAAATGGTGTAATTTGCATTTGGATAGATATTTAAATAAATATTAATTTATTTAAGTGTGAAAGTGAATTTTGGATTTTATTTAAATAAATCTTAATTTATTTACAAGAGAAAAAGGAAGATAAAGCATTAAAATGCTTGAAGACTTTAAGGGAAACCTTTAAAGGCTTAAGAAGACTCTAGAAGGAAGTCATTGAGTTTGAAGACTTTAAGGGAAACCATTAAAGGCTTGAGAAGACTCTAGAAGGAAGCAATTAAGTTTGAAGACATTAAGGGAAGCCATTAAAGGTTTCAAGTGGGTGAGGATAAATAGGATTTTAAATAAATAATTTATTTATTTAAAATAGTTGTGTAAATTGCATTTGTAGGAAAATGCAAGTGGGTGGAGGATAAAGGTGATTTAAATAAATGTTAATTTATTTAAATGTGAGAGTTGGGATTTTGGGAGAATTAAATAAATATTAATTTATTTAAATGTGAGAGAAGATTTAATTAAACAAATATGATTTATTTATTTAATTAATGGTCTTAATTTGGTTAAGTGAATTAAATCAAATAATTTATTTAACTAATAGGAGAAGAGAGTTAAGGTAAATTAATTAAATATTAATTTAATTAATTATTGATAGATGGTTAAATGATCAAATAAATTTTAAATATTCATTTAATTAAGTGGACAGATTTATGTGACTACATTTGTCCCTCCTTGAGATGGTGCGGTTTTATCGCGTTGTTTCAAAGAAAGAAAAATAGGTGTGAATAAATATGCCCCATAAATGTTAATTTAGTGGGTGGTATGCCCCCTCGAGGGATCGGCCAAAAGTTTCAAAAAATCTGGTGATCTCTCGAAAAACAACGAGAAGTGGAGGGGAGGTAGAATAGAAGAAATGAGCAAAAATGGTGAAAGATTGGAAGAAAACAAAGTGAATACGAAGAAATGGAAAGCCAGTGAGTACCCGTAGGTTATGCATGAGATATGGTTCAAATGTGGTGTTGTGATTTTGATTGATATTGTACAATTGATCAAAGTTGGTTGGACAATCTGGTACAATCGGTTTAATTGTCACAGTTGAGTCAAAGCATGACAATTGATGTCAGTTGTTTGCTTGGACAACATAAATGAGTAAGTGAATCAAAGTGACCTATTCGTGACTTAGAGAATTGATGTAATTGCCTAATGAAGTCAAGGTATAGGACGCAAAAAACTCGTTGAAACTTAGAAAATTGATGTAATTGACCATTATGATTGTGTTGGATTGATTGAGCAATTGATAGTGTGTGTATTGTGGGTTGGTTGTGATGAATCATAGAAGCCCCACTGAGACTAGGGAATTATGATAAATGTCTATTGTAGTCTAGGTTTGCCATAATCGATTACCTGTTGAGACCCAAAGATACTTGATCAAAGTATCTGTTGATAGCCTAGGTGTGTGGGAGTCGATGTACCTATGCAGATAGAGTAACTTGCTTGATTGGGATGGCCGAGGATGGGAAACACAACCCCTCCTATTAGAGATGGATGGTGATGAATGTGGCTTGATTGGGTTGATGGGACACAATGAAGGGATTATGATGATGTTGATGATCAAGATAGGGAGGTGATAGCTCTGATACCAATTGATAGTTCTGATACTTAATATAAGTACAGATCCAATAGCCAACAAGATGAGAAGGGGGGTGAATCATACAAACTTAATCTTCCTTAAAAACATCAGATTCAACCTCGGTAACATATACTTCAGTAATAAAACCAAAATTGTTAAACATGCAAACTCAAAAGCATATAAACATCATAAACCTCATAATAGTAGATTTAACGTGGAAACCAAAATAGGGAAAAACCACTATGGGGTTTCAAACCCACTAAGAAATATACACTTCTAGAGTATGCTCGGTTAAAAGAAAATCCTATTAAAGATTACAAACACATTGCTAGATGTGACCTAGTTAAGGTATTTCCCTCAGATCTGTTAGGATCTTCACCTTGTTAGAAGTGACCTTGTTAAAGGATTTCAAACACTCAATCAGAATGTCACCTTGCTAGAGGGTTTTACGAATAAGATTGTTAAGTCCACTCGGTTAAGAGATTTTCTGTCACTTTCACAAAATAACAATAATAAAAATCTATCTGCAAATTCACATCTAAAATGCTAAAGCAGATTCTTATTTGCTCAATATAATCTAGACATAGAACTAATCTTGTCCATTAGCTGGGCTTCTATACTCTGTTATTCAAACAAGTCTTCAAGCTTTTGTGTTCGGTAATCACTATGTAGCATCCATGTGCATACATTTGCCTGCATACATTGTTTATCAACAGTTTCCTATTTATAAACAATTAGCTAACCGCTTAATCTCCTTGATCACATTTCCCATGATCAATCATAGCCATCAGATCTTCAATCTTGTCCAGGTTCAATGTATCCTTCTATCTGAAAAACATTTTACCCCACTTTCAAACTTGCATACATTTCTTGGAACTTGTTCTAGGGTATTGTGGTTCAATCTGAGCTGTAGATCTTCATGTTGACTTTCCTTTGCCATAGATTCATTAACAAATTTCATGCATGGCTCACCAATCATTTAATCAGTTCCATCTCATCAGCTTCCTTCACTAAATAACACATGTAAACATTTAATGCATTCTATTATAGCTCGATTACAACTTGGTAACAACTCGGTGAATACTAAACTTCACTCGGTAGACATTCTGCCTTCATTAACCGATAGCGATAACCTTAGGGTTTACTGAGTAGGTTCCTTAGGGTTTACCGACTAGGTTCTTTGCTTGGTAACATAGTATAGTATTAACCTTACAATTTACAACATATGTATGATGTTAAAATAATCTAAACATCATGATCTCATCATTGTCTGACTCGATAATAGTTGCCCATTGAATACCTTATTCATCCCCTTATTCATCATATTCTTTCTGTGTCTTTTACTGACATCTTTATACTCTTCAAATCATACTTCTCAAGATATGGTAACATCTTACTGAATTAGAAAATCAATTTCTTGACATCAATGACAAAATAATAATATCAAGACAGTAAACATCCTTAATCAATTATATCCATAATCATCAACAACCTTCTCAATATCCTTATTGAAATGCCAACAATCTTTCATTGTCTGTTATAATGCCAAATGCTAACAATCTCCCCCTTTGGCATTGGTGGCAAAACCAATTGATTTGACCTTAAAAGATTTGGATTGCTGTGATTCTAAAATGCTAAAATACTCTCTTGCTATCATCAGACTTTCTCCCCCATACATTAGACTTCTCCTATTTTCTTCAATTTTCTTTCCAATCTTTAGTCTTCTCTCCCTTTATATTAGTATTCTCCCCCTTTGACAACAATGCTAGAAAGTAAAGAACTAAAACATAATTTCTTCCTATATGAAGTGAATTCCTATTGTTGTGTATCAATTCAGTCTCAGTCAGAGCATTTTGTCTTCAATTCTTGTTCCCTGTATTGTATCCTGCATTATTTCCTATAATATTTCCTGTACACTTTTAGAAAACATCATAAAGTGTGTAAATCAACATCAACTCCTAAAAGATATTCGATAGAGTCATCGGATTGACGATTTCACCGAACTTGGTCAGTGAGTAGAAGATAGGGGTAGGACCCCTAACTTACTTCTGAGATATTCAAAAGTGTCCCTTGGTAGTGGTTTGGTGAAGATATCTGCTATTTGTTCCTTTGTGCTAACATATTCCAACACCACTTTCTTCTCTTGAGCTTCTTCTCTAAGATAATGATATTTGATAGAGATGTGCTTTGTCTTAGAGTGCATAACAGGATTTTTTGAAATGTTAATGGCACTAGTATTGTCATAGAATATAGTTACTGGCTCGATAACTTTCTCATTTATACCTTCCAATAGTTGTTTGATCCATGCAATGTTGGTACAATTCAATGCTGTAGCAACGTATTCAGCTTCTATTTTTGACTGTAAAACACATCCTTGTTTCTTGCTAAGCCAACTTACTAGTCTTTCTCCTAAAAAGAAAGGTCCTCCACTTGTGCTTTTTCTGTCATCAATGTTGCCTGCCCAATCAACATTAGTATAAACTTTTAAATCAAAATCATTTCCTTTCTGATATACTATGCCATAATCTTATGTGCCTTTCAAGTATCTAAAGATTCTTTTGATTGATGTCATGTGTGCTTCCTTAGGATCTGCAAAGAATCTTACAACTATACCTACTACATGTGCTATGTCTGGTTTGCTATGAACAACATATTGTAGCTTTCCAATCATGGATCGGTAAAGTGTCTCATCAATAGTTGCAGATTCATCATTCTTTGATAATTTACAGTTGGTAGTCATAGGAGTACTTACTGGTTTTGAATCCTCCATTCCAAATTTCTTCAAGATTTCCTTTATGTACTTGGATTGAGTAATAAAAATCTCATTTTTCATTTGCAGTATTTGTAAACCTATAAAATACTTTATCTCACTGATTAATGACATCTCAAATTCTTTTTTCATTTCATTTCCAAAATTCTTGCATAAAGAGTCATTTCCACAAAATATAATATCATCAACAAATATGGCTGAGATCAGTATTCCATTTTCATCATTCTTCATGTACATATTGTTGTTCTCCCTTGTCCTTATAAAACCAATCTTAATCAAATAAGAGTGCAATCTTTCATACCATGCTCTAGGTGCTTGTTTCAAACCATATAAAGATTTGTTCAATTTATATACCTGATCTTTATTCTTGTCTTCAACAAATCCTTTAGGTTGTTCAATAAAAACTACTTCTTCTAATATTCCATTCTTAAATGCAGATTTGACATCCATTTGATATACCTTGAAGTTTTTGAAAGCAGCATATGCCAACTATGTTCTTACTCCTTCAAGTCTAGCAACAAGTGCAAAAGTTTCACCATAATCAATTCCTTCTTCTTGAGCATAACCTTTGCAAACTAGTCTTGCTTTGTTTCGAATGACCTCTCCTTTTTCATTTAGCTTGTTTTTGAAAATCCACTTTGTACCGATTACATTTTTGTCCTTTGGTCTTGGGATTAGTGTCAATGTGTCATTCTTCTTGATTTGATCAATCTCTTCTGTCATAGCATTTATCCAATCTTCACTGTTAAATGCCTCTTTCACTATTCTCAGTTCAAATTCAGATATCAAACATGTGTTTTGTCTTAGTTTGTTCCTTGTCATCATTGGATCATCCTTATCTCCTATAATCTAACTTGGTACATGATGTCTTCTGACATACTTGGCTAATATAGGCTTGGTAGGCTCTGTATGATCTTCTTCATCACTCGATAACTGGATATTCTCTTCATTTTCTTCAATAGTTTTCTTGGTAAGACTTGTCGGTTGAACATAGACAAATTCATCATAATCTTCTGGTTCCTTGGAATTTCCTTCATCATTTCTTTCTACAAATTCATCAATTTTCACATTTTCACTTTCTACTATTTTGTTAGATGATTTGATCAGACATTTAAATGCTTTGCTTCTAGAAGAATAACCTAGAAATGTTCCTTCTTCACTTTTCTGATCAAACTTGCCATTTCTATCATCTTTGTGAACATAGCATCTACTTCCAAAGATTTTAAAATAACTTACATTAGGTTTCTTGTCATACCAGATTTCATATGGTGTCTTCAAAGTACCTTTCTTCGATTGTACTTGGTTCAGGGTGTAAATTGTTGTGCTTATTGCTTCTCTCCAAAATGTTTGTGACACTTTCTTTTCAATCATCAGTGTTCTAGCACAATCTACAATAGATCTATTTCTTCTCTCAGCTATTCCATTCTGCTGTAGAGTTCTTGGTGCAAAGACTTGTCTTTTAATACCATGATCATTGCAAAATAAGTTGAACTCATCAAATATAAACTCTCCTCCTCTATCTGATCTAAGACATTTCAGTTGTCTTCTTGTTTCATTTTCAACTCTTGCCTTGTACCATTTAAACATTTGAAAAGCTTCTGATTTTTCTTTTAAAAACATTACTGACATCATCCTTGAATAGTCATCCACAAATAATATGAAATATTTATCACCATTATAACTTTGAACTTTCATAGGACCACAAAGATCAATGTGCACAAGATCTAAAATTCCCTTAGAAGTGTAAGACTTACTTGTAAAGCTTGGTATTGTCATCTTACCCATCTGGCATCCTCGACACATAGCATTCTTAGGTTTTTCAAGACTCGGTAGACCTCTTACTCAGTGCTTCTTGCTTATTTTTATTAGATTATCAAAATTTACATGACAAAACCTTTTATGCCATAACCAGGTATCATCTATCTTTGCATACAACACTTGGTCTGAGTTGAGTCAAGGTGAAATGTATTACCTTTTGTTTGTGTCCCAGTAACAGCTAACTTTCCATGCTTGTCATGAACTTTGACGATTCCCTTCTGAAATTCTATTCGGTAACCTATATTGTTTAGCTATGCTACACTCAACAAATTATATTTCAAACCTTCAACCTAATAAACATCATTACATTTTGGATTGTCGAGAAGTGTTATGGATCCTTTACCTTTTACTGGACATGGTGCATCATTACCAAATCTAACATAGCTTCCATCATAATCTTCTAATATAAGAAACTTGTTTTTATCTCCTGTCATATGATGTGAGCATCCACTATCTATGATCCAAGAATCATTAGTGTTTATGTGAGATATTAGGGCTTTTTCTTCATACCTTTCTTCATCTGATCCATCTTTGATGGCCACATAAACTACTTCCTCTGTATCAATTTCATTTGATTTATCATCATTGGATTCCTCATCAGCTATTAAGCATGTCTTTCTATCTCTTCTTCTGAAGTCTCGGTGTCCTCTGTAATGATTATCTTTTTGTCTATCATCTCGGTATTCTCTCTTTTCAGTAGAATCTTTGTCAGGATAGTTAGAAGCTATATATCCTATTTTGTCACAATTGAAACATTTCAAAGGTAGTTTTCCTTTATACTTACCTTTGCCTCTCGGTAACCTTCTGGCTAATAGTGCTTCAAACTCTTCTTGCTTTCTAATTTCCTCATACAGTTTGTGTACTTCTTCCATGTTCTTACAAAATCTTTCACTTACTCCACTATGATCTCCTTCAGAGTACTTATACTTTCTTTCATTGTAATCATTAGATTCATCAAGATGAAAAGAACTAAATGCAGATTCAACTTTACTTATCAAAGATCCACTGTTATCAAAGTTACTTAACTCAAATGCATGTAGCTTACCAATAGTAGCATCTAAAGAAATTGGCATATTAGGTACAGACCTCAATTCATTGATTGTACAGACTCGGATTGCATAAGCTGGTAGAAGGGTTCTTAACAACTTACTTGTTATATCCTTTTCTTCAATAGTTCCACCTGCTCCTTTGATTTGATTGACAATCTCCTTTAGTCTTGTACTGTACTGAGTTATGTTCTCACCTTCATTCATCCTCATGGATTCAAGTTGTCCTCTTAGACTATCTACTTTTTCTCTTTGAACATGTTCATCTCCTCCATATACTGATATGAGCTTATCCCACATTGCCTTTGCATCATTGTAGCCTTCTAGATTATTAAACTCTGAGTCGGTCAATGCAGATGTTATTTCAATCATTGCTTGAATATGTTCTTGCTTTTCCTTTATCTCTTCCATTTTCAATGGATAGGTGCTTAGTGTAACAAAATCATTATCTAGATAGTATACAGCATATTCTCCAACTCTTGATAGATGCAACTTCATCCTTTTCTGCCATGTAGAGAAACTTGACTTGTTCAGCTTCGGTGCATCCCTCTTATACATCTTTGGATCTTTAACTCAAGTGCCTTTAAACTTTTCTTCCGAAGTCCAAAGCTCTGATACCAATTGATATTTTTGATACTTAATATAAGTACAGATCTAATAGCCAACAAGATGAGAGAGGGGTGAATCATACAAACTTAATCTTCCATAAAAACATCAGATTCAACCTCGATAACATATACTTCAGTAATATAACCAAAATTGTTAAACATGCAAACTCAAAAGCATATAAACATCATAAACCTCATAACACCAGATTTAATGTGGAAACCCAAATATGGAAAAACCACTGTGGGATTTTGGACCCACTAAGAAATATACTCTTCTAGAGTATGCTCAGTTAAAAGCAAATCTTGTTAAAGATTACAAACACATTGCTAGATGTGACCGGGTTAAGGGATTTCCCTTAGATCTGTTAGGATCTTCACCTTGTTAGAAGTGACCTTGTTAAAGGATTTCAAACACTCAATCAGAATGTCACCTCGCTAGAGGGTTTTACAAATAATACTGTTAAGTCCACTCGGTTAAGAGATTTTCTATCACTTTCACAAAATAACAGTAATAAAAATTTATCTACAACTTCACATCTAAAATGCTAAAGTAGATTCTTATTTTCTCAATATAATCTAGACATAGAACTAATCTTGTCCATTTGTTGGGCTTCTATACTATATTATTCAAATAGGTCTTCAAGATTTTGTGCTCGGTAATCACTATGTAGCATCCCTGTGCATACATTTGCCTACATACATCGTTTATCAATAGTTTCCTATTTACAAACAATTAGCTAACTACTTAATCTCCTTGATCATATTTCCCATGATCAATCATAGCCATCAGATCTTCAATCTTGTCTAGGTTCAATGTATCCTTCGATCTAAAAAATGTTTTACCCCACCTTGGAACTTGTGCTAGGGTATTGTGGTTCAATCTGAGCTGTAGATCTTCATGCTGACTTTCCTTTGCCATAGATTCATTAACAAATTTCATGCATGGCTCACCAATCATTTAATCAGTTCCAGCTCATCAACTTCCTTCATTAAATAACGCATGTAAACATTTAATGCATTCTGTTATAGCTCGGTAACAACTTGGTAACAACTTGGTGAATACTAAACTTCACTCAGTGGACATTCCGCCTTCATTAACCGATAGCAATAACCTTACGGTTTACTGACTAGGTTCCTCAGGGTTTACCGACAAGGTTCTTTGCTTGGTAACATAGTATAGTATTAACCTTACAATTTACAACATATGTATGATGCTAAAACAATCTAAACATCATGATCTCATCATTATCCGACTCGGTAATAGTTGCCCATTGAATACCTTATTCATTCCCTTATTCATCATATTCTTTCTATGTCTTTTACCAACATCTTTATACTCTTGAAATCATACTTCTCAAGATATGGCAACATCTTACTGAATTAGAAAATCAATTTCTTGACATCAATGACAAAATAATAATATCAAGATAGTAAACATCCTTAATCAGTTATATCCATAATCATCAACAACCTTCTCAATATCCTTATTGAAATTCCAACAATCTTCCATTGTCTGTTATAATGCCAAATGCGAACAGGAGGGTGGGGGGTTTGATGTTAGATAGAAGAAATGTAGGATGTATGACCCATTCCTATGGAGGAAGATAAAAAATAGAGTATGCATCCATTGTCATTACTATGTATGAATGATGTGCAGTGATATGGATGGGTGATATGCAATGAAATGCAATATAAATAGATGAGATGAAATGGATATAGTGTGTAATTTTCATCATCGAGCATCGTAGTATGAATCTTGGACAAGGTAGTAGGAACCAAGGATGGAGCATTGTACCTACAAACAAGTAGCATAAATAAAGAATAAAGAATATGGACCCTCCATAATGGTTCATGCACATATGGTCAAGGTATACATTGTAGTCAGCAAGCCATAGTGATCTATGACTATATTTTGTACATGATCATGTAGCTTAGTGAATTTCCCACGTAGACACCACTAAGAACATGCCCGAGAACTTCATTGGAATAATTCACAGAATACATACAAACAATGCTTAGGAACCATCCCAGCCACTATAATCACTTTTGGATATCCCGAAGTAACGTAGGAACCTGATATAAATGAATAAATAACTTACAAATCAACCAAGTATCTGATAGCTTAAACAAAATTTTCTTGTCAAAGAAAATGTTATCATGTCTTTGTTTTGGTAAGGAAGGATGCATCCTTGTTTAGACAGTTCGTGGGTTGATGTTGATTGATTGGTTGATATGATAAGTGGTCACCATTTGAATATTTCAGAATGTTTGTTTGGTATCTACTTGGATGTGTATGTACAAAAGTGTTGCCATGTTTTTTATTGATTTTTGATGTTTTATGATGTTTTTTGGATTTTGTGAGTGTTTTGAATGTTTTTGGTATTTTGTGTGTTTTGAATGTTTTTGGTATTTTACGAGATAGTTTTGAATGAAGAACTCAATAAATCACAAGTAATGCAGAATCCAAATCCATCAAATAGGTTAAGGGAATTGCCCCCAGTTTAGACATGACTATGAAAAAGCAAGATGCAAGATGCCTGAAGTACTATCCTTGATTGCAAATCAATAACAAGCCATGGTTTGAATGATGAATGAGTGGATGAAATGAATGTGATTGTAACAAGCCTAAAAGACAATGGAGTCATAGCCTTTATGAGTGGCACCTATTTGCCAGGTTTTCACCATCACACTTACCTAAGGTGCCACCAGAGTGGTTGTTCACTATTTGGAAGCATAAATTTTCTTTATTATTTTAATTTTTTTTTTATGTATTTTCTTCAGCACATTTATCTGAAGGTTTTTTGTATTTTTTTGGTATGTATGGGAGCCTCGTTCTTTATGCAGCTTATGTATAAAACCATTTGAGGTCCATACTATTGATCAGATTTGCTAGCGGTTCTCCTTATGAAGTAGCCAACTAATATGCCTCTAACCCAAATACAACAGTGATAACATATGGACCCAGCCAGTTTGATTCAAACTTTCCCTGATGTTCTCTATTTGGCTGGTTATGAGGATTCTCTTGAAGAACAAGATCACCTACCTCAAATGTACGAGGTCTAACTCGGTGATTATAGCTTCTGCTCATGTGCTACTGATAGGCTTTGAGGTGGTTGTATGCAGCTTGTCACCTTTCATCAAGTAGTTCCAAGTCTCCAAGATGAGAGACTCAGTATTCTTCATCATCTCTCAAATTATGCAAGGAAACCCATAGAGATGGTATCTCGACCTCAATAGGTAAGATAGCTTCTGATCCGTAGACCTGTGAGTAAGGAGTTGCACTTGAAGGGGTTTGAATGCTAGTTCGATGCACCAATAGTGCTGGATTTAATTGAACTTGCCAATCATGACCAACATCATTAACTATCTTCTTGAGGATTCCCAATATGTTCTTGTTCGATGCTTCATCCTGACCATTTCTTTGTGGGTAATGTAGAAGTTGAGAAATCCAACTTCACAGACCCCGAAGATCACCTGCATGCAAATAACCTGTCACAGAAAGAAGAGATGGAGACAAACAAGCAAGGGTGCTCTGAAAGTTGAAAAATGTATTCATCCGAGAGAGTGATAAATTACAATGATGAATCCTTATAAAAGGATATTGTGCAACCCTAAAAGAAACCCTAATAGGTAGACATTTAATAATTAATATAATTATTAAATGTCACAAATGCAAACTAAAGTGAAATCTTAAGAGAGGAATAAAGGTAATTTAATCAACATGATTAAATTAAAACCTTTACTCTAACACCCCCCCTTAAGATGAGCAAAATTGCAGTTACAAACATGTGCAAGAAAGCAAAGGTAACTACAATGCAAGAAAGTAAACTTGGGTCCCGGCAACAAGGCCTGATCAGGTACCCAATTACAACCAAATCTCTGTAAAGTGGAGAAATAGAGAAAACCTCATGGGAAAAACTCTACTCCAAAAAGAGATGAAAGAAATAAATGCACTAATAACAGAAGGATAGGAGGTGGATAACATGATACCCCCCATAGACAACTTCTATCATATAAGTACATATACAATGGTCTCCATAGGAGAAAAAGAAAGAGACTAGAAGCCCCCCCCACAATGAAGAAACTCCTGTCGCACATATGGATGCCTGAGGTAGAATCCAAAAAGAGATCCTGAAGCGGCATATAATATTCCTCCCCTTGGGAAGAAATGGATCCAAAGGACGAAGATGAAGAAACCCTGTGAAGAGAGAAGAATCAATCTGTCTCAAGATGTGTGCCATAATAGGATGCTGAAGAATCCCTCTGTCTGAACTGAAACAAAAGATGTCAAATCCAAACTGAACTGAAGACTCAAAAACTGCAACCTCTGAATGCACAGATGATGGTGGGCTAACAGCTGGAATATGGCTGTCAACAAAGAGGAGCTGAAAATCCTCAAAGTAATCCTCCAAGTCTGCAATATAGGACTCGACAAACAAAGACGAAATGCCTGCAAGATAAGAATCCCAAGTAGCCATGTCTGAAAGATGTATGATGTCCTGCTTAGCTGAATCAATAGGAGCCAAAGAAGAGGCAATATCAAACTGATCAGGAACAAAAGGAGATGATGTTGATACATATATAATCTCAGTCTGAAGAGTAGGAACTGTGAGACAATCCTCTGATTCATCGAAATATGTAAGGGTGTCTAAATATTGAAGTTCCTTCAAAGTAGCATGATCAAAAGGTGTGTTATCTCTCCAACCAATGGGTACAAGACAATCTGAAGCAGGATCCTTTGGGAATGGAGAAAGACTGGGGTCTCCATAGATCTCCCAAAGACGTGTCCAAAGTGAGTGAGGACAATCAATGCCCGATATAGCCCACACAGTGTCAGAATCAACACTAGACAAAATAACTCCTACTATGTGATTTCTAATGATATCCCAAGCTAGTTTTCCCTCTAAAGTTGCTGGTTCAGGTATGAGATCATACAAATAAGGCAAAATATTAAGCCACCTACAGTGTGTAAGTATGCCCTTTGCCCATGACTCATAATTACCCCGTTCTAGAAATACAACTGAAGGGTGAGTAGAAAAACCCATGATAACTCTTCAAATTAACAAATCTGAGACTAAATGACTTTAATACTGATAAAGCAGATCAAATGAAGCCATCCCATGCAAACAAATCATTTCCAAGTCTGAAATGTCCAAGTAAGTGACAGATGTGTGAAAACACAAAGTACTAAATAAAATGTACCTGGTATATTTTCTGAAAAAATAAATGATAGATCTGGAAAGAGCACAGAAACCCCTTTCCAACGCCTATTCGTTTGCGAAAAATGGAGTCCGTATGCAAAAGATATGGCTCCTGGAGTGCAAAAAACTTGTTCTGACTTTGACTGGCAAAAAACACTGTAAAACGGCAAAATCAAAGAAAAAGACCTCCATCGATTAGATCGGGCTCGGAACTAGCTTTCCAACACCTATTTCCATTCGAAAATCCGAGCTAAAATGCCCGAGTTATGCCCGATTTCGTGAAGGTAGGTTGAAAGGTAATAAAAAATTCACAGCCCTCAGGGGCTAAGACCTTCGGCCCCTGGTCACATGACCGACCAGGGGGCTGGCGCGCTAGCGGCTGTGGTGGAGCCCCTGGTCGTCAATAGGACCGCTGCAGGGGCTGGCCGAACCGGCGGGGGCTAGGACGCGGGCTCCTGGTCGCAATAGAACCCTGGCGGCCGAAGAAGAGCCCTCAGGGGCTAAACACCGGTCGGCGGTGCTGAAGGCAGAGCCGCCGGTGGAGGCGGGCGGCGGGTGGCCGCGCGGCTGAGCAGAGGTGGCGCGGCGGTGGCGCGGTCTTCTCTGTGTGGGCAGCGCTCACAAAAATAAAAAACCTGGCATTTTTTTTAAAATTTTTTTGCGTTTTCAACCTCGAAAAACGTGCCCTGGGGCCGTACGGCCTTGGGGCAAAAAAAAATTGCCTTCTGGAGCAACTGTGTCCAAATCGGATGAATTTTATATGGAAATAGGGGTTTTTGGGCGCTACGAGCTCAACGGTGAGGTCCGTTTGGGCTCAAAGTGCACCGAAAAAAAATACCCCCCTATTCTAAAATAAAAACCAGAAGACAAACACAGATCTGATGCAACCAAAACCTGAAAGTCAGATCTAACCCTCGTAGCTCCAAATTCTTCAGAAGACGAACAGGAAGCAGCAGGTCTGGAGCTCTGATACCATGTAGAAGTTGAGAAATCCAACTTCACAGACCCCGAAGATCACCTGCATGCAAATAACCTGTCACAGAAAGAAGAGATGGAGACAAACAAGCAAGGGTGCTCTGAAAGTTGAAAAATGTATTCATCCGAGAGAGTGATAAATTACAATGATGAATCCTTATAAAAGGATATTGTGCAACCCTAAAAGAAACCCTAATAGGTAGACATTTAATAATTAATATAATTATTAAATGTCACAAATGCAAACTAAAGTGAAATCTTAAGAGAGGAATAAAGGTAATTTAATCAACATGATTAAATTAAAACCTTTACTCTAACAGGTAATAGGGAGTGGAAAAGCGGTGTTGGATGTGAAACTTCTCATAGAGCTTACGGACATCCTGATTTTTGAAAGGAAGCCTGTTATCTATGATAATGGACATGGGTACACCATATCGGCAGATGATGTAATTAAGGATGAATGAGGTGATCTTCATTCCAGTGACTTGGGTAAGTGGAACAACTTCGATCCACTTTGTGAAGTATTCAGTAGCGGTAATGATGAACTTATGGTCATTGGATGAAGATGGATGGATCTTAGCTACAAGGTCAAGGCCCCATTGACAAAAGGTCCATGGTGTTGTGATTGGTTGCAATTCTTGTGCTGGTGCATGTATCAGGTCTCCGTGAACTTGGCATTTCTTGCATTTTCTGACAAAATAGTAGGAGTCTTTTTTCATGTATGGCCAATGGTATCCAGCGCGTATGGTCTTCTTTGCTAGGGAAGGACCACTTGCGTGAGATCCAAAAATTCCTTCATGTACCTCTTCCAAGGCCTTTTTTATCTCATCTTGTTCTAGACATTGAAGGAGAGTACCATTAAGACTGTGTCAATATAGGGTTTCAGCAATGATGGTATATTGAGCAGTTTGGCAAATGAAGGTTTTGTGTTGGTTATTTGATTGGTTAGGAGGAAGTATGTGATCACATAGATAGGTGTAGTACTCACCATACCATGGTGATTCAAAATGGATGAGGTGACATATCGTCTCAAATTTGGGGATATCATAAGCAGGAATCCAAAGCTATTCTACCAAGAACTCATAGCGTGTTGAATTATGTGGAAGATTGAGGAGAGATGCAATGGTAGCCATAGTGTCAGCAGCTCGATTATGATCTCTAGGTATCTTCTTAAAGGTGATAGTCATAAATGATGCTTTTAAACTATCTACCATTTGCTTGTACGGCATGAATTTATCATCCATTGTCTGATATCCATATGTGACTTGTTGGATGACCAGTTGGGACTCGCCATATATTTGTAGCTCTTTCAATTTCCATTGTATGGCTAGTCGAAGTTCTATGATCAAGGCCTCATATTCTGCTATGTTGTTCATGTATGGAAATGTGAGCCTATAAGACTTCAGGATGTTGTCACCTTGAGGTGTGATAAATAGAGTGCCTACCCCCAAGCCTTGCCTAGTGTATGAACCATCAAAGTATAGTTTCCATGGTTGTGTGGTTGTGATCATGAATATCTCTTCATCTAGAAAATTGGAAATAAGAGGATGGTCACCTATGAGGGGTGCATTAGCCAACTGATCTACAATAACTTGACCCTTGATAGCCTTATGGTCCACATACTTGATGTCAAATTCATTTAGAATCATCACCCATTTGGCTAAGCAGCCAATCAATGCTAATTTGCTGAGTAAGTACTTTAGTGGATCAATCTTTGCAATGAGTTGTACTTTATGTGTTAACAAATAGTGCCTTAGTTTAGTGGCTGCCAAGATTACTGCTAGGAAAGCTCACTCAATAGGGGTATAATTGAGTTCATAGCCAACCAATGTGTGAGAGATATAGTAACCAACACACTCTTTCCCTTCTACATTATGTTGAGCTAGTAGCACTCCCAATGTTGTATTAGTTTCTAAAATATAGAGAAATAGAGGTCTACTTGAATCTAGTGGGATCAGTCCTTAAGCATCGAAAATGCTTGCTGGCATCTGGTATCCCATTGAAAGTGGATGTTTTTCTATAACAGGTGTGTAAAGCGGTGACATTTATCTGCCAATTATGTAATGAATCTTCGGATGGATTGTAGTCGCCCTTGTAATGTCCTTAGCTGACTGATGTTCTTTGGAGGTGGCATGTCCATGATTGCTTTAACTTTGGTTGGGTTGACCTCCATCCCTTTTCTTGAGACAATGTATCCTAGAAGCTTCGTTGAGGTTACTCCAAAGACACATTTCTTTGCATTGAGTCAAACATGATATTGTTCAAGTCTATCAAATATTTTATCTAATATTTCCAGATGACCTTCTGTTGTTAGTGATTTTGCCAGTAAGTCATCAACATAATCTTCCATTATGGTATGCATCAGATCATGAAAGATGGTGGTCATTTCTCTTTGATAGGTTGCCCCTGCATTCTTTAGACCAAAAGGCATTACATTCCAATAGTATGTTCCCCATACACATGTGAAGATCATCTTATGTTGATCCTCTAGTGCAATCTTTATTTGGTTGTACCCTGAAAAGCCATCCATGCGAGAAAGCATGGCATGTCCTATTGTTAGGTCTATGATTATGTCGATGTTTGGTAGGGGGAAGTCATCTTTAGGACATGCTTTGTTCAAATCTTTGAAGTTGGTACATATCAGGATGCCCCCATTTGGTTTTCTGATAGGTACAATGTTGGAGATCCAATTTGCATAATCAATTGGTTGAATAAAACCAACATCTAGGAGTGTCTTAGTTCTTCTTTCACTAGTACCGCAATCTGGGGATGCATCTTGTGAAACTTCTGCTTGATAGGTTTGCTTCCTTCTTCTATGGTGAGGTGATGCATGACTAAATCAAGATCAAGACTATGCATGTCTGCATACTATCATGCAAAATTGATCTAACGCTTTTGAAAGAATTCGACAAACTTAGGTTGTTCCTCTAGAGTTAAAAGAGATGCTAGATGTATGTGGTGAGGAGTTTCAAGAGTCCCCACGTTGTATTATTTTGTCTCTTCAATAATGATTGTTGATCGTTCTTGTTGTGTACTAGAAGAGAGGATGTCAAACCATTCATCCTTGGGTGCCTCAGAAAGGTTTTCACCATTGGATACGCTCTTTCTTTTTACTTTTATGGGATCAAAGAGTGCCACTATATGGTTTTCACTGGAAGATCCATGTTTTATTGTTATATTTTTGCAGCTGAAAGGTTTGGCATCCACCCCAAAGTATGTTGTGCTATTAAGTTCAATGGCGAAGCTAGCTTTGTGATCCCCACTTGGTATGTTATCCCGCAGTTCCAAATAGTCAATGATCGCCTCATCATTTTGGAAATGGTCAAGGCATGGGGGATTAGATTGGTTCCATTCATGAGTTTAGGATGTTTAATAGGCATTACCTCATCAATTAGGTTAAGTTGATAAGATGTGTCAGTGAGGGTTAAGATGTTGTGGTGAAGGTTGTTGATGGTACTCTCCCTGTCAAAATCAGGCGTAGGATGTAACGTAGGGTCTGTGGAAGGTGTTTCCAGTTTAGGAACCCAAGATTTTTTAATCTGTGATTCTCCATAAATAGGGATTTCTTTGTGATCTGGAGGTGGTGATGTGTCTTTCTCATCTGAGCTATGGAGATGTATTGAATCAAATACCCACTCATGTGAGTTGATTTCCAGTATCTACTTACTATATGAAAACGGGATATCCTTTGAGTTAAACACTACAGGTGTGATCGGTTGATGTACCATGACAGATGGAATTATTGGTGCTGCAAGAAGGATTATCGGGATCAATGAATCCCATACAGGTAGCATCAACATTGTTGAATCTACTTCTTCTGACGGAATTGCCAGTGTTGTCGATACTATTGTGGGTTCTGATACTGCTAATGGTGTTGTTTATGTGGTTGCTTATGTTGATGGAATTATTTTTATGATTGGTGGGATGATTGGTGTTGTGGATGATATTGCTAGGATCTTTAGCCTCATTGGGGCAGTTGGTATGGTGCTTTGTGCTACTGATATAATCAAAGGCGGCCTCTTTAGAGTTTTAGGTTGATATAGAGGTTTGCTAAGTTTTCCTTTGAATCAGAGCTTAGGAAGAGTCTCCTTTTGAAAGCCTAATGCAGTGTTATCTTTAGGCTTTAATTCTGGTTGCAGTGGCTCATGTCATCCTTTCTTACAAGGTCCCAAAGCACTCTAACCATCATAACCCATTCTTTGCATAATGAGAAGGCCTTTTTCATATTGATATGTGGGAAGATTAGCTTGTGGGATTTTTGTGGTGATAGGATCTTTATAGTTCCATTCTTCTAAGTCCTCATCTCTGGTCTTTTCTTCTTGACTCTTTCCAATGATAAAAGGATTCAAAGTGAATGCTGGCTTGACTAGTGGTGTTTTAAGTAACCATTGAGGTTTACTATGAGTTCTAGGAGAAGTGGGCATTTGTCCAACATAGAAGAGTTGGCTAAGATTGTTTTCCCCGAGACCTTCCTCTGCCATTTTCATCTTTAGCTTCTCTTGCTTGGGTATAGTGTTGTTTGAACTGGAAAGAGAAGTTGGAATTACATATGATGTGGATGGGATAGCTTCTTTATTGTTGGGAATTTTAACCTCTAGTTGATGGTTGATATTGTTACAATATGCAAAGGTATTTGCATCACCCAAGATTGTAATTTCCACACCATCATGAGGAAAATTGATACACTAATGGTAGGTGGATGGAATGGCTTACATGGCATGTATCTAAGGTCTTCCTAATAATAAATTATATGGCAGAGGAAGATCTAGAACTCTACATATGATATGTTTCACCACTGGCCCCATTCGGATTGGTAACACAACTTCTCCTTTCGATGAACACTCTACATCATCATAGGCTTTTATAGTTATCTTTTTGCGAGGATCCACTGAGTCAACTACATATCCCAATGTTGTGACGAATTGTAAGGTATAAATATTTAGGCCTGCTCCATTGTCGATGAAGACTCGCTTGATCTTGTGTTTGTTGATAAATCCTTCAATATGGAGTAAGGTGTTATGAGGTTGTTGGAAGGATGTATTTTCACTTTCAAAGAAAGAGAGACATGGTGATGAGCTTAGATTTCCAACCATAGCTTGGAATTGATCTATGTTTAGATTTGTAGGGATTGACGCTTCTTGCATAGCTTGATCCAAGATTGTTTTATGAGATGGGGATAGGCGCAAAAGCTCTAAGATGGAGATAAGTGTGGGCATCTTATCTAACTATTCCACAAGGTTATACTACTTTGGGATGGAGTGGGTGTCTTGGGGAGTTGTTTTAATGGTGATCTTGTTGCGATGCATAACAACATTGTAGGTAGAGCTCACGTATAATCAGTGGTATCTATGTTTTGCCCTTAAGTGGAAGGACCCCTTTGATCTTGTGATGGAAGTGGATTTTTAAACATAAGATGATCATTGTTTGTTGTTTTTTGGTTGTGTCCTTCAATTTCAATCTCGCCTCGGTCAATAAGATCCCGATTAAGATCTTTCAATCTGTGACAATTGCTTGTTTTATGCCCTTTCCCTTGATGGAATTCGCAATGTTTATTATCCCTCCACCATGACGGTTTAACCTAAGGTTCGCAATTAGATGTCTTTGGTAAGGTCACCAGATTTGAAGAGACCAACTAACGTAACACTATTTCAATAGGTTCCCCTAAGGGAGTGTATGTTCATTTTGGTTTATAATTTTACTGGTGTTGTCTTGGTTCGTCTTGAGGTACATTATGTCCTTGCTTTGGGGGAACAACCTTGTTATTCTTGGGTGGAGGGTTTGGCCCTATAAATTAGACCACAGGTTGTGCACTCTTAATAGTCCTTGCATCTACAACCCCATATTTGATGATGTTTCTGTTTTTATTCCAAAAGTTAGGTTTATCACTGTTGAATCACAGGCGAGGGGCATCTTTGGGTTCATTGTATATTTTGATAAGCCCCTTTTTGATGAGGGCCCGTTCACATTTTAAACCCAGGGTGATCACATCATTAAAGGACTCTATTCCTTTCATGTCCAAATGAAATTCCATTTCTTAGTTCAAGTTGGAAATAAATATTTCCACTAGCTCTCTTTCAGGAAGGTGAAGGGAATGTCTGCTAGACATTTGTCGCCATCATTGCAGGAAAGCTGAAAAATAGCTCCCCTAGTTTTTGCTTGGTGTTACATAGATTGGCCATGGTGATATCGCATTCAATTTTATGTGAGTAATGTGCAATGAATTTCTAGACCAATTCTTCAAATGTCCTAATGCTGCCTGTTAGTCGGGAAAACCATTACATGGTTGTCCCTGCCAAACTTTGAGGAAAGAGTCGCATTAGGTATGTGTCCTCATATACCACTTCTAAACAAGCTGAATGAAATTCTCTAACATGATCATGAGGGTCTCCTTTTCCTCGGTACTTTTCTAACTTAGGTGTTTCAAACCCTCGTGGAAAAGGTGGCATATGTAGATTCCTATCAAACGGATAGGGACAAATATCATTAAGTGAAAACTGGTTTGTTTTCAAACCATTGTAGAGTTGTTGGGCGAGATTCTCGACTTGTTGCTGCAACATGTCTATTCCATTTGGAGGAGGAGGAGGTGGGGATTTTTGTGATGAAGGTTGTATCTGATGGGATCTCAACCTCTTCTATCCTCATTACGACTCTGATGTTCTGATGCTTGCCTTAGTTGAGCAGTATCAAAATCAGGGGGGAGTTTAGCTCCCTCACAGGCAACTCTTAAAAATTGAGCACCAGCATTGCTCCTGAGGATTTCATCAAAATGTCAATTAAAGAGAGGGTTGTGTTGTGCCCTTTCTATTGCTGCAGGAGTAGGAGTACTTGGATTTTCATCATTTGGGTTTCCTCCAAGGGCTTCTTGGAATTCATTGATATTTTCCTCCTCTTCCTCTTCAATTTATAGTTGTCTAGACCTTGGTCTAGTTTGAGCCATTTTGTTTACCATTTTTTGTTGAAGTTTGGTGAAAATGATGATGAGTTGGTGATGGAATGCGAGATACATGTTTGGTGAAGTGTTTTAAATATGGATCTCTAACACTAAAGGTAGATGTTACCAAAGGTCTTCCTTGAATTTCTTGTTGTGTTTGGTTGATAATGTTTGATATGATAAGGTTTAGAGAGGCCTGAGATGTGTTATAGACCCAACTACCTAGTAATGAGAGGATTCACTCATAGACTACTTTTAACCTATGTAGAAATGACTCTTGGGATGAGCTTATCCTAGATGTAGAGACACTCTAAAAAGTTATGTGTTGTGTTTCAACCATAAAACCAAAACAAAGAACTTATTAACATTGAACTTATTAACTCTCAAAATGTGAAGAATGGTCATATAGTTTGGTACTTTGTTGGTGCACTTTGTTTTTTATCTTTGCCAAGTGTTGGTGTTATGAAAATTTTGTGTTGGATGAATACTTGTTGTGGAATTGATTTTTGAATTTTTTCTTTGACAAGAAAACACAGAAAGCACACAAACACAAGAATGTTGCCTCAAAAGGCACAAATAAGTGTGGCTCGTGATCAACCCAATCTTTGGACTTTTTATGACCCTTTCTTGCCAAATTTTTTTTAGTATGTTTTTCCAAAAAGCCTAAAGTCAGCTCAGTTTATCACTGGTCTTGACACAAAAATGAAGACATTTGAAAGACACTTTATCCGTGAGGTCAAATGGCTAGTTGCGATAATTTCAGCCCACATCTTGATATTTCTTCAACTTTCATACTACATACCTTATGAATCTCACCGTGGAAAGTAAGGATGTGTTATACTAAGTCTTGCATGAGTAAAACAAATAGATGATCCCTATGATGGGGGAGTCACCATTTTCATCAAGCTACAAGTATCCTTTCAAAAAGCTATGTTTCTACGCAAGGAAATATGTATGGTGAGTATCTTGGGAGAAAAACCTTCTATTCTCTTGCACTAAACTTCTCACAAATATCCTCAATCAATAGAACGGGTGGGCTACTACATAAAGGTGTTTAGTAAGTTTCAATGTTTTTAGACATAAGTTCATTCTACAGTGACTCACTTAAGAGACTTGTAACTTGTGGTGGGGCCCATTTGTGCTTTTGGAAAGTTACACTATAGGAACAACTATACCCAAGGCTACAGCTTTCACTCACACTTGATTTCTATAGCGGCTCGAAGAATTTACCACGCAAGGTCGTTCCCAAGAGTGATGTGTCTCTTGGCATGCCTCTCTTAAAAAGATAAAATTTTGAGTGTTACTAACACTTTTCTCTTGCACCTAGGACCATGAAAGACAAGGGAGAGGATAGTGTCTATTATAAGTAGGACCACTCAACAAACTTTGCACAAGTGTGCCAATCACAAAAAGCACTTGTTGTTTTTAACTAATTTTCATTGCAATGTGATCTAACTATTTGGAGATGTTGCTCCAACAATCATGGTGTTGTTTTTAACCAAGATATCAAAATGTTTGACACTTGACAAACTTTTAGAAAGCAAAACCTAGTCAACAAAATAAAAGTCATGAAGCCTTTGTAGCAAAAAAGGTAAATGTGAGGTTCTTTTTTATGCACCAAATGAAAATTTTAGTTTGTTTTAGTCGCACCAAATAGAAAATTTGAATTTATTTTTATCCATTTGTGAAAAACAAGAAAGATGAAGTTCTTTGTTATGCACCAAATGAAAACTTGAGTTTGTTTTAGTTGCACCAAATAGAAAATGTGAAGTTCATTTTATCCCTTTGTGAAAAACAAGAAAGGTGAAGTTTTTTTTTTTATGCAACAAATGAAAAAGTTGAGTTTGTTTTAGTTGCACCGAATAGAAAATGTGAAGTTATTTTTATCCCTTTGTGAAAAACAAGAAAGATGAAGTTTTAAACCAAAGAAATTAAAATATTTTAAAGTAACTCTTTCCAAAACCTACAAAAAAAAACTAAATAAATAAATAGAAAATCTGCAACTAAAACATTGAAAAAATTATAGTGCACATGGTGGGCTCACACGCCTAAAAAAATGTCTTTGAAGTTACAAAAGTGTTGGATTCATGTCTGGTTCACCAAATGATGTCATGGAAATGGGGACAAGGAAACAACAAAGTTCAATGTTAATAAGTTAGTTTCAACCATAAAACCAGAACAAAGAACTAAAAACCATTCCAAACATATCAAAAGAGATTTTAAAAAAGCATGAAAGAAGTTTAACAAAACAAAAGAAAGGAGAAGAGCCTCCCTAAGATGCTTCCATAATTCCTTTTGATGCTTCTCCCTTGTTTCTCCCCTCTCCAAGTCTCAGATGAGTGTAGCTCTCAGCTTTTAGCACTAGCCATGGATGCCATATGGAGATTCAAGATGGTTGGATGTGATAAACAAATGCTATGCAAGTGTAGGTAGTGATGCTATGAAAAAGCTCTATGCTAATACTAGTATAGAAACAATACTCTAATGCTTCATTCTTTTCTTGAGGAGAAGGGTTCTATTTATAGAAGAAATGGGAAAATAAAGGGTTAAGATTGAGAAATCTTAACAAGGGTTAGGATTGAAAGATATTCAATCCATGTGAGAATTTCAACCCAATCCCATGTTGACAAGTTTCTCCATGAGGAGGCTTGAGAGGAGAGATAAGGAGAATTAAATGTTTGAGGGGGCATGATGGTTACCCTAGGGGGTTGGTTTAGGGTTAGGTTAATGGATATTCCTTTTATCCAAGGGATAAATGAATGTGCAAGGGTTAAATGGCTACCTTAGTCAAAGAAATAAATGCTTTGAAGAGACCCATGAGTCAAAAGGATGGTTAAGTTAGAGGAAAGTCTCTAACCAAAGGTAAAAGGTGAGTTAACCATAAATAATTATGTAAGAGCCTTTAATGGTTCGAATGATTTTAGAGGTTAACCATTTGAAGACATAAAGCCTTTAATCGTTATTGAAGAATTTGGAGGTTTTTGAGAAGTGACTTCCTTTTATTTGGGAATGTGACAATGACTAGGATAGGATTAGGCTAATTAGAAGGAGTTAGAAGAATTTATAATCGATTTAGGCATTCAAGTGGGAGGAATTTTGGGATTTTAAATTGAAGTAAAATCATTTATTTCAATTAAATGGTGTAATTTGCATTTGGATGGATATATAAATAAATATTAATTTATTTAAATGTGAATGTGAATTTTGGATTTTATTTAAATAAATCTTAATTTATTTACATGAGAAAAAGGAAGATCAAGCATTAAAATGCTTGAAGACTTTAAGTGAAACCTTTAAAGTCTTAAGAAGACTCTAGAAGGAAGCCATTAAATTTGAAGACTTTAAGGGAAGCCATTAAAGGTTTCAAGTGGGTGAGGATAAATAGGATTTTAAATAAATAATTTATTTATTTAAAATAGTTGTGCAGCTTGCATTTGTAGGAAAATGCAAGTGGGTGGAGGATAAAGGTGATTTAAATAAATGTTAATTTATTTAAATGTGAGAGTTGGGATTTTGGGGGATTTAAATAAATATTAATTTATTTAAATGTGAGAGAAGATTTAAATAAACAAATATGATTTATTTATTTAATTAATGGTCTGAATTTGATTAAGTGAATTAAATCAAATAAATTAAATAATCTATTTAATTAATAGGAGAAGAGGGTTAATGTAAATTAATTAAATATTAATTTAATTAATTATTGATAGATGGTTAAATAATCAAATAAATACTAAATACTCATTTAAATTAAGTGGATAGATTTATGTGACTACATTTGCCCCTCTTTGAGATAGTGCAGTTTTATCACATCATTTCAAAGAAAGAAAAATAGGTGTGAAGAAATATGCCCCATAAATGTTAATTTAGTGGGTGGTATGCCCCCTCGAGAGATGGGCTGAAAAGTTTCAAAAAATCAGGTGATCTCTCGAAAAAGAACGAGAAGTGGAGGGGAGGTAGAATAGAAGAAATGAGCAATAACGGTGAAAGAATGGAAGAAAATAGAGTGAATACGAAGAAATGGCAAGCCAGTGAGTACCCATAGGTTATGCAGGAGATACTATTCAAATGTGGTGTTGTGATTTTGATTGATACTATACAATTGATCAAAGTTGGTTGGACAATCTAGTGCAATCGGTTTAATTGCCCCGATCGAGTCAAAGCATGACACTTGATGTCAGTTGTTTGCTTGGACAAGATAAAGTCTGAGTAAGTTAATCAAAGTGACCTGTTGGTGACTTAGACAATTGATGTAATTGCCCAAAGACGTCAAGGTATAGGAAGAAAAATACTCATTGAGACTTAGACAATTGATGTAATTGTATGTTGTGATTGTGTTTGATTGATTGAACAATTGATAGTGTGTGTATTGTGGGTTGGTTGCGATGAATCAAAGTAGCCTCGTTGAGACTAGGTCATTATGATAAATGTCTCTTGTAGTCTAGGTTTGCCATAATTGATTACCTGTTGAGACCCAAAGATACTTGATCAAAGATTTTGTTGATAGTCTAGGTGTGTGGGAGTCGATGTACCTATGCAAATAGAGTAACTTGCTTGATTGGGATGATTGAGGATGGGAAACACAACCCCTCCTGTTAGAGATGAATGGTGATGAACATGGCTGATTGGGTTGATGGGACACGATGAAGGGATTATGATGATGTTGATGATCAAGATAGGAAGGGTCTGGGGGGTTGATGTTAGATAGAAGAAATGGAGGACCTATGACCCATTCCTATGGAAGAAGATAAAAAATAGAGTATGCATCCATTGTCATTATTATGTATGAATGATGTGCAACAATATGGATGCGTGATATGCAATGAAATGCAATATAAATAGATGAGGTGAAATGTCAATCCATGGCTTATTCACAATGTGTAGTTTTCATCATCGAGCATGGTAGTATCAATCTTGGACAAGGTAGTAGGAACCAAGGATGGAGCATTGTACCTACAAACAAGCAGCATAAATAAAGAATAAAGAATATGGCCCCTCCATAATGGTTCATGCTCATATGGTCGAGGTATACACTGTAGTCAGCAAGCCATAGTGATCTATGACTATAATTTGCATATCAACATGTAGCTTAGTGAACTTCCCACATAAACACCATTAGTACATGCCCCAAAACTTCATTGGAATAATTCATAGAAGACATACAAACAATGCTTAGGAACCATCCTGACGACTCTAATCACTTGTGGATATCCCGGAGTAGCGTAGGAACCTGGTACAAATGAATAAATAACCTACAAATCAACCAAGTATCTGATAGCTTAAACCGAATTTTCTTGTCAAAGAAAATGCTATCATGTCTTTGTTTTGGTAAGGAAGGATGCATCCTTGTTTAGATAGTTTGTGGGTTGATGTTGATTGTTTGGTTGATATGATAAGTGGTCATTGTTTGAGTATTTCTGAAAGTGTGTTTGGTATCTTCTTGGATGTGTATGTGCAAAAGCATTGCCATTTTTTTGATTGATTTTTGATGTTTTATGATGTTTTTTAGATTTTGTTAGTGTTTTGAATGTTTTTGGTATTTTGTGAGTTTTTTGAATGTTTTTGGTATTTTTCGAGATAGTGGTATGCAATGAAATGCAATATAAATAGATGAGATGAAATGGTGATCCATGGCTTATTCACAGTGCATAATTTTCATCATCAAGCACGGTAGTATCAATCTTGGACAAGGCAGTAGGAACCAAGGATGGAGCATTGTACCTACGAACAAGAAGAATAAATAAAGAATAAAGAATATGGACCCTCCATAATGGTTCATGCTCATATAGTCGAGGTATACGTTGTAGTCAGCAAGCCATAGTGATCTATGACTATATTTTTCATATGATCATGTAGTTTAGTTAACTCCCCACGTAGACACCATTAGTACATGCCCCAGAACTTCATTGGAATAATTCACAGAAGACATACAAATGATGCTTAGGAACCATCCTGGCCACTCTAATCACTTGTGGATATCTCAGAGTACTGTAGGAACCTGATATAAATGAATAAATAACCTACAAATCAACCATGTATTTGATAGCTTAAACAAAATTTTCTTGTCAAAGAAAATGTTATCATGTCTTTGTTTTGGTAAGGAAGGATGCATCGTTCTTTAGACAGTTTGGGGTTGATGTTGATTGTTTGGTTGACATGATAAGTGGTCATCGTTTGAGTATTTCAGAATGTGTGTTTGGTATCTTCTTGGATGCGTATGTACAAAAGCATTTCCATGTTTTTGATTGATTTTTGATGTTTTATGATGTTTTTTGGGTTTTGTGAGTGTTTTGAGTGTTTTTGGTATTTTGTGAGTGTTTTGAATGTTTTTGGTATTTTTCAAGATAGTTTTGAATGAAAAACTCAATGAATCACAAGTAATGCAGAATCCACTTCTATGAAATAGGTTAAGGGCATTGCCCCCAGTTTAGACATGACTATGAAAAAGAGGGATGCAAGATGAGTGAAGTACTATCCTTGATTGCAGATCAATAAAAAGCCATGGTTTGAATGATGGATGAGTGGATGCAATGAATGTGATCATAACAAGCCTGAAAGACAATGGAGCCATAGCCTTTATGAGTGGCGTCTGTTTGCTAGGTTTTCAGCATCGCACTTACCCAAGGTTCCACTGGAGTGGTTGTTCACTGTTTGGATGCATAAATTTTCTTTACTATTTTCATTTTTTATTTTTTTTGTATTTTCTTCAAGACATTTATCTGAATATTTTTGGTATTTTTCTGGTATGTATGGGAGCCTAATGCTCTGTCCAGCTTATGTATAAAACCATTTTAGGTGCATGCTATTGATCGGATTTGCTAGCGGTTCTCCTTTTGAAGTAGCCAACTAATATGCCTCGGACCCAAATACAACAGTGATGACATATGGACCTAGCCAGTTTGATTCAAATTTTCCTTGATATTCTCTATTTGGCTAGTTACGAGGATTCTCTCAAAGAACAAGATCACCTACATCAAATGTACGAGGTCTAACTCAGTGATTATAGCTTCTTCTCATGCGCTGCTAATAGGTTTTGAGGTGGTTGTATGCAGCTTGTCTCCTTTCATCAAGTAGTTCCAAGTCTTGAAGATGAGAGACTCGTTATGCTTCATCATCTATCAGATTATGCAAGGAAACCTCTAGAGATGATATCTTGACCTCAATAGTTAAGATAGCTTCTGCTCCATAGACCAGTGAGTAGGGAGTTGCACCTGTAGGGGTTCGAATGCTAGTTCGATACGTCCATAGTGCTAGATTTAATTGAACATGCCAATCACGACCGACATCATTGACTGTCTTCTTGAGGATTCTCAATATGTTCTTGTTCGATGCTTCAGCCTAACCATTTCCTTGTGGGTAATAGGGAGTGGAAAAGCGATGTTGGATGTGAAACTTCTCACAGAGTTGACAGACATCCTGATTTTTGAAAGGAAGCCCATTATTTGTGATGATGGACATGGGTACACCACACCAGCATATGATGTAATTAAGGATGAATGATGCAATCTTCTTGCTGGTGACTTGGGTAAGTGGAACAACTTTGATCCACTTTATGAAGTATTCAGTAGTGGTAATGATGAACTTATGACCGTTGGATTAAGATGGATGGATCTTACCTACAAGGTCAAGGCCCCATTGACAAAAGGGTCATGGTGTTGTGATTGGTTGCAATTCCTGTGCTGGTGCATGTATTAGGTCTCTGTGAACTTGGCATTTCTTGCATTTTCTGACAAAATAGTAGGAGTCTTTTTCCATGGATGGCCAATAGTATCCAATGCATATGATCTTCTTTGCTAGGGAAGGACCACTTATGTGAGTTCCACAAATTCCTTCATGTACCTCTTTCAAGGCCTTTGTTATCTCATTCTATTATAGACATCAAAGGAGAGTGCCATCAAGATTACGTCGGTATAGGGTTTCAGCAATGATGGTATATCAAACGGTTTGGCAAATGAAGGTTTTGAGTTGGTTATTCGATTAGTTAGGAGGAAGTATGTGATCGCGTAGATAGTTGTAGTACTCACCATACCATGGTGATTCGAAAATGACATGGTGAAATATCATCTCATATTGGGGGATATCATAAGTGGGAAACCAAAGCTGTTCTACCAAGAACTCATAGCGTGTTGAATTCTATGGAAGATCAAGGAGAGATGCAATGGTAGCCATAGATCGGCAGCTCAATTTTGATCACTGGGTATCTACTCAAAGGTGATTGTCATAAATGATGCTTTTAAACTATCCACCATTTGGTTGTACAACATGAGTTTATCATCCTTGGTCTAATATTCATCTGTGACTTGTCAAATGACCAGTTGGGAGTCACCATATATCTGTACCTCTTTCAGTTTCCATTGTATGGCTAGTTAGAGTTCTATGATCAAGACCTCATATTCTGCTATGTTGTTCGTGCATGGAAATGTGAGCCTATAAGACTTTGGGATGCTGTCACCTTAAGGTGTGATAATAGAACACCTTCCCTTGAGCCATGCCTAGTGTATGAACCATCAAAGTATAGTTTCCATGGTTGTGATCATGAATATCTCTTCATCTAGAAAATTGGAAATAAGAGGATGATCACCTATGAGGGGTTCATCGGCCAACTGATCTACAATAACTTGACCCTTGATAGCCTTATGGTCCACATACTAGATGTCAAATTCATTTAGAATCATTACCCATTTGGCTAAGCAGCCAATCAATGTTGCTTTGCTCAGTAAGTACTTTAGTGGATCAATCTTTGCAATGAGTTGTACTTTATGTGTTAACAGGTAGTGCCTTGGATTAGTGGCTTCCAAGATTACTTCTAGGCAAGCTTGCTGAATAGGGGTGTAATTGAGTTCATAGCCAACCAGTGTGCGAGAGATATAGTAAACAACACACTCTTTCCCTTCTACATTATATTGAGCCAGCAGCACTCCCAATGCTGTATTAGTTGTTGAAATATAGAGCAATAGAGGTATACTTGGACTTGGTGGGATTGGTCCTTAAGCATCTGGAATGCTTGCTAGCATCTAGTATCCCATTGAAAGTGGATTTTTTTGTGTAATAGGTGTGTAAAGGGGTGACACTTATCTGCTAGTTGTGTAATGAATCTTTGGATGGATTGTAGCTGCCCTTGTAATGTCCTTAGCTGGCTGATGTTCTTTGGAGGTGGCATGTCCATGATTGCTTTGACTTTGGTTGAGTTGACCTCAATGCCTTTGCTTGAGACAATGTATCCTAGAAGCTTCCCTAAGGTTACTCCAAAGACACATTTCTTTGCATTTAGTCAAACATGATATTGTTCCAACTTATCAAATATTTTATCTAATATTTCCAGATGACCTTCTGTTGCTAGTGATTTTGGCAATAAGTCATCAACATAATCTTCCATTATGGTATGCATCAGATCATGAAAGATGGTGGGCACTTCTCTTTGATAGGTTGCCCCTACATTCTTTAGACCAAAAGGAATTACATTCCAATAGTATGTTCCCCATGGACGTGTGAAGGCCATCTTATGTTTATCCTCTAGTGCAATCTTTATCTAGTTGTACCCTAAAAATTCATCCATGAGAGAAAGCATGGCATGTCCTGCTGTTAGGTCTACGATTATGTCGATGTTTGGTAGGGGGAAGTCATCTTTATGACATGTTTTGTTCAGATCTATGAAGTCAGCCCTAAAGTTGATTCTGGGATGAAAATTGGAATAAGTCCAACTGGGGCCTCAAGTGTTGATAACTGTATTAGATTTGCTGCTAATGTTGAGGATTGAAAAACTGAGGAAGTTTGTTTTCCAAGTAATTTTAAAAAAATAAACTATTTCTATAGGGATGTATTGACTAGTTAGACCTATCCATCCATAAGACTATGTAGGATCCTCATCAAAGGGGTTCAGGATCCTGTGCAATATAGACTATGCAGGATCCTCAACTAAATGGTTGATGATGTTTGTAGTCAATGACCTATTCCCACCAAGGGTGACAACATCACACAAGGACTATACCTGAAATCAACACCATCAATTGAGCATTATAAGCATTACTACATCTATAAGTTGATAAACAATAAATACATACATATCATAAGCATCAGAAGCATCACATGATGTGTCATCATATATGTAATTGAGCATCACAATTAGCATCACATATCATGTGTCATCATAAACATGTAATCCATCACATATGTATCATAAATCACCATCCATCACATAGGTAATAAACAATCCACGTTCTATAAATAAACACAAAGTTCAAAAAATGTCGCATGCATCATCATAAACATGTGATCCATCACATATGTATTTTAAATCAACATCCATCACATATCTAATAAAAAATCCAATTTCCACAAATAAACACAGTTTAAAAATTATCACATAAATAGTCACTCTCCCTATCTCCATCTCCATATTAAAAGGTGCATCATGAATTAATTATGTAATGGCATTAGAATTCAAAACATAATGAATTAATTATGTAAAAAAAATTCTATCAAGAAGTCAATATTAAATAGATAATATACTAATTGCATACCTCATACATTTCATTCTTCATCGTTCATCATCACCAACATTAGCATCATCATCATCATCATCATCATCATCATCATCATCATCATCATCATCATCATCATCGTCGTCGTCGTCGTCTTCGTCGTCATCGTCATCGTCGTCGTCATTGTCGTCGTCATCATCATCATCATCAACGTCTTCGCCAGCATCATCACCATCATCACCATCACCTTCATCACCATCACCATCACCATCACCATCACCATCACCATCACCATCACCATCACCATCACCATCACCATCACCATCACCATCATCATCATCTTCTTCTTCTTCTTCTTCTTCTTCTTCTTCATCGTCATTGAGAAACTGTCGATCATGATCATCATCCACTTCATCTTCTACTTCTTCGGTATCTTCTTCTTTGGTATCTTCTTCTTCCATCACATTATACTTTATCGACCTTCCTCTTGGATCATGCCTAACAACAAATGACCAACCCGGTTTATGTGGAACATCTGAGTAAAATACTTGCTCACATTGGCTTGGAAGAACATAGGGCTCATCCCCAACTGGTTCAAATGACCTTGTATTTAGCATTATAAAACCATTATCATGTTCAATAATAGTTCTATCAAGATCATTTTTATTCAATTGTAGCCTATACCATTTGATGACGAACAAAACTAATTTGAAGGAATTAAAGTCACACTCAAGTATATCATCCAAAATGCCATAGTATCGATTTTGAGACTGTTGAGGATGAATGTCATTTCTTGATGAAATATTTGTCACCTCAAAGACTGCAGTGATGCTAGAATCACAAGTTTTCTTTTTGTCATCCAACTTTTTTATGCGAAATTTATGACCATTACAGCACATAGCGTTGTGGTGTTTGACTTGCAATATGTCAAACATGTAAAATTTATTACATTGTGAGTTGATAAACATATGGGTAATTAATAAATTTATATGTACCTTTTTATCTCTTAAACCATATGCTAAATCAATTTCCCTTTGCATAACATTGGAATCTCCATTACGATGTGCTTCTTTAACCAATGAATCCACACCTTCCCATGTTAACATGCATCTAGAATGTTGACAATGTTCAATCCATACCGTCATCCAATCAAGATTGTTTGCAATATACAAATGTAGTGCATCCCACTCTCGACCAACTGTACAAAAAATAAATAGACATCTTACAATCGATTTATTTTGAAGATTAAGAATTAATTAACTACAATAACATCTTATAATTACCTCTCACTTTCCTCAATCTACCTTTCCCCGTCAAGTACTCCCCTTCAAATTTTTTAATGGTGTTGGGATCCCAAATGCGATCCACATGGATCTTTGCTGCAAACTTAGGAAGATATTCATAAATGTGCACCATAGTCTGGTATACCATATATCCCTCCACCATAGAACCCTCAGGATGTGCTCTTTGTCGAACCAAAGCCTTCAAAAATTTCAAGTGCCTCTCAACCATCCACATTGACCTAGTGTGTACAAGTCCACACAATTCAATCTCCTCAACTTGGTGTATGAGGTAGTGTTCTTGTGCATTGAAAAAAGCTATAGAGGTAGACACTTTTGCATTTCACACATTAAATGAGGAATTTTTCTCTTCCAATATTTTATATCATCTTTATGGATTTCTTTACATGACAACCACCTACAAGGTATTCAAGATGCAAAAAAATATATTACATAACAAATAAAACAAATCACAAATATAATATCTATACAACGAACTAAACAAATATCACTACTTACCTCATGTATTTTCCAAGATCATATATGACTTGCTTGACATTATTGTCAAAGTCGTCTGGGAGAGATAGAGGTAGAATGTACTGCAACAATTATAAAATTATCTTTTCATTTTTTTGTAACATAATGCAAAGTACACGTACGTGCAGTACTTAAATACATACTAAAAACACAAGAACATGAATTACCTTAATGAAGGTATGCCAATCATGCATTTTCATCCCTGGCCCAAATTCACTTTTTTTTTATATGAGATTGTTTATGTTCCCAACAAATCCTGTGGGAAATCAAATTTTTTCTATGACTTATTTTATAGCATTGCTTTTCTGCACTGTTAATAACCAAGGAAGCTCATTTATATTAATCTAGTCTCCATGGCTATTTGATTGAATGACATTTATCATTGCATGATTGGAATCTTGAATGTCACTACATATTTTGACAATTTTTTCTTTGTCACACCTTCCATCCAATATTTTCCATATTGTCTCTGTTATATTCTTTCCAATATGCATACTATCAGACAAATGAACAATTTGTAACTTCTTGTAGTAGGGAAACCTAGTAAATTGTCGGGGATAACTTTTTAGTCCCTTAGGAAGGTGGTCATTTATGCCTTCACGACCTTCATGATCATCAATCACATCATCAGTAAACAAAACAAAATATAAAACATGTTTTATGACAAACCAATAGATGGAATGGCATTACCTTGACGATTAATTCTATTATATTCCAACTTCCACAGGTGAGGTGTCATTTTTCATGGCTTTGATGTATTCTCTTCTTTCCCATTGAAAAGATGTTTTTCAGTATTTCGATGCTTATGATTTTTGTGGAGAAAGTGCCTATACTCATCAAACACCTGCTTTCCTAAACTTTTTCAATGACGAGATTACATCTTTGGACCACAAACAGGACATGCAAATTTTCCCTTTGTTTGAAGACCTAAAAGATAATGTATAATTGGATTAAATATGATAATTTTAATTATAATGTTCATGCACAACTTAAACACTATAACATACCACAAAAATGTGTTAGCCCCGGGGCATCGTGTATTGTCCATAGAAGCATCGCATGGAATTGAAAATGTCTTTGTCCTATTGGTCTAGAGATGTCATACATAGTGACACCATTCCATAACTCTAGCAACTCGTCAACAAGAGGCTCGATATATACATTCATATCTTTAACTTGGTACTTACCTAATTGAATGAACAAAAACATTACATAATTATTATGACCATTTTACTGCAATATTTATAATTAAATTTAGACGACTATATTTAAATGATAAAATACCTAGAACAATCATTGCCAACATTATGTGCTCCCTCTTTATTGACATCCATGGAGGAATGTTATTATTGATAACAAAAATAGGCCACACTGAGTAAACAGATCTCATCTCTCCAAATGGATTGACACTGTCTATTGCCAATGAAAGCCTGAGATTACAAGGTTCTTCTTTAAAGTGTGGCTAGTTTTCCTCTATGTCCATAAATGCTGAACCATCCGCAGGCATTTGAATAATGTCATCTCAACTTCTATTGCATGCATGGTAATCCATAAATTGTCCCAATCTAGTGCACTTGAATAATCGTTGCATACATGGAATAATGGGAATATAGCGAAGAACCTTGCGAGGAACCCTTTTTGTTATTTGATCTGTTCGATATCTACTGATATGACATTCAGAGCATTCAGTTCAAAATTCATGTTGTTTGTGATATATAATATGATCATTAGGACAAGAATCTATTGCTTGATACTCCATTCCAATATCTTTCATAATGGCAGATAATTCTCGGTATGAGCGAGGTAGAATATTTTATGGTGGTAACAAAAACTCACCTATCAATCTACAGCAAAAAAATATAATTTGTTATAATAAAGAATATTAATGGTACATCATGATTCATAGTTTATTATGACATATATGACATACCTTAACATACGTGACATTGTTAGGTTGGATAAACCATTCATAACCTTCAAGCTCACCAACAACAATACAATGGAGAGAAGAGTTGCCTGTGAGCCTTCGTAAAGGGCCTCAGATGCCTTCTCAAGTAGAGGGACATCATGAACAACATCAAGGTCATCTTCATCATCATGATCAGCTACACGAGTACTAATTGAGTCATGGATCAATGTAATTGTACTGTCATCTTCAATTGTGTTTTCTGGCTCATGATCGTCATCTTCCATGGGATCATTATCTTCAGCTTCGATATTCACACCTCCATGTTCGTCCACTTCAAAAACCATATTCTTAGGGTTGTGTTGATCCATACCATATGCTCTAGGGTGCTCAACCTATATAAAATTGATAAACATAAATAAACCATGATCATGATCTCATCATCACGTGATTTATTATGTATATAAATTGTCAAAACGATATAATGAAAAACTTACCAATGGATGATAATCATGTCCACCTTCAATGTGACCATGCAGCCTACAATGTTTCTTCATTGTTTTGATTAGAAGTCTTCTAGTCTTTAACCCCTTACAAATTTTGCACGGACAATAACATTTTCCATCACCTTTTCTTTTCAAGTTAGACCACAATATAGCAATTATCTCCTTATTTTGTTGTTCGTTGATATTGTTTGACATGGTCTTTCTTCACAGGCAAGAAAATAGAAATTATCATCATTGAACAAAGCATCTTATTGAATTTAGATTTCTAGTTTGCTTATGGTACATCACACAACATGGAAAACAAGAAATACTCAATAAATATCAGGATTCATTGATCTAGTATTATCACAATCTGCATTTGGCCTTCAATATTTTCTCCTCCTAACACTGTTTAGCCATTACCTGTCAAGTACAAAATTCTAAAACCCGTGGCTATTAAAATACATAAGACAACATTGTAGCATCTTATAATCATCTGTTATAAAACCAAAGCACTTGGGAGTGATTCTTTTGTTTGTCATAGTCCAGGAAAACGGTGTCTACTGGAGCCTTGAATAACTGACTAGAAAGATTTTTAATTCCTTTTCTTTTTCCTTCTGATTTTTTCGCTATCACTTCCATCCTCTGATTCAGATGCCCTCGCCCTTTTCTTTCTTCTTGTTTTTTCATACTCATTGTCATGCTTTGAATTATTTTTCTTTCTTGGTGACTCCTTACTGCTCTCACTGTCAGTTTCACTCTCAGAATTTGAGTCCAATGTATCAAAATCTGATGAACCTAATGAACTAGAAGAATCATCATTAGAGGTATATTCATCTGACTCAGGAACAGACTTTTGCTACTGCATTACAAGCCTTGGCATATTCTTCAAATACTCACGTAAACTCTCAGTGATACCACCAAGACCAATAGAAGTAAAGAAATTGATAGCAAACCGTGAATTTTTGGGATTGTCCTTTGGAGAAATTGAATCAAAAGACTCCCACATTGTTGGATCGTTCAACCTTTCATTAAGAAACAATAAACCAAGCTGCTCTGCCAGCTCCTATAAGAGAATCTTTATAAAAATATGGGAACAGGAAGTAGTATCTTCCTCTGTCAGACGTATATAAGCAAGACAATGCCATGGAAGAGCATCTATGCCAAGTATGTGGGCAAAAAACTTTGCAACATTACGCAGTTTATTTGTTTCCAGTTTGTGTATCATAGAATATTGTTGTACAAAACACTTATCAAAAAATTCCTCATAAAATTTATTGATCATACAAAATCTTTGTCCAAGAAGACCATAATAATGAAGATATGTTCTCTCTTGACCAGGTTCAAGCTTGATCTTTAGTAGCTTATGACCAGCTTCCTCGAAATCAACACTTGACATGATTGTCAAATAAATTGTATGTCTTAAATTGACCAAGTTTTTCTCTATCTCATCCTGTATTCTCAGTGCTTCCTCACCTTCCTCTTCATCATCATCATCATCATCATCATCATCATCATCTGAAGCATCAACTGAATCATTATCACCTTCTACTTCATCTGAAGAAGTATCTCCAAGGATATCTTTCTTCAATTTTTCATAGGTTGCCTCATGCTCTAAGAAATCGGGATCTAGCTTGAAAACATCCAAACCAGCTTCTTGATCAAGTTCATCTTCTAGGAAAACTTCATGTGTTAACTGATTTGGATGCATAGCTGGATGACCCTCAAACTTAGCTTTGCAAATTGCAAAAAGGCCATTAATTAAAAATTGTACTCGTTTGTCAATTTCCCCCTCATGGAGAATACCTCTAAATCTTTCAAAAATCCCATAGAGACCTTTGGGTGAAAGGTCTTGCAACAAAGAACCACATTCTTTCATGAACCCAATAGCAACCTCTACACTGTCATCTGTGGGGTTCTCTAGTAAAAGGGTGAGAAGTTCCAAGGCAATGATCTCATGTGAAACTTGTTGATTCACTAAATGAACTATGAATTTGGTTGCTGCTATCAACATGTGCTTGTCATTGCATTTGTATGCCCTCTTAATCTGCAAAATAATTCTTCACAAAAGCAGATTGCCAACTTCAAGAAATTTTGTAATTACCATAGCAACCAACGCAGCAAAAACATATGTAAATCCAGGGGATGCCATTTGGGATTGCATACAAGACCTACAAAATAGACCCCTCCCATGGATGAGATTCTCTACAAACAACTCTGGAATGATGTTCTTGATGTTAGATGCATTTACCTTGTTTACTAACCCATTGATATTCTTCTGAAGGGCATCCCACATCATGCGTTGGTATTCCATACTGCTCTTGTCTTCTACATCTTTCATCATTTGATCTAGCTTAAATGGGGGAATGTAAACACCCCCACTTCTTCCAACACCCTTCTCAGCTCCTCTTACAGCACCTTTGCCATTCCCATTCTGAGATGGAGTAGACAGACCAAAAGTTTTCACTTCCACTGCCCCTCTATCCCTCTTGTTTCTAGAAGCCCCTTTACCACTTAATTCATACTTATTTCTGTACATAAACCCATCAGGAAGCATGAGTTTTTGCATATAAGCTTGCCCAAATATTTTACAATTATTTTTCATCAAGATTCCCTCAGGAGCTGGCAGATCCTGCTTCCATACTTTAATTTTGTTTTCTCGAAGGACAATCCTAAAAATCCATGCATTGGAAACAACTTTTTACACATTTGTTGGTTGTGGTGGCGTCATAGGGAGTTTACATCAATAAATGAAGAACATTCCAATGCTTTTAATGCAGTAGTAGAAGTTTATCTCTTATTCAATATCTCTAGTGAAACCCCCATGATCTTTTGTTGGAGTAGAATTTGTTATATTCTAGAAAGGGTCTTGTCCTTTGTTGATGGGATATTCATCTACCTCAAGAAATAACTGTTCTTTTCTCCAACAAGAAGTGGAACTAAATGAAGATCTAGCACCATGAAATGAATCCTCAAAAGGATTACTATAGTTAGTTATGGTAGATAATGATCTAGATAAAATACTAACGTGGCTTTAGGAAACATTATGTACTAGCTTATCATACTCTAACAACTTTGATGCGACATGCTACATCCAATTAAGTCTCCATCGGTATCTCTATTGTGTTTATGGATTGGGATTCAATGTACTCTTTTTATACACAGATTTTACTTTCAACTGAGGAGGTTTGTATGTACTTACTTGTCTTTCAATTGTATCCCTACTTCAAGAATTTCTTCTATTAGGAAATCATTTGTTGTAAGTTGTACAAGTGGAAGCTTGAACATGCCTTCCATGCTAGCCTTGTTGATACGTTCAACACCATCTTGTGCAACAAATCTTTAGAACTCCACTATTTCATTGAAGAGTGAGTAGTAGGGACAATCTAGGACACTTACAGAGGTTTTGCAAGAGAGATAAATAGACCTAAATATTATGGCTTAACAATGATCAATAGGTAAACAGATAAGAAACTCTCAATATCAAAATGACTTTCTCAATTATCTTTACTAGAAATGGATAGATCTACTAATAATGGCTTTATGACTGTATGTCAACTTTAGACTCAATCCAAGAAGAGCTAGAACTAATATGCGATATCTAGATTTATGATCTCTATAATATAACAATCCCATAATTATGTTTCCACACATCTATACCACAACCCAAACACCATGCTAGTGTTCAGCCATAGCAACTGATATCCTAATTATAGAATGTGAAATATGCACATAACTATGAATAAAGATTAAGAAAAACTAAGAAAGATGCTTATTGCAAACATAAATGACTAATGGACAAGAATTGAATTTATTGTAGATAGTTTTGAATATCAAATTCACTTATTTGTGTGCATTTAGTAACTCATGTACTTGTGGCCAACCATTTATCTCTTTCATAAATTAAACACTTATTAATAACATTAAATGGTGGAGTAATTATGTTTTAGTTGAAATTGAAAATAAAATATTTTATTTCAGGACAGCTCACACTATTCCCTATCATATTTTAGACTCTCGGTTTTGTTAGTAGTGGTTTTATGTCTTTGGAGTTGATCATTGCATTTCTTTAGTTACATTTGCCAGCATACTAATAGCCTGTGCCAAAATGGGAGCTTTGGAACATGGTATGGACATCCATCAAAGAATAAAAGATAGAGGAATTTTGTCAGATGTAGTTGCAACTGCTCTATTAGCATGTATGCAAAATGTGGAAGCATAGACAAGGCATGGGAATTGTTTGATGGATTGCCTCAAAGAAATGTGGTTTCGTAGACTGCAATGATTGTCGGATATGCACAAAATGGATTTGTTGAGAAGGCTTTAGAAACTTTCAAGCAAATGCAATCAGCAAGTGTAAAGCCAAATTCCACGACCATTGTTACTATCCTCCCTCCTTGTACCAAAATGGGAGATTTGGAACAGGGTATGGACATTCATCGAAGCATAAAGGATAGAGGAATTTTGTCAGATGTTGTAGTTGCAACTACCCTAGTAGACATGTATGCAAAATGTGGAAGCATAGACAAGGCATGTGAACTGTTTGATAGAATGCCTGAAAGAAATGTTGTCTCATGGACTGCAACGATTTTTGGATATGAACAAAATGGATTTGTCGAAAAGGCTTTAGACACTTTCAAGAAAATGAAATTGGAAGGCATAAAGCCAAATTCCATAGCCTTTGCCAGTATCCTCCCTGCTTGTGCAAAAATGGGAGCTTTGGAACAAGGTATGGACATCCATCAAAGCATAACGGATAGAGGAATTTTATTAGGTGTTGTACTTGCAAATGCCCTACTTGACATGAATGCAAAATGTGGAAACATGGACAAGGCTCATGAATTGTTTGATATGATACCGCAAAGAGATGTGATCTCATGTGAATAGTCAACACGTGCGTATATGGGAGGAAGGGATTGCTGCTACAAAATTGAACGCTCACTCCTCAATCACAGTTCTATGGCTTTACAAGATTAAACTAGGGCAATTAACCACCACATGTATATTTTTTACAACATGAAATTAAAAACAAGGGCAATTTGAATCTACCTCCTACGTGGGATTACAAGCAATGCCACAAATGTCTTCGATGCGGGTTTGATGTTCTTGGGGGTTGAAGTCACCACGGATGCCTACACGGGATTGCAATGCACAAATGAATTCCCCTCTTCTTTTTTTTAAAGTAATGGTCATTGTCATCAAAATTACGACGAACTCGAGCACTTTTTTGAAAAAATGAAAATTCTCATTGCTAATGCCTTCTTCGTCAAAACCAAATGGTAAATTTTCATCGGAATTATGATGAATGAGGGCATTTTTTCAAAAAAAAATCAAATTTGGCCACAATATACCTTCTCCATCGGAAAACTTAGTCAGAAATCTAGTCCAAATGTATTAGTGACCACTGATGGTGCATTCTTTCTTGGCAGAAGGTTAATTTCATGGATCAGCAAGAAGCAAACTTGTACATAATTATCTACAGCAGAAGCAAAATATGTTGCAGCAACAACTAATTGCACTCAGGTATTATGGATCAAGCAAATGTTGAGGGATATAAAGGTAAAATGCAAAGAACTGGTAATTATTTACTATGATAACTCAGCAGCAATTGATATATCAAAGAATCTGTTATTTCACTCTAAGACAAGGCATGTTTCTATTAAGTACAATTTTATGAAAGAGAATGTTGAAGCAAATGAAGTGAGATTGGTTTACGTGAATACTAAAGAGAAAATTGCAAATATCTTTACAAAGCCTTTGCCTAAGGAAACTTTTGAATATCTCAGAGAGCATGTTGGGGTGATTTCCCCACCAACAGAGACTTGAATGATGAAGATTGGCATCAAACCGGCAAGGACTAATAGAAAAATCTTTTTCCAGCTTTGATGAAGGAGAGATACTTCTTAGGGGGAGTAGTTAGTTGTATGTTATGTTCTAATTGTGATTCTTAATTTCTTTGGCATTTGATGTCAAAGGGGGAGAGATATCTATGGAAAAACATTGTACTTGGAGAGATGTATTTTGGCTTTGGTTATATTGGTTTCTTTTTTTGGTACAAAACTTTTTATTGATCTATTTTGAGGAGATTGTTGGTTTGTTGGTATTTGTCATTCTTTTTTTGGCACTTAGATGTTTTTCCATCTAGTGTTGCCATCAATGTCAAAGGGGGAGATGATTGGTATTATGGATGACTTCATCATGTATTGCATTGGTTTTTTCATTGATGTCAACACTTATCTTTCTAGAGGTCTACATTGTTGATTTGGCACTCTAGTTATATTGGTTTATTGTTGAACCGACACATTGTGGTTCCGGTATGGTTATTGGCTTATGCACAGTCACCAATATATGCTTCACCGGTAGGATATATGGTTCACCAACAGTGATGATGACTTGTTATCATCTGGAGATCATTTGGTTATGTCGAAGACATGGATTGGATGTTTGGATTTGGTGTTTTTCTTATTGGTCTAATCAGGTTCTCATATTTGCCTTTACCAGCAGATAGGTCCAGGTTATGCACCTGTACAAGATATAATGTTCTAGATCAGCACGACATGTTTTGGAAATGCTTTATTGATTGAATAATGTGTAAATGTATTGAGGCTGACATATTGTATCACATCAAGACTTATTTTGCAATTGTAATATCTTTACTAAGCTGACCTAATCATGAGGTCTTAGGGTTTTGTATAAATAATTATAATATCTTATTTGGAAGATAGAATGGTAGTAACATATGAGTGTATGTGTGAATATTGAAGATCATATAAGAAGATCATTGTGTGAATCACATAGATATTATCTAGAGGTTGAAGGAAGGTTATGAAGGTGTTTGGCACTCATTTTTCAGAGCTTAAACCGGTACTGAATCCAGCATTGTAGATGCTATTCTGAAGTAGTACATTTATTGGATCTAACCATCCAATTGTAGTTAGTGTGACTCCCATTTTGTGATTAAGTAGTGAACTCTAGGCAGTTGGCCTTTCTGCATGTGCAGACCCCATTTGTATACACTTACTTGCCGCAGTAGTATCATCTGATTGTGAGTAAGGTTTCCCATCATGTTTTTTCCCCTTACAGGGTTTCCACATCAAAATCTTTGTTTCATGTGTTGAGGATGTTGTTTTCCTTTCTATTTCATGCATTAAGTTATATTGGTACTGCTATAACTGTTAATTTGTTTTACTGACATTAAGCTTCCTTTACCAGCATTGAGTTTTAAGTTGGAATAATTTATTGAAAACTAATTTACCCCCCCCCCCCCCTCAGTTTTCCTTATGGTTCCTAACAAAAGAATCAATTATGGAGCAATACAAACCATAAATCACAATTTTGCAATATAGAACCAACAGAAGAACCAATCATCCACTGAATCACATAACTCAATCAAATCACCTTCTAGAATAGTGAAACTCATAATGAATCAACTAGAGATAAGTATCCCAAAACCCATTAATCTGCATTAGCACATATGTAACCAAACCAACTCTCTGCAACATCGAAGCACAAGAAACATAGGAATATGTTGACATCAATGACAACAACACATTCCAACAACTCTAATATCAAACAATCTTCCCCATTGGCATTGATGGTAACATATTAATGTGAAAAACAATCAGTACAAAGAAATAAATCAACTCCAACAATCTCCTCTAAGATCATCCACACATAGATCTCTACCTTGGCTAGATAAGACAAATTTTCACATGCTTGTCTCCTCCTTTGACATCAATGAAAAAGGAAAATAATAAAAACATTATTCTCTTACTCATAAAAAATATTCTCTCCCCCTTAGAACAAACTTACAAATCTAAACAACTGAATCACACACTAACTACTCTCCCTGAGTAGAAACACCCACTCATCAATCCGAATATTAGGATAAGGCTATGAAGTCCACCGAATCGATGCAACTCAATACATCTAGTTAATACCAAGAGGGGAAATCACCCCTAACTTCTCTCTCAGATATACAAATGTATATGCAAGCAAAGACTTTGTGAAGATATCTGCAATCTGTTCCTTTGTAGATACATACTCCAATCTGACTTCTTTCTCATTCACCTTCTCTCTCAAGAAATGAAATTTTATTGATATATGTTTTGTCTTAGAATGCAACACCAGATTCCTAGAAATATTGATAGCACTTGAATGGTCACAATATATAATAGTAGGATCATTATAAACAACTCTAATATCCTTCAGCATTTGCTTCATCCAAATTACCTAAGTACAATTGCTAATAGCAACAATGTATTCAACTTCTACAGGAGATAAATAAATAGCATCTTTCTTCTTACTTGCCCAAGAAGTCAACTTATTTCCTAAAAATAGTGATCCACTAGTAGTAATCTTTCGGTCATCAACATAACCTTCCCAATCGGCATCTGTATAAGCACTCAAAACCAAATCATCATTCTTCAAATACCACAACCATAATCAATTGTTCCCTTCAAATATCTAAATATCCTCTTCATAGCAATAACATGACTTTCCTTAGGATCATCTTGGAATCTTGCAACAAGACATATGACATTCATAATGTCAAGTCTAGTCTGAGTCAAACATAGAAGTCCACCACTATACGGGGTCTAACTAGCCTTTTGAGATTCATCATTTTTTTTTATCTTGCATCCAGTTATCTTAGTAGTTCCAACAGGTTTGGAATCATCTAACCCAAACTTCTTCATTAATTTTCTCACATACTTTGATTGAGATATGAAAATCCCTCTATTAGTCTGTGTAATTTACAATCCCAGAAAGAATTTCATCTCACCTATCATACACATCTCAAACTCTTTTTGCATATAATCAACAAACTTCTTACTCAAATTGTCATCTCCTTCAAAAACAATGTCATCAACAAAGACTTAAACAATTAAAATATTAGATCATCATCAATCTTGAAGTTACTATCAGTAGTACCTTTACAAAATCCCAACTTCATCAAATACCTATCCAATCTGGCATACCGGGCTCTAGGGGCTTGTTTAATTCCATATAATGCCTTCTTCAATCTGTGTGTCGTGTCTCCTTCATTTATGAATGAAAATCCATCTAGTTTCTCAATGTAGACTACCTCTTCCAATTCACCATTCAAAAAGGCTAACTTCACATTCATTTGATATGCCTTTAATTTATTATGAGAAGCATATGCAAGAAATAATCTAACAACTTCAATTCTAGCTACTAGAGCAAAAGTCTCCTCAAAATCAATACCTTCCATTTGTGAATGTCCCTTACATACTAGTCTTGCTTTGTTTCTAACAACTTCTCCATCTTCATTTAGTTATTCTAGAACAAACATTTAGTACCAATTGCATTCTTGACTTTATGTCTCGAAACAAGTTCCCATGTATTGTTTTTCTTAATCTGATTTACCTCTTCCTCCATGGCTTTTACCTAATTTTCATTTTTACAAGCTTAAGCAACATCTTTAGGCTCAATTTTGGAAATCGGACATGTCTCTTCAACAGCAATTCTTCTCCTAGTCATCACACCTTTATTTTTATCACCAATAATCTAATTCTCTAAATTATTTAATCTTACATACTGATGAGGATGAAAAAGACTGAAAGGATGACCTTATCCAATCAACCTCCAAGGCTCCAAACTCAACCAAAACTCTATTACCTGAGGGTCCTACACAACACCAAGCCAAACAATGGTTCAGTGACACTTAGAAACACTTTGGGAGACCCAAAGGCTCTAGTATGTCCCCTCTCAAATTACCCAATACTCACAAGTTTGGTGTGACTATACACATCCTTGCATACATGAGAGGACTACTACTAGGCTTTATGGGTTTGAATGGCCTACTTGACCAATTCAACACAAATACACTTGGAGGTGTGTTCTCACAACATCTTAACACAAATGAAATAGTATTTCATGGTCTAGACTCTTTGTACCATCATTTTTCACTTACTTTCCTACAAATAGGACTAATTGCAATTAGGCCTCCATTTGAAGGAATCAGGTGATAACTTTTGGCACCTTGAGGATATAGGAAAAAAAATTATATTTTTTGGCACCCTTTTAGGATTAATCAACAATATCTCACTTTCAGGTTCCAGATCAACTCATAGATATCCCAACCTATACTACACCAACAGACCTAATATGGCTATTTGGCCTACTTGACTAGACATTTGCCACAAAAATTTTTGGTTCTCCTAATTAATTACCACCACTAACCATGAAATGTAATTTCAACCTCCAAAATAATCTACCACACTCAAACCCCTTTCCAGTGTTGTACCACTCAATTCATATGCATTGCACTCATCATAGAGATGCCAGACATAGGGTTAGTTCTCCATCCTCTCTGCCCTATTATGTCCTCATAATGGCTTTTGAAAATAGCATGATATAGTGGCCCATCATCTCCTATAATGTCAGAGTGTTCAATTAAGGATTGATAGGCCAAAATCCATTATTACAGTCAAATCGTAGGGGTTTGAGGGCTTTAGGCCACCAGGTAGAGATTTTCTTGTATAATAGGGCAGCGATCACTTCAAGACTTCACACCAAATGAATAAAAAAGGTAAAACAATCTTGTTTCAAAAGCTATATGATGAGCATTCTTGCCAATCCACTTTTAATATCAAATCAACATAAATTAGACAGTTTTGTGAGTTTTCCAAGAGTCTAGATGCTTGAATTACCTTCCCAAATCAACCAAGATACATCCTTTGGTGTTTGGGGCCTTTAAAGGTGTCTCCCCAAATTACCACAACCTCATCCAGTTATTTTTTCAAACTGAACTGACTGTTGGAGAATTACAACTCACAAACTGTTCAAAATTGTCATTACAACTTATTGCCAATATGACAATTTTCGCATTGTACAACCAACTTGGACTCCCGGATATCATAGTCCCTCAAATTTATTACTTTTTATTCTAAAACATCAAAAATAATTCAAATGTACCTTTGGCCACTTGATCCCTCAATTTAGACCATTGTGACCCTTATTGACTCAATTTTCCCTATAAGACCTCAAGTGACAATTTGACCCATAAATGGACAAACTTGTCACACACCTAATACATTTAATTACAAAAAGGACCCATAGGGTCTTATTACATTAATTTTAGACTAATATAACTTCATCTTTTTTATGGTTCATTCCTTCTTAGGTGGTACTCCTGCACCATACTCCCTAGGTGAATTTTGTCTGAAGTCCTCTTAGAGACTAACTGTTGCAATTCACCACCTTTCTTTTTGATGTCTTCCTCTAGAATCCATATAGCTTCTAAATTAGAAAGGCCTTTTCATTTAACCAAGCTCTCAAAATAGGTTGTGTGCCTTGTCTTCTTGGCTTCCTTGCTATATAAAATGCAATCCATCTTAGGTGGCTCCTTAGGTGGTAAGTGTTTGATCCATTCTTCATCTTCCTGAATAGATTCACCAGCACTTTCTCCTACAGTAGGACTCCTATATAATGTTATATTAGAAACATTAAATATAGGTGAAATAGAAATGTCATCAGGGAGTTCAATTTTTTAGGCATTAAGACCATATTTCTCCAAACTTTTACAAGGTCCAATCCTTCTCATCATCAACTTGCTATGGCTTCCCTTTTCCCAACTTGTCCTTGCTAAAATGAACCATGACCATGTCACCTACTTGGTACTACACATCTCTCCACCTTTGATCCACTCTTGCCTTAATCTTTTGACTATTATGTTGTAAGGTATATTTGACTTGTTGATGCACCTCTTTCATAGCATCTGCAAATTCATCAACATCTCCATTTCTCTTGTCCAATCCTTGAACATCTCTCAATTCAAAAACTCATCTTGGATGACTACCATACACAATCTCAAAAGGACTCAGACCTATACTTTTGTTTATTGAATCATTATAGGCATACTCTGGCTGAGGTATCACCACATCCCAACTACTTCCATGCTCTCTTGTCAAACATCTAAGAAGATTTCCCAATGACCTATTCACAACCTCAATTTGGCCATCAGTCTAAGGGTGATAAGTTGAACTAAAGGACAAATTTTAACCCAATCTCTTCCACAAGGTTCTCTAAAAATTCCCTACAAATTTTGTTGTCCCTATTAGACACATTACTCAGAGCTAACCCATGGATCCGGCTAATTTCTTTGAAGAACAAGCCTACAATGTAGCTAGCATCATTGGTGGTTGTACAAGGTATAAAGTGAGCCATCTTGTTGAACCTCTCTACCACAACAAACACACTTTCATGACCTGTCTTTGTCTTGGGTAATCTCATCACAAAGTCCATACTCAAACTTTCCCAAGGTCTACTTGGTATAGGAAAAGGTTGGTACAACCTTGCATTGGTTGAGACCCCCTTTTCTTTTTGACACACAGTACAACTCTCAACAAGATTTTTGATATCAGTTTGCATCCTTGGCCAAAATTAAAATCTCCTAACTAGGTCCAAGTTCTTATTGAACCCAAAATGACCTCCTAAACTACCACTATTCTTCTCCTTCACCACATTATCCCTCATTGAACACCTAGGGATACATAATTGGCACCCCTTGAACAAAATACCATCCTACAAGGTGTATTCTAAAAAATATCCATGAAAAGAATTTGCAAACTCACTACATACCTTATGTATTTCCTTGAAATATTGGTCCTCTTCATACAATCCCTTGAGTGCCTCAACACCCATACTCTACAACTACACTTCTTGCAATGTTAACACCCTCCTACTTAGAGCATCTGCAACCTTATTGGATACCCCTTTCTTGTGCTTGATGATGAAGGTGTATGCTTCAAGACTTTCCACCCATTTCATATGCCTATGACTAAGCTTCTCCAATCCATTCAAAAAACTAAGAGCATGATTGTCAGTGTACATAAAAAATTCCTTAGGAAGAAAAGAATGCCTCCACTTTTCAGAGCTTGTACCATGCCATACAACTCTAAATTATAGGAGGAATACTTCCTCTTTGCTTCATTTAGTTTTTCACTGAAAAAGGCCACCAATCTTCCCTCTTGGCTTAATACTGCTCCTATAGCCAACCCACTTGCATCACATTCAATGGCAAAGACAATGCTAAAATCAGGCAATACTAAGCCTGGGTACTTCACAACTTTCTACTTTAAACACTCAAAACTCTTATCTGCTTCTTTGGTCCACACAAACTTCACCTTGCCAGCACCCTTGATGGTTTCTAACATAGGTGCACAAATATCATTGTAATTCCTAATGAATTTTCTATAAAATGTTGCCAAGCCATGAAAACTTCTTACCTCTCTTGCTGTCTTAGGTGTAGGCCAACTCAAAATAGCTTCTACCTTAGAAAGATCCATATTTAAGCCACCCTTAGAGATGACAAATCCCAAGTACACCAATTCTTGCTTCAAGAAGTCACACTTTTCCAAATTTATCAACTTCTGCTCCTATAGCCGCTTCAAGCTATCTCTAAATGCTCCAAGTGCTAATCCTTACTCTTACTGAACACCAATATATCATCGAGGTAGACTACCACAAACTTCCCTATAAAATCCTATAACACTTCATTCATTAGTATCATAAAAGTGCTAGGGGCATTTGAAAGACCAGAAGGCATCACAAGCCACTCATACAACCCTTCATTGGTTTTAAATGCAATCTTCCACTCATCCCCCTCTATTATCCTTATATGATGGTACCCACTCTTAAGGTCAATCATGGAGAAATAGGAAGCTCCCCCCAAACAATCCATGAGATCCTCTATCCTAGGAATAGGAAATCTATACCTAATGGTTATCCTATTGATAGCCCTAGAATTAGTACAAATCCTCTATTTCCCATCCTTCTTTGGGGCTAAAATAATAGGTATTGCACATGGGTTAAGGCTCTTCCTCATCAACCCTTTATCTAGGAGCTATTGTACCTGTAGTGCTATCTCTTCATTCTATTGTGGAGTCATTTTATATGCCTCCTTGTTAGGGAGTATTACCCCTAATATGAGGTCAATCTGATGGCTATTATCTCTAATAGGTGGCATGGAGTTAGGTATGTCTTCAGCAAGCACTCCTTTGTATCTCTCAAGCAGCTCCCTGACCTCCTTAGGTCCTACCTCACTCACACCCTTCTTCTTTTCCTCCTTGGGTTTTACAATCAAAGAAAAACCTACTCAACCTTCCTCCTTTAGTGTATCTAGGAACTCTTTCTCCCCCACCATCATCACACTATATCCTACATGTTGTGGGTCCCCTTCTACCACTAACTGTATCCTAAAGGTCACACCATCCTTTTGGAAAGTGTAAGCATTCTTTTCTCCATCATGATGATCCTTTCTCTCAAAATACCATGGTCTACCAAGAAAAATATGGCAACCATCCACTGGAAGGATGTCACACAAGATTTTATCCTTATACCCCTCAATACTGAACTCTACCCATGCTTGTTCATTGATGAGTATGTGTTGCCCCTTGTTCAACCAGCTGACCCTATATGGACAACTATGGGGTATCCTCTCCGAGTTCGACTTGTTTACTACTTCCAAAGATATAATGTTATCAATAGACTCTGAATCTATGACAACTTTACAAAACTTACCTTGAATCTTAGAGTTGACTCTTAACAAATCCTTTCTTTGTGGCGGCTCATTCTTCATTGGTTCCTTGAGAAGTTTCCTCTTGATCATCACGTTCTCTTTCATCTCTGATGTCAAATTCACTTTAGGAGATGTCACACTCCTTACATCTTCTTGAGTCAAAGTGGCTCTCCTCTGACCACCATGCGAAGTTGAGGCCTTCTCTGGACACTTGTAAACCAAGCTCCCCATCTTATTGCAATTATAGAATCTCATATTCAAGAAATTAGATCCTATCCCTGATCCATTTGTCCCACCTCTTCCATTAGGTATTCTCCCACAGTAGCCTCCTCTTCTACTTGAGTCCCCAACTTTCTCTCCCTAGATAGAGTCACCACTAGACCTTTGGTTAGGACTTCTTCCTCCAAAATTGCCTCTAGCTCTAAAACTTCTCCCTCCTTTACCTTTGTTACCTTGCTCACTTCTTTTCTTTAGTTTTTATTCTACCCTTAGGGCCATTTGAAAACACTTGTTCATTGTCTCTAGTGCCAAGATGCTAATCTCATCTTGGATATTCATTCTTAGGTCGTTCAAGTACCTGGCCACTTTCTCTGATTCCTCTTCTTGTCTCTTTTATCTGAGACCGAGTTTATGAAACTCCTTTGTATATGCATTCACATCAAGGTCTCTATGTTTGAGGTTCTACAAATTTTTATACATCTGCACTTCATAGTCAATGGGCATGAATTGTGCCTTGAATTTATCCTTCACCCTTTCCCAAGAGGTTATCATACTCTTCCCCTCCTTAACTCTCTCCCCTTGTACATAGTTCCACCATGTAAGAGTAGACCCATTCAACCTTGATTTTTCCAACTTGACCCTTTTGTCTTTAGGGATTTATTTGTACTCAAAATGATTGGTCGATGCCTCAATCTAGTCTATCACCTCTTTTTCTTCCATGCTTCCACTAATATAGGCAACCCATCTATGGTGTCCCTATTGACTGACTTCAAGGCATCCACAAATGCCTTTTGATCTGCGGGTATCTCCTCTACTCGCTTAGGCACTTCCCCATCTTATTTATGCCCTTCTTCATTAGTTTCACTTCCATATTCCTTATCCTTACCCTTAGTCTTTTTCAATTCTTCAAGCTTGGACTCAAGCATCTCTTCAATCAGCTTCTTCACTGCATCTTATGACATACTCTTAGGAGGCATCTTGTCAGCCCCTATTTCAATCTATTCCTCTGACATACACTAAGACCACACCACCCAAGTGATCTTCAAAATCTGGATCTAATACCAATATGATGAGGAAATGGACTGAAAGGATGACCTTAGCCAATAAACCTCCAAGGCTCCAAACGTACTCAACCAAAACCCTATTAACTGAGGGTCTTACAGAACACCAAGTCAAACAATGGTTCAATGACACTTAGAAACACTTTGGGAGACTCAAATTCTCCAATATGTTCCCTCTCAAAACTATTAAATATTTGAAAGTCTTGTGTGACTATACACACCCTTGCATACATGAGAGGGCTACTACTAGGCTTTAGGGGTTTGAATGGCCCACTTGACCAATTCAACACAACTACCTTGGAGGGGTGTTCTCACAACATCTTAACACAAATTAAATAGGATTTCATGGTCTATAATCTTTGTACCATCAGTTTTGACTTGCCCACAAACAGACCTAATTGCAATTAGGCCTCCATTTGAAGGAATCGGGTGATAACTTTTGGTACCCTAAGGATATAGGAAATTTTTTTATATTATTTGACACCCTTTTGGGAGTACTCAATAATAACTCACTTTTAGGTTCTAGATCAACTTGCAGATATCCCAACCTATACTGCACCAACAGACCTAATAGGGTTGTTAGGCCTACTTGATTGGACACTTGCCACAAACTTTTTTGGTTCTCCTAATTGATGACCACCATTGACCATGAAATGTTATGTCAACCTCCAAAATACTCTTCTACCACACACAAACCCTTTCTAGTGCTCTACCACTCAATTCATATGCACTGCACTCATCAAACCAGCCTGTCACATAGAGATGCCAAACCTAGGGTTAGTTCTCCATCCTCTTCGCCATGTTGTGTCTTCTTAATGGATTTTTAAAATGACATATGATACAGTGTCCTATCATCTAATATAATGGAAAAGTTTTCAATTAAGGATTGATAGGCCAAAATCCATTATTACAGTCAAACCCTAGGGGTTTGAGGGTTTTAGGCCAGTCGGTAGAGATTTGCTTGTAGAATGGGACAACGATTAGTTAAAGACTTCAAACCAAATGAAAACAAAGGTAAAACAATCTATTTTCAAAACCTATATGATGACAATTCATGTCAATCTACTTTCAATATGAAATCAACAAAAATTAGACGGTTTTTTGAGTTTTCCAACAGTTTGGATGCTTCAATTACCTTCGCAAATCAACCAACATACATAATTTGGTGTTTGGGGCCTTTAAATTCATTTCCCAAAATAACCACAACCTCCTCCAACTGGTTTTTCAAACTGAACTAATCATTGGATAATTACAACTCACAAAAAGTGCAAAATTATCATTACAACAAATTGACAATATGACATTTTTTGCATTGTTCAACCAACTTAGACTCCTAGCTATCATAGTCCCTCAAAATGATTAGATTCTTTTTTAAACATAAAAAATAAGTCAAATAGAACTTTGGCCACTTGATCCCTTAATTTAGACCATTGTGACCCTTATTGACTCAATTTTCCCTATAAGACCCTAAGTGACAATATTACCCATGCATGGACAAACTTGACACACTCCTAAGACATTGAATTACAAAAAAGACCCATAGGGCCCCATTACATTAATTTTAGACTAATACAAGATCATCTTGTCTATGGTTCTTTCCTTCATAAGTGGTGCTCCTACACCACATACCTAGGGGTCTTTTGAATGTTCTGGTTTTCAGTCTCTTGAACTTCTTCACTGCCAATAGCATCTAGGTTTATTGAATCTTTTGGATTACTCCATTTCATTCTTAGAGTCTGCACTTGCTTTTAAGTAACATCTTGATCTTCAGATTCATATCTGGATGTTGTGATTTGCTTCTCACGACACTCATCAACCTTTGCATTCGCACTTTCCATTATTTTTCTTAATCTTTTGTTGTAACACCGATAGGCCTTGCTCTTATCCCAAAAATATTCCTTCATCACATCTTGCATCAAATTTTCCTATATCCTCATCTCTTTTGATATACTATTTGCTTCCAAAGATTCTGAAATATATAACTGTAGGAAAATGACCAAATCATAATTCATAAGGGGTCTTACCAGAATCACCTTTTATATGCACCTGGTTGAATGTGTACATGGTAGTGCTAGCAGCATCCAAGATAGTTTTGTACTTCATTTCAACAACTCCATTCTGTTAAGGGGTTTGTGGAGGAGATAACTGTCTCCTGATTCCATGGTCTTCACAAAATGAATTAAACTCATTGGAAGTGAATTCTCATCCTCTATCAGATCTTAGACACTTCAGCTTCAATTCTATCTTTGTCTCTACTTTATCTTTGAATATTTTGAATTTCTCCATTGCTTCAGATTTCTCCCTTACAAAAGTGAACCACATCATCCTAGAATAGTAATCAATCAACAATATAAAGTGTATGTTACCCTACAAGATTCTCACCTTAGAAGGTTCACATAAATATTGTATGTTTTCTCTTGAATGAAATTCTTATTTGCTTTCCCATTTGACATTCTTTACCCACCAGATTAGTATGCTTCACTAACTTAGGCAGATATCTAACAACTTGGGTAGAACTTATCTTAATCATGCATTCAAAATTAACATAACACATCCTTCTATGTCATAGCCAAATTTCATCAATCTGAGCAATTAAGTAAATTTTCTCACCAGCATTCAGATGAAAGATATTACCTTATTGTAAGTTCCTGATGCAATTTCTATACCAGAGCTATTCAAGATCTTACATTTCTCATTCTTGAATTGTAAATCATATTCATTATCAACCATCTATCCAACATTCAAAATATTATGCTTCAAACCTTCAACATATAAAACATCATCAGTATTATGCTTACCATCAAGAGAAATAAAACCTCTACCACATATTAAACACAAGTTTTGTTGTCTCCAAATCTTACTACACCACCATCATACTCCTCCATATTCACAAATTTACCTTTATCACTTGTCATGTGAAGTGAACAACCACTGTCAATCACCCATTCATCTTTCTCTTCAATCTTAGCAGTTAGGGATTTTTGTTCAATAATGTAGCTTGTAGAATCAACATGTACTAGATCATCTTCCTTGATAGCAATGAACAAAAATTCATCTTTTGAATTCCCTTTCTCAGACTCATCATTTGTCACACCTTCATCAGTAGCATAATAACATTTCTTCTGATATCTATACTTGCTATTTGGCTTGTAAGGCTTATCATACTTTAACACTCTTTCTGCTCTTTTAGGACATGTAGAAGCAAAATGTCCTATCTTATTGCATGAAAAATATTTCGAAGGTAACTTCTCTTCATACTTATCATCTCCCTTAGGCAATATTCTCACAATAAGTGCTTCAAGATCTTACAATTCTCTTTCATGTTCTTCTATCTCTCTCATTTCCCTTTCATATCTGGAAAGTCTAGCTGAACTATCTCTCGAATCATACTTCTTCTTCCCATATATAATAGCTTTAAATGCAGTCTCAGCTTTTCTATGTGATTCACCAAGTTTTCTCAATTCAAAAGAAGCAAGCTTACCAGCCAACATATCTCTTATCACAGTTGTCATAGTCAGGATATCATTAATATCAACAGCTGTGTTTGTAAGTAGGAGGCAATGATCTCAACACCTTAGCTATAATCTCATCTTATTCAAGGACTCCACCAATACATCTGATGTTTAGTACAAGATCATTCACTTTAGCCATAAAGGATGAAATATTCTTGTGTAGGGGAAAAAGCGAGACTAGGTTAACATGCCCTAATCCTACCTTTTGACACACATTACGGAATACGAAAGAGCCTAGACGTATCACACAATTGGCTACTTCTTTTTGTGAAAGAGAGAGCCACGGGCTACCTATTAGGATTTCTATTCCTTTGTTGTAATCGAAAGATAAAATGATGCAAGTTCAAGTCCTAATCCCAAAATGCATGTACAAACGAATAACAAGATTGCAGAATTGAGATTAAACAATGAACAGCTGTAAATACAAGGATGAAATAAGAATGCAGATGCGTACCCAGAGTCAAAATCAGATTGAAAGTGTTCGGGACGGGGGCGTGGGTGCCACTGTCCTGATACAGTGCCGGAAACTGCACCTGAAACTGTTGTTTTGCACTCTGGAAAACTGCCAGAAATGTCAAAAAATGTTGTCTGTCAGGAGGACCAGGGCACCCAGTGCCTCTGTCCCAGGGACCAGGGCACCTAGCGCCTCTGTCTTGGTAGGACTAGGGTGCCCAGCACCCCTGTCCAGGTCTTTTGCTCTGCAATTTGATGTGGAGTGCTGTCTCGACCTGCTTTTCCCGGATCTGTCTCCTGCGGCGTCGTCCGAGTCCCGAAACCTATACTTATATCTGAAAAGGGTATGTGGGCGGCTATATAGGGTTTTGCCTTAGTCAAACCCCCGCTTTGGTGATTTCCACCTCCATGAATAGCCAAGTTGTAAAATGTATTGTGTGTGCAGATCTTGTGTGTGTGCAAGATCCTAAAATGCAAGAAAGCAAACTAGAGCAACCTAGAAAGTAAACCCTAATTGCTTGTAAATGATAATGTAAATGCTCTAAATCAAGATGCAAAGTGATCTAAAGCATGAATAAATGATATATTGAAGCTTATGCAAAGACATGAAAACAACATGAAATCATACCCAACCCTCAAGGGAGGGGTACAAGCCAATCTTCAGTCGGTAATCTCCTATTGTTCTTCAATGCCTTCCAAGCCCTAAGTGGATGAATGAATTTGATAAGTGCTTGATAGAGGGATGTTGAATTTTGTTGAAGTCTTCCAAGATCTGCTCTTTCGCTACATATGAGGTTCCTGAAAACCAAAATCCGGATCCTTTCAAATGAAGAAAGAGAGCTCTTATGTATGAAACCCTAGGTCGTAATTTTATCTTTTGGCCGACCTAGAGATTGAATATCCCACCAATTTCTTGGGGTTAAGCTTTATTTTATGATTGGATCGCGCTCCTAAAATTTTGGGAAAAATGTCCGAGACCATGTGCACTCCGGGCGCCACGGTCCCGACAACTTTTCACCAAATTTTCAGGGTCGTCAGATATGATGATTTTAGAGAGAATCCCAAAGTTACAGGTGATTTCGAGATGTTTTCACCCCCGAAACCAAGCCCCCAAGTTCAAAATAGGACTTAATTAGGGTTTTTGATTGAATGATGTATTGGAGGAATAAAATGAAAAGGGCACACTTTAACGAAAGGGCCCAACTTTATGATATGGAAGATGATGAAATAGAACCTTAGACCTAATTAATTTAATTAATTAAGTGCTAAAGGGGAAATGTAATGCAAAATGCAAAATGCGCCAAGGCGGGTGCTAAACTAGGTGTGAAATTGTACCACCCTAGCAAGTGCGTACAATTTACGACGCTACAATTCTCATCTTATCCCATTCTCATCAACTTATACTTTCCTTTCAAGGTCTGCAATTTAGCACCTTTCACATGTTTATCTTCTTCATACAAGGTTTCTAGCTTCTCCCAAATCTAATGAGCAGTCTACGATCCCATCACATTAGTCATTTCTTTAGTCATTTCTGCATCAATTATGACACTCAACAATGCTTCTATAGCTCTTATATTATATTTAGCATCCTTGATATCAAATGTAGTAAGATGACCATTCTAAGAAACATTGTAGACATTCTTTGTGATCTTCCAATAATCTTCTCCAAGACATTCAAGTGATAGAAGAACCAATCATCCATTGGATCACATAACTCGATCAGATCACATTTTGGAATACTGAAACTCATATTGAATTAACTAGATATAAGTATCTCACAACCCATTAATCCCCATCAGCACATCTATATCCAAACCAACTCTCTACAACATCAGAGCACAAAAACACAAGAATATGTTGACATCAATGACAATAACACACTCCAACAACTCTAATATCCAACACCCCCCTTAAGGATTACACAATAATACTTGCTAATTACATTATATGAATACATATTTTTTATAAGATCTTCTCTTGAAGAAGAAAATCCTGAACCAAGTGGGGCTCCATCAAGTTGTCTCTTGAACCTCGAAAACATGTAGCTTCGAGCTATGTTCTTAAGATCTCGGTTTCGAACTCTCAAATCATAGTCTTGAATTATTCAACAATGATCCCTAATAGATACGACATAGCTCTATCATTATCTAATCATCATGAAAGTGTATAATTCTCAAGCATATACTCTAAAGGTTGCTTGACAATAATCCATATTGAGCTCAATACCAAATCTCAAACCTAGCTCCAAAATATAACCTTCATAACTTTTGTATTCTTCAAATATTTTATCATCAAAATGAAGAACTAAAAGAAAGAAATACTAAAACTGAAAATTCTTCTCAAGAAAAAACATCATCTCAAAGCGAGAAGCTAACTTGAGATCATGAAAATTCCTCCATCCTCTAATACAGCTAGCCTTCAAAATTAACATGTTATAGTTTATCCATGTCATAGCTTTGATGAATCTTTGGAGGTGTTGTCAAGTGTTACATATAAAGCTTCAATTGTGATGGTTTCAAAGAGACTTCTAATAGGATTATTTCTATTGTATTGACCCTTCATATAGACAAAGAGAAATGTAACCATTAATGAATTCTTCGGAATGAGTATGAACATATAAGGTATTAATGGAACCAAACTTTCAATCATATAAACTTGAGCTATAGTAAATGCACTTTGTGGTTCCATCTTTAAGTCTAGCTTCTCGAAAACTAATTTAAATTCCATCATAAATGCACTCTTTTGAGCACTAGTTGTAAAAAGATAGATTTCATGATTGACACATCTCAAGGGAGATATATCAAAAACAATACTTGGAGAATCATTTCTAGTTGCATCATAAATTAATTGTACTATATTTTCATTAATAAATAGATGAATAATTTCCAATAGCATTCTTAACTATACTAGATACCCATATTCTTTCCAATGAGGATTTAGGTTTTTGAACTAGAGAAATAAAATGGACAACCACCAAATAGTGCCTCCACAGGAAACAAATGTATTATTTCTGCCTTTTAATTTGAGGAATATGAAATATCCTATCTCATCAGTTGTCACACCCTTTTCTCAGTCTATAACTACCTTCTTCCCCCTTCACATGAAATCTGAATGCTTTTTTTTCTCCAAGGAATTTACGGTAGTGACACTATTTACAAATCTTCATTCATGCAGTGTTGTCTTTATCAAAAATCCAAGGATCTCATGATAGGGAAACTATTTTATATATGCATGGTTCATATCAACTAGAGAAGAGTTATTTTCACATACTTGGTCTATGATTCCACTAATACATGTACATTGGAAATAGTAGTGCTCCAATATTCAACAAAAAATAAAAGGTAAATGTTCTTTTTCCCTCAATATTCATGAAAACTTTTTTTATAGCTTTTTTGAGAGTCTTCAATGTCATTCATGCTGATAGACACCATCACTCAATAGTTTAGAATGTCATTCAATGGAAGATCCATGTTTTGCTTTTGATCTTCAGTCAAGATCGGGCTAACAATGATGTTCATATTCATATCGGACAAAATGGGCAGATTGTGAGGATCATGAATTTCTATCGCTCTCTCTCAACACAACCCTTCACATATTAGAAACTACTTGTGTTACTATGCTTTACATCTCTATCCTCTTCTTGCATTTTAAAAATTCATCATTGCATCACTATGCATTGCAAAAAATAAGAAAACACCTTAAAAAATATTTCATCACCTATCTACTCATGCACCATATTTGTTTTTCTAAGCCCACAACTTCAATCATAGGCAAACATGAAATGATAACACTCAGATACCAAATGATAGTGAGTGGTAGAACAAACTTAATTGACCTTATTTAATAGAGGTGAGCATGTACACATATATGAGATTGCAAAGTCGTTAATGGTGTTAATGGTTGCAATAACCAATGGTGGTTAACGGGTGCAATAATTGCTAACTATGAATGTAACAGAACATTACACAGTTATTACATAGTTATGCCAACACATACTTGTGGGTAGGTTTCGCTCATTTATCCTATCCTATCATACCCCTATAATACCCTCCATTATCCTATTGTACCTCATATCCATATTCCTTTTTCCACCTTTGATCTTGGCAAGGCTAAGGATCTTCATGAACATCATGCATCCTATTCACAACTTTTTATCTATCAAAACTTTTTGTCTTTATCCATTGTCTTATTATAACCTTTCAGTCATATTCCTTGGCTTAATGCAACCTTATATCACTATCTCTTAGCCATAATCACAACTTTCCATCCATATTCCTTATACTCTCAATTCTTGATCTTTCTTGTTCTGGGTATGTGCAGGATCATGGTGGGCATATAGGCCCTTAAGTGGCAATGAAAGTCAGAAAACAGAGCTAGGCAACTTGACGTAAAAATTTGAATAAGTTACCAAAATTATTTCAAAAATGTAAGAATAGAATCTGTAGCAAATTGAATGTAGTTTCTAAGCTACTAGTTGTTTTATGAAAAAAAATTATTTGATGAAAATTTGAAATTTCAATGCAATAGTACTCAAATTTCAGGAAAAAGACAAGAAGTGGGTATTTGTCGTACCACCATTTTCACAATCAAATTATAATATTTTTTTAATAAGATTTTAGATATAAGGAGAAAACTCATGTATGAATGGGTGATCCGAATTATGGATTTGGATGACAACACCTAAGTGAGAACCTGTGGTATTGTGAATTTGTTTACACAAACAAGGTAAACACAGAATTGGAGCAAGCCAAAAAGTGATCCATTCAATTTGAAAATCCAACATCTAGCAGTTCATGAGATTCCAAGGGTCACCAAAACCCCTTGAGAATCGAAACTCAACAGTCATATTTGTTTATTGCATAATAAAACCCAAAACTATGAAATTTTCAAACAACTATATCAAAATTTGTCCTAACTTTGACTAGACATAACTTTCTACCCAGGACTCGAAATTGTAAGCCATTTAACTCATTGGAAAGGTCTCCATGAGTTGAAATCAGAGTCCTCAAAGAAAATTCTTAAGAAAACATTCTAAAGGACAGGCCAAAGTTTCAAGGGCTGCAAATTCCTCGAAGGCCTTCAAAAAACCCAATTACTACAAGTAGAAAAACTAGAAAAAATATGAATTTTTTTTTTTTAATAATTCAAATATGCTTCTGATCATCACTTCCCCCTTGAAAAGAAATGGTCCCCATTGCATCAACACTCTAAATGAGATGAGGAAAATGGAGCTGAAGCTACACCTTGGTAAACTGCTTTCCTTGAGCAATTTTCCCTGCTCGAACCACTTTGTACAGATAGATCTATTGTTGTAGCTATTGTTGCATATCTTGTTCATGACTTTATTTTGTGCAGGATTTTTCCACATTAGGTTCTTCTTTGTCCTCATGTGTCTCCATCATTAAACTTTTTATGGTTCTGCAATCTTTTGTATTATGAGAGGGACTTTTATTGAATTTACACCACATGCCATTCTCTTGTGCCTTCTTCATACCCCATGCCTTTTTCAATGGTGAATTGGGAGAAGATTCCTTGGAGGTTTATTTCCATGTAGTTTTGCCACCATCACCCTTCCTTTCTTTTTGAATTTCTCCTTAATTTTTGTAGCAAATTTATAAGCACTAGGTAAAGTCTCTATGTTTTGGAATTCCCTTTTAGTTTGGATATACCTATGGAGCCCACTTTGATATTTCAGAACTTGTTTCTTCTCACAATCTTTGATGCCAAGCTTTGCTACTAAAGCATGAAAAATATTAGTATATTCCTGAACAGTTTGGTCATTTTTCTGACGAAGCAATTGACACTGCATATATTTTTATTCATATGTATCTATAGGAAAATAATCTTCATTTACGTGCTCCATGAATTCTCCCCATGCGGGTTTTTAATAAAAATAAAAAGTACTGGCAGTTTCTTCTGTCTTGGATGCTAACTTTGCTTCCCACAAATTTTTCACATGATTTTCAACTTTGAGAAGAGTGAAAGTTATTTTCTCTTCATCTGAGAACTGGTTGACAGAGAAATACCTTTCTTGTTTTGAAACACAATCATCAACAACATCCGCATCAATATTTCCTTGAAACATGGGTATATTGAAATTCACTTGCACTTTGAATGATGTATACCTCGTGAATGGTGGGTTTGCTTGTGACCCATGACTTTCCAGCATTTGCTTAAACTGATCGATCATTTCTTCACGTTTTTTTTTTAATGTGTCTATAGCCAACAATTTAATGTCATCGTCATTTTGCAACTTAGCATTTTGTGATTGTGTGCATCTAAAAGGAAGGTAGTCTGAAGGATCTCTTGTTTCCAACCCCAATCTTTGATATGTTGATCGCATGTGATATGACATACAGGAGTGAACATTCTCTAATACCACTAATCCGAATTATGGATTCGGATGAAAACCCCTTGAGAATCGAAACTCAACAATCATATTTGTTTATTACATAATAAAACCAAAAACTATGACATTTTCAAAAAAACTATATCAAAATTTGTCCTAACTTTGACTAGACATAACTTTCTACTCAGGACTCAAAATTGTGAGCCGTTTAACTCATTGGAAAGGTCTCCAAGAGTTGAAGGCAAAGTCCTAAAACAACGTGCCTATGGCAACGTTCTAAAGGACATGCCAAAGTTTCAAGAGCTCAAAATGCCCCGAAGGCCTTCAAAAAACCCAATTACTAACAAGTAGAAAAACTAGAAAAAATATAAAAACATTTTTTTCAATAATTCAAATTTTCTTTTGATCAATGTGACACATATTTTTTGTTTTTTTATGAAATAAATAATTAATTATAATTTTATTACCACAAATTTTTAAAAATATAAAAAACTCGTATTTGTGACCACCATAACTTGGTCAAAACTCTATGAAATTCTATTTTTTTATTTTTAATCCTATAGTATATGAAGCATGTAATGTGACACATGTTTCAAATTAAAAAAATGTGATACGATTTGAAAGTTAAAGATATTTTTCAATCAGTCTATCAATCAAAACTTTAGTCAGAATATCGCCAATTTTTTGCCCCTCATGATCTAACACATACCCTCCTATCGTCATCTAGTCCAAGTCCATCTCTTGATCTTCATCAAACTAAGGACAAATAGAAAATTAAATGTAAATCCTCTTGACCTGTCCATTCCAATTAACCATTTTGTTGTCACTTTACCTGGCTATATCCACATAACATTTCAATACACCACGTTATGGCCTTACATTTCTATTCCTAATCTCTTAGCTTGGATAAACATGTTATCCCATGTCACAAGATAGTCATTGGGAGCCAACTCCATTCCAATTCCATAAATAATTTGCCTTTATCTTTTCCCTGTCTATTTCCATCATGTCAGTTATTTCAACCATTCATAATGTTCCTTGCCTTGCTAGACACTAGGGACAAATTCTTAAACATGTTGGGTAGATGGAATCCCTCTTGAGAATGGATTTGAAGAAACAACTTATAAATATTTTAATATCCTAATAAAATCCTAAAATATTTTAATGTCTTTGAAACCAAATTGTGTCCTATCTTAGATGGTGTATTGCATTCCTTGAAACTAGACAGTATGATTGTCTTATTATCAAACAATTTACATTATCGGTTTTAACAATAAGATCAGAATGATTGTTTGACTTGTTTGGATTTTTGGATCTTACCTTTCATTGATTTATCTTCAATCATGTTCCTATGTTGCTCGATGATGTCACCTAGTGATTTAGAGTGGCCAGGATGGTTCATGACCTTTTTTGTTTTTTCTTCTATTTGTGGGATGATTCATAACATTTTGGGGCAAGTATGTCTTGGATGTTTGTGTTGTCACGATCATATTATGGTTGTCACACATACCTTAACCTTTAAGAGACACAATGTCTTAGGATGGTTGAAATATTCCTTGTCTACAATGTGTCTATTTTATGTAAAAGGGACTATATTATTGCCCTAACTTCCTGTGTCACAGAGTGTTGCATCCATTTTGCCACATTAAATAAAGGCTCTACAATAAAGTGCATTTGTGAGAGTAAGGTTTCTTCACCACTAATTATTCTTCATCTAATTTCTTCTTACTAACATTTCCTCTATTAGTTCTTGCAATCCTCTTGGTCTAATCCTGGCATTATTTTCGACAAATTGGCCAATTTTCTAAATTTTTTGCCTAATTCTCGAGGGAGAACCCTTGTAACCCATCATTGCTAGGGAAATGTTTAATGCAATTTTTCTTGATTATTCATTGAAACAATGCTCAGAATTGCATTGTCTGAAAGAGAGGGAAAATGTAGGAATCTAAAAATGGTCAATGCCCACATCACTCCATATTAACATGTCTGCATTACCTTCTTTTAGGGTTTTTGCATTTCCTAATACTTCTTCTATGTTACATATTTGATCTTTATCAGTTGTCAACATTGTGTCATTCTTCTGTATTCTTTTCCTATTCGATCTCATTTTCTCAAATTTGAATTAAAGGTCTTCTCAATGTCAATCTCAATTATCATTTAATGATCATGATCAACTTTTAACATTAATCAAATATCATTTTAACCCTAATTGATGTCAATTAGGGTTGTTTTCAATTATTTTCAATATCAATATTGACAATTATCATTTAATGATCATGATCAACTTTTAACATTAATCAAATATCATTTTAACCCCAACTGATGTCAATTAGGGTTGTTTTCAATTATTTTCAATATCAATCTCATTTCAATGAATTATCAATGAATTAGATCATCATTTGTGTCATTTGCAATCATTATCAATTTCTATCAATCTTGATGGATTCATCATCAATCCCTATCAATTATCAATCATCAATTATCATTATCAATTTGGTTAATTTTCAGTCCTTATAAATCATTTTGTTGATCATGTTCATCGTCATAATTGTTAATCATGTCAATCCTATCATGGCATCATTTAACATACTCCATTTACCATTCTACTTAGGGTTTAATAATTCTTTAATTATTTCTCCCTTTTATCCCTTTTCTTATCTAGGGTTTAATATTTTTTCACTTATTTATCCCTTTATCCTAACTAATTTTTTTTTGGATTTATGAATTAGTTCATTATCCTGATTCCCTTTTTCACTATTTTTTAATTAAATATTTATTATTTAGTTGCCTAATTATGAGATTTGTAGGAGAAATTAATACATAAATAATTATTAATTTATCACCCACTTCTCCTCCTTATTAGGTCCCATTCCTCTTTTTAGCTTCCCTCTTCTTTTCTAGCCTTCCACTTTTCTCATTTCCGAATAACAAATTGCCCTCCACAATTCACTCATTTTGTCATATTTGTCGTGTGTGCCACATGGCATCTTTTCCCACTAATTGTGCTTCATCTTTCCCCTATGAATTTATCCTTCCCTTCCATCAATTTGAAGTGGCTATTTTCACTCCATTGATTTCTCAATCAATTAATATGATTTGTGCTAGAAGACATCAATTCTTAGCCATTGATTTGAATTGATCTCAACCGTTTAATTTTTCACATTCAAGTCTATAAATTAGATTCAATTTCAGTCATTTTAACAACCACATTTGAAGTAGAATCATGCTGCTCAAATTCTTCAAATTTAACCACACTTCTAGTATCCTTATCATCACTTTGCTTTCAATTTATTAGCACTTGTTGATTGAGAGCCACATTTGCCCCATTTGAAGGAGAAAGAAGAACAATCGAGCCATGTAAAAGACATGAATTGTGCTATGGTTTGCATGGTTTATTATTTCATTTTGTCTTTGCATCTTGATTGATTGGGTTGTTTCATGATTTGTTGTTTTGTGGTTGCAACTTGTTTTTTTTTCATGAATTATGCTTTTCTCAATCCTAACCATTCACAAACATCTCCATCGTTTTTGTGTTTGGAATACTTCATAATCAATAAGGAAATGATTCTTTTTGTTGTTGTTGTTGTTGTTGTTGTTGTGGATTAATTCTCAAATATTTCCCACTTAATTCCATGCAAAAATACTTAATTCATTGTTTAGTTGGTGAGAATACAAGGCAGTAGGATTTCATTTCACACAAGATAATTTCTATTTTAATTCACACATCAATATGTCCATTTGTAAGTCTCCTTTGCATGTTGTTTTAGAAAGTAATCCCAAGGGGGTTGTTGATATATTATTGATCTTCCAAATGGGAAATGAGTTAGTCGAGATACTAGGGACTTTACAAGGCATGCACAAGAGGTACAACATCAAGTGAAGCAAAAATTGTTAGGTCCAACTAGGAAAGCTAATGTACTAAGAGGGGAGGGGTGAATCAGTACATCAAAACATTTCTTCAAAAACAATCTTACTGATAAACATAAACTATTTATAGTTGATCTCATAATATATAAAGTTAAAACATAATCATAGAAATAACATCCATACACTTTTCACTCCATAACACAAATATTTTGGTTACGTAGAAACTCTTTGTTAGAGAGAAAAACTGTGGTGGGGATGGCACCCACAACTTCACTACTGCAATAATAAGGTTGCTCGGTTAGAGCTACATGTTTAGCTATTTCTAATAGCTTACCCTATTAGGAGTATCAAGATCTTTATCTCTACCTTACTAAAGGATTTTACAAACACTTTTACAAAATGTTGTACCTGGTTAAAGGCTTTACAATTTATAGACTTTGTTAGAGTCTTTTACCCTGTTAAAGGTTTCTAACACAACTCAAAATAATTCAATCAAAATCTTTACAAAATATCTACAACTTTACATATGAAATGTAATAGCAGACTCTATGTGCTCAATATAAAATTACCATGCTCATAGCATACCTTGGTAATTGATAAATCAACTCCGTGACCTCTTCTGTATTCCCTATCCCTTAAGTTGTTTTCAGAAAAAACCTTCTCGGTGACCACTGAATATCTTTGTCACTCTTCATATCTTATCTTCTCTCATGATTTTCATTTTCAAATCATCAGTCTTCCCTCTCTATGTTAGATACTAAAATCACTCTAAATATATAGATCTCTGAGGTAGTGATCTTGTTCATACATCGATCATACAAACATGTTTTATCGAATGAATAAACATAGAAATTATTTCATTGGATAAACTTCCTCAAAATCATACAAAATCTTTATGTGCAATTCCCTATGTAATAACAGTTCCCTGTTCTCAAATCTTGTAACACGTTTCCACATATGTGTCCAGGTTCATTGAATCTGGTAACATGTTTCCACTTAGTTCAGATTGAATCAGTATACCTTCTTTGCTACTTGGTAGACATAGGAACTTTACTCGGTAGGCAGCTCGGTATTTCTCATCTTGGTGACTAGCCTTTCTTCTGTAACCGATAGCCTTAGTACTTACCGACTGGATATTTCGGTAGTATTAACCGAATAGAGTATATAGGATGACTTTGGTCATAAAACTAATGAAAACTTAGTAAATAGTAACAATCTCCACTTTTGACATTAGTTTGGTATGTTTGACAAAAATCCTTTCAAAGTCATAACACAAAATCTATATACTTACAAAATTTGACTGAAGTGACAGCATATACATTTGTTTAAATACATACTTCAAATACATACTCCCCTTATCAATATGTTGTACATAACTTGATTTGCATGCTCTTGATGTTCCATGCTCCCCCTGTTAATGATATTTGTACACTCGGTAGATAGTATAAATTTTGTACACTCAGATACTCTGTATACTCGATACACTCCCCCTTTTTGACAAACATCAAAACTAGTTACCATTAGGTGGGGGCAATAAGTCAAAAATAGATTTATACTTAGTACGAGCATCTTTGAGAGTGTTGGTAAGTGCATCCTTGACACTATCCATTAAAGAATTTTGAGCTGTAATATTAGCTAACAGTGAAATCAAACCATCTAAAGTGCTTCCCTCTGGTTGAGTGGATAATTGTGTAGCCCGGTTGATCTTCTCTTGAACGGATGATAAATGGGGAATAAATAATGTTTGAAGGGTCATAATATCCATCCTTATTTTGTGCTCTTCATTCTGAAGTTCTAACTGCTGAGCCATAAGAGTTTGTAGCTTTGTATAAAAATTTTGAATAGAATTTGGCTCAGTAGTCAGTTTATTTGAGAGATCGGTAATCTCTTTTTCAATGACTTTGGTCTTATGATTGATATCTTTAATAAAGAATGAAAATGTACATAACTTTTGGAATAAATAAATAATGTGCTTGAGTTGAGGGGACAACTCAGCAATGAATCCAACAAGCTTGACTTTACCAATAGCAATTGCTTTTTGCACTTCTTCAATCATCTTGGCAGTTAGCTCTTTGTCTTTTAATTTGCTAAGGTATTTTGATGCATCTACTCCTGATGCTTCTAATTGAGTGAGTAGTTCATCCAGTTGCATATGGATGGCAGCATCTTTATTCACGGTAGCTTCAGGTAGCATGTCTGTCAATAATGCTTTGACCTTCTGAAGTACTCGGTTCTTCTTCTGAATAGCTATCTGTTTTTCTTGTTCTGCTTTGGCTTTACACAGCTCTCTGAATTCAATAAGTGTTTGCCCTTTTAGTTTTGAAATGTCAACATTTGGCAACACAATAGGCTTTGACAGATCTATCTTAAAACTGTGCTTCTTTGCTTTCTTCTCTTTGGATGATGATTCCTTCACCAGTTGAATGAGTACAATGGCTTTGGAGGCTTGATCTTCCTCGGTATGTTGCTCGGTGGGAGAAACACTTTTGTCAATTCCTAAAGCCTCTATTGTATCCTTCGGTGTTTCCTTGCTTGGGGTCTCAGTGGCAACAGTTTCAGTGCTTGCAGGTGCTTGAGAAGTTTGCTCACCTGTGGCCTGAGAGGTAGATTTACCTTGTGTAGCCTTTTGATCCTCTTTGCCTTGTTCTGTGTCCTGAGGTTTCTCGGTTGACACTTGTTGAGTTACTGGAGGATAGGACTTAACCTGTTCCAAGACTAATTCACTTGATATCAGTTTGGCATAGGCATTCCCTTCTATCATCTCTTCTTCCTGTGCCATAGTGTCCATGACATCCTCATCTAGTTGAATAGTTGAGGCAGGATCTTGTTCGATGATGTCAACTATTTCCACTTCACCTTGAGTCTCTTTAGTCTGAATTCTGAAAATTTCTTGCCATTTTTCTTTAGTTTCCTTCTCTACTTCAAGATAAAGGCCATTCATCATTTTCAAGGCCCTTTGCTTGACTTGAAAATTTGTCTGGTAGTTTTTCAAATGTTTTCTTATATCATCTACTGACATGTCTGGAGTACCAAAACTCTTTCTCTTACCTATTTCTCCGAGTCCATAGCATATTTCCATCTGTTGTCAATATGATAGTACAATGCTTTTGGAATAAAATTAGTTACTTCCACTGGGACTACCCAGAATTTGAGAAGTGTACACACTACTGACTCTTCTATTTGCCTCTTCTCTTCTTCTGTTCGAGAGTCATATTTTACATACCTAAATGATCCAAATCCTCCATATTGTTTCAAATTTGCACAAAAATTGTCAACACTGTGTACATCTTCCTTTGTGCTTTTAACAATCTGAAATTTATTTGCATCTTTAGATTCTGTGTCACTTGACTCCTTATTCAGAATGAGTCTCCTGGTCGGCTTTCTATAAGTCTTTGTAACTTTAGGCAATTCAACCATTTTTTGCCTCTTACCGAGTGACACTGCAGATGTTCTAGTGTTAGGTCGCTTAACTGGTGGAGTCAGTGATACCTTAGTTATATCCCGTTTCTTTCTTTTCAAAATTTTGCCCTTTGGCAACTCAATGCTCAATGTAATTGTTGCTTCTTGAGCTTTAGATTCTTCCTCGATTGTAAGTTGATCATTTTTCCTACCTACTAGCTTAGTAGGTGTGGAGGTAGAATCTTCTCCAAATTTCTCAGTTAAAACTTTGATCATTTTAGTGGCTTTTCTGGTGGCCTTTGGTACCACAATGCTCATTTTTACTTTTTCTTTTACCTCTTCATAGGTACCATACCTAATCTTGGTCGAGTGCCTTGGAAGTGCCAAAAAGGCATCTATCTGCTGTTGAGTAATATCAAAATCAATCTCATAACCCATAGGCGATAAGGATTGAGTTCTAGGTTCTACTGCATTGACATAATAGTATTCAGTGTCCACTTCAAAACATATAGTATCCTTATATTTTTCCTCTAGCTGAGGTGGGATCTTGTACCTGTTATGCATCTTGTCCTAAAATTTGTTAAAGTAATCATCCATTATCTCATTGAAATTTTCACCTAGCTGATTGATAAAATCATTTACTTGATGGGTGATTGGTCGGTGTAATTCCCAAACGATGTTACCGACTGAAGGAAAGAACTTCTGAAAATAGAAGAACATACACACTAAGAATGACCCAAACTTTTATGTGTTAGCAGTGTTATTCTTCTTAGGTTTCCTTATTGTGTTGAGATTTTCAAAAAGATTCTTCAACAATACTTCACATAGATCAACTTTCATACCCTTTTTCACAATTTTATAGGCCAAATCTACAGCTGCACATGGTACACTATTTTCTCTTGCCGACTAGAAGAAACAATAACCATTGACTCTAATTACGAACTTTAGATCTGCATCTGTTACATTATTCAACTTAAGACCTTTGCAATCAGACTCAACTCTGGTTAAAGTTATCAATTCCTTCTATGAAATCATCTTTTGTGCTCGGGCATGGTCGTATATAGGGTATCTGGTTATTATGTGAACAATCTCCTTGGTGATCTTGAACGGTTGATCCTCTAACCACATAAAGTCGTCATGTACTCTGCTCAAGACAAATTTGACCCATTGGGGTTTTCAAACTTGAGGATAGGTTAGGGCTTCAGTCAATCCCTTAACTTTGATATGCTCATACTTACTATCTAGGATTCGATCGGTGCATAATTCATCATACATGTCCTTAATTTCGGTATGACCTAGCTCTTCAACATGGCACTTAGTATAAAATCTAACATCTTCAACCAATAGAACCCTATTCAAAATAAGAGAAAATGCAGTTTTCTCATCGGGTTCAGATGCCACTTTGGGAGGTAAGGAATACTTTAGTGAGGACTTCTCAATAGTCTCAACTACAACAGGTTTCTGCATCTTGGGAGCCATTTCAAACTTGGATTTCTACTAACAAAATAGCTTAGGGTTCCAACTAATCAGAAAACGCTTTCGACTTAGTAAATATAATGCAAATATTCACAACTGATATTGATCGGTTAACTTGCTTGAAAATGCGTTTAAGATTGTGTGAAAGTACCTTGAATTCACTCTAGAAATGTTTGATCGCCTTTGATTCACTTAGCTCTACTCTTTGAAAACTGGTAAGTGTAAAATGACCGCACAAAGAACTTTAATACACCCTTTACCTTATCGGGCTTCATGCAGTTAGGTAAGATAAGCATTAAATGCACTTAGTTCCACTAAACCGACTAACTTCCTTCTATGCTTTTACCGACTAGACAGGTTAATGCATATACCGACTTCTCTAGTACTTCAAAATAGACTAGATAGTATTAAAAAAAATGTTATTGCATCTCAGGTGTGCAGATTTTGGAATTGTATACATGATTAAATAGGAACTGTTAAGATCTAACCTTGTGAAAATGCAGTCCCTTCATACCTTTATGATTAATTCGAAGTAGATGCACCTAACTCGGTAGGTAAGGTGCTTTCTTCATTATTTGACACATTTTCCCTCTTTTTCTAGATTTTTTGTAATTTGATTCTTACCTCTTCAGTATCTTCTCTGGGTTGATCTCTGCAATCTTTAGCCAAGTGTCCAACTTTATGACAATGAAAGCATGCCATTCCAGGATTTCTCCATGATCTCCGGTTGTTCATTCCAAACCTTATCATACAGTTGGCACTTATATGTCCATACCTTCCACAACATTCACACCATATCCTTGTATTGTAATCTCATGGTACTGCAGTATATTGTCGGTTAAGATTTGTGTGAGTTCAGTAGCTTCTAGTATTTGCTCGGTGTGAAGACCACATATAGTTTTTCTTCTTAAACCAACACTTCTCGGTATTGTGTCCATATCTATTGCAGTTTTTGCAAAACCCCTTGAATTTTGCCTTCTGATAATTGCTAATAGACTTTGTCCTATATTGATTAGATGTGTGACCATACTTATTGCAATTGTAACAATACCCATCAGACCTAGTGACGTTCGGTTGCTTACCTTTTCTGATTCGGCACATGTTGGCAGTATGTCCTTGTTTTCCATAGTAATTGCAAATAGGCTTTTTGCCTTTCATCTTGTCTTTGTTTTCAGCCGCCTTTGATGATTCTCCTTTCTCGATGGTGTCGATTCCTCTATCTATAGAGTTGTTTCTTTTGTAACCGAGTCCAGAAGATTTGTTGGGTGATCTTATGTTTAGTTGCTCATCCAACATTCTTGACGCTTCATAACTTTTCTTCAGTGTTTCTTTTGACTTCTTTTCTACTTCAAGTTCATCGGTCAATCTTGATAATTCAAGTTTCAATGCTTGATTCTCATTTTCTTTTAGATTTGCTTCATGATGTGCATAACCCAATTGATCAGATAGATTGTGTTGAATTCTAGTCATCCTTGTGATTTCATCATTCTTTTCAGACACCAATGCTTCTAGCTGTTGTGTTTCTCTTTCTAAATCTCTTATGTTGTCTTCAGTTATTCTCAATGCATCAATATTTTCAGTCATCTATGTGCTGAAGTACTCATGTTCCCTTTTCATTGCTTTTAGCTGATCATTTAGTGCTTTGTTCTTTTCTTTCAATTCTACAATCATTTCTTCAGACTCTTCTGATATGTTGTTCTCAGATGATGTCTCAATTTGTTCCACCAACTCTTGTGAGTTCTGTAAATCATCAGAAAATCGTCTTCTGACTTTTAGTGATTTTTGCATTTGTCTCTGCATGTTTGCAATCACTTGATTAGCATGATCCAATTCTTCTTGGAGATTCACAATTCTGCGTGATTGTTTATAGCCTTCCATTTATAGGATCTTTCTCTTTAGGCTGTAAAACCCTTTTCCAAGAGTAGAGCCCTGATACCAATTGTTAGGTCCAACTAGGAAAGCTAATGTACTGAGAGGGGAGGGGTGAATCAGTACATCAAAACATTTCTTCAAAAACAATCTTATTGATAAACATAAACTGTGTATAACTTATCTCATAATATATAAAGTTAAAACATAATCATAGAAATAACATCCATACACATTTCACTCCATAACACAAATATTTTGGTTATGCAGAAACTCTTTGTTAGAGAGAAAAACTGCGATGGGGATGGCACCCACAACTTCACTACTGCAATAATAAAGGTTGCTCGGTTAGAGCTACATGTTTAGCTATTTCTGATAGCTTACCCTATTAGGAGTATCAAGATCTTTAGATCTACCTTGCTAAAGGATTTTACAAACACTTTTACAAAATGTTGTACCTAGTTAAAGGCTTTACAATTTATAGACTTTGTTAAAGTCTTTTACCCTGTTAAAGGTTTCTAACACAACTCAAAATAATTAAATCAAAATCTTTACAAAATATCTACAACTTTACATCTGAAATGTTATAGTATACTCTATGTGCTCAATATGAAATTACCATGCTCATAGCATACCTCGGTAATTGATAAATCAACTCGGTGACCTCTTCTGTATACTCTATCCCTTAAGTTGTTTTCATAAAAAACCTTCTCGGTGACCACTGAATATCTCTGTCACTCTTCATATCTTATCTTCTCTCATGATTTTCATTTTCAAATCATCAATCTTCCCTCTCTATGTTAGATACTAAAATCACTCTGAATATATAGATCTCTGAGGCGGTGATCTTCTTCATACATCAATCATACAAATATGTTTTATTGAATGAATAAACATAGAAATTATTTCATTGGATAAACTTCCTCAAAATCATACAAAATCTTTAAGTGCAATTCCCTATGTAATAATGGTTCTCTGTTCTTGAATCTTGTAACACGTTTCCACATATGTGTCTAGGTTCATTGAATCTGGTAACACGTTTCCACTCGGTTCAGATTGACTCGATATACCTTCTTTGTTGCTCGGTAGACATAGGAACTTTACTCGGTAGGCAGCTCGGTATTTCTCATCTCAGTGACTAGCCTTTCTTCTGTAACCGATAGCCTTAGTACTTACCGACTGAATATTTCGGTAGTATTAACCGACTAGAGTATATAGGATGACTTTGGTCATAAAACTAATGACAACTTAGTAAATAGTAACACAAATTACAATTAACAAATGAACAATATTAATAAACTATTGATTTTCATTGAAGGGAGAAAATATGTGAAGGAGAACAAGTCATGGTGTATTTACATAAATAAATATTTCCTTAAGGTACTTATAACAAATGGAAATAGGTCTACAACCGTGGGACAATCCAAAATACTAAATAAAAGTAGTGAGGATAACTATTTGCTATATTTTCCTAAAGTTTGGATATTAGTCTTGTTTTCAATGTTGTATATCTTTACCATTATCATGCTATTCCTAAACAAGTTCCTAATGAAATTGTGCTTAGAGACTTGACCAGAAAATTGCCACAAAGAAAGAGAACACATTGAAAAGATAGTAGAAACCAACATTGTACCTACAAGAGCTAAATATAAATATACTGAGCTTAAATAAATATACATAAGAAAGAGGACATCTAGATATATTTATGTACTTATTATTGGGCCTACTACCCACCTTCCTTGATTTTTCCTATTTTTGATAGAAGCAACCATCTATTTTTGTAACATCCCCTTTGTTCAAATAAAGTTTCAACTGAGCTTAAATAGTACATAAGTAAAAATAATGGTCTAGATGTCCTCCCTAGCATACATCCTCTTCGCCATCTGCATGAGGAAGACAATCGTTGCTTTAATAAATCAATCTAATCATTAGGATTAGAAATTACCGTTGAATAAATTGCTGGTGTTCAATGTTGGTGTTCAGACAGTCAGAATAAATTGCATTTCGAAATCAAATGGGATGTTCGAATGGGATGTTTGAATTGAATCAAATCTAATTTCGCGTCAAATCTGCCACAGAATTGAATAGGATATCATCCATTGCAATATCTCCATCTTTGTGTGCATAAATACTATCTCGATCTTTGAATTGAATTGAATTGAATCTAATTTCACGTCAAATCACAGAGCTGTGTCAAATCTGCCAACTACTTAAAACTTTGTTTTTTAATTTGTTTTCAACGGTCATACGCGTGGTAGACAGAGTACGAAGTTGAATTTAATTTGTTTGCCATTTATCGCCCTATGACACCCAATTTACTCAAAACGAACCAAACCAAAGGTTAAACCTTTCGGAATGTTTTTCTCATATGATCATTCTCAAGACACCCAATTTTCATTTTAAATTTTCATTAGCCTATTCACATTAGTTTTTTCTAATTTTCTTCTAATTAGATTTATTATACCAACTCAAACATCTTCACATAGTATTATTAATATAAATTTTCTCAGTCTTTGTCATTTTTATACAAAAAAAATCTTCACATAGACTTAGTGTTAAATTGGTAAAAAAACTAGAAGCTCTTTCTAGTTAGATTCATTAGACCAATTCAAAAGATCTTCATGTGGATTATGTTTAAATTGGTTGAAAATCTAGAAACCCTTTCTAGGTAGACTCATTATACCAAATCAAAACATCTTCACGTGGACTAGGTTTAAATTGGTTAAAATATAAAAGCATCAATGAATAAAATATTCAAATTTTATATTATTAATAGTAATGTGTAATGAATGTAAGGGTCTATCTTGTATAAGGAGTTGGTTAAAGACACGATTTTTGGCTTTGCACTCATGTTTATAACATTTGGTCTTATATTTTTTTCATTGTATTTGTTATTTTTTTCAAGGACTTAGACGTCAACACTTTTAAGACTCTCTTTGCACCATGATATCTGTAGTCACATAAATCTGTCCACTTAATTAAATGAATACTTAGTATTTATTTGATTATTTAACCATCAATTAATAATTAATTAAATTAATATTTAATTAATTCATCTTAACCCTCTTCTCTTATTAATTAAATAAATTATTCAATTTATTTGATTTAATTCACTTAACCAAATTCAGACCATTAATTAAATAAATAAATCATATTTATTTAATTAAATCTTCTCTCACATTTAAATAAATTAATATTTATTTAAATCCCCCAAAATCCCACCTCTCACATTTAAATAAATTAACATTTATTTAAATCACCTTTATCCTCTACCCACTTGCATTTTCCTACAAATGCAAGTTGCACAATTATTTTAAATAAAACATTTATTTAAATCACCTTTATCCTCTACCCACTTGCATTTTCCTACAAATGCAAGTTGCACAATTATTTTAAATAAATAATTTATTTAAATCACCTTTATCCTCCACCCACTTGTATTTTCCTACAAAAGCAAGTTGCACAACTATTTTAAATAAAATCCTATTTATCCTCACCCACTTGAAACCTTTAATGGTTTCCCTTAAAGTCTTCAAACTTGATGGCTTTAAAGTCTTCAAACTTGATGGCTTCCTTCTATAGTCTTCTTAAGCTTTTAATGGTTTCCCTTAAAGTCTTCAAACTTGATAGCTTTAAAGTCTTCAAACTTAATGGCTTCCCTTAAAGTCTTCTTAAGACTTTAATGGTTTTCCTCAAAGTCTTCAAGCATTTTAATGTTTTATCTTCCTTTCTCTCATTTAAATAAATTAATATTTATTTGAATATTTATCCAAATGCAAATTACACCATTTAATTGAAATAAATGATTTTATTTTAATTGAAAATACCAAAATTTCTCCCACTTGCATTTTCCTACAAAATCCACTTGCATGCCTAAACCCCTTCTAGATTCTTCTAAACCCTTCCTAATTAACCTAATCCATCCCCTAAATATTGTCACATTCCTAAGCAAATTGGAGTCACTTCTCAAAGACTCCAAAGTCTTTGAAAAGCAATTAATGCTTTGTGTGTTCAACAAATTAACCTCTAAAGTCTTCCAAATCACTTATGGCTCTTACATGACCATTAATGGTTAATTCCACTTGCACCCATGGTTAAGGACTTTGACCCCTAACTTAACCCTCATGTAACCGATGTGTCTCTTCAAAGCATTTATTTCTTTGACTAGGGTAACCATCATGTCCCCTCAAGCATTTAATGCTCCTTATCACTCCTCTCAAGCCTCCTCATGGTGACACTTGTCAACATGGGATTGGGTTGAAAGTCTCACATGGATTGAATATCTTTCAATCCTAACCCTTGTTAAGATTACTCAATCTTAACCCTTCATTTTCTCATTTCTTCTATAAATAGAACCCTTCTCCTCAAGCAAAAGAGAAGCATTAGAGTATTGTTGTTATACTGGCATTAGCATAGAGCTTTTTCATAGCATCACTATCTACTCTTGCATAGTATTTGCTTATCATATTCAACCATCTTGAATCTCCATATGGCATCCATGGCTAGTGCTAAAAGCTGAGAGCTACACTCATTTGGGACTTGGAGAGGAGAGGAACAAGGGAGGAGAAACTATGAGCATCTTGATTAGCTATTTTATTCTATGTTTATATGCTTTCTATTTCATACTTAATATCTCTCTTGATATGCCTGTTTAGGATAATCTTTTGTTGCTAACACTAACGTTTGTTTCTTGTGCTCTTGTGTGTGTCTATTTCATGCTTAATATCTCTCTTGATATGCTTGTTTAGGATAATCTTTTGTTACTAACACTAACGTTTGTTTCTTGTGCTCTTGTGTGTGTTGCTATCAAACAGATTTTCTAATCCTTTTTGCAGAGCATCATTTGGTGAACCCGACGTGAATCCAAACACCACAAAGATCAACTTTTTTTTTTTAACCAATAACATGTTTGAATGTTGAAAATGTCACACAGGTTGCACTTTTGACATTGTTTTGGTGCGTTTGACATTGTTTTGGTGTTATTCACCTTGTTTCAGCGCTTTTCCCTTCTCTGTCTTTTCATTTCTTTTAGTGCATTTGTGTTAAATAGCGCCTCTGTTCAAACGTAGACTAGTGCTATTGTAACAGAACGTTGTACAAATCACCTTGTAACCAAAAAAAAAAAAAAATTAGGCTTGTAGAAGCCCACCAAAACATGCGGATTTTTCTAACTAATTGTCTTTTATGCAGGTTCTAATCTTTTTGTGCAGGGGAAGGAGTTAGTTTAAATGCTTTAAAAGTTTCTTTTTTACTTTCTTTCAACAAAAGTTGGTTAAAAAGAATCAATTTTTCCTTCTTGCACAAGTTAAAATAAACCTCACATTTTATTTTAGAGTGCATAAAATGAACCTCAAACTTGTTTTTGATGCTTAAAAAGAAAATTCATCTTTCTTTATTGCAAAGTAAAAAAAACAACAAACTTCAAAATTTTGCTTTCATTGCAAGTTAGGGATACATTTTGTTTTGGTGCTTAAAATCAACAAAACAAATTTTCTTTCTTACATCAAACTTAAAAATCACAAGCCACACTTCAATTTTTGGGCAAATAAAAAGAACAATCCACTTGTTTTGATTTTTGCAAAAACAAATTTTACTTCAAGCAAACGTGTTTTTCTTTAAGTTGACCAGGATTTCCGAATTCTAGGTTACAAAACACATTGCCTTTGAAGTTAAAAAGAACACCATGGCTGTTGGAGCAACATCTCCAAATAGTTAGATCACATTTGTAATGGTGGATTAAAAAGAACAAGTGTCTTTCGTATTTGGCACACTTGTGCAAAAAGTCAGTCGAGTGGTCCTACCTCTAACCCACACTATCCTCTCCCTTGGCTTTCGTGGTCCTAGGTGCAAGAGAAAAGTGTTAGTAAAACTCAAAATTTTATCTTTTTAAGAGAGGCCTGCCAAGGGATCGATACTCTTGGGAACGACCTCGAGTGGTAAATCCTTCGAGCCGCTATAGAAATCAGGTGAGAGCGAAAGCTGTAGCCTTGGGTATAGCTGTTCCTACAGTGTAACTGGCCGAAAGGACAAATGGGCCCCACCACCAGTTACAAGGCTCTTAAGTGAGTCACTGCAGAATGAACTTATGTCCAAAAACATCGAACATGACTAAACGCCTTTAAGTAGTAGCCCACCTGTTTTATTGATTGAGGATATTTGCGATATAATTTAGTGCAAGAGCATAGATGGTTTTGCTCCCAAGATACTCACCATACATATTTTCTTGAGTAGAAACATAGCTTTTTGAAAAGTCACTTGTGGCTTGATAAAAGTGGTGACTCCCCCATCATAGGGATCATCTATTTGTTATGCTCGTGCAAGACTTAGTATATCACATCCTTACCTGCCAAGGCAGGATTCATAAGGTATGTAGTACCAAAGTCGAAGAAATATTAAGATGTGGGCTAAATTTATCACAACTGGCCATTTGACCTTAGGGATAAAAAGTGTTTGAAATGTGTTCGTTTTAAAGACCAAGTACAAATTGAGCCAACTTCAGGCTTTGGAAATACACCTTAAAATACATCTAAAGGAAGGGTCATATACAAGTCCAAAGATTGGGTTGATCTAGACCCATACTCATTTGTGCCTTTGAGGCAACATTTTGGTCTTTGTGTGCTTGCTTTGTTTTCTTGTCAAAGAAACATCAAATCAGAAAATCAATCCCAAAAACAAAGTATTCATCCAACCAAACATCTTTCAAAAACAACCAAAAATATCAAAAACAAGGTACAAACAACAAAGAGTCAAATTTTATGACCATTCTTCACATCTTGCGAAAGAAGAAGTGTCATCAGAATATCAACTTGAAAAGAAGACCATTAAGCTCAAAGGCTTTGATCAAAAGGAGGAAATTCTTCTATATCAATCGACAAATCTTTGTCTCCCATAGAGTCTTTCTACATCGCATGCGTCTATACCTTCAAGGTAAAACAAATGAATTTGATTCAGAATCATTGAACCGCAGAGCTTTTATGCAATATAGAGCTCTGAGTTATCACAAAAATCAAGGAGGAAAGATTAATCCCAACTTCTTCCCAAACGTCTGCATCACCTACAACACAACTCGAGAAATACCTCCAACACTTGAAAGGGAAGAGGTAGAGTTTGTCCCATTTGTGACGCAAATTTTTTATTGAAGTTGAAAACATTTTCATCCATCATCTCACTCATACATCATCACTTCATCATCAATCCGTTCCAACTCTCAAAACATTAAGAGGTTCTTGTCCCAAGTTCTCTTTTAGATATTGCTTGAAATCAAACATATCACATCACTTTTTAGATTGTTTCTACATCTAGGATAAGCTCATCCTAAGAGACACATCTACGCAGGTTAAAACTAGTTCATGAGTGAATCCTCTCATTACTAGGTAGTTAAATCTGTAACACATCTCAGATTTCTCTACACCTTATCACATCAAAACTTATCAAACAAACAAGCAATTCAAAGAAGGAATTTCGATTACATCCACCTTAAAGGTTGTAGAGATCCACGTGCAACATAATTCGCCAACCATTAATCTCTCATTTCAACAAAAACTCATCATCATTTTCACACAACTTCAACAAAAAGCTTATAAACAAAATGGCCCAAACCTGATCACAGTCCAGGCAATGAGAAATAGAAAGGGAAGAAGAAGAAGAGGAAAATCTCAATGAATTTCAAGAAGCACTTGGAGGAAATGCAGATGACGAAAACCCAAGTACTCCCACTCCTGCAACAATAGAAAGGGCTCAGCATAACCCTCTCTTTAACAGACTTTTTGATGAAATACTTAGGAGCAATGCGGATGCTCACTTCTTAAGACTCGCTCAAGAAGGAGCAAAACTCCCCTCTGACTTTGATCTTGCCCAATTAAGACAAGCATCAGAAAGACAAAGTCTCCATGAAGAGGAAAGAGGTAGAGATCCCATCAGATATAACATTCCTCGAGGTAACCCACCACCTCCTCCTCCAAATGAAATGGAGATGTTGCGGCAACAAGTCGAGAATCTCGCCCAACAGCTTCATAGTGGTGTCAAGACTAACCAATTCTCACTCAATGACATTTGTCCCTATCCTTTTGATAGGAATCTTTACATGCCACCATTTCCACGAGGATTCGAAACACCCAAATTTGAAAAATATAGAGGAAAGGGGGATCCCCGCGATCATGTCTGAGAATTTCATTCTGCTTGTCTCGAAGTAGCATATGAAGACACATACCTAATGCGCCTTTTTCCCCAAAGCTTGGGAGGAACAACCACATCATGGTTTTCCCAACTACCAGGTGGCATTAGAACATTTGAGGAACTTATCCAAAAATTCCTCACTCATTACTCTCATAACATTGAACGCGACATCACCATGGCTGATCTGTGTAACACCAAACAAAAACCAGGTGAACTATTCTCAGTATTCCTGCAACGATGGCGCCAAATGTCTAGCAGACGTTCTCTTCAGTTACCTGAACGAGAACTAGTGGAAATATTCATTTCCAACTTAAACGAAGAAATGGAATTTCACCTGGATGTCAAAGACACAGACTCTTTTAATGATATGATCACCAAGGGTTTGAAGTGTGAAAGGGCACTTATCAAGAAGGGACTCATCAAAATCTTTAATGAACCAAAAGATGGTCCTCGCCCACGCTTCAACAGCGATAAACCAAACTTCTGAAATAAAAATAAGAATATCGTCAATGATGGGGTTGTGGATGCCAGGACTATCCAAAACGCACAACCTGTGGTTTGGTTTGCAGGACAAAATCCTCCACCTCAAAACAACACAAATGTTCCTTCTAATCAAGGTCACATCACATCTCATGATGAACCTAGACCTCGTCAGCAAAAATAGAAACGCACATACACTCCCTTAGGGGAACCCATTAAAACAGTGTTGCGACAACTCATTTCTCAAAATTTGGTCACTCTACCTAAGCTATCAAACTATGAGCCTCAGGTCAAACCGGCATGGTGGAGAGATATTGAACACTATGAATTCCATCAAGGGAGAGGACACAAGACAAGTAATTGTCACCGATTGAAAGATCTCATTCAGGATCTTATTGATCGAGGAGAAATTGAAATTGAAGGACATGACCCAAAAACAACAAATAATGATCATCTGATGTTCAAAAATCCACTTCCATCACAAGATCAAAGGGGTCCTTCCACTTCTAGGCGAGGCACTGATACCACTGATTATACACAGGCTGCATATAATTACACTGTAAATCATCTATATGATGCCAATGAATAAGTTGCAACTATAACCTTCAAAAATCCCAACTCAAATTGCAATGTTGTTACGCGTCGTGGCAAAGTTACCATAAAGGCAGCTCCACAAGGCACCACCTCCATACCAAAGCAGTACAATCTTGTGGAACAATTAGACAAAACCCCTGCACTTATATCCATTTTAGAGCTTTTGCGTCTATCGCCATCTCATAAAACTATCTTGGATCAAGCACTCCAAGAGGCGTCAGTCCCTGCAAATCTGAATACAGACCAATTTCAAGCCATGGTTGGAAATCTAAAGTCCTCACCTTGTCTCACTTTTTTTGAAAGTGACAACTCTTCCTTCCAGCAACTTCATAATGCCTCACTCCACATCGAAGGATTTATTAACCAGCATAGGATCAAGCGAGTCTTGATAGATAATGGAGCAGGCCTGAACATTTGTACACTACAGTTGGTCATAGCATTGGGCTATGCGGTAGAATCAGTGGATCCTCGTAAGAAGATCACAATCAAAGCCTATGACGATGCAGAGCGTTCATCCAAAGGAGCTGTGGTACTACCAATCCGCGTGGGCCACATGGTAAAGCACATCATTTGTCAGGTTCTGGACCTTCCTCTGCCATACAATCTATTGTTAGGAAGACCTTGGATACATGCCATGCAAGCCGTTCCATCTACCTACCATCAATGTATCAAGTTCCCACATAACGGTGTAGAGATCACAATTCTGGGTGACGCAAATCCCTTTGCATATTGCCATAATATCAACCATCAACCAGAGATTACCGTTCCTAATAATAGAGAAGCCATTTCCTCCACATCATATATAAGTTCCGCCTCTCTTGCCCTTTCAAACACCATTATACCCAAGCAAGAAAAGCTTAAGATGAAGATAGCAGAGGAAGGTCCTAGGGAATACAACTTGAGTCAACTCTTTTGTGTGGGACAAATGCCCACTTCTCCTAAAACTCATGGTAAACCACAGCAGGTACTCCAGCAACCACTAAACATACCAGCATGTGCTTTGACACCTTTCGTTCTTGGAAAGAGTCAAGAGGAAGAAACACAAGATGAGGACCTGGCGGAATGGATCTATAAAGATCCCATCACAACTGATAAACCACGAGTTACACTTCCTATAGAATAGTATGGGAAAGGTCTCCTCATTATGCAAAGAATGGGGTATGATGATCAAAGTGCTTTGGGATATTGCAAACAAGGACGACATGAACCCCTGTTGCCGGAATTCAAGCCCAAAGGTAATACAAGCCTCGGCTTTGAAAAAGAGATCTTTCCTAAACTCAAGTTCAAAGGAAAACCCAGCAAACCATTTTGTCCACCTATTGCAAAGCAGGCACCTTTCATAATCAAAGCACCCTCAAGCACCATCCCAACAGCCCCACTGAGGCTCAAAACCCCAACACAACTATCACCAATGCCACTCATCCCATCAAACAAACTCGTCATCTCATCAGTCGCACCATTAGCAGTAGTAACTGTATCAGCACCCATAGCAGCATCTATAACACCAACAGTCCCAACAGAAGCAACGGAATCAATATTACCAATACTCCCTATAATAGATTCCTTGATCCCCCTCAATCGCCCTGCAGCACCGATCATTACAAAGGTACATCAACCAATCACACCTGCGGTATTTAACTCAAAGGACATCCCAGTATGGTATAGTAATCGGATGCTGGAAAGTGATTCAGAGACCGACTCACATGAGTGGGAATTTGATTCAGTACAGCTTAACACTTCAGATGAGGAAGACACATCACTGCCTCCACCACGTAAAGACATCCCTGTTTACGGAGAAGCACAGATAAAGACCACTTGGGTTCCTGAGCTGGAAACGTCTTCCACAGACCTTACGTCTCATCCTACGCCTGATTCTGACAGGGAGAGTACCATCAACGACCTTCACCATAACATCTTAACCCTTACTGATACCTCTAACGAACTTAACCTAGTCGATGAAGTAATGCCCATTGTCCACCCTGAACTCATCGAATGGAACCAACCAAATCCCCCATGTCTTGACTTCTTCCAAAACGATGAGGCTATCATTGACTTTTTGGAATTAAGGGATAACCTACCAAGCAGGGATCACAAAGCTGGATTCGCCATTGAACTTAATAACACAGCATACTTCGGGGCGGATGCCAAACCTTTCAGCTGCAAAAATATAACACTAAAACATGGATCTTCCAGTGAAAACCACACTGTGGCACTGTTTGATCCGACAAAAGTAAAAAGAAAGAGTGTATCCAACAGTGAAAACCTCTCTGAGGCGCCTGAGGATGAAGGGTTTGACATTCTCCCTGATAATACACAACAGGAATGATCAACAATTCTCATCGAGGAAACCAAAGAGTACAATGTGGGGACTCCTGAAAATCCTCATATCATACATCTGGCATCTCTTCTCACTCCAAAGGAACAGCCTAAATTTATAGAGTTCTTCCAGAAGCGTCAGATCAACTTCGCATGGTCATATGCAGACATGCCTGGGCTTGATCCTGATTTAGTCATGCATCACCTCACCGTCGCAAAAGGAGCCAAACTTGTCAAGCAGAAGCTTCGTAAGATGCATCCCCAGATTGCAGTGCTAGTCAAAACAGAACTCAAGAAACTCCTAGATGTTGGTTTCATTAGACCAATTGATTATGCAGAATGGATCTCCAATATTGTGCCAGTTGGCAAACCAAAAGGGGGCATCTGCATTTGTACTGACTTCAGAGATCTAAATAAGGCCTGTCCTAAGGATGACTTCCCCCTACCAAATATCGACATCATAGTGGATCTATCAGCGGGACATGCCATGCTTTCACTCATGGATGGCTTTTCAGGATACAATCAGATAAATATCGCACCAGAAGATCAACATAAGACAGCCTTCACATGTCCATAGGGCACATATTGCTGGAATGTAATGCCTTTCGGCCTAAAGAATGTAGGAGCGACCTATCAAAGAGCAATGACCACCATCTTCCATGACATGATGCATACTATGATGGAAGATTATGTGGATGACTTACTAGCAAAATCACTCACTAGAGAACGTCATTTGGACATATTAGAGAGAATCTTTGATAGACTGGAACAATATCATGTTCGACTCAACCCAAAGAAATGTGTCTTTGGAGTAACCTCCGGGAAGCTTCTAGGATACATTGTCTCAAGCAAAGGTATTGAGGTCGACCCAGCAAAGGTAAAAGCAATCATGGACATGCCACCTCCAAAGAATATCAGTCAGCTAAGGACACTACAAGGACGACTTCAATCCATCCGAAGATTCATTGCACAACTGGCTGATAAGTGTCACCCATTTACACACCTGCTACACAAGAACATCCGCTTTCAGTGGGATGCCCGATGCCAGCAAGCATTTCAGACACTTAAAAACTATCTCATGAATCCACCATTGCTGATCCCACCAGATCCAAGTAGACTGTTGTTACTCTATATCTCAGCAACCAGTACAGCATTGGATGTACTACTGGCACAACATAATGCAGAAGGAAAAGAGTGTGTTGTTTACTACATCTCTCGCACACTGGTGGGCTATGAACTCAATTACACGCCTATTGAGCGAGCTTGCCTAGCAGTAATCTTAGCAGCCACTAAACTGAGGCACTATCTGTTAACACACAAAGTACAACTCATTGCAAAGATTGATCCACTCAAGTATTTACTCAGCAAAGCAGCATTGACAGGTCGCTTAGCCAAATGGGTGATGATTCTAAGTGAATTTGAGATCGAGTATGTGGACCGTAAAGCTATCAAAGGGCAGGTCATTGCAGATCAGTTGGCCAATGCACCACTCATAGGCGATCATCCTCTTATTTCCAATTTTCCAGATGAGGAGATATTCATGATCACAGCAGCACAACCATGGAAACTATATTTTGATGGTTCATACACTAGGCACGGCTCGGGGGCAGGCATTCTGTTTATCACACCTCAGGGTGATAGCATCCCGAAGTCTTACAGGCTCACATTTCCATGCACAAACAACATAGCAGAGTATGAGGCCTTGATCACAGGACTCAGGTTAGCCATACAATGGAAATTACAAGAACTGCAAGTATATGGCGATTCCCAACTAGTCATTCGACAAGCAACAGATGAATATCAGACCAAGGATGATAAACTCATGCCATATAAGCAAATGGTGGACAATCTAAAGGCATCATTTACTACTATCACTTTTGAGCAGATACTAAGAGATCAGAATCGAGCTGCTGACGCTATGGCTACCATCGCATCTCTCCTAGATCTTCCACAAAATTCCACACGCTATGAGTTCTTGGTAGAACAGCTTTGGATCCCCGCTTATGATATCCCTGAATCTGAGATGATATGTCGCCTTGTCGGTTTTGAATCCCCATGGTATGGTGAGTTCTACACCTATTTCCGCGATCACACCCTTCCTCCCAACCAATCAAATAACCAACATAAAACCTTCATTCGCCAAACTGCTCGATATACCATTATTGCCGAAACCCTATACCGACGCGGTCTTGATGGTACTCTCCTTCGATGTTTGGAACAAGGTGAGATAACAAAGGCTTTGGAAGAGGTCCATGAAGGAATTTGCGGGACTCACTCAAGTGGTCCATCACTCGCCAAGAAACTCCTGTGAGCTGGATATTATTGGCCATCTATGGAAAAGGATTCCTACTACTTTGTTAGAAAATGCAAGAAATGTCAAGTTCATGGCGACTTGATACATGCACCAGCCCAGGAACTACAACCAATCACAACACCATGGCCTTTCTATCAATGGGGCCTTGACCTTGTGGGTAAGATTCATCCATCTTCATCTAATGGCCATAAATTCATTATTACCGCCACCGAATATTTCACAAAGTGGATCGAAGCTGTTCCACTTACCTAAGTCACCGGCAAGCAGATCGCCTCATTCATCCTCAACTACATCATCTGCCGGTATGGTGTGCCCATGTCCATCATCACAGATAACGGTTTCCCTTTCAAAAATTAGGATGTCCGTGAACTTTGTGAGAAATTTCATATCCAACATCGCTTTTCCACCCCCTATTACCCACAAGGCAATGGTCAGGCCGAAGCATCCAATAAAAACATATTAAGAATCCTCAAAAAGACAGTCAATGATGCCGGCCGTGATTGGCATGTTCAACTAAATCCAGTGCTATGGGCATATTGAACTAGCATTCGAGCCCCTACAGGTGCAACTCCTTATTCATTGGTCTATGGTGCAGAAGCTATCTTGCCTATTGAGGTCAAGATACCATCATTACGGGTTTCCTTGCACAATCTCATCGATGACGAAACCTACAGAGTATCCCGTCTTGAGGACTTAGAGTTACTTGATGAGAAACGACAAGCTGCATGCAATCACCTCAAAGCCTATCAGCAGCGCATGAGCAGAAGCTACAATCACCGAGTTAGACCTCGTACATTTGAGGTAGGTGATCTTGTTCTACGAGAGAATCCTCACAACCAACCAAACCGAGAACATCAGGGCAAGTTTGAATCAAACTGGCTGGGCCCATATGTTGTCACTACTGTATTCGGATCCGGGGCATATCAGTTGGCTACATCAGAAGGAGAACCGCTTGCAGATCCAATCAACAGCATGCACCTCAAACGGTTTTATACCTAAGCTGTACAGAGCATCAGGCTCCCCTACATACCAGAAAATACCAAAAACATTCAGAAAAATATCTCGCAAAAATCCAAAAACATTCAAAAATGTCTCAACAAAAATACCAAAAACATTCAAAACAATTCAAAATCCAAAAACATCGACAAACCATTGAAAAATCCAACAAAAACATGGCAACACATTGTACATACTCGTCCATGCAGATACCAAACAAACATTGCGACATACTTAACAAAATGACCATTTATCAATCAAACCAAACAACATCAACACTCAAAACTGTCTTCAACAAGGATGCATCCTTCCTTACAAAAACAAAGACAAGATGACATTTTCTTTGACAAGAAAATTCTGTTTACACTATCAAATACTTGGTTGATTTATGGTCTAGTAATTTATATTAGGATCTTTCAGCATTGTTTTGTATCGTTTGCGCATTACTTCCGATGAAGTTCTGGGGCATGTACTAATGGTGTCTACGTGGGAAGTTCACTAAGTTACGTGATCATAGGCAAAAATACAGTCATAGATCACTACGGCTTGCTGACTATAGCATATACCTTGACCATATGAGCATGAACCATTACCAAGGATCCATATTCTTTATTCTTTATGTATATACTGTTTGTTTGCAGGTACAATGCTTTTTCTTTGGTTCCTCCTACCTCATCCAAACTGGATAAAGGTTTTATCTCTTATTACGGTATGCACTTGTCTCAGGATATGATCAGCCTAAGATCAAGGAGGATGATCCAAGTCATGCATGAAAGGAGATAATCCTTGTCTGTTCCGCAAGCAATACTCAGGTCAACTTGATCCATTATATCAAGTTGCTTGTATTAACTTGCTATATAAAATCCATGTAAGAAATACTCTAGTCATCTTGAATCTATATGTCAAGTTGCTTGTATTTTCTTACAACATTTTAAAGCTCAATGATGAAAAATAAAGCACCATGGATCATCATTCCATCTCATTTGTATATATTGCATTTCGTTGCATTCCACCCATCCATACATTCATAATAGCTGCATATCATGCATACATAGTCATACTAATGCATACTCTATTTTACTCATCTTCTTCCATAGGACTCGGTCCTAGTCCTCCATATCTTCTATCTAACATCAAATCCCCCCTCACCCTCCCTATCTTGATCGTCAACATCATCCTAATCGCTTCATCACTTCCCATCCTCACTCATCCACAAAATTAAGCCAGTTATTCTGTCTACACAGATACATCGACTCCCACACACCTAGACTATCAACAGATACTCTGATCAAATATCTTCGGGTCTCAACAGGTAATTGATCATGGTAATCCTAGACTACATCAGGCATTTATCATAATGACATAGTCTCAACGGGGCTGCTATGATTCACCACAATCATCCATCCCACGCACACACTATCAATTGATCAACCAATCAAACACAATCCAATGGACAATTATATCAATTGTCTACATCTCAACAAGTATTTTGCTTCATATACCTTGACTTCATCGGGCAATTACATCAATTGTCTAAGTCACATCAGGTCACTTTGATTCACTTACTCAGACTTTATCATGTCCAAGCGACCAACTGACATCAACTGTCACGCTTTGACTTGACCGGGGCAATTAAACCGATTGCACCAGATTGTCCAACCAATTTTGATCAATTGTATAGCATCAATCCAAACCCCACACTACATCTGCTATGTATCTCTTGCATGACCTCAAGGTACTCGCTGGCTTGTTGTTTCTTCATATTCACTCCATTTTCTCCCATTCTTTCATCATTAGTTCTAATTTCTTCTATTCTACATCCCCTCCACTTTTCATTCTTTTTCGAGAGATCGCCCGATTTTTCAAAAAAAATAAAATTCGGCCCATCTCTCGAGGGGGCATACCACCCATTAAATTTACATTTTATGGGGCATTTCTTCACACCTATTTTTCTTTCTTTGAAACGATGCGATAAACCGCACCGTCTCAAAGAGGGGCAAATGTAGTCACATAAATTTGTCCACTTAATTAAATGAATACTTAGTATTTATTTGATTATTTAACCATCAATTAATAATTAATTAAATTAATATTTAATTAATTCATCTTAACCCTCTTCTCCTATTAATTAAATAAATTATTCAATTTATTTGATTTAATTCACTTAACCAAATTCAGACCATTAATTAAATAAATAAATCATATTTATTTAATTAAATCTTCTCTCACATTTAAATAAATTAATATTTATTTAAATCCCCCAAAATCCCACCTCTCACATTTAAATAAATTAACATTTATTTAAATCACCTTTATCCTCTACCCACTTGCATTTTCCTACAAATGCAAGTTGCACAATTATTTTAAATAAAACATTTATTTAAATCACCTTTATTCTCTACCCACTTGCATTTTCCTACAAATGCAAGTTGCACAATTATTTTAAATAAATAATTTATTTAAATCACCTTTATCCTCCACCCACTTGTATTTTCCTACAAAAGCAAGTTGCACAACTATATTAAATAAATTATTTATTTAGAATCCTATTTATCCTCACCCACTTGAAACCTTTAATGGTTTCCCTCAAAGTCTTCAAACTTGATGGCTTTAAAGTCTTCAAACTTGATGGCTTCCTTCTATAGTCTTCTTAAGCCTTTAATGGTTTCCCTTAAAGTCTTCAAACTTGATAGCTTTAAAGTCTTCAAACTTAATGGCTTCCCTTAAAGTCTTCTTAAGACTTTAATGGTTTTCCTTAATGTCTTCAAGCCTTTAATGGTTTCCCTCAAAGTCTTCAAGCATTTTAATGCTTTATCTTCCTTTCTCTCATTTAAATAAATTAATATTTATTTGAATATTTATCCAAATGCAAATTACACCATTTAATTGAAATAAATGATTTTATTTTAATTGAAAATACCAAAATTTCTCCCACTTGCATTTTCCTACAAAATCCACTTGCATGCCTAAACCCCTTCTAGATTCTTCTAAACCCTTCCTAATTAACCTAATCCATCCCCTAAATATTGTCACATTCCTAAGCAAATTGGAGTCACTTCTCAAAGACTCCAAAGTCTTTGAAAAGCAATTAATGCTTTGTGTGTTCAACAAATTAACCTCTAAAGTCTTCCAAACCACTTATGGCTCTTACATGACCATTAATGGTTAATTCCACTTGCACCCATGGTTAAGGACTTTGACCCCTAACTTAACCCTCATGTAACCGATGTGTCTCTTCAAAGCATTTATTTCTTTGACTAGGGTAACCATCATGTCCCCTCAAGCATTTAATGCTCCTTATCACTCCTCTCAAGCCTCCTCATGGTGACACTTGTCAACATGGGATTGGGTTGAAAGTCTCACATGGATTGAATATCTTTCAATCCTAACCCTTGTTAAGATTACTCAATCTTAACCCTTCATTTCCCCATTTCTTCTATAAATAGAACCCTTCTCCTCAAGCAAAAAAGAAGCATTAGAGTATTGTTGTTATACTGGCATTAGCATAGAGATTTTTCATAGCATCACTATCTACTCTTGCATAGTATTTGCTTATCATATTCAACCATCTTGAATCTCCATATGGCATCCATGGCTAGTGCTAAAAGCTGAGAGCTACACTCATTTGGGACTTGGAGAGGAGAGGAACAAGGGAGGAGCAACTATGAGCATCTTGATTAGCTATTTTATTCTATGTTTATATGCTTTCTATTTCATGCTTAATATCTCTTTTGATATGCCTGTTTAGGATAATCTTTTGTTTCTAACACTAACGTTTGTTTCTTGTGCTCTTGTGTGTGTTGCTATCAAACAAATTTTCTAATCCTTTTTGTAGAGCATCAATATCATTATGCAAATCTTTGGCCAAATTATTTTAAATTCATTTCGAGATTTTAATTCTTGGCTACCTTCTCACACAACTTATTTTTATATCAAATTGGACCCTTAATACTCAATGCAAATTTGTCCCTCAATATCACTATTATATAGCATAATCTCTAGGTTGATTCCGGGTCAACATGCAAACCCAATTCTAGGCTTTTGAAGCAAGCATGCTATTGGTGCTTCCAATTGGTTGTTCAAATTCTCTAACAATTGGGCTATAGTTCATCAACATGAATTCGAGCCAATGGCCAACTTAACAGGAATTTGATTTTAAGAAGCAAATTCCTCTACACTCCAGGCTTTGCAAAACCTAGGCCAGTATACCTATGCAATATTTCATTCCCTTTGGAAAATTCACAATAATATTGCATCTAACATATAGTTCTCAATGAAAATATACCAAGGAAAGCAATCAAGCTACTAGATTTGCCAAAATCTTGGTCCCCAATGCACTTAATACTCATCTGAGAATATTTTCAAAACTCCCCCCAAAAAAGTATAGGAAAATAAAATGAAATTTGATTTGAGTTGGTCGCTAAAACAAAGAACATTGGATTAGTGCTTGAATCCATGGGTAACAGAGTCATCTAATTAAGATAAACATTCTAGATACCTACACAAACTTATTCTCTAAAATCTACCTGTTTATGCCTTACATAAACATTCAATAGTAAAACATTGAAAATTATAAATTAAAAATCACTAACTATCTCAATATACCACAACAATACTTTAGCCAAATTTACCTATCTCCTTGAAACAAAACCACAATAACATCACTCATCAATGATAGGATTACTGAGACAAATCCATCCATCCTAAACAAATAAATTCATGTGATAACAAGAAACAGACTAGTAGACAACTTGCAATGTTGTATTTCATTAATGTGCTAAGATAAGTTCATACAATTGTTCTAGTAAAACTAATTTTAAAATTTATCTACTACTTAAAACCTAGCCTTCCCAGCATATAAAACATTTTTCAAAATCCAGAATCCTTGGCTATGGTATTCCTTTTATAATAACAAGGATTGTGACAAGCTACCCACCATTTACAAGCGGCGTTTTTCCTTTGTCATTTATCCACCTTCAAAAAGAATATTCCCTTAATCAAAACCCACAACCTACATCTTGTCCTAGAGGAAAACTATTGGACCATAATGGAAAGAACACGAAATTATTGTACTAACCAAAATATTGGTGGAGGTCAATGGGCCCTTGGTCTATTGCTGAAGTTGAAAGGCTCTAAATGAGCCCACTAGGGATCAAGTCTTGTTGAGTGCAAGGATCCGACATCATAAGGGATGAGACTGGGATCATGCCCCAGGCGAATTTAGCGGAATGGATACCCCTCAGTCCTTGGCTCTTATCCAAAGAGGTTCAGCCTATTGGTGCATGCCCATGTATTGAGTGACAAAAAAAACTTTGTGAAGGCCCTTGCTTGGCTGGCAGCTCGCGAGCTTCATGCCCTTGCTGGGCTATCGTGCTTGTAGGTCTAGACCTCCATTAAAAAAAATGTTGTTGGAGAAGCAAAACAAACTTTTGAGCCATGTCACTATCACACATTTGTAGCACTAGGTGCGATATAACAACATGATGCAAGATTCTCATTGCATCCTTAAGTAGGGGAGAAATTTGAGAGTTGTGATTAGGCAAACATGCAAGGTGCGAAATTCACATTCTCTACATTGCATCCCATTAATATTTTCACCCTCTAGCCTTCATGAGAGGGAGATAATGGTTGACGAGCATGGAGAAACCATTTGCAACTGCAGCTAAAGCCTGCAATTGCACTCAAAACTTTTGATATACCTTTCACTACCTTTTGTAATTTTGATATCGCTCTGGCTACAAAATAGGTTGTATGTATGCATCACATTAGATCTTTCACATATCCTCTGTTACATGCTTCCTCTAATAACATGAAGCCATCTTTTCTTAGATGAAAACCCTACTTCTTCATTGGAGTGTGTCATCCTAGTAATAAATGCAAGAAAATTCTTCACTCGAACTGATATGTCTTTGAGAACACACACATTGTTCAACACTTGGCGAGTTAGCTTATATTAATATAGTGGCCTATTGGTGAACATTTATTAGATGTTACTGGCTTGTTGTCTCATTTAATTGTCTTTCCTCTCAAATTTTAAAGTGACACCACTTAGTCGTCACTTCTGCACACCATCATGACCATGATTCACTCAAATACTCTATTAATTCATGTGAGTTGCACGTCTATGCTATTCCCATATTGTCACACTTTAATCAGTAGCATAATAACATTTCATCTGATATCATTACTTGTGATTCGGCTTGTAAGTCTTATCATACTTTAACACTCTTTCTGCTCTTTCAGGACACATGGAAGCAAAAAAGTCCTATCTTATTGCACGAAAAACATTTCAAAGGTAGCTTCCCTTCATACTTATTGTCTCCCTTAGGAAATATTCTCGCAATAAGTGCTTCAAGCTCTTCCAATTCTCTTTCATGTTCTTCCATCTCTCTCATTTCCCTTTCATATCTGGAAACTCTAGTTGAACTATCTCCCAGATCATACTTCTTCTTCCCAAATATAGTAGCTTTAAATGCAATCTCAACTTTTCCATGTGATTCACCAAGTTTTCTCAATTCAAAAGCAGCAAGCTTACCAACCAACACATCTCTTTTCACAGTTGTCATAGTCGGGATCTCATTAATATCAACAACTGTGTTTGTAAGAAGGAGGCAATGATCTCAACACCTTCGCTATAATCTCTTCTTCTTCAAGGACTCCATCGATACATCTGATGTTTAGTACAAGATCCATCACTTTATCCATAAAGGATGAAATATTCTCATCTTATCCCATTCATCAACTTATACTTTCCTTTCATACTTTCCTTTCAAGCTCTGTAATTTAGCAACTTTCACATGTTTATCTCCTTCATACAAGGTTTCTAGCTTCTCCCAAATCTCATGAGTAGTTTGCACTCCCATCACATTAGTCATTCATTTAGTCATTTCTCCATCAATTAGGGCACTCAACAATGCTTCTATAGCTCTTATATTATGTTTATCATCCTTGATCTCAGTTGTAATAACAGGACTGGATTCTAAGGAACATTGTAGACATTCTTTGTGATCTTCCAATAATCTTCTCCAAGACATTACAAGTGATAGAAGAACCAATCATCCATCGGATCACATAACTCGATCAAATATCCTTTTGGAATGTTGAAACTCATATTGAGTCAACTAGTTATAAGTATCTTATAACCCATTAATCCGCATCAGCACATCTATAACCAAACCAACTCTCTGCAACATCGAAGCACAAGAAACATAGGAATATGTTGACATCAATGGCAACAATAGATTCCAACAACTCTAATATCCAACACCCCCCTTAAGGCTTACACAATAATACTTTCTAATTACATTATATGAATACATATTTTTTATAAGATCTTCTCTTGAAGAAGCAAATCCTGAACCAAGTGGGGCTCCATCACGTTGTCTCTTGAACCTCGAAAATGTGTAGCTTCAAGCTATGTTCTTAAGATCTCAATTTCGAACTCTCAAATCATAACCTTGAATTATTCAGCAATGATCCCTAAGAGATAAGACATATCTCTATCATTATCTAATCATCACGAAAGTGTATAATTCTCAATCATATACTCTGAAGCTATCTTGACAATAATCCATATTGAGCTCAATACCGAATCTCAAACCTAGCTCCAAAATATAACCTTCATAACATTTATATTCTTCAAATCTTTCATCATCAAAATGAAAACTAAAAGAAATAAATACAAAACCCAAAATTCTTCTCAAGAAAAAACATCATCTCAAAGCGAGAAGCTAACTTGAGATTATGAAAATTCCTCCATCCTCTAATACAGCTAGTCTCCAAAATGAAGATGTTATAGTTTATCCATGTGATAGCTTTGATGAATCTTTGGAGGTGTTGTCAAGTGTTACACATAAAGCTTCAATAATGATGGTTTCAAAGAGACTTCTAATAGGCTTATTTCTATTGTAATGACACTTCATATAGCCAAAGAGAAATGTAACCATTAATGAATTCTTATCAATGGGTATGAACAAATAAGGTATTAATGGAACCAAACTTTCAATCACATAAACCTTAGCTATAGTAAATGCACTTTGTGGTTGGACATGTTTAAGTCTAGCTTCTCGAAAAATAATTGAAGTTCCATCACAAATGCACTCTTTTGAGCACCGGTTGTAAAAAGATAGATTTCATGATTGACACATCTCAAGGGAGATATATCAAGAACAATACTTGGAGAATCATTTCTAGTTGCATTATAAATGAATTGTACTATATTTTCATTAATAAATAGATGAATAATTTCTAATAGCATTCTTAACTATACTAGATACCCATATTATTTCCAATGAAGATTTAGGTTTTCGAACTAGAGAAATAAAATGGACAACCACCAAATAGTACCTCCACAGGCAACAAATGTATTATTTCCGCCTTTTAATTTGAGGAATATGAAATATCCTATCTCATCAGTTGTCACACCCTTTTCTCAGTCTATAGTTTAGAATGTCATTCAATGGAAGATCTTCAGTCAGGATCGGGTTAACAACGACGTTCATGTTCATATTGTGAGGATCGTGAATCTCTATCGCTCCTCTCAACACAACTCTTCACATATTAAAAACTACTTGTGTTACTACGCCTTGCATCTCTATCCTCTTCTTGCATTTTAAAAATTCATCATTGCATCACTATGCATTGCAAAAAAATAGGAAACCGCCTTAAAAAATATTTTATCACCTATCTACTCGTGCACCATATTTGTTTTTCCAAGCCAACAACTTCAATCATAGCCGAACAGGAAATGATAACACTCAGATACCAAATGACAGTGAGTGGTAAAACAAACTTAATTGATCTTATTCAATACAGGCGAGCATGTACACATATATGCGACTGAAAGTCGTTAATGGTGTTAATGGTTGCAGTAACCAATGGTGGTTAACAGGTGCAATAACTGCTAACTATCAATGTAATAGAATATTATACAGATATTACATAGATACGCCTACACATACTTGGGGGTAGGTTTCGTCCATTTATCCTATCCTATCATACCCCTATAATACCCTGCATTATCTTATTGTACGTCATGTCCATATTCCCTTTTCCACCTTTGGTTTTGGCAAGGCTAAGGATCTTCATGAACGTCATGCATCCTATTTGCAACTTTAAGTCTATCACAACTTTTTGTCTTTATCCATTGTCTTATTATAGCCTTTCACTCATATTCCTTGGCTTAATGCAACCTTATATCACTATCTCTTAGCCATAATCACAACTTTCCACCCATATTCCTTATACTATCAATTCTTGATCTTTCTTGTTCTAGGTATGTGTAGAATCATGGTGGGCAAATAGGCCCTTAAGTGGCAATGAAAATCAGAAAACAGAGTTAGGCAACTAGATGTAAAAATTTGAATAAGTTAGAAAAATTATTTCAAAAATGTAATAATAGAATCTGTACCAAATTCAATGTAGTTTCTAAGCTACTAGCTGTTTTATGAAAAAAAATTATTCGATGAAAATTTGAAATTTCAATGCAATAGTACTCAAATTTTAGAAAAAAGATAAGAAGTGGGTGTTTGCTTGACAATCCCTTTTCAAAATCAAATAATAATATTTTTTAAATAAGATTTTAGATATAAGGAGAAGACTCTTGTCTAGATGGGTTCTCTGAATTATGGATTCAGATGACAACACCTAAGTGAGAACCTGTGGTATTCTGAATTTGTTTACACAAACAAGGTAAACACAAACTTGAAGCAAGCCAAAAAGTGATCCATTCAAATAAAAATCCACCATATAGCAGTTCATGAGATTCCAAGGGTCACCAAAACCCCTTGAGAATCGAAACTCAACAATGATATTTGTTTATTACATAATAAAACCCAAAACTACGAAATTTTCAAAAAATTATATCAAAATTTGTCCAAACTTTGACTAGACATAACTTTCTACTCAGGACTCAAAATTGCGAGCCATTTAACTCATTGGAAAGGTCTCTAAGAGTTGAAGTCAGAGTCCTCAAAGAATGTGCCTATGATAATGTTCTAAAGGACAGGCCAAAGTTTCAAGGGCTGAAATGCCCCGAAGGCCTTCAAAAAACCCAATTAATAACAAGTAGAAAAACTAGAAAAAATATGAAATTTTTTTTTCAATAATTCAAATTTGCTTCTCATCATTACTTCCCCCTTGAAAAGCAATGGGCCCCATTGCATCAACACTCTGAATGAGATGAGGAAAATGGAGCTGAAGCTGGGCCCTGGTAAACCGCTTTCCTTATTGAGCAATCTGTCCTACTCGAACCACTTTGTATAGATAGATTTGTTGTTGTAGATGCCATTGCATATGGATCAGCCTCAATTACCTGTTCATGAGTTTCTTCTGTGCAAGATTCTGCCACCTTAGGTTCTTCTTTGTCCTCATGCGTCTCCATCATTAAACTTTTTATGGTTATACAATCTTTTGCATTATGAGAGGGACTTTTATGGAATTTATACCACATACCATTCTCTTGTGCCTTCTTCATGCCCCATGCCTTTTTCGGTGGTGAATTGGGAGAAGATTCCTTGGAGGTTTGTTTCCATGCAGTTTTGCCACCTTCACCCGTCCATTTGTTGTTTGCGAAGTTATCCCTTCTTCCTTTCTTTTTAAATTTCTCCTCAATTTTTGTAGCACATTTATAAGCACTAGGTAAAGTCTCTATGTTTAGGAATTCCATTTCAGTTTGGATATACCTATGGATCCCACTTTGATTTTTCAGAACTCGGTGCTTCTCACAATCTTTGATGCGAAGCTTTATTGCTAAAGCATGAAACATATTAGTATATACCTGAACAGTTTGGTCCTTTTTCTGATGAAGCAATTGCCACTACATATATTTATATTCATATGTATCTACAGGAAAATATTCTTCCTTTACGTGCTCCATGAATTCTCCCCATGTGGGTTTTTGATAAAAAATAAATAAAAGTACTACCAATTTCTTCTATCTTGGATGCTAACTTTGCTTCCCAAAAAATTTTCACATGATTTTCAGTTTTGAGAAGAGTGAAAGTTATTTTCTCTTCATCTGAGAACTGGTTGACAGAGAAATACCTTTCCTATTTTGAAACCCAATCATCAACAACATCCGCATCAATCTTTCCTTAAAACGTGGGTATATTAAAATTCACTTGCACCTTGAATGGTGTATACCCCGTGAATGGAGAGTTTGTTTGTGACCCACGACTTTCCAGCATTTGCTTAAACTGATCGATCATTTCTTCACATTGTTTTGTTAATATGTCTACAACCAACGCTTTAATATCATCGTCAATCTGCAACTTAGCCATTTGCAATTGTGTGTGCCTTAAAGGAAGGTAGTCTTAAGGATTTCTTGTTTCCAACCCCAATCTTTGATATGTTGATCGCGTGTGATATGACATACATGAGCGAACTTTCTCTGATACCACTAATCCGAATTATGGATTCGGATGAACACCCCTTGAGAATCGAACTCAACAGTCATATTTGTTTATTACATAATAAAACCCAAAACTACGAAATTTGCAAAAAAACTATATCAAAATTAGCCCTAACTTTGACTAGACATAACTTTCTACTCACGACTCAAAATTGCGAGCCATTTAACTCATTGAAAAGGTCTCCAAGAGTTGAAGGGAAAGTCCTAATAGAATTTTCCAATGGTAACATTCGAAAGGATAGGCCAAAGTTTCAAGAGCTGAAAATGCCTCAAAGGCCTTCAAAAACCCCAATTACTAACAAGTAGAAAAACTAGAAAAAGTATGAATTTTTTTTTTTTATAATTCAAATTTTCTTCTAATGAATGTGATAGATATTTTTTGTTTTTTTATGAAATAAATAATTAATTGTGATTTTCTTACAACAAATTTTTAAAAATATAAAAAAATTGTATCTTTGACCACCATAGCTTGGTCAAAACTCTATGAAATTCTTTTTTTTTTAATCCTATAATATATCAAGCATGTAATGTGACACGTGTTTCAAGTTAAAAAAATGTGATATGATTTGAAAGTTAAAGATATTTTTCAATCGACCTATCAATCAAAACTTTAGTCAAAATATTGCCAATTTTTGGCCCCTCATGATTCTACACATACCCTCCTATCGTCATCTAGTCCAATTCCATCTCTTGATCTTCATCAAATTAAGGACAAATATAAAATTAAATGTAAATCCTCTTGACCTATCCATTCCAATTAACCATTTTGTTGTCACTTTACCTGGCTATATCCACACAACATTTCAATGCACCACGTTATGGCCTTACATTTCTATTCCTAATCTCTTAGCTTGGATAAACATGTTATCCCATGTTACGAGATACTCATTGGGAGCCAACTCCATTCCAATTCCATAATAATTTGCCTTTATCCTTTCCCTGTCTATTTCCATCCCATCAGTTCTTTCATCCATTCATAATGTTCCTTGCCTTGCTAGACACTAGGGGCAATTTCTTAAACATGTTGGGTAGATGGAGTCCTTATTGAGAATGGATTTGAAGAAACAACTTATAAATATTTCAATATCCTAAAAAAAAAAAAAAAATCAAATGAAGTCTTGAAAAAATCAATAAAAATCAAATAAAGTTATGAAAAAATCAATAAAAATCAAATAAAGTTCTGAAAAAATCAATAAAAAACAAATAAAGTGCTCAAAAAATTAGTAAAAATAAAATGAAGTTCTGATAAAAATCCTAAAAATCAAATAGTGTACTGAAATAATCCAAAAACATTCAAAACAAATCTTGAAATAATCCAAAAATATTTGAAAATGTCTTGAAAAAAGCACAAAAAAAATTCGAGAATATATCTAGAAACCTTAAAAATTCGAAAAACATCAACATCCAAAAATAATTGCTTTCGTTTCATCAAGAAATCGTCTCTTGCATAGACAAACATTTTAGCAGACATAAGATAGCAATTACACCAAGGTGCCTACAATATGGGTGGAAAGGAGCGGCAAGCAAAGCGGCGAGCAAGAAATTCAAATTTCAAATCTGGGGATGACGAAATTCTTGGGGATGACAGTCATCCTGCGAGTGGAGCTGGTAATCATGCTGGTCCCCAGGCTTCTCATAGTACTAAGGGGGACAAGATGACAGTCAAATCGGTGGAAGAGAAAGATTCCAAAACTAGGGACCCACATGATAGAGGTAAAGAAAAGAAATGGTCTACTCTTTTTTGATTTAGGCCTCTAGTGAAATCAGGTCTTCCGGAAGTTAAAAATATATCTGATCTGGCAATAGTGTTTTTGCTATTTCTGTTCCGGATAAGCTGGTTGATTTCACTATGTCTGGCTTAGCTATGACCTTGGTGGGAAGGTTTGCTGGTTTTAGACCTAACATTGATGTTGTTAGGAATTTCATAAGGAGGAAATGGGTTCTTAAAGGTCAATTGGATGTGGCGGATTCGCCTAGGGGTTTTTTTTCCTTTGCCTTTAATAATGAAGAAGATATGAAGAAAGCGCTTTGTGAAGGGCCATGGATGTTCAGCAAGTCAACCTTGGCTTTACAGAAATGGGCTCCTAACCTCCCACTGGATGAATCCTTTTTCGTATTGGCGCCTGTGTGGACGCATCTCCCTGGCCTTCCATTGGAATTTTGGAATGAGGAAGTCTTTAAAGGGATCGCGAGATCATTTGGTGAACTTCTTTCAATCGAAACGATGACATCAGCTAAATCAAGGTTGGTTTTTGCTCGTATTTGTGTGAATGTTAATCAAATGATGTACGTGCCTCAATCTATCGAGATCTTGTCTAAATTAGGGAAATGGACCCAAGTTATTGAATATGAATCTCTCCCGTTTGTTTGTTTTCATTGTAAAAAGTCGGGTCACTGGGTGAAATCCTGCCTGCTTAAGAAGAGTAAGATTAGTAAAAATGATAGTAAAATGAAGCAGAAACGATAAACGAAAGGGAAGAATGATGATATACCTTTAGAGGTTTTCCCTGAGAAGGAAGTTACTGAGATGGAAAATGAGGAAAGTAAGGGTGTGAATAGTAACATTGAAAATCTAGTTTGTGAATGTTCTAACAAGAATAAAGAAAGCAACAATGAGGAAGAGTATGGGAAAGAAGAAAACATCCAAAAATTTGAATCTGTGGATCAGAAGGTTGGTCCTATCATCCAGGATAAATATGATGAGAGTTCATATGATGATGCTTCGGCTTCATCTAATAATAAAGAAAATGAGGAAGACTTTAATGAAGTGCGGGACTGCAATATTTTGAATATTGAGCCTTTGTTGCTATTAACCAATGAAAGTCCAAAGTAGAATGGAATTATGATCCCAAACTCCCAATGTAAAACTCCTCCTAAAAGTTGGGAAATGGCGGTTCTTGAGGGAAATCTCAAGATTCTCGACACTAAAGAAGGCAAGTCAAATAATGGAGGATCTAATGTAGGTATCTCGACTAGAAGTAAGAATAAGAAAGGAGCAGATGTTGGAATTCATAGCAAAAAGCAGGGGAGACCCTCCCTAAAGAATCAGAGGGAACAGGAAAGTTGGAAGAACCGTGTTGATGGAACATAGAGCTCCATTGAGTCAGCCTTATCCCCAGTTAAAGTATGAAGATAATCTCATGTAATATAAGAGGGTTGAATGCCCCCCATAAGCAGGATATGCTGCATAATATTGTTAGAGATCATAAGCCGGATGTAATTCTTATTTAGGAAACTAAGATGTGCTTGAGGATAAAGAGGAAATAATTAGAATTTTTAAAAGTAATGGGGTCATAGGAACTAGTTCGGAGGGTGCCTCAGGTGGAACAACTATCTTTTGGAACCAAAATACTATTATAGGTAAGGAATTTGCTTCAGGGATCAATAGGACCTCAATCTTGCTTGAGCATATTAAGGATAACTATGTTTGGGTTATTAATAATGTCTATGCTCCCAATTCTAAAGCTGGAAGAACTAAGTTCTAGAGGAGTTTGGCTGAAGACAGATTAATTTTTGCTGACAAAAGTTGGATGGTCATGGGAGATTTCAATACTCCTTTAAAAGAGGATGAAAAGATGGGAGGCCTCCCTTTGCAAATGGAGGGTAGACTAGATCTTATGGATTTTATTAATGATCAAGCTTTGATGGATGTGGATCTTCAAGGGATTAATTACACCTAGACCAATTGGAGAACTGGATATGATCTTATTCAAGTAAGGCTTGATAGATCCCTTATTTCTCCTGATTGGCTATCTAAATATAATTGTTCTTTGGCATCAATCATTAAGATTGGATCTGATCATTATCCTATTTCTTTCACTGCCAACTCAAAGTCTGCTAAGCGAAATTTTCCTTTTAGGTTTGAAAAAGCTTGGTTATCCCACCCGACATTGGAAGTCTATGTTGCTGAATGGTGGAACTCGGAGATTGAGGGAACAACCTTATTCAGAGTTGCTAAAAAGCTTAACATTTTAAAAGATAAAGTCAAGATATGGAACAAAAAGACTTTTGGAGATATCTTTAAAAGTAAAGATCAAATTAAGACTGATCTAAAAGATGTTCAAGAGAAAATCCAAGAGGAAGGGCTTTCTGAGGATTTGAGAAATGTTGAAAATGGGTTGCTGTCTAAATACCATGAAATTATCTCTAATGAAGAAACCTTTTGGAGACAAAGATCAAGAGCGTTGTATCTGAACGAAGGTGACAAAAACACCAAGTTTTTCCACTTGACTGTTGTTAAGCATAGGGCGACCAATAGAATTTCCAGATTATCCTGCAATAGGGGGATTTTATTGGATGAAAATGAGATAAGAAAGGAAGCTATGGATTTTTTTAGCAGTCCGTTGGAAGGGGTGGATGCACTGGATATCAGTATTCAAGACCTTCTTGTTCAAGCTATCCCTCCTATTTTAAAGGAGGATGATAACAAAAATCTATCTCGGATCCCTTCAAATCAGGAAATCAAAAAGGGAGTGTTTTCTTTTAATGGAGATAAGTCTCCTGGTCTAGATGGATTCCCAATGTTTTTTTCCAGAACTTTTGGCATATTGTGGAGACTGATATCTATAATGGAGTTAAAGAATTCTTTGGTTCAAGGAGGCTTTTAAAAGAACTCAATGCTACCTTTATTGTTCTTATTCCTAAGATCTCTGGAGCTGATTCTCTTAATACGTTCAGACCTATCAGCCTTTGTAATTCTGTTTACAAGATTATATCTAAGGTTCTTACTTCTAGAATGTTGGATATCCTTCCCCACATTATTTTGGCTCAGCAAAAGGGTTTTGTCCTTGGTATAAAAATTCCGGATTCTATTATTTCTATTCATGAGAATATTCATTCTTTAACTGTTGCTAAAAAATAGGGCTTTTTTCTTAAGCTGGATATGTCTAAGGCTTATGATAGAGTGAATTGGCAATTCCTTTTTAGAATTATGAAATCTTTTGGGTTTGGGGATAAGGTGATTAAGCTTTGTTCTCAGTTGATTGGTACTTCTACCTCTGCAGCTATTATTAATGGATCCCCTTCCAGATTCTTCAAAAGTTCTAGAGGCCTAAGACAGAGGGACCCCATCTCTCCAATCTTGTTTACTATTTTAGCTGAAAGTTTGGGTAGATTTATTATGAGAAATGTGGAAGAAGGTAAGCTCAAAGGCCTTAAACCTTCATCTTCTAACATAACCTGTACTCATGAAGTGATTGTTGATGATTCGATCATAATGGGAGAAGCTACCATTAGGGAAGCAAGAAACATGAAGAGTCTTATGGATTCCTATGAAACTACATCGGGTCAAAAAATAAATTGGGATAAGAGTTCTTTGTTCTTTATCAATACCCCTGAGGATAGACAAAGAAGGATTGAAAGAATCCTTGGTTGCAAAATTGTTGAGTTCCCTTCAACCTATTTGGGTCTCCCTCTATGTTTGAAGCCTTAGGAGAATTTCTGGATGAAGCTAGTCGATAGATTCAATACCAAGTTGGCTAGGTGGAAAGGATCCCTCCTTAGTCAAGTGGGTAAGGTGACGTTGCTTAAAGCTACCCTTCAAAATTTACCTATCTATGCCCTCAGTATGTTTAAAATCCCCAGAAAGTTTGCAGAGGCAATTGAAAGAATTCAAAAAAAAATCTTATGGTCGGGAGTGGAAGATAAAAATAGAATCCCCCTTATTGCATGGAATGATAGTTGTACTCCTAAGAAGTATGGGGGTTTGGGATTAAGAAATATTACTTTTATGAATAATGCTTTGTTAGCTAAACAAATTTGGAGAATGAAAGGGGAGGAAAGAGAATGGAATTTAATCTAGAAAAAGAAATATCTTTACATGCAACCTTCTAAGGAAGAATTTATGGAAAATACTTTTTTAGTTGAAGGATCTGCTATTTGGAGTGCACTTCAAATGGCTAAAGATTGGGCAGCAGCTGGAAGAATGTGGAAATTGGGGAATGGGAGAATTATTAGATTTTGAGAGGATAGATGGCTTATGGATAAACCGCTGGATGATATTCCTATCTTTAAGGAATGGAAATACTAGTTCAAAATTAGGTATGGAGGCTTTGTTAGAAACTATTGGATAAATGGGAAATGGATTGAGTTCAGCCAACATTGTCCGGGATTAAAATGTCTAGAGATTCTTCTTTCTTCTAAAAATTTTATGGACAACATTGAGGATTCTATGATTTGGAGGGAAACTTCGGATGGGAAATATTCTATGTCTTCAGCAGTCTCTATCCACAACAAAGTGTCGGACGAGATCCCTTTGTGTGCTAAAGTATGGATAAAGAAGTTGATGCCCAAAATTAATATCTTCTTTTGGATTTTTATCCAAAATAAGGTGTTGACTGTTGATAATCTCCACAAATGTGGATTTGTTTTTCCTAACAGGTGTTCTCTTTGTTGCAGGGAGGAGGAGTCTTCTTGTCATATCCTCTACCAATGTAATTTTAGTCAGGGAATCTGAAATATTATTTTCAGTAGGTGGAAGTTGTGTTGGGTTTTCCCGAATTCTTTGGAAGAGTTTTGGCAGCAATGGTTTTGTTCTACTTCCAATTCTAAGAATGTTGAGCTTTGGAAACTTACTCTCCCTAATGTTATATGGAACATTTGGAAGGAGAATAACAACAAGATTTTTAGGGACAAAAGTGCTAACCTTCAAGTGGTGGTGGATAAAATCTATAGAGGGATTTTGAATTTTTAAATGGAACTGATCATGGTTTATTTGCTAAAGAAGACTTTAATGAAATATGGAATTTATCCAATAACAGAATTAGTGTGGATAAGGGTAGGGATGGTCTTGTATGGTGCTTTCATTCTCAGGGATGGATTAAGGCCAACTTTGATGGGGCGTCTAAAGGGAATCCGAGGAAAGCTGGTTATGTGGGAAGTGTTAGGAATTTTGCTGGAAGTTGCCTTGTGGCAATTGCCAGCCCCTTGGGTAATCAGACTAGTCATTATGTTGAAGTTGTTGCAGTGTTGAACACTTTGATTATTGCAAAAGATGTTAAGCATGATAATCTATGGTTGGAAGGAGATTCTCTTAACATAATTAAATTCCTTAAAGGAGAAATTGAGCCTTCATGGACTATAGAAAATCTTATTTTTAGAGCTAGAAAAATAATTGCTAGCTTTAAATTTATTATTATAGAGCATGCCTACAGAGAAAAAAATGGGGTTCTGGATGGGTTATAAAACCTAGGCATTATGTCTAAAGCTCAATGTATATGGAATGGGGAAGTTAATATGGATTTTACTATTAAAGATCTTATCAGAAAGGATAGATTTATGGGGAAAGAGGGATCACACGATTAATCATGAATGTTGTAGTGAGTAATTTTCAAATGTTTAGAAAGGTAATGATGACATGTCAGAATGAAAGAGTCCTAATCAAAAATATTAATTTACCGCACACTTTGTGGGTATGCATTTTCAAAATTTTGAGTGTCATTGGGAAGAAAGCTTTTAAGTTGCAGAAGAGAAGAAACTGTAAATTGAATTCTAAAATGGGGGGGGGTCTAAGAAGAGAGGAACTTGATAATATTTTGACATGGAAGGAGATGCCTAAGGTTTGGGCAAAGTTGCAGAAAGGATTCATGACAAATTTCATGGAAAGGCTGGTCAACTATGATAAAGGAAGAGTTAACCTAGCGGTCACCAAAGTCACTGAAAATTGGATAAATGGCTCCTTCAAAATTCATGGTGTTAGGTTTAAGCTGGATGCAAATCTCATTGCAACGATTATAGGTATGCCCCACTCTGATCTTAACTTCTTTAGAGACCTAAAAGTGTCTAATAACGCTGTTAAACTATTTCTGCGAAAAGAGAAGGAGAGAGCAAAAATAGGAAAAGCTACGAGGGGGTTTTATGATGCTTCCAATATAAAGAAAATCTGGGGCTGTGTGCTCAATGTAATCATGGAATATATTATTGTGGAGGGTCATTTTACCAGGGTCCACACATACCATTTTGTGCTTTTAAATCATTTTAGACATGACAAGAGGATATCTCTGCCTTATTACCTCTTTAGGTCTTTGTCGCGGTCTCTAAATAAACATAGAAAGAACCCTGCCTTGCCTGTGATTCATAGCGGCCTTATTTTGCTCATTTATGAGCATTGCAAAATCCTGGCTATCCAAGAAAACAAGATATTGTCGATGTCTTCAAGGAAATGTAAGAGGAAGATGGAGGAAGGCAGGCCAAGCAAGGAAGAGGGTACACAAAGCAAAAAAGGTAAAAAAGACACTTTGGAGAAAATTCAAGAGGATAAGGGTAATCAGAAGAACACAAAGATTGAATCAGAGGACATTGGTAAAGATGGAAGTGAGATGGATACCAATGAGTCTGAAGGGGAGGAGAGCTAGAAGGAAGAGGAAGTGGGAGAAGAGGAAGGAGGAGTTGAGGAAGTTTCTGATCAAAATAGTCTGACCCACAATATGAGCATAGGAATTGTTAATAGCCAGCCACTGGAAGAGCAGGACAAGGTTAATGAGGAAAAGGAAATGGAAATTGAGCAGGAAAAGGACAAGGAAATTGAGCAGCAGAAGGACAAGGAGAATTTGAGCAGGTGTCAGGATAAAGATGGAGGGGATTATTCTGGACAAACTCAAAAACCAGTCCAAGGCTCACATGGGTTTTGACAGGTGGGTTTATGAAGGAATCAAGAAGCTCAAAAAAACTGATAAACATTAGGAAGAAAAAGGGAAGAAAGCTGAAATAAACCAGGAACAGTGGAAAAAAGGAATGGAGGAAAAATTGGAGAAGCTGGAAGCTCAGATTGGTAATCTGGAGGAAGGAAAAACAACTATGAAAAACTTTCTGATGATGATTCCGGATATCCTTACCTCTGTGACTAAGAATTTAGACGATATTTCCAAGTTCCTTGATGGTTCCAACACCCCCAAATCCTGTAGTGGATCTTGATATTGATGAGGATGCTATTGAGGCAGAAATAATGGAAAGTTCTCTTGGTGGTGTGGCAAAAAGAACAAGGGCAAGCATGAAAAAAGTTGTTGCGACCTCTTCCAAGGATATCCCTAAGCTTAGGGATAATATCAAAGATTTGCAAGGGATTAGCATAAATTTGGCTAATGCCCTAAAAAACATGAAGTAATTTATTTTCTATCTCATTTATGTTTTAGTTGGACTTGGCTGGTTTTGTTGGGCTTTTTTGTTGATTTATGCCCATGACTATGCTAGTTTTTTGGCAGTTTGTCTTTTCTTGTTGCTAAATGCTTTTATCTCTTAAGGATATTTTGTAAAGGGTTTCGGGATCCCTTCAAAACCTTCTTTTCTCATGATAAAAAACAAATCACATACAAACAGATGAACTATTTAATCAACCAAGCATTCAAACTAATCGAAATTGTCATGTCATTGAAATAACATTAACATCATTGGTCCTTTGTCAATTATCATGCGTCTTATACAAGGTGTGTTATACTCGAATCCAAATTGTGTCCTATCTTAGATGGTGTACTGCATTCCCTGAAACTAGAAAACATGATCATCTTATTATCAAACAATTTACATTATCAATTTTAACAACAAGATCAAAATGGTTGTTTGACTTGTTTGGATTTGTGGATCTTACCTTTCATTGATTTATCTTCAATCATGTTCCTGTGTTGCTCGATGATGTCACCTAGTGATATAGAGTGGCCAGGATGGTTCATGATCTTTTTCGTTTTTTCTTCTATTTGTGGGATGATTCATAACATTTTTGGGCAAGTATGTCTTGGGTGTTTGTGTTGGCACGATCACATTATGGTTGTCACACATACCTTGACCTTTAAGAGACACAATGTCTTAGGATGGTTGAAATATTCCTTGTCTACAATGTGTCTATTTTACACAAAAGGGACTATATTATCACCCTGACTTCCTGTGTCATAGTGTGTTGCATCCATTTTGCCACATTAAATAAAGACTCTCGACAATAAAGTGCATTTGTGAAAGTAAGGTTTCTTCACCACTAATTATTCTTCATCTACTTTCTTCTTACTAACATTTCTTCTACTAGTTCTTGCAATCCTCTTGGTCTAATCCTGGCATTATTTTTGACAAATTGGCTAATTTTCTAAACTTTTTGTCTAATTTCTCGAGGGGGAACCCTTGTAACCCATCATTGCTAGGGCAATGTTTAATACAAGTTTTCTTGATTATTCATTGAAACAATGCTCAGAATCGCATTGTCTAAAAGAGAGAAAAAATGTAGGCATCTAAAAATGGTCAATGCTTACATCACTGCATATTAACATGTCTACATTACCTTCTTTTAGGGTTTTTACTTCCTCCATCTTACACATTTGATATTTATCAGCTGTTAACATTGTGTCATTCTTCTGCATTCTTTTCCTATTCCATCTCATTTTCTCAAATTTGAATTAAAGGTCTTCTCAATGCCAATCTCAATTATCATTTAATGATCATGATCAACTTTTCACATTAATCAAATATCATTTTAACCCTAACTGATGTCAATTAGGGTTGTTTTTAATTTTTTTTAGTATCAACCTTATTTTAATGAATTGTCGATGAATTTGGATCATCATTTGTGTCATTTGCAATCATTATCAATTTTTGTCAATCTTGATCGATTCATCATCGATCCCTATCAATTATCAATAATCATTTATCACTATCAATTTGGTTAATTTTCAGTCCTTATAAATTGTTTTGTGGATCATGTTCATCATTATCATTGTTAATCATGTCAATCCTATCATGCCATCATTTAACGTAATCCATTTATCATTCTACTTAAGGTTTAATAATTCCTTAATTATTTCTCCCTTTTATCCCTTTTCTTATCTAGGGTTAATAATTCTTCACTTATTTATCCCTTTATCCTAACTAATTTGTTTTAGGATTTATGAATTAGTTCGTTATCGTAATTCCCTTTTTCACTATTTTGCAATTAAATATTTATTATTTAGTTGCCTAATTATGAGATTTGTAGGAGAAATTAATAAATAAATAATTATTAATTTATCACCCACTTCTCCTCCTTTTTAGATCCCATTTCTCTTTTTAGCTTCCCTCCTCTTTTCTAGCCTTCCACTTTTCTCATTTCCGAATAGCAAATTACCCTCCACAATTCACTCATTTTGTCATATTTGTCATATGTGCCACATGGCATCTTTCCCCACTAATTGTGCTTCATCTTTCCCCTATTAATGTATCCTCCCCTTCCATGAATTTGACGTGGCTATTTTCACTCCATTGATTTCTCAATCAATTAATATGATTTGTGCTATAAGACATCAATTCTTAGCCATTGATTTGAATTGATCTCAACCATTTGATTTTTCACGTTCAAGTCTATAAATTAGATTCAATTTCAGTCATTTTAACAACCACATTTAAAGTAGAATCATGCTGCTCAAATTCTTCAATTTTAACCATGCTTCTAGTATCCTTACTGTCACTTTTCTTTCAATTTATTAGCACTTGTTGATTGAGACCAACATTTTCCTATTTGAAGGAGAAAGAAGAACAATCGAGCCATGTAAAAGAGATGAATTGTTTTATGGTTTGCATGGTTTATTATTTCATTTTGTCTTTGCATATTGACTGATTGTGATTAGGTTGTTTCATGATTTGTTGTTTTGTGGTTGCAACTTGTTTTTTTTCATGAATTATTCTTTTCTCAATCCTAACCATTCACAAACATCTCCATAGATTTTGTGTTCGGATTACTTCATAATCAATAGGGAAATGATTATGTTTTTATTTTATTTTTTGTTGTGGATCAGTTCTCAAAGATTTCCCACTTAATTCATGAGCCACTTTTGGAGGACTTTGTGGAGGAAGCTCAATAGAAAGCAACAATATAGTTCAATGTATTTCCCTACAACATATGGGTAAACTAAGGCAATAAACTAAAATTTTGGTAAGTTTCTTCATTGTTTAGTTGGTGAGAATACAAGGCAGTAGGATTTCATTTCACACAAGATAATTTTTATTTTAATTAACACATCAATATGTCGATTTGTAAGTCTCCCTTGCATGTTGTCTTACAAAGTAATCCCAACGGAGTTGTTGATATATTATTGATCTTCCAAATGGGAAATGAGTTAGTCAAGATACCAGGGACTTTACAAGGCATGCACAAGAGGTACAACATCAAGTGAAGCACAAACTACAATTAACAAATGAACAATATTAAAAAATTATTGATTTTCATTGAAGGGAGAAAATATAAGGCGAACAAGTCATGGTGTATTTACATAAATAAATATTTCCTTAGGGTACTTATAACAAATGGAAATAGGTCTAGAACCGTGGGACAATCCAAACTACTAAAGAAAAGTAGTGACGATGACTATTCGCTATATTTTCCTAAAGTTTGGATATTAGTCTCGTTTTCAATGTTGTATATCTTTACCCTTATGCTATTCCTAAACAAGGTCCTAATGAAAATGTTCTTAAAGACTTGACCAGAACATTGCCACAGAAGAAAGAGAACATATTGAAAAGATAGTAAACTAACATTGTACCTACAAGAGCTAAAAATTATAAGATATATTTGGTCAAATGGGTGGGTTCTCCTAATTTCAAAGATACATGTATCGCTGAAGAACATTTGTTGAAATTTACAAGATTAGAGTTGTCTGAATTAGGAGATTCAAAACCTTTCAAAGGTGTGGAAGATAATGTGACCATGGATTTATTATTGGGCCTACTACCCACCTACCTTGATTTTTCCTAGAGTTATACCTATTTTTGATAGAAGCAGCCATCTATTTTTGTAACATCCCCTTTGTTCTACCTTTTTATTTACCAAGTTTTAACCTACAAGTAAAAAGAAATACTTTACCAAAATACCAATAATAAATTTTTCTTTTCCTTTTCAGTTCAAGATACATAATTGATGTAAATCACTTTTCATTTTCATTCATCATGAACATATACAATTTTATATTTATAAAAAAATAAATGCATTTACAATATCCTTTTCAAACTTTCATTTGCTTTAGGAATATTTTATTATAAGTAAAGTTTCAACTGAGCTTAAATAGTACATAAGTAAAAATAATGGTCTAGATGTCCTCCCTAGCATACATTCTCAAATATAAGTCGCCATCTACATGAGGAAGACAGTCACTCAAGCACTTTTTCACCCAACCAAGACTTAGAGGTCCCTCGAGCCTATTCTAACCGAAGCAGCCCAACCCTTCGATGAAGAGTTTGATTTAGTAACCTCACAATAAATATAGCCTTCTAAGCATAGTGTTGTGTCCTACATAACTAGAGCCACCATACATAGGCTAGAACCTACATGTATGATGTTCCCTGTCTAGCATGTAAACCTGGATCATAGTGAAATGGCAATGTAGACAGTGGCAACCTACACTACTTAGGCTTAAGAATTCACGCCTAATACTTCAAGTGAGAGTCATATGTCCACCCACTTCATTGCTCTATTTGGTAAACTGACCATTTAACTATCCCATATTTATCCCACGAGTTCTAAAAGGAAACATTTAGGTTACTCCCAACCCTAGTTAATCTAACCCTATATTACCAACTCATTCTATATGTTGTAGATACACACCTTTCTCATAATGTTAAACAATAGAATAACTATCTAGGTTTATTCCAATCCATGGATTTCCTATTACTAGGATTAACCAAATCAATCACTCCTATGTACTATAGATACATATCATAGATTAGCTATATCTTAGCTATTACATAAATAATGTATATCTAATCATAAGAATTGTCGAGTTTCTATCAACTCTAGAATGTATATCCTATAAGTATATCAATTTCAATCATTACTTCAATAAATCATAATTAACTATATACATCAATCTAATCATTAATATTACAAATTTCCTTCACACAAGAATACATGGACTTCAAGTGCACAATTCCTATCAGAATTGAGCATGCACAACATCATAATCTATCACGTGGGTGGGGAGGTAGTGTTTGTCTTGCTTAAAGACTATGGCATTTTGAAATCAAATGGGATGTTCGAATGGGATGTTTGAATTGAATAGGATATCATCCATTGCAATACTATCTCGATCTTTGAATTGAATCAAATCTAATTTCACGTTAAATTGTACTCAAAGATAACTTTTAGATTGTGTGGAAATCGCGACCTTGACGAAAATCACTTAAAAAAGTGTTCTTTAATTTGTTTTCAACGGTCATACGCGTGGTTTTTTATGCTATATGCGTGGTAGACAGAGTCGGAAGTTAATTTGTTTGACATTTTGCACCCTATGACATAGGGCGATAACTTCATTTTACTCAAAACGAACAACATTGCAATGTTTCTCAATCAAACCAAAGGTTTAACCTTTTGCAATGTTTTGTATCATACGATCATTCTCAACACACCCAATTTTCATTTTAAATTTTCAGAATCTATTTTAAATTTTCATTACCCTATTCACATTGGTTTTTTCTATTTTTCTTGTAATGAGATTTATTATACCAATTCAAACATCTTCACATATAGTATTATTAATATAAATTTTCATGTGGACTATGTTTAAATTGGTTGAAAATCCAAAAGCCCTTCTAGGTAGATTCATTATACTAAATCAAAACATCTCCACGTGGATTAGGTTTAAATTGGTTAAAAATATAAATGCATCAATGAATAAAATATTCAAATTTTATACTATTAATAGTATTGTGTAATGAATGTAAGGGTCTATCTTGTGTAAGGAGTTGGTTAAAGAAATGATTTTTGGTTTTTTCTATTTTTCTTGTAACGAGATTTATTATACCAATTCAAACATCTTCACATATAGTATTATTAATATAAATTTTCATGTGGACTATGTTTAAATTGGTTGAAAATCTAAAAGCCCTTTCTAGGTAGACTCATTATACTAAATCAAAACATCTCCACGTGGATTAGGTTTAAACTGGTTAAAAATATAAATGCATCAATGAATAAAATATTCAAATTTTATACTATTAATAGTACTGTGTAATGAATGTAAGGGTCTATCTTGTGTAAGGAGTTGGTTAAAGAAATGATTTTTGGTTTTTTCTATTTTTCTTGTAATGGGATTTATTATATCAATTCAAACATCTTCACATATAGTATTATTAATATAAATTTTCATGTGGACTATGTTTAAATTGGTTGAAAATCTAGAAGCCCTTCTAGGTAGACTCATTATACTAAATCAAAACATCTCCACGTGGATTAGGTTTAAATTGGTTAAAAATATAAATGCATCAATGAATAAAATATTCAAATTTTATACTATTAATAGTACTATGTAATGAATGTAAGGGTCTATCTTGTCTAAGGAGTCAGTCAAAGAAATGATTTTTGGTTTTTTCTATTTTTCTTGTAATGAGATTTATTATACCAATTCAAACATCTTCACATATAGTATTATTAATATAAATTTTCATGTGGACTATGTTTAAATTGGTTGAAAATCTAGAAGCCCTTCTAGGTAGACTCATTATACTAAATCAAAACATCTCCACGTGGATTAGGTTTAAACTGGTTAAAAATATAAATGCATCAATGAATAAAATATTCAAATTTTATACTATTAATAGTACTGTGTAATGAATGTAAGGGTCTATCTTGTGTAAGGAGTTGGTTAAAGAAATGATTTTTGGTTTTTTCTCTTTTTCTTGTAATGAGATTTATTATATCAATTCAAACATCTTCACATATAGTATTATTAATATAAATTTTCATGTGGACTATGTTTAAATTGGTTGAAAATCTAGAAGCCCTTCTAGGTAGACTCATTATACTAAATCAAAACATCTCCACGTGGATTAGGTTTAAATTGGTTAAAAATATAAATGCATCAATGAATAAAATATTCAAATTTTATACTATTAATAGTATTGTGTAATGAATGTAAGGGTCTATTTTGTGTAAGGAGTTGGTTAAAGAAATGATTTTTGGTTTTTTCTATTTTTCTTGTAACGAGATTTATTATACCAATTCAAACATCTTCACATATAGTATTATTAATATAAATTTTCATGTGGACTATGTTTAAATTGGTTGAAAATCTAGAAGCCCTTCTAGGTAGACTCATTCTACTAAATCAAAACATCTCCACGTTGATTAGGTTTAAATTGGTTAAAAATATAAATGCATCAATGAATAAAATATTCAAATTTTATACTATTAATAGTGTTGTGTAATGAATGTAAGGGTGTATCTTGTGTAAGGAGTTTCTTATAACGAGATTTATTAGACCAATTCAAACATCTTCACATATAGTATTATTAATATAAATTTTCATGTGGACTATGTTTAAATTGGTTGAAAATCTAGAAGCCCTTCTAGGTAGACTCATTATGCTAAATCAAAACATCTCCACGTGGATTAGGTTTAAATTGGTTAAAAATATAAATGCATCAATGAATAAAATATTCAAATTTTATACTATTAATAGTACTGTGTAATGAATGTAAGGGTCTATCTTGTGTAAGGAGTTGGTTAAAGAAATGATTTTTGGCTCTGCACTCATGTTTATAACATTTGGTCTTATATTTTTTTCATTGTATTTGTTATTTTTTTTCATGGACTTAGACGTCAACACTTTTAAGACTCTCTTTGCACCATGATATCATTATGAAAATCTTTAGCCAATTTATTTTAAATTCATTTCGAGATTTCAATTCTTGGCTACCTTCTCACACAACTTATTTTTCCTAGCAAATTGGACCCTTCATACTCAATGCAAATTTCTCACTCAATATCACTATTATATAGCATAATCTCTAGGTTAATTCCGATCTCCAAAAAATTTTGGTCAACATGCAAACTCAATTCTAGGCTTTTGAAACAAGCATGCTATTGGTGCTTCCAACTGGTTGTTCAAATTTTCTAAGAATTGGGCTATAGTTCATCAACATGAATTCGAGCCAATGACCAACTTAACATGAATTTGATTTTAAGAAGCAAATTCCTCTACACTTCAGGCTCTGCAAAACCTAGGCTAGTATACATATGCAATATTTTATTCCCTTTGGAAAATTTACAATGATATTACATCTAACATATAGTTCTCAATTAAAATATACCAAGGAAAGCAATCAAGCTACTAGATTTGCCGAAATATTGGTCCCCAATGCACTTAATACTCATCTGAGAACATTTTCAAAACTCCCCCCCAAAAGTATAAGAAAATAAAATGAAATTTGATTTGAGTTGGTCACTAAAACAAAGAACATTGGATTAGTGCTTGAATCCATGGGCAATAGAGTCATCTAACTAAGCTAAAAATTCTAGATACCTACACAAACTTATTCTATAAATCTACCTATTTACACCTTACATAAACATTCAACAGTACAACATTAAAAATTAAAAATTAAAAATCACTAGCTATCTCAATATACCACAACAATAGTTTAGCCAAATTAACCTATCCCCTTGAAACAAAACCAAAAAAACATCACTCATCAATAATAGGATTACTGAGACAAATCCATCCATCCTAAACAAATAATTCATGTGATAACAAGAAACAGACTAGGAGACAACTTGCAATGTTGTATTTCATTAATGTGCTAAGATAAGTTCATACAATCCTTCTAGTAAAACTCAATTTAAAATTTATCTACTACTTAAAACCTAGCCATCCCAACATACAAAATATTTTTCAGAATCCACAATCCTTGGCCATGGTATTCCTTTTATAATAACAAGGAATGTGACAAGCTACCAACCATTTACAAGTGGCATTTTTCATTTGCCATTTATCCACCTTCAAAAATAATATTCCCTTAATCAAAACCCACAACCTACGACTTGTCCTAGAGGAAAATTATTGGACCATAATGGAAAGTGTTGGGATCCAAGAACACTAAGAGGGGGGGTGAACCAATGTCCTACCAGTATGAACCATTTTTAACTTTCTAGACCATGCATATATAAACCGGTAAACAAATAAACATATAACAAGAAGAAAAATAAACCATCCACATAAATGAACACCATAATACACATAATTTTATATGTGGAAAACCTCAACGAGGAAAAACCACGGTGGGATTTTTGACCCACAATATCAGTTCATTGACCATATGAAAAGATATTACATATAACAAGGGCCTGCACTTGCAAGAAGGCCAACTACCTAGAGCATATTGCGCATCACTAAAGAGCCTCACTGACTACAAGTTTTCTGCTAAAGTAAATTACTGAAAATGAACTCAAGAATGCATCTAATATGCCAAATAGAGTTCCGGTTCTGGTTCTGCTCTATACCGGTTCATAAACCTTGAACTACTACAGGTATCACTTCTCCTCCAAGAATGATTTCCAAGCTATCTATAGATCATTGCATGATATTTGCATACAAAATAATCTTCATACATATATTTTGCATCATACAGTTCTGATATATTCTCCTATATCCACACATATCATTTATCACATATATCTCATTTCAAAATAGCCTAGAAGACTGACCTATATACCTATTACAAATAATATACCTTATGTCATCTTACATACATTTACAAAAGATATTCAATGTCAGCCTTGACAATATTTGCAAAATGATTTATTAAGTAAATCCTCCTTGATTTCGGCTTCCAATGAAGTAATGATGTCAGTGCTGGTGCCAGTGCCGGTATCTGTCGGTATATGCCTCCTAGTGCCAGTTTATGACTTCCATCATATCTTGTTGTCATCAATGACAATAAAATGAATCCAATGACTGTCAATTGCCAACAATCTCCCCCTTTGGCATTAATGGCAACACTCATGTGAAAAATGGATTCCTTGTCGGTATTGCTCCCCCTAAGAAATACACTCCATTTGATATCCTTCTAATGTGTTTCTCTCATATTTTTCACATATGTACATACTCCCCTTTGAAATTAATGCCAAATAACAATGAAAGAATTGAAAGAATAAAATAATATTGTTAGTTTCATTGGAGCTTAGACATCTTCAGGATTTCCGGGTATGCCTTTTGTAATAACTAAAGATATGTATCCCAACCGGATTTGAAGGTATCAGAAATAGATGCAAGTCTACTTAGTAGGTTGGAAAGTGTTTCTTTCTCTTGGATATCTGCTGGTGTGGGTTTAGCTATTATATCCATGCACTCTTTCTGTTAGAGTAATCGGGTCTTTACTTGATTAATTAAACAACATTTGTTTAAATTAATTAAGTTCCCCTTTATCTCTTTTACACTTAAGCTAACATTAGGTGCATAATAATTAATTCTTTTATTAATTATTATGTGCAAGCCTAGGTTTTTCTTTTTAGGGTTTCTTGACCTATTAGAGGTTGGATTCTTTTCTTTGTATCATTCCATTATCACATTACATGTTTTGGTGAATATTGAGCTCTCATCTTTTTAAACATTCTTCTGTGTATTTGGTTTTTCATTATTACTTCCTTGCTTCTCCTTGTAACAGGTTTATTTCAGATTGCAGAGATCATTTGGGCTCTTGTGGTGTTGTATTTCTCAACTCTCACACTTTCTTGTGAACACCCAATGAATCTAGTCTAGGACTTACCAATCTTCTTAGATTTCTTGCTCTTCTTATGATTTTATCTCTTTCCTTCTCAAAATAAAAAATTTGGTTCTCCAAGGATAAAATTTGTCCATCAACAGATGTGGTTAGTGTAGCCAATCCATCAAAAGAGTTAGCAATTTTAGCCATCTTATCATATAACTCCTTCAATCTGCTATCTACATTAGCTGTAATACTTCCTATGTTACAACACACTCTTTAGATATTTGTACATTGTTTTAAACAAACCTCAATGGGAATAAGTTTGTCCTCAATTTTCTTCTTCCTTGTTTCCATAAGCTGATCAAAAGTTGTTCTTTTTACTGCTGTGAAATTGTCCAAAGCTTTTCGATTTGCAATTTGTCTCAGAGATTGAAAATTGTTGGATATATGCTCTATTAGAGTCTTGAGCTTACCGGAAGGGATTTCTCCATCTTCAATCTGATAGTCAGTTATTATTCTGTGTAATATTGAGACCAATTGATCAATTAATCCTTTATCTGCAGTACCTTCCTTTAGTAATTTCTGAGTAGTCATCATCATTAATTTAGTTGGACTCAACTCAGAGATTGATTTCTTCTCAACTTGAGAAGTGTCAATTGCCAAAACCTTTGTCGGGGAATGAATTTTACCTGCTAGTATGGACTCAGTTGCTTTTACCTTGTCCATCTCAACCTCTTTTGGACCGGTGGCTTCGCCACTTGGTGTTGTGTCGGTTACTACCGGTGGAGTATTATCCACAGTATTTCTAGTGTCCTGTACATTGCCTTGCTCAAAAATGGTCTGTGTCGGTACAGACTATACACTCTCCTTAGATGTCGGTTGTGTTTGAGTATCTATAGTTATTGTTGGTTGTGTCAAAATTAGAGTTGAACTGCCCAAAATACCTTTCCCCTTTGATTTGTCAGGAATGGTGGAAGTTGTTGCCCTTGCAAATTCTTCTTGAGATGTGAGAAAGTCTGGGTTTTTCTGAAAGAATTTGGTCCATCCCTTACTTGTCTCATTTAGCACCTCATTTACTCTCCCCATCATAAGGCTTATTTGTCAAGATTTACTACTGAAAACTGTCCTATTTGCGATGTCTATACATCTTTTCATTTCTTCATTATTTACAATACCACATAATTCCAAAAGTGCAACTTCCTTAATCTCCCTATCCCTCTTGACAACGTCAAGTCTTCTAGCCTCAAGTTTATTATACAAGGATAAAGGTATTTCCTTCATAATTTAAACTAAGTCTTTCTTATAAATGTCTATATACAACAAAATAGCCTCTTCTAATTCATTTTGCTCATTCTCTTCTAAATCTTCATAATACTTTTATATATTTTTTAATATTCCATCTTTTGTAATTTCATCAATAAGCTCAGCACAAGTCATTGTGGTCTTACCGGTTCTAGTATCATCACCCTTCTTTTTGCTTGCGATTGCCGGTGTGAGTGGTTTCCTCTTCTGCATAGGCTTCCTTGCCGGTGGCAGAGGTGCAGTAGGCTTAGTTGTCTTTCTAACAAGTCTCCTCCTAGGCTCTACCTTCTTCTTCTCTACTAGTGGTTTTACCACATTCTTCCTTTGTACCCTTCTAAAAGCCAGAGGTTCATTATCCCTAGATTTAAAGTCAGAAGTGATAGGGGAAATGTGAACTTTTGGCTTCTTCACTTTCGTAGTATCAACCTCTGTCGGTTTAGCTACCTATTTAGATTTACAGCCCAACTGAGTGTCTATCTTATGGATCACATCTTGTACATATGCAGACATCTTTTCTATTTTCTTCTCTCTTCTTTTATGTTAAAACTAGTTTTCACTTCAAGAGCCTTCTCTCATGTTGTACCAAAATGCTTTGTCTTATCATCTAATGGGGTATCTAACATCATCTTTGTATAGAGTTCAAAAATACTATCATCCACCTCATATCCAAGCTCAATAATCCATATTTTCCTAGGTTCAACCGCTTCCATAAGAGTTTCATCAATTTTTACCATAAAGTAGATATCTGTGGAATACTTCTCCACAATGTTCTTTGAAATTCTCTCCCTTTTCCTCATGTTTTCTTGAAATGTCTTAAAATATCCCCAAAGTTTCTCATCTCTACCAATACCAAGACTGATGATAGCTTCCTTGATCTGCATACCTACCGGTATGTCATGAGCCCAATGCTTCTTCCCTAGACTAGGTAGCTCATTCAGGAAGTAAAGCATTAAACAAACAATCAAGTTTTCATATCTAAACCTACCTTTCTTGGTTCCTTTGATCTTACCAAGGTTTAGCATCAACTCACTCCTCATCCATTCACATAAATAATACTTCACATTATTCCTCAACATCTGATATGCAGCATGAATGCATGAACTAGCAATAAAATTCAAATGGTTGGATTGAGTTACCTTGTAACCTATGATCATGCTTGCAAAATTTATATCCGTGTTGATGAGTGTGCTAACCCTCATTGATCTATTATCAAGTGTAGCACCGGTGAGTTTCTCGACCTCTATGTTGGAAATTTTCTTGCTAGGTTCTTGTCCAACCCTAGGTAAGCCGATGACAGCTTGAATATCCTCCTTAGTGATCATGTAAGGCCTATCTAGCCAAATAAATTCATTATGAACCCTGCTCAGAACATATCTGATAACCTCATCATTGAATTCCGATAAGTACATAATACCGATTAACCCTAGATCCTCAATTGCTTTGAATTCCAGTTTGATGGTTCTGGAGTCTCCTAGTATCACGAATTGATACATGATTTTGATGTCTTATGTGCCCAAATCCTCAAGGGTGCAATGAATGTATGCCCTCACATCTTCAACATACATTACGCTGTCAGGAACCCTAGAAAACGCTCCTGCAGAGTCTTCCTTTTTAGCAATTTTGGGAACCTCCTTAAATACTGGCCTTAACCTATCCTTGACTTTGACAATGGTGAGATTTGCAATAAAAGTAGGAGCTGAAGATCCAGATTCCATTTCAAAAAATACCTAAAGGTGAATGTCGGTGGAAGATTGAGTGCTTCAGATAACTACTTGAAATCCTTTCACAATGCTTTTGCACGCTCTTAACTTGCCTTCACTCTGATTGCTTTGAATGCTCGGTGAGTGAAAATTAATTCACTTACCCTCTTTTATCAACGAATAAAACCCTAATTTTTTGTAATAAATGCTTCACCAACAACCCTACGGATGTCAGTTTCACAGTTATGTGTTGGGTGAACCTCCATCGATCATGAACACAATTCTCTAGATCTCTTTCTAGATCTCCTTAGATCTCTTCCGGGGTAATATGCAAAATTTAGCAATGACTTTGCCAACCCCTAAGGCTTATGCCTCAGTTGCTGGTGGAATTTCCTATCGGTGGAGGAATACCCTGTTCTACCGATGGAGTTGCCGATATAGATCCATCTCCACTTGGTTCTTCAGATTTTATAACCCATCTCTTGGTGTGATCTTGTTGTATTTCATCTACCTTTTTCTTTCCTTTCTCACTATCTTTATCATTATTATCTAGTTGAGTCTTGCTTCTGCAATACTTAGCAATATGACCTATTTTGTTGCATGCATAACATGTAACATTGTTCTTCTGAATTGCTTTGACATATCCGGTATCATTTCTTGACCTACAATGATTAGAAAAATGTCCAAACTTTCCACATGCATGACATTTAACATTCATTCTGCAATCTTCTAATCTATGACCATATTTCTTATAGTTTGTGCATTGACCGGGAACCAAATTGTAGTTTTGATTTGCCTTATTTCTACATTGTTTAGCCATATGCCCAAATTTATTGTAAACAAAACATCTACCTTTAAATTATAAGCATTAAATTGCCTTACCGTTTTCCTCTGTTATGATGAGTTTTGCATACCGGTTGTCTGATCTTCATTTGCAGTACCAGAGCTTTCACCTTGTACAAATCCAAGTCCTCTAGAATCATCAATCTATCTTTGTCTTTTCAAAAAGTCATCCAACTGTGCAACACTGATCCTAAAATTTTCTTTATACAAACTTGCAGTAGTCAAATCATCTCTCAGAGTAGTTATTTGTCTTTCAAGTTCTTTTTCATTGTTCTAGGAGTGTGCCAAATCAGTTCTCAACAAATTATTCTCATGATTCAATCTGTCACATTCATCAAATTTTTTCTTTAAAGATATAACAAGATTATCTTCCTTCTTCTTTCTATCCTCAAAATATTTTGATAACCTCATAGTCAGATCTTGCATTTCATTCTTCATGAGCATGTTTTCTTAACTTAGTTTCTGACATTGTTCCTTAAGAGCATTCTTCTCCTCATCATCTGGTTGTTCCAAAAGTTCTTTTCTCTTAGCTTGAGTAGATGATAACCTTTCTTGCAGGATAAGAATAAATTCATTTGTATAATTTAATTCTTCTTGCAATTTCAAGTTCTTCATCCTTTTAGCATCATAATCCTCAAGAGCCATCTCAAGTTGCTTCTCCGTATCCATGTTCAAAGATTCTAGTTTCAGGATCTTCCTCAAGCTGTTAAACTTCTTTTTGAGTTACCAGGCTTGATACCAATTGTTGGGATCCAAGAACAATGAGAGAGGGGGCGGTGAATAAGTGTTCTGCCGGTATGAACCATTTTTAACTTTCTAGACCATGCATATATAAATTAGTAAACAAATAAACATATAACAAGAAGCGAATAAACCATCCACATAAATGAACACCATAACACACATGATTTTATACATGGAAAACCTCAATGAGGAAAAACCATGGTGGGATTTGTGACCCACAATATCAGTTCACTAGCCATATGAAAAGATATTACATATAACAGGGGCCTACACTTGCAGGAAGGCATACTGCCTAGAGCATATTGCTCATCACTAAAGAGCCTCACTAACTACAAGCTTTCTACTAAAGTAAATTACTAAAAAATGAGCTCAAGAATGCATCTGCTATGCCAAATAGAGTTCCAGTTCTGGTTCTTCTCTATACCAGTTCATGAACCTTGAACTACTACCGGTACCACTTCTCCTCCAAGAATGATTTCCAAGCTATCTACAGATCATTGCATGATATTCACATACAAAATGATCTTCATACATATATTTCACATTATATAGTTCTGCTATATTCTCCTATATCCACACATATCATTTATCACATATATCTCATTTCAAAACAACCTAGCAGACTGACCTATATACCTATTACAAATAATATGCCTTATCTCGACTTACAATGCATTTACAAAAGATATTCAATGTTAGCCTTGACAATATTTACAAAATGATTTATTAAGTAAATCCTCCTTAATGTCGGATTCCAATGAAGTAATGATGTCGGTGTTCGGTCCCGGAGACAACATAGAGGAAGGGGGGGGCTGAATCAGTTGTCTAATAAATTCAAACCAAAATTAACTTAACCAAAACTTAATGCTTAATACTGGTAAGCCAAACTTAATGCTAGTAGACAGTTTATCAGTTAAATATTAATGCATGAAAAAGAAAGACAATAACATCCACAACACATAACACCAATATTTGTACGTGGAAACCCTGTAAGGGGAAAAACCACGGTGGAAAACCTTACCCACAATCAGATGATATTACTGCAGATAGTCTGTGTATACAATAAGGGGTCTACACATGCAAAAAGGCCAAGCGCCTATAGCTCACTGCCCAATCACAAATGGGAGTAACACTGACTACAATTGGATGGTTAGATCCAATGATAATGTACTGCTCAAAATAGCATCTTCATATGTTGGATTTAGTATCGGTTTAGCTCTGATATGCCTTCTTCAAACCTTCCTTCAACCTTGAAATGATGTCTACATGTATAGCTTTACTTATTCTCGCATATACCTTATTGCAATCCTTTTTGCATTCGTATTTCTACTTCCTTACTTCGATCAAATAAGATCTTACATATATACCAAAGCCTAAGACCAAAATGTGTAGGTCGGCTTTATAAAAGATATTACAATAAAAACAATTTACAAGTAAATTAATAACCGATGCAATATTCGATAGAACATGTCGGCTTAATGCATTTACAACAATAATAAATCATCTCCATAACGTGTCGTGCTGATCTGGAATAGATAAGCCTGTCGGTGTATAACCTGGACCTATTTGCCGATAACAACAAATATACAAACTCGAATATGCCAATGAAAAAATCTCCAAGACAAAGTGTCTAAACAATGTCTTTGACATAACCAAGTATTTTCCACGTGATTCTAAGTGCCGGTGAACAATATATCCTGTTGGTGAACCAAATACAGGTGACTGTGCATAAGTCACTTGCTTGCTGGTGAACATAGCCAATTCTCTAAGTGCTAATAGGTTGACAAGTTTGATAAGTGTTGACATCAATGACAAAACCATATCAACATATCCAAAATACCAACAATCTCCCCCTTTGGCATTGATGACAACACAAGATGGAAAAACTATCTAAGTGCCAAAATATAAATGCCAAATACCAAAAACCAATTATCTCCCAAAAGAGATCATAACCAGAAATCATAATATCTCATCCTAAGGGATAGAGTCTCTCCCCCTAGGAGTAACATGTGTTTTTCCATATCAATCTCTCCCACTTTGACATAAAATGCTAAAGCAATACAAAAACCAAGTTCAAATACAAAATAACAACTACTCCCCCTAAGAAGTAGTTCCCCTCATCAAAGCCTGAATAAAAGATTTCTTTGTTAGTTCTGTCGGTTGATGAAAAACATCAACTGTCTAAGTCTGTATCGGTAGGGGTATAACCCCAAGCTGATCTTTGAGATATTCAAAAGTCTCCTTAGGCAAAGGCTTAGTAAAAATATCTGCAATCTTTTCTTTAGTATTCACATAAACCAATTTTACTTCTTTTGCTTCAACATTCTCTTTAAGAAAATTCAATTTGATAGAAACATGTTTAGTTTTTGAATGTAGTACTGGATTTTTAGATATATCAATTGCTGTTGTATTATCACAATAGATAGTTATAGGTTCCTTGCATTTTACCTTTATATCCTTCAACATTTGCTTGAGCCATAATACCTGTGTACAATTAGTTGCTAGTGCAACATATTATGATTCTGCTATTGATAAAGATGTGCAACTTTGTTTCTTACTCAACTAAGAAATTAATCTGCTTCTAAGAAAAAATGCTCCACCGGTGGTCTTTTTTTTGTCATCTACATCTCTCACCCAATTTGCATCTGTGTATGCACATAATTCAAAATTTTCATCTCTAGGATACCATAAGGCAAGATTTGTAGTGCCTTGTAAGTACCATAAAATCCTTTTTACTGCTGATTCATGATTTTCTTTAGGATTATTGTGAAATCTTGAAACAATACATACTACATTCATAATATCAGGTCTTGTTTGTGTCAAATATAGTAGACCTCCTATCATAGACTTGTACCTAGTTGGATTAACAGGTGCTGATTCACCCCTCAGTGATAATTTGTCAGTTGTAGTCATAGGTGTGCTTACCAATTTAGAGTTTTCCATGCCAAATTTCTTTAGTAACTCCTTCAAGTACTTAGATTGACTCAAGAATATACCTTTATCAGTCTGTGAAATCTGCAATCCTAAAAAGAATTTTATCTCTCCAATCATAGACATTTCAAATTCTTGCTGCATTTTGTTAGAAAAGTCTTTACATAATCCATCTTCTCCTCCAAAGATTATATCATCAACAAAAACTTCTATAACCAAGATTTCATCATTAGTCACTTTATAGTATAAGTTGTTGTCAACATTACCTTTAGAAAAACCAATCTTCAAAAGATATTTATCCAATCTAGCATACCAAGCTCTTGGAGCTTACTTCAACCCATACAAAGCTTTCCTTAACCTGCAAACCATATCTTTATTATCTGTCAAAGAAAATCCATCAAGTTGTTCAATATAAACTTCTTCTTCAAGATCTCCATTCAAAAATACACATTTAATATCCATTTGATATACTTTGTAGTTCTTGTGTACTGCAAAAGCCAAGAATAATCTGACTACCTCAATTCTAGCTACCGGTGCAAAGGTTTCATTATAATCAATTCCTTCTTTTTGTGAATATCCCTTACACACTAGTCTTTCTTTATTTCTGATTACCTTACCATGTTCATTAAGTTTTTCTCTGAATACCCATTTTGTTCCAATTACATTTTTGTCTTTAGGTAGGGGAACTAATGTCCATGTGTTATTCTTTTCAGTTTGTTCTAATTCTTCTTCCATAGCTTTAATCTAGTGTTTATCTTCACATGCCTCATTAACTGATGCTAGTTCAATTTGAGAAATAAGACATACCTCTTCATTTTCCAGTCTTCCTCTAGTCATAACTCCTTGATACTTGTTCCCAATTATTTGATTTTCAAAGTGGTTCAATCTTACATACCAAGGTGTCTTTGTTTGTTGTTGTTCTTCAGTTACAGTCAAATTTTCAGATGATATGGTGTAACTGGGTCTTCATTCTGTATCGGTGTGTTCATTGTAAGTTCATTTGTCAGTATCTCTGTTGTTGGTTTAGAGTCTATATACCTTGAAGTTCCTCTAAACTGTTCACCAATTTTCACATTTGTACTCACAACAATTTTATGCAATCTCTTGTTAAAACATCTATATGCTTTTCTCTTAGATGAATAACCAAGAAATATTCCTTCATCACTTCTAGGATCAAATTTGCCAATATACTCATCTCTTCTAATATAGCATTTACTTCCAAATATTCTGAAATATTTAAGAGTAGGAGTAATACCAAACCATAAATCATGAGGGGTCTTACCAGTTTCTCCTTTGATGTGAACTTTGTTGAATGTGTAGACTGTTGTACTTCCTGCCTCTCTCCAATATACATGAGGTAGATTTGTTTTAGATAACATACTTCTAACTGCATCCAAGATAGTTCTATTTTTCCTTTCTACAACTCCATTTTGCTGGGGTGTCCAGGGTACTGATAACTGTCTTCTGATCCCATTCACTTCACATAATGTATTAAATTCCTTAGATGTGAATTCACCTCCTTGATCTGATCTCAAACATTTGATTTTCTTACCGGTTTCATTCTCTACCATCACCTTGAATAGCTTGAATTTCCCAAGTGTTTTTGATTTCTCTATGAGAAAAGTAACCCAACACGTTCTAGAATAGCCATCAATAATTAGCATGAAATATCTATCTCCTTGTAAGCTTCTAGTTCTAGCTAGACCACATAAATCAGTATAAATTAAGTCAAGAGCATTATTGGATTTTTCTGGAATACTCTTAAAAGATGCTCTAACTTGTTTTCCAAATTGACATTCCTTACATACCGGATTGTGAGGTTTGACAATTCTAGGCAATTCCCTTACTACTTTAGTTGTACTAATTTTCACAATACAATCAAAATTTACATGACAGAGTCTCTTATACCATAACCAACTTTCATCAATATGTGCAATCAAGCATTTCTTTTCACTGTTGTTCAAATGAAAGATATTACCTTTAGTCTGATTATCAGTTGCAATTTCCAAACCAGTTCTATTCATGATTTTGCATTTGCCGTTCTTGAATTGTGACTGAAATCCCTTTTCAACTAATTGACCAACACTCAAAAGTTTATACTTTAAGCCTTCAACATAGTAAACATTATCAGTATTGTGCTTACCATCAAGAGATATAGTACCTTTTCCTTTGATCAAACAAGCTTTATCATCTCCAAATCTTACTAGACCTCCATTATATTCCTGAAAAGTTAAGAATTTACTTTTATCACCGGTCATATGATGTGAACATCCTGAATCAATGATCCATTCATCCTTATCCTCAATTTTAGTTTCTAGGGCCTTTTCTACCGGTTGAACAGTAGGTGTCAGTTGATCTTCTGTTATAGCAACAAAGACCCATCCATTGTCTATCGAATCCTCTGTAGGTCCCGGGGACAACTGAGAGGGGGGGGGGTGAATCAGTTGTCTAATATATTCAAACCAAAATCTTATTAACCAACTTAATGCTTAATACGGGTAAGATAGTTAAATGTGTCGGTAAACAGTGTTAACAGGAAATGTTGTACTGGTAAGAATTAATGCATGAAACATAAGCACAAAGTCAACCACAACACATGACACAAATATTTGTACGTGGAAACCCTGTAAGGGGAAAAACCACAGTGGGAAACCTTACCCACAATCAGATGATACTACTACAGATAGTAAGTGTACAAAGAGGGGTCTGCACATGCAGAAAGGCCAACAGCCTAGAGCTCACTGCTCAAACACAAATGGGAATCGCATTGACTACAGTTGGATGGTTAAATCCAATGAGAATGTACTGCACAAAATAGCATCTTCATATGCTGGATTCAGTACTGGTGTAATGCTGATATGCTTCTACAAAAACCTAGCTTCACCTTCAAATGATGTCTTTGTGTATACCTCTACTTAATCTCGCATATACCTTCTTACAATTCTTTTTTGCATTCCACATTTGATCTTACAAATAAGATCTTACATTTATACCATACCCTAAGACCAATTTTAGTAGGTTGGCTCTACAAGATATTACAATAAAACATTTTACAAATAATACAATATCTGATGCAATAACCGATTGAACATGTCAGCTTAATGCTTTTATAACAATAATAAATCATCTCCATAGTGTGCCATGCTGATCTGGAAAAGATAAACCTGTCGGGGTAACCCTAGATAACCTGGACCTATTTACCGGTAAAAGAAAATATGCAAATAAGAATATACCAATGATATTACTTCAAGGAAAAGTGTCCACATGATGTCTTCGACATTACCAAGTGTCTTCCATGTCATTGCAGGTACCGGTGAACATTATATCCTCTCGGTTAACCATATACCAGTGATTGTTTGAACAGTTTACTGATTACCGATGAATGTTGTTGGATCTTTGAAGTAGGTGTATTTAGCAGGTGTTGACATCAATGACAAAACCATACCAAAATACCAACATCCTCATCATAATCATCAATGACTCCTTCATCAACAAGATAACAAGATTTGTCTCTATTCTTCTTAAATATGTATCTCTGATATTCAGGGTTAGGCTTGTATGTTCTTCTAACTTCTTCTTTCAATCTTGCATGTCTATCAAGACACCTTGATGCCATATGACCAATCTTATTGCAGTTAAAACATTTAAAGGGTGATTTACCTTCATACTTACTTCCAACTGGACCTTTAGGCATTTTCCTTGCAAATAGTGCTGCAAGTTCTTCAAGTTCTTCATTTTCTCTCCTGCTTTCTTCAAGTTCTCTTGCATAAAAGGCTTTCCAATCAGATTTTTCAAATGAGGATGATGATGCAGATGATGTTGATGCCTTAAAAGCTAAATCTATCTTTATAGTAGCAACAGGACTAAATTCCTCAATTTCAAAAGCTGAAATTTTTCCAATCAATGTATCTCTAGTTACTGATGTATTAAGCATCGTTCTTAACTCATTTATAGCAGTAACTTTCATTTTGTATGCTAGTGGTAATCCTCTTAAAACTTTTGAAACAATTTCATCTTCACTTAAGGTTCCTCCACAACATTTAATAACAAAAACAATTTCATTTACTCTTTCCATAAAAGAAGAAATCCTTTCATCTTCTTCCAATTTCAGATTTTCATACTTGATCCGGAAGCTTTCAAGTTTTGCAATTTTGATGGTGGAATCTCCTTCATTCAATGTTTCCAAATGGTCCCAAATATCTTTAGCAGTAGATCTATCTGATAATCCCATGATTTATTGATCTGATAATGTGCTCAAAAGTGCTTCTCTTGCTTTGCAATAATTTTCTTCATCTTTAGCCAAGTTAAATGGATTAGGCTGACCTTGAGTAGGAGAAGTATAGACATTATTTGTAACCTCCCATATGTCCTTTCCAATGCAATTCAGATGTGTCTCCATCCTGATCTTCCATATGCCATAGTTGGTTCCATCAAGTTTAGGATTGTGCTTCCTGAAATAGTTTGAAGACATTGAATCTCCTCAAGCTGTTAAACTTCTGCAAAAAGTGGACTAGGCTCTGATACCAATTGTTAGGTCCCAGAGACAACTGAGAGGGGGGGGGGGTGAATTAGTTGTCTAATGAATTCAAACCAAAATTAACTTAACCAAAACTTAGTGCTTAATACCAGTAAACTAAACTTAATGTCGATAGACAATTTATCAGTTAATTGCAATACCGGTAAAGATTAATGCATGAAACAGAAAGACAATAACATCCACAACACATAACACCAATATTTGTACATGGAAACCCTGTAAGGGGAAAAACAATGGTGGGAAACCTTACCCACAATCAGATGATACTACTACAGATAGTATGTGTATACAATAAGGGGTTTGCACATGCAGAAAGGCCAAATGCCTAGAGGTCACTTCTCAATCACAAATGGGAGTCACACTGACTACAATTGGATGGTTAGATCCAATGATAATGTACTAGTCAAAATAGCATCTCCATATGCTGGATTCAGTACCGGTTTAGCTCTAATATGCCTTCTTCAAACCTTCCTTCAACCTTCAAATGATGTATGTGTGTATAGCTCTGCTTATTCTTGCATATACCTTATTGCAATCCTTTTCGCATTCGCATTTCTACTTCCTTACTTTGATCAAATAAGATTTTACATATATACCGAAGCCTAAGACCAAAATGTGTAGGTCGGCTTTACAAAAGATATTACAATAAAAACAATTTACAAGTAAATTAATAACTGATGCAATGTCCGATACAACATGTCGGCTTAATGCATTTACAACAATAATAAATCATCTCCATAATGTGTCGTGCTGATCTAGAATAGATAAGCTTGTCGGTATATAACCTGGACCTATTTGCTAGTAACAACAAATATGCAAAATCAAATATACCAATGAAAAAATCTCCAAGACAAAGTATCCAAAAGATGTCTTTGACACAAGTATTTTCCATGTTATTCTAAGTGCCGGTGAACAATATATCCTACCAATGAACCAAATACCAGTGACTGTGCATAAGTCACTTTCTTGCTGGTGAACATAGCCAATTCTCCAAGTGCTAATAGGTTGACCAGTTTGATAAGTGTTGACATCAATGACAAAACCATATCAACATATCAAAAATACCAACAGTCGGTATCGTTGTCGGTGTAGCTCTGAATGCTCCAAAGACGGTATCTATTAGTATATGCCTCCTAGTGTCAGTTTATGACTTCCATTAGATCTTATTGCCATCAATGACAACAAAATGAATCCAATGAGTGTCAATTGCCAACATAAAGAGCATGAAATCATTTTACTAACCAAAATATTGTTGGAGGTCAATGGGCCCTTGGTCTATTGGTGAAGTTGAAAGGCTCTAAATGAGCCCACTAGGGATCAATTCATGTTGAGCACAAGGCTCCGACATCATAAGGGATGAGACTGGGATTGTGCCCTGGGTGAATTTGGTAGAATGGATACCCCTTAGTCCTTGGCTGTTAGCCAAAGAGGTTCAGCCTATTGGCTCATGCCCTCGTATCGAGTGGCAAAAAAAACTTTGTGAAGGCCCTCGCTGGGTTGGTAGCTTGCAGGCTTCATGCCCTTGCTGGGCTATCGTGCTCGTAGGTCTAGACCTCCATAAAAACAAAATGTTGTCAGAGAAGAAAACCAACCTTCTGAGCCATGTCACTATCACACATTTTTAGCACTGGGTGTGATATAACAACATGATGCAAGATTCTCATTGAATCCTTAAGTAGGGAAGAAATTTGAGAGTTGTGATTAGGCAAACATGCATGGTGTGAAATTCACATTCTCTACATTCCCTCCCATTAATATTTTCATCCGCTAGCCTTCATGAGAGGGAGATAATGGTTGGAGACCATGGAGAAACCATTTGCAACTGCAACTAAAGCGAGTAGTTGCACTCAAAACTTTTGATATACCTTTCACTACCTTTTGTAATTTTCATATCCCTCTGGCTACAAAATAGGTTGTATGTATGCATCACATTATATCTTTCACAAATTCTCTATAACATGCTTCCTCTAATAGCATCAAGCCATCTTTTCTTAGATGTAAACCCTTCTTCTTCATTGGAGTGTGCCATCCTACTAATAAATGCAAGAAAATTCTTCACTGTAACTGATATGTCTTTGAGAACACACTCATTGCTCAAGACTTGGCAAGCTAGCTTATATTAATATAGTGGCCTATTGGTGAACATTGATTAGATGTTAATGACTTGTTGTCTCATTTAATTGTCTTTCCTCTCAAATTTCAATGTGACACCACTTAGTCATCACTCCTGCACACTATCATGACCATGATTCACTCAAATACTCTATTAATTCATGTGCATTGCATGTCTATGCTATTCCCATATATAGGATGCCTCAAAAGAATATTTTCGTACTTGTATGATTAACCATAATTCTAACACATTTACATTTCTCTCACTAGACCTAAAACTTCTTGTGCCACCATCCTTGGGTTGCTGAAGATTTATTGTGATACTCTCAAACTTTGATCATCGAAGCCCTATACACATTAATTACTTGGTGTCAGTTTTTAGCTTCAAGATGTAATGAAATGATTTTTTTGGCTCTCATTATTAAAACTTGATCCTTCTTTAGAGCTCAATTCTTTTCTCTATTAAATTTTGTATGCATCAGCTTTTAATTTGGTACTCAGTCATATTACAGTTTTCCTCTTAAACCTTGGCCATTGATCTTGCTATCAATTCAAATAGATGTTTCATATTTGTCATAGAATCCAAGCTAGAATTCCCTTTAGTCCATGTGTGCACTATATCATCATATGGGGTTTGTCTTATGTCAACCTTATTCATTCTCACATGCTTGCAATCAAAATATCTTCTTATTGATTATTCTATAGTAGTGCGGGTGAAAATAATACTCTCGGTTAGGGAATTTCATGCGCTCGCAATACTTTTGAGTGCCACATAAATATCTCATAGGGATGTGGGAGAAGATAGTTCATTCCTCATAGATTTACAAGGCATTTGTAAGTTTTGAAATTTTTCATGTGGGGTCGCAAGTATCATTTAACAAAAGACTTTCCTCCTTCGCGCTTGCATTACATCTATGGAAGTGATGAAAAAATTGCAGGGGTAAGGTTATAGACATAGGTGCCAAAATTTAACACGTCCTTTATCTGGAGGGTTTAAAATCATTAAGGGGGGTCATCGATCCTAGCAAAAATTTACAAAAAGAAACCCAGGGGAACACATTCACACTTGGAAAATAGGGGAAGTTGACTGGCTACACAGATTTCAAACGTGGGGCCGATTAGGGCCATGCAACTTAAAAGCCCAACCAGCTAAGCAAGTCACCAAGAAAAAATAAACCTGCCAAAGGTAAATTTGAAGGAACTTTTAAAACCATAAGGCATGTGTAGAAGATTTTTTACGGGATCTAACTGAGTCAATCTAGAGGGTTTAAAATCATTAAGAGGGGCCACTAATCCTAGCAAAAAATTACAGAAAGAAACATAGGGAAACACATTCGCACTTGGAAAAAAGGGGAAGTCGACTTGCTAAACAAAGATCTTAAACATGGAGCCAGTTAACATAATGACACGTGGCCCTGAAAAGTATGAAACGTAAAAGCCCAACAGACTAAGCAAGTCACCACGAAAATATAAAACCCATCAAACGTAAATTTGAAGGAACTTTTAAAACCACAAGGCATTTGTAGAAGTTTTTTCACATATGCACATTCATATTTAGAATAATATTTAAGGTACCAACAATGGCTCTAGTTGGGAATGTATGCTCCTTACAAAAATATCAAGGATTGAGATCTCTGGTGGACCAGACTAAGTACCCCTCTATTGGGCTCCTTATTCAGCTAAATGAAAACCAAACCAACTCTTTAATTGGAAGCCTTGGGCCACCAAAGATGTACAACCAAACTCTTCTTCTCTCGTATATATAATTTTCATCATAGTATAGTATTATCAATCTGATAAACTCATTGCAAAAATATCTGGTCATACATGCCAATGATGATATCATTCATCCTTTCATAGTTCATGGCCTCATCATCACCTTATAGACCCAATGGTATTGTGAAATCATGCACACACTGAACTGCATCATAATTCAAAATATAATTTTCACATTCATAAAATGATACATACTTGCACACAACGTGACACCTTTCACTATCAATACTATTGCCATGATCAACACAAATCTCTATCAGTTGTACTGGGAATAGAAAGAATTGAAATTCAATAGTATAGCTAGGATCATCAAGTCTTAATTCAATACAAGCTTGCATACCAAAGAGAATTGTATCATACTCACTCTCACATACATCATGCAAGCATTCAATTGAATTCTGATAAACTAAAATTTCTGATATCATCTTTGGTTTGTCCCTTGAACAATATTTGATCTTCATCTCATGAGAAATATTATCAGTTAACATTTTTTTTATGCAGGCCCTCTGGTGTAGGAGCACCCAATGAGACATGGAGGTTTAGGAAGCCATTTTGGCATGGCACATGGAGTCAAGGGTCTAAAGGACCTAAAAATGATGTAATAAATCCTATTAAGGATTTTAAATGTAATAGGAAGAATGAATTGAGTCATGAGTCCTAATGGACCTATTGGAGTTGAGGAAAAACCAACTCTATAGCTCCCAAAGATCACCTGCATGCAAACCTGTCATAGAAAGAGAGAAGCAAAAAATCTATGGAGGCCAGAATTCAGAGATCCAGAAAAGAGGAGTCATATTGAATTGTGCAACAAGAATGAAATTCAATAATTATAGTTGTTATGAAATTACAAAGAGAGAATCCTTACAAAAGGATACTCGAAAGCCTAAAGGAGAAAACCCTAAAGAATTATAAGATTCCTAAGTTTAGCTTAAGCATTGAGTATAATAGACTAATAATTAAATAAATAATTATTAGCTAATAAAATATTATTCTAACACCCCCCTTAAGATGAACTTAGGGAGTAGCTAAAAAACTAAATGCATGAAGCAAAAAAAGTGCAACTACATGAGATGGCAGCAAATTTGGGTGCCGACAACAAGGCCTGATGAGGTATCCAAGCACAACCAAATATCTATGAATTGGAGAAATAGAGAAAACCACATGGGAAAAAAACTCTACTCCAAAAAGAGATGGAAAAAGCAAGTGAAGGACTAAAGAAGCCTCCAAAGAAGAATGTTCCAAAAGATAGGAACAAAAGAAGAACATAAGAGTCATTGAAGCATGAAGAACCAACAAACACTGTCGAAGAATTAATGTCAATCTGAAGAACCTCCACTAAAATAGAAGATGACTAGGAAGAGAAGACTATAATCTCCATGAGTGCCCTCAAATGACACTACTAGAATCAAATGGAAAACAAAGGCGAACAACTGAACTCGAAGATACAGATGGCATGAAACACCAAAGCCTGAAGAGATGATCAATCGAACCAAGGAAGTATTAGAACCAAAAGGAAAAACCTCCCCATAATGCTGAAAAGGGAGAGGGACAGGTACACTAAAAAGAACGCCCAACAAGAACTGCATGACGAAGAACTAGGAACATCGAAGGTGCAGAGAAAGTACATAATGTCGTGGAAGGAACACTCACTTGACACACATCATGAGGCTAATGTCATGGAAGGAAGACTCAATTGAAAAAGGTATATGGAAAAAAAAAAGTAAAACATCAACCCCCCCATGACACTTTATAATTAGTGCATGTACAATAAGGCACCCGATGTGCAAGATCTCAAGTATGCAATGCATGGTGGCACTTTATCTCAGTGCGTTTGCATAAAAAAAATGCTACAATGATAAGAAGAGATAGAAGACTAGAAACAAAAAGCCAAAAATGAGACATCCTACTGAAAGAAAGAGATCCCAGGACCTGAAACATCCAAGATATTCATCAGAGTGCTGAAAAGGAAAAAATTGAATAAAATATACCTAGAGCAGAATCTGGAAAGAACACTCATATAAAGTTTTCAAAAAATGGAGTTTGGATGCTCAAGTGATGTCTCCCGGAGTGCAAAAAGGAACCTCTAGCTTTGAAAACAAAAAATGTCATCAAAAAAACAAAATCAAAAGTTCAAACCTCAAGATCTGGATATATCTCGGAAAGAGCATTTTGACGATATAAGATTTATCGAAAAACGGCTCTGTATGCCCAAGATACGACCAAAAGAAAAAAAAAACCCTCTTGTAGGGCATAAAGAGGGTTAAAAAGATGAAAATTTTCTAACGCATTTGTAGGTACAACCATACGGATTTCTGTGCCTCGAAAAATGTGCCAATAAAAAATCATGCCCTAGATGCCCCTATCACCAAAAATAGACAAATTATATATCAAAATTCATGGAATCAGCCATCTGAATCCAACTGTGAGGTCCTTTTGGCACAAAAATGTACCAAAACATTAGCTACTCATAGAAATAGAAAAAAACAACTGCACAAACCCCCGAATACACAGATATGAGAAACAAGGCCCAAAATCTCTCATGAAGAGAACAGGGGCATGCAGATCTTGAGCTCTGATACCATATTGGAGTTGAGGAAAAATAAACTCTACACCTCCCAAAGATCACCTACATGCAAACTTGTCACAAAAAAAGAGAGAAGAAAAAAAGCTATGGATGCTAGAATTCAGAGATCCAGAAAAGAGGAGTCATATTGATTGTGCAACAAGAATGCAATTCAATAATTACAATTGTTATGAAATTACAAAGAGAGAATCCTTATAAAAGGATAATCGAAACCCTAAAGGAGAAAACCTTAAATAATTATAAGATTCCTAAGTTTATCTTAAGCATAGAGTATAATAGACTAATAATTAAATAAATAATTATTAGCTAATAAAATATTACTCTAACAGGACCTAATAGGGGTCATTAAGTCTAAATATGTAAAAATGGCACAAAGGATGCCTAATGAGTTCAATAAGGTTATGTTGAGTCATTTTGATGTAATAAGGCTCAAATAAAGCCTTTTGTGTTGGTAAAATGGGTTTAAGGTTATTATGTCTAGAGTTGTCAATTTCAAATTTGAAACCTAACAACTACTTAGCAAAATAAGGGATTTAAGTGTTTGTTAAAGTAATAGGTAGTTATGGTCAGTCTGGGAAGGTTTTTATTGGATTATAACTCATGTTACATGCCCAGGAATGGGTTTTTGAAGTTTTAAGGACATCTATTATACGAGCAACAAGTTGGAGGCAATAAAAGTTATGATTATGATTGCAAATCTGATCTAAATCTGAGTGTTTCAATTGCTTAAAGTTTGAATCTAATTTGGTTTTCTTTTGCACATGATAATATAGTATTCTAGGTATCTATGGTTCTATTTTAAGGTCTTAGTGGAACCATTTCATTTCTCTTTTATTGACTGTCTTATTGACAGTGTTGGGAAATACACAGGTTTGAGAGTCCTTACGGCATAAAGGCCCATTCTACTTTATGTATTCTTGTTGTTCCTTGTAAAATATGTCAAGATTAATGTATTATAGTTAAAACTAAAAAATTAATGTGCAAGATATATCATGAGATGGATGTTTGAAGCCCTAGGGTGAAGGATTGTTAATGAATAAGGGTACCTGGTTGGGGCCAAGGAATAGGTTTGAGAGTTCTGTCTGAACAAGGTGTACTTTTTTATGTTGGAAGTTGTTAATAAATTTTAAATCCATGGTGATTAAGTCATTGGTTGGTCCAAGAAGTGATTGGAAGAGTGGATTTAAGGAGGCCCTAGTTTTGAAGGCCTAAATAAGAGGGTTTGGGGTTTGACCTATCAAATGAGAGTGGATTCCAAAAAAAATATGAAAATCCTTTGATTTTAGACCTAACTTAAGACTTTTTTAAGTTTTGGGATTGATTGGTGTTTCTAGGTTGGTACTAATGGACTTGAAAAGAACTAAGAGGGTGGGGGGGTGAATTAGTGACACCAAATAAAACACTACTTCAAACAATAACTGGTAGATGACCTTAACAAATCTTTTAAACACAATGTATGCAATCCAAAATGATATAACAACATCCAAAAAAAGTAAAGCATCCACCATAATACAAGTGTTTATACGTGGAAAAGCCAAATAGGTAAAAATCATGGTGAGATGGAACTCACAAGTTAACTATCTGCAATAATAGATAACTGACCGGTTAAGGTCTACAAAGTGCTCCACTAGGAGCAAATCTTGTTAGAGATCCCAAAGCTTGATTACAATCTTATACCCTGTTAGAAGTAACCTCGCAGGAGGATTTAAGAATCCAAACTAATGGATCACCTTGTTAGAGGATTTGTACGTTGAAGCTTGTTAGAGCTTACTCAGTTAAGGGATTTGATTATGTTGTAATGGTTAGAAAACAACAAGAATGGTTTGATTTGTTCTGAGTAGCACAATACTTGCTTGATCAGATCCTTCTAAGTACATTCAACACTACTCTTCAACACCCTCTTCATAATGACACTTATTGCTCTTCAACACAAACTTTCACTCTTGATGCATACCATCAATAACATAACATCTCTCTTAAATGATTCACTAAGATGTCTTTAAATAGACATTCAAATCTTATGTCGGTCCAAGGAAATCAAAACACAATTTCCTAGGTGCAGTGTATCTAGACATGTGACCATAACTCATCACAAAAATTATCGCCAAGTAGCCGGTGCTGGTAACTCATCACATAAATACCCAAATACCAGTTAGAACAATCAATACTGATTTGAATAAAACATATGAAAAATTGTCCATGAATCTTCGCTTGATCTCCATCTAGATCTTCATCTTGATGCCGACTTAGTATAACCATAGGTTGTCTCTTATGCACATTCCGGTTGACACAAAGTATTGGGTAAAGATAAACCTCTAACATACTGGTTAATAGTGTAAACAATTGAAGTTACACTGGCAGTCAATATAATCATATGTGTGTGTGAGAGTGTTTCAACAATGACAACAAGTGATGAATTTATTACAATCATCATCAAGCCAACAGGTACTTGCTTTGTAAAAGTGGCCTAACTAGGCCTAAATGTGGAGTAGCAGGGTAATGGTCTGTACAGTTGGTACAAAGGATTTATACTTGAGTTTGACATATGTTATTTTACTCCAAAAAGGGTATCAGGAAATGTAATTTTTTTGTTAAAGTGTTTTAGAAAGTTTGTGAGTTAAGTGTCAATTACCCGATTGGCAGGGCTAATAGGATTGAAGCCTAGAAAGGGCAGTTTGGTGTTAGGAGTAAAAATCCCCCACAAAACATCTCTCTTAAATGATTCACTAATATCTTTAAATATATATTCAAATCTTATGTCGTTCCAAGGAAATCAAAACACAGATTCCTAGGTGTAGTGTATCTAGACATGTGATCATAACGCATCACAAAAATTACCGCCAAGTAGTTGATAACTCAATGATGAACCACTAGTACCAAACCGGTACTGAGAGGGGGGGGGTGAATCAGTACAGACAAAAATATAGTCCAAAACTGGTTTGACAGCAAACACTCACAATGACTGATAAACAGAGATACCAGTAAAATAGAGTGCAACCGGTAGCATCCAGTATAGCTCAATCAGTCATGAACCGGTCACTCACTAAGCTTTTCTCTTAGCTCAATACCACATTATCATAATATTCTCATGCATGAACTAGTAGACTTAACCATCAAATCTTCACAATAGTGAGTTCAATATGTTTTATAGATAGGCATAAAACATAGAAACTTCATGTGCATAACAGATAAAACAAAGCATCACAAGACAAAAGCATTTCACATGACACACATATTTTTCACGTGGAAACCAACTGGGAAAAACCATGGTGGGGATGAATACCCACAAGCTACTTTTTGAACTCTTTAGAAGTCCACTCTGTTAGGAGCCTTGTCCGGTTAAGAACATTACAATAGGTTCTGGTAGGAACCGATCCTGTTAGGGATCACCCGGTTAAGGGATACCTAGTTAAGGGTTAAACCCAGTAGGGTCACCTTGTTAGAGGATTTTAAGAACTCAATAGCTGAAAGGATCTCCTAAGCTACTCTAGCTTCTCAGAACTCATTAGCTTCAAGTTATTCGGTTAAGGGATTTACAGTAAGTCGGTTAAGACCACTCGATTTAAGGGATTTTGAATCAAGCCAGTTAAGGCTACCCTGTTAGGGGATTTTGCAACTGTTGAAGTGGTTAGAGATCAACAGGTATTACAATGATCTATTAACAACACTTAATACTAATACAGATCTGTTTAGGCTCCTCTTTTCCTTCTACACATACACTTTGCAGGTATCTCTTCTCTCCTATGGTCTGGCAAGAATCTTGTATCACTTTTGTTGGATACACACTCTCAACTTTTGCCAACAACTTCAGATAGAAACCTAACACCGATCTTATAGGGAACATACAAGTCGGTAGCAAAAACCTTAAACCCTAAACCTGTTAGGTTAAGCAATTCAAATGGTTCGATCCTGACCATTGAAAGATACTGCATTAAATGCACCAGTCTTGAGTCAATCTCAAGACATTCTCCATCATCCATTATCCACTGTTTTCATGGCAGCTAATAACCCATCATGCCTTATCACCATTTGACAGACTTCACACATTCCTGAGGTAGATAGAAATAGTCTTCTTTATGCAAGATCCTTCACACGCACAGAGCTTACGTGGCAACACGATCTGTCCTCCATCATACTGCTAACTCATCACACAAAGATCACCGATTGAGTCACACAGACTTCAGATACTCCAACCGGAAACCCCAAAGTTTAAGATGCCTTACCAACCAGTAGTCACACAGTGCTTCCATGTGCCAGTTCCCATAACTGCATGCCGGTTCACTTTGAACAAATGTGCCGCTTCACTTTGGCATATACCGGTTCACACATATGCCGGTATCTCTTTCTTCACTTATCTCATGTGCTGGTTCACACACTATCTCATATTGACATCAATGACAACATACAATATCATTATGTCATCATGCCAGTTTACATAAGGCTCATGTCAGTTCACATAATGCTTATGCCAGTTCACATAATGCCAACAATCTCCCCCTTTGGCATTGATGGCAATATACAAAAGATATCTTCTCTGCTTCACATCTTCTCCCCATTTGCTGCAGATATCTTTTCGCTTCACTTCTTCTCCCCCTTTGACAACAATGCCAAAGTGGAGGTACAATCATCACTATTTCCTCATGCTGCTCCCCCTGAGGAGTAGCATCCTTAAACACACCAATCAACCAAAGATTTGTCTATCCAGTACCTGACTAATGTGAAACAACCACTTTTAGTTCACCTCCTGAAGGGGCAATACCCCTAATTCACCTCTCAAATGCACAAATGTTGTCTTTGGGGGAGGCTTGGTGAATATGTCTGCTAACTACTCCTTACTGGACACATGCTCCAGTGCAATCTCTTTATTCTAAACCTTTTCCCTTAAGAAATGATACTTAAGCTCAAAATGCTTGGTTCTAGAATGTAAAACTAGATTCTTTGATATAATGATAGCACTTGTGTTATCATAGAATATACTTACCGGTTCAAATATAGGGATCTTGAAGCCTTCCAGTACATGCTTCATCCAGATTGTCTGAGTGCAGTTCATGAAAGCTACAACATACTCCACTTCCGTTGTAGACTGAGAGATGCAACTCTACTTTTTACTCATCCATGAGACCAGTCTACCACTGAGAAAGAATGCACCACCAGTTGTGCTCTTTTGGTCATCCACATTAACGGCCCAATCAACATCTGTGAATACTTTCAGATTGAAATTATTGCTGTATGGGTACCACAATCCATAGTCAATTGTTCCCTTCAGATACCTAAGAATCCGCTTGACTGCACTCAAGTGAGATTCTCTTGGACTCTTTTGGAACCTTGCAATGATGCCAATTGCATGTGCAATATCTAGTCTGCTATGCACTACATGATGCAACTTACCAATCATTGATCGATATTCCTTCTCATCAACCAGTGCGGAATCATCTTCCTTTGTCAATTTGCAACCGGTCACCATCAGTGTACCAACCGGTTTGCTATCGTCCATGCCAAAATTCTTCAACACCTCTTTGACATATTTGGACTAAGTGATGAAGATTCCATCTTTCATCTATTGGATCTGCAGTCCAATGAAGAATTTAATCTCCCCTATGAGTGACATTTCAAAGTCTTTCTTCATCTCATCAGCAAACTCATGACTCATCTTGTCATCTCCACCAAAGATGATGTCATCAACAAAAACTTCACAGATCAGGATCTGATCTTCTTCAAACTTCAAGTAGATATTGCTATCTTCACTTGTTCTCTCAAATCCAATCTTCACAAGATGGGAATGTAGGCGCTCATACCATGCCCTAGGTGCTTACTTTAGACCATATAATGCTTTGTGTAGCCTACATACCATGTCACTATCTTTAGATAGGGTAAACCCATCTGGTTGCTCAATATATACCTCCTCTTCAAGTACACCATTTAGGAATGTAGATTTTACATCCATTTGATATACCTTGAATCTCTTAAAAGATGAATATACAAGAAGCATACGAACTCCTTCCAATCTGGCTATAGGAGCAAAGGTTTCCCCATAGTCTTCACCTTCTTCTTGAGCATATCCTTTGCATACCGGTCTGGCTTTGTTCCTAATCACTGTGCCATCCTCATTCAACTTATTTCTGAACACCCATTTGGTGCCAATGACATTTTTATGCTTTGGTCTGGGTACCAAGGACCATGTACTATTTTTCTCTATCTGGTCAAGTTCTTCTTCCATTGCCTTGGTCCAGTCTTCATCATTATGAGCCTCTTTGAATGATTTAGGCTCAAATTTAGAGATCATACATAGGTTTTCTCTGATCTTTCTTCTGGTAAGGATTCCTGCATCCTTATCACCTATGATCTACTTGGGATCATGATTCAACTTGACATACCGAGGAATGGTCTTAATTGGTTCTTCTTGCTTTCCTTCTTCATCCTTATCTTCATTAGTATCGACATTCACCGGTTTAGGAACACTATTACTAGTGCTTGATTGACTGATGACCAGTTCCCAAAAGGTTGCAACCGGTTCATTTACAACTTGCTCACTACCAGTTTTCTTAGTCTTCTTAGAGGATTCATCAACTCTTACATTGATGCTTTCCATAATTCTCTGAGTCCTATTGTTGTAGAACTTGAAAGCTTTACTCTTGGTGGAATATCCTAGAAATATTCCTTCATCACTTTTAGCTTCAAATTTGCCCTGATGTTCACTCCTCTTGATGTAATATTTACTACCAATGACCTTAAAATAGTTTACCACAGGGGTCTTACCGGTCCAATACTCATAAGGAGTTTTGTCCTTGCCCTTTTTGATGAGTACCCGGTTCATAGTGTAAACTGCAGTGCTCACCACTTCTCTCCAAAAGGTGTCAGCAACCTTTCCTTGGATCAACATAGTTCTAGCTACTTCAACCATAGTCCAGTTATTCCTCTCTGCTAGGCCATTCTACTGTGGAGTCCGAGGGGCAGACAACTGTCTCTTGATGCCAAATTCTTCACAGTACTTGTTGAATTCACTAGAAGTGAATTCCCCTCCTTGATCAGTTATGAGACACTTGATCCTTTTACCGCTTTCCTTTTCCACTAATGCTCTGAAAGCTTTGAATTTCCCAAAAGCTTCAGACTTGTCTTTCAAGAATGTGACCCACATCATTCTTGAGTAGTCATTAGTGAGAATCATGAAGTACCTATCACCCTGCACACTTCTAGTTTTCATAGGACCACATAAATCAGTATGCACAAGATCAAGTAGGTTGTCAGCAGTGAAAGATTTACCTTTAAAAGTTGAAGAAGACATTTTCCCCAATTGACATTCTCTACACAAGGTATTATCCAGTTTGCTCAGCACCAGCAACCCTCTAATTACCTTGATCTTACTAGCCTTCACAATGTTGTCAATGTTCACATGGCAGAATCTCCTATGCCATATCCAGCTATCATCAAGCTTAGCCATAAGACATGTACTTATATTAGCATTTAGATGAAATAGGTTACCTTTAGTCTGCATGCTGGTGGCTACCAATTTACCATCTTTTCCTTTGATTCTGCAAACTCCATTCTTGAATTGCAGAGTGAGTCCACTGTCATTTAACTGGGCAACACTTAGAAGGTTGTGTTCGAGACCATCAACCCAATACACATTGTTAGCACTACTCTTTCCATTCAAGGAGATGGACCCTCAAACTTTGACCATGTATGGTGCATCATTGCCAAAGCGAACCACACCACCATCATACTCTTCTAATGATAGAAACTTTCTCTGGTCACCAGTCATATGGTGAGAGCAACCACTGTCAATGATCCACTCATTGGAATCATCAAACCGGGAGAGAAGAGCCTTCTTGTCTGTCACATCTTCCTTTACAACAACGAACACAATGTCTTCATTTTCTTCATCTTTTGATTCCTCATCTGTGACACCTTCATCAACTGCCACAAAACAATTTCTCTGGTTTCCTCCTTTGAATTTCTTGAACCTTTCCGGTTTGTCCTTGTTGTCACTATTAGGACAGTTCATAGCAATATGTCCTATCCGGTTGCAAGAGAAACAGTTCAAAGGTAGCTTACCTTTGTATTTACCAGTTCCTTTTGGGAATCTCCTAGCTAGAAGAGCTTCAAATTCCATCAGAAACTCTTCATCCTTCATCTCTCTGTTCTGACTAGGTTCCCCACTAGTGCTAGCCTCTTTTCCTTTTTTGGATGGTATAGCAGAAGCTTTGAAAGCTAATTCTGACTTTTGAACACTACCATCAAAGCTATTTAGCTCATAGGCTGTCAACTTGGCTATGATGGAGTCCAAGGATGCCTTAGACTTGTCTATTGATCTCAGCTCCTGAATAGCAACAACCCTTATTGCATAGACCGGCAACAAGGATCTCAGGACTTTACTTACCACAGTGGAATCTTCTATTTTGCCACCTCCACTCTTTATTTCTCCAACAACTATTTTGATTCTTATTCCATACTGCTGAATGGTCTCTCCTTCAACCATTCTCATGTCTTCAAACTTTCCTCTCAAGCTCTCTTCCTTAGCCTATTTTACATGCTCATCACCACCATAGATATTTTCAAGAGCATCCCATACTTCTTTGTGATTTGACTTGTCCTGAGCATCAATAAACTCAATGTCAGATAGACTACTAATGAGGGCTTCCATAACTTGCCCATTTTCTTGTATCTCTCTCTTTTGGTCATCGGTGAGAGTACTGGTAGGAACAACATATACATTTTCAACATAACTCCAGTGTTGAACACCCATGCTTTTGATGAATATCTTCATCCTGTCTTTCCATATACCAAAGTTTTCCCTATTGAACTTTATACCTTCCCTCTTCATCATTTGGCTAGGATCTTTTCCTCAAGCGGTTAAGCTTACAACACAGAGGACCTGGAGTGCTCTGATACCAATTGATAACTCAATGATGAACCACTAGTACCAAACCAGTACTGAGAGGGGGGGGGTGAATCAGTACAGACACAAATACAGTCCAAAACTGGTTTGATAGCAAACACTCACAATGACTGATAAACAGAGATACCGATAAAACAGAGTGCAACCGGTAGCATCCAGTATACCTCAATCAGTCATGAACCGGTCACTCACTAAGCTTTTCTCTTAGCTCAATACCACATTATCATAATATTCTCATGCATGAACTAGTAGACTTAACCATCAAATCTTCACAATAGTGAGTTCAATATGTTTTATAGACATGCATAAAACATAGAAACTTCATGTGCATAACAGATAAAACAAAGCATCACAAGACAAAAGCATTTCACATGACACACATATTTTTCACGTGGAAACCCAACTAGGAAAAACCACACTGGAGATGAATACCCACAAGATACTTTTTGAACTCTTTAGAAGTCCACTCTGTTAAGGGCCTTGTCTGGTTAAGAACATTACAATAGGTTCTGGTAGGAACCAATCCTGTTAGGGATCACCCGGTTAAGGGATACCCGATTAAGGGTTAAACTCGATACGTTAACCTTGTTAGAGGATTTTAAGAACTCAATAGCTGAAAGGATCTCCTAAGCTACTCTAGCTTCTCAGAACTCATTAGCTTTGAGTTACCCAGCTAAGGGATTTACAGTAAGCTGGTTAAGACCACTCGATTTAAGGGATTTTGAATCAAGCCAGTTAAGGCTACCCTGTTATGGGATTTTGCAACTGTTGAAGTGGTTAGAGATCAATAGGTATTACAATGATCTATTAACAACACTTAATACTAATACAGATCCATTTAGGCTCCTCTTTTCCTTCTACACATACACTTTGCAGGTATCTCTTCTCTCCTATGGTCTGGCAAGAATCTTGTATCACTTTCGTTGGATACACACTCACAACTTTTGACAACAACTTCAGACAGAAACCTAACACCGATCTTATAGGGAACATACAAGTCAGTAGAAAAAACCTTAAACCCTAAACCTGTTAGGTTAAGCAATTCAAACGGTTCGATCTTGACCGTTGAAACATACTGCATTAAATGCACCAATCTTGAGTCGATCTCAAGACATTCTCCATCGTCCATTATCCACCATTTTCATGGCAGCTGATAACCCATCACGCATTGTCACCATTTTACAGACTTTGCACATTCTTGAGGTAGATAGAAATAGTCTTCTTCATGAAAGATCCTTCACACGCATAGAGCTTACGTGGCAACACAATCTTTCCTCCATCATACTGCGAACTCATCACGCAAAGATCACCGATTGAGTCACACAGACTTGAGATACTCCAACTGGAAACCTTGAAGTGGAAGTTGCCTTACCAACTGGTAGTCACACAGTGCTTCCATGTGCTGGTTCCCATAACTGCATGCCGGTTCACTTTGAACAAATGTGCCACTTCACTTTGGCATATACCGGTTCACACATTTGTCGGTATCTCTTTCTTCACTTATCTCATGTGCCGGTTCACACTATGTCTCATATTGACATCAATGGCAACATAAAATATCATTATGTCATCATGCCAGTTTACATAAGGCTCATGCCGGTTCACATAATGCCAACAGTAGTTGGTTCTGGTAACTCATGACAGAAATAATGAAATACCGGTTGCAACAATCAATACCGGTTTGAATAAAACATATGAACCATTGTCCATGAATCTTCACTTGATGTCCATCTAGATCTTCATCTTGATGTCGACTTAGTATAACCATAGGTTGTCTCTTATGCACATACTAGTTGACACAAATTATCGGTTAGAGATAAACCTCTAACATACCAGTTAACAATGTAAACAATTGAAGTTACACCGGTAGTCAATATATTCTTATGTGTGTGTGAGAGTGTTTCATCAATGAAAACAAGTGATGAATTTATTACAATCATCATCAAGCCAACAATCTCCCCATTTGGCATTGATGGCAACACTTAGAAAATTTTACAGTAATACTGCTGAGTGTGCATACACAACAAATTTACACATATACTCATACTCCCCCTTAACGCATGCATAAATACAAAATTTTCAAAAACACACATACAGATTTCTACTCTCCCTTTGACAATAATGCCAAATTGAAAAGGTAAAATATATTCATATATATATAGAAAATTTGTATCAAAGTGTTCAACATATATAACAATAACTTAAATAAAAGGTTTATGCATTAGCTAATCTCATAAAAATAGCATTGAAGCTCTTCTTCATCTACAACAAAGTGTTTTCCCATGATTCCAATATGTGTGTAGTATACTCAAATGTAGACGTCAGCTAAGAGTGGAATTCTTCCATTGAGTCCAGTGTGCAGGTTTCAAGGGTTGCAAGAATAGATTCTGCATTGGAGTAGGCTCTCTAAAGAATGTCTACCTATGATGTGAGTAGACTCTTGAGTTCTTGAAGAGATCAGAGTCTCTTTGCCTTCTCATTATCATAGTTGTCCAGTATTTTATGCAAATCATCTATAGACTTGTTAAAGGCATGTATGGAGTCTTGGAGTGGGACATATGCCTTGCATATCCTTTCCATTTCTTGCTCTATTTCAACTTGACTTTTTAAAATGTCAGAATAAAAGAAAGTAATATTGGAGGTAGAGGCAAGATACTTTCCTCCTGTTTCAATAGCTTTTCTCAATAGACTTTTATTGTGAGATAGAGCCATTTTGCCACTTTCAATATTCTTTGCTAGTTTGTCTCCATATTTCTTCTTGTGGATCTTTTCAGCATACGGTTGAGCAACAGCTTCTAGTGACTTGATATAATCATATGCATCTGTAACTAACTGACCATGTTTGCTAATGGGTGTAGAAAGATGTGCTATAGATGTTTCTGGTAGTAGACTAGACAAAATTTCTATTGCATTCTGAATTGTCTCTTCTTCAACCCTTTTCTCTTTCAGTCTCTTCTTATGTGCTCTAGATTGCATAACATTAGCAATCTTCATGATTTCTGATGCGCTCAAAGTGTTCATATCAATAGGGTCTAAAATACTTAAAGAATAATCATCATCATCTTCAAGTTGTTTTTGTTTTGCCGGTTCAGGGGATACAACCTTAATGATAGATTTCTCTATATTCTCCTCTGTTGTCTTTTCAGGTGACTATGTGGCAACATTTTCAGTAGTCTCCTTCTAAATTTATTGAACGACTGGTGGAGATTGGGGTTTCTCGAGTTGTTCTGTTGCTAGTGGATTGTCCACTTTTGGTTGAGTAGCTGGTTTCTCAACTAGTGTAACCAGTACATTAGTGATTGTTGGGGGCTCCATATCTAGTGCAATGATGTCTCTAGATAGGTCCACTATGTTCTAAACATTATCATCAACAAGAATAATGGAATCATCCTTCTTCTTGATGGATAGACCTCATCAGGCTGAATAATTTCCTCTTCATCCATTTCCAGTAGAGTAACATCATTATTAGCATTATCCTCATTCATAGAGGATTGGATGAGCTCTTCCATCCGTTTGATTTCACAAGCTATAGATGAGTCTCAGTCTCAATGATCGCTCTCTTTCCACTGAGTAACTTTAGTCTCCTTGCTTTGAATGTAAACTGAGATTTGTATCGGGCAACTAAGGCACTAATATCATACTCATGAAAATATTGTACAAATACCTCATCAATGATTTCTTTTTCTAATCTAATAGCTTCCTCCCATTTATTCAAAAGAATAGTATTCAAATAATATAAGATATCCTTTTCTAATTCATGTGAATATCTACTATAATGACATAGATGAGTGATTACCTATTGAATCACTTTCTCTTTCTCATCTTCAGTGAAGGAATCAAAATGCTCCTTTACATTGTCAAACCTATTCCTCCTTAGTGTCTTCATTGTCCTTTCAAAATGGATTTCAGGTTTTAAGGATGCTATATCAATAGGCACAGTTGCCTTTGGCACTTCCTTAACCTTCTTGGATATTAAATTGGTTGTTTTTTCTTTCTTTGGTTCTTCATCAGAATCCATTCTCTTAGATTCTGGTTGCAAATTAATTTCATACTTCTCTTCTTTGTCTCTTTCTTAATATATACTTTGGGTTCTAGTTCCTTTTTGGTTAGGACACTCTTGGTAACCCTAGTACTCTTTGTTGCTAGAGATGCTTCATCAAACTTTTTATTCTTTCCTTTGGTACCTTTACCACTTGATGGAATTTTAGCAGGTGCAACACTGGTTTGTTCAGGTGCCTCTTGGACTACCACAATGTCCAATTTTGCATGTTTCTTGTCTATAGGTGATGCTAATAGGGTATTAGCATAACCAACCAGTAGATCATGGTTAACCTCATAACTCATGTCTTCCATTTCCTCCGCTCTTGGTTCAATTGCTTGCATTAAGCAAAAGTCAATGGTAATGGTGAAGATTTTGTCCTTCTCAAAGTGTTTTACCACATCTTCTAGTAGCCTCATTCTCATACTCATCTTCTTTTGGAACTCATTGAAATACTTATTCCTGACAACATGGAAAGTATTCTTTATAGCCTTGATGCTATTCTTGATTTGAGCTGAGACCAGTGAGTCCTTTGACCACTCAATGTCTCCAATCCCTGGTAGAAAGTTCTAAAAGTAAAAGAATAGACCGACTAATAGTTGAACATACTTGAATTTTAGACTGCTCTCCTTCTTGATAGATTAAAAATTCAGAAATAGTTGTCTTCTGATAGCTTCATAGAGATCATAGTCCTCATTATCAACAATCATTCTATGAGCTGTGTGAACTGCTGTAGATGGAATACTGTTAAGTCTAATGGAGTAAAATAGTCAGTAGCCTATCACCATTTCTATTAGTTTTACTGTAGGGTCCTTAATGTTGTTGATAGAAAAAGCACACCCATCAGATTAGAACCAGTTAACTTGAAGACGACATCCTTTAGAATTTTCCTTAGCTCATGTACTTCACCGATAGAGAAATATGCAACCACAACCTGAATGGATTCCTTTGTAATTGTGTGAGTTCTTTCTAAGTACATTTTTCTCCATGAACTCTACTCAAAATTATTCTAATATGAGCTTCTTCAAAATCTTCAAGAAAATAGGAGGCATTATGAAAACCCTTTTCAAAAACCCTAGCATACCGTGTCTTAATTTTTCCATTCTTATCGCAAAGTAGATGTATAGAGACCCTAAGTCTTCTATTTTGCAGTCAATATAACAGGACAAATCACCTTTGACCAAAACTTTGCTTGGGACTTAAAACAATGCATTATATGACATAATTTGATCTACCTTTAGAGCTTCCAAAGGCTCAGAAGTGATCATCAACCTCTCTACAAACTTTGAAGTAGATTCCATTCTAGATAAACAAGATTCAAAGTGGTATGTTCAAAGAAATACCTTGTTTCGTGCACGTTGCCCTGTTTACTGGTTGAAATGATCAAGTGCACACTAGTTCAACTTTCTGCAACTTTCAATTCAACTTAATTTCTCAAATCATGAAGCAATTTGACAATTAACAACAAGACAATCTTAATAACTCTGCAATCGCTTCAAATTTATTTCTTGAATGAGTTAGGGTAAAAATAAAAAAGTAAAACTCGCTTTTATCCTTTTTACCTACTACAATAAATGCTCGCTCGTTAGGGTTACAAACCCTAATTTCACCACTCAAGTGGAAACCTGGTTGAAAATGTGTTAACAAAAAGTTACCAAAATTTCATGATTCAAAATTCTTTCCTGCTCATTTTTCACAAGGGGTCTGAAGACTTTTTACCGTTAAGCTCCCCTTACCCATATTAAAAAAAGGCTTAAGTCACCAGTGTAGGGTTCTCTTCACTGGGTGAAGGAACAATTTCTTCTCTAGGTGAGTCATCACTTTTCTTCTTCAAAATCCGATTCATATCCTCTCTGGTTTCTTCAATATCAACTTTATGCTTTCCTTTCTGATCCTTAGAAGAGTTGACTGGTTTTCTATTTCTGGATCTACAAAATTTTGCTAAGTGCCCTGGTTTGTTACAGTGATAACAAGCCATACCAAATGATCTCCAAGGTCCTGCATTTCCTCTTCCTATTCTTCTTCTGCAGTTCATATCTACATGACTAAAGTTATTACAGAAGGTGCAAATAACATTTGTTACCTTTTCCATCTCAAATGGACTAAACCGGTTGTCGTAGGATCTTTGCCAGTTCAGGTTTACCCAGTTATCAAAATTCTTTATCCGGTCACCATTTGGTCTTGGATGCATGTGTGGCATAGGATTGTTTGCTCCATAGCTGCATTCAATAGATCTATATCCATACATTCCACATGTGAAGCAATGACCTTCAAACTTTTTGGACACATACCCAGTATTAGTGTTGTAATTTGCATTTCTGTTAGGTTTGTCCCTACAAACATTTGTAGTGTGACCAGGTTTATGGCAAGAAATGCAGACATGTTTAAAGACCTTCTTACCAGTAGGCTTATTGATCTTAGGAGCAGATTTGTTCTTAGGATTGTTGCTCTTTGTACCGGAGGATTCACCTTTTTCAGTTGTGTGAAAACCAAGTCCAGAGATATCACCCTTCATTCTCTATGATTGAATTTGTTCTTCCAGCATGGTAGAACTTTTGATGAAATTCTCCAATTTCTCATTGGCTTCAATAAGCTATTTGATGAGATCTTCATTATGCTTAGATAGGTTCTCTTTTAGAGATGATGCAAGTTCAATATCTAGCTACAGGTTCTCCTTTTCTTCTCTTTCAGCGATCAAATTCTCATACAAAGTGTCTTTTTCCCGTTTGATCTTTGTAATCTCTTGATCTCTTTCCTTGATAAGATCTTCAACAACTCTCCTAGCTTCCAGTTCCCGGCTCATGCGAATAGTGAGACCTTCTAGCTCTCTCCTTAGATTCAGTTTCTCACTGTTCAACTTTTCAACTTCCTTTGTTAAAGCATTAATATTGGCTTCATCTGAAGAACTATTATCAGATATCTCCAATAGTTCTTTAGTTAGCTCTCTCCTCTTGACTTGAGAAGCTTTTAGATTGACCCTAAGGGATTCAAGTTCATTTCTACTAGCTTCTATCTCTCTAGCCATCTCGAAGTAGATCCTATCCCCCATGGTGGTTTCAAGACTCCCTTCTAAGCGGTTAGGCTTCAAAGAAGTTTGGCTCTGATACCAATTGATGGAATTGAAAAGCACTAAGAGGGGGGGGGTGAATCAATGACACCAAATAAAACACTACTTCAAACACTAACCGATAGATGAACTTAACAAATATTTTAAACACAATGCATGCAATCCAAAATGAAATAACAACATCCACAAAAAGTAAAGCATCCACCATAACACAAGTGTTTATATGTAGAAAACCCAAATAGGTAAAAACCATGGTGAGATGGAACTCACAAGTTAACTATCTGCAGTAATAGATAACTGACTAGTTAAGGTCTACAAAGTGCTTTGCTAGGAGAGAATCTTGTTAGAGATCCCAAAGCTTGATTAGAAGCTTATACTCTATTAAGAGTAGTACCCTGTTAGGAGTAACCTCGGTGGAGGATTTAAGAATCCAAACTAATGTATCACCTTGTTAGAGGATTTGTACATTGAAGCTTGTTAAAGCTTACCCAGTTAAGGGATTTGATTCTATTGTAATGGTTAGAAAACAACAAGAATGGTTTGATCTCTTCTGAGTAGCACAATACTTGATTGATTAGATCCTTCTAAGTACATTCATCACTGCTCTTCAACACACTCTTCATATTAACAATTATTTCTCTTCAACACAAACTTTCACTCTTGATGCATACCATCAATAACATAACATCTCTCTTAAATGATTCACTAAGATGTCTTTAAATAGACATTCAAATATTATGTGGGTCCAAGGAAATCAAAACACAATTTCCTAGGTGCAGTGTATCTAGACATGTGACCATAACTCATCACAAAAATTACCACCAAGTAGTCGGTGCTGGTAACTCATCACATAAATACCCAAATATTGGTTAGAACAATCAATACCGGTTTGAATAAAACATATGAACCATTGTCCATGAATCTTTGCTTGATCTCCATATGGATCTTCATCTTGATGCCGACTTAGTATAACCATAGGTTGTCTCTTATGCACATTCCGGTTGACACAAAGTACCAGGTAAAGATAAACCTCTAACATACTGGTTAATAGTGTAAACAATTGAAGTTACACCAGTAGTCAATATAATCATATGTGTGTGTGAGAGTGTTTCAACAATGACAACAAGTGATGAATTTATTACAATCATCATCAAGCCAACAAGTACTTGCCTTGTAAAAGTGGCCTAACTAGGCTTAAATGTGGAGTAGCAGGGTAATGGTCCGTATAGTTGGTACAAAGGATTTATACTTAAGTTTGACATATGTTATTTTACTCCAAAAAGGGTATCAGGAAACGTAATTTTTTTGGTAAAGTGTTTTAGAAATTTTGTGAGTTAAGTGTCAATTACCGGATTGGCAGGGCTAATAGGATTGAAGCCTAGAAATGGCAGTTTGGTGTTAGGAGTAAAAATTCCACACAAAAGGAAATTTTGGGGTGTTTATTTGAGATTAAATAAGTGTGTTAAGGCCATTAGAAGGGTTGATAGAGTTGTGATAACCAAAATCCAAGTTTGAGTGGGTTGGCATGCTTATAAGGAGGAAAAGACTCAAGGGAATTGAAGGTTTTTTAGTAAACCTATTAAGATTATTACCCAAGGAAGTGTTTAGGACCAGATACCTCTACATAATATTGGTATCAGAGCCACTAATAGGTTCTTGTGGGAAGTAAGGAAGAGGGAGAATTTGTGTAGTGAGTTGGGGTATAGACAAATTGCTTCCAAAATAACAAATATCTAGAGAGAACCAAGAGTTCAAAGAGGCCTTGGAAATGGGGAGGAGAGAAAGGAGAGAATTGTTGATATTTTGGTATGGTTTTGTCAGTGATGTCAACACCTAATAAAATACTATCACTTTGGAGATCCAACAACATTCACCAGCAAGCAAGTAACTATTGCATAGTTACTGGTATATGGTACACCGACAGGATATAATGATCACCGACATGTGGAATGGCATGGAAGATAATTGGTAATATCAAAGACATCATGTGGACATCTTGTCTTAATGAATTAATCATTGGTATATTCATATTTGCATATTTTCTTTTACTGGCAAATAGGTCCAGGGTTATCCAAAGTTACACCGACAGGTTTATCTTTTCCAGATCAGCATGGCACGCTATGGAGATGATTAATTATTGTTGTAAATGCATTAAGCCGACATGTTCAATTAGTTATTGCATCGGATATTGTATTATTTGTAAAATGTTTTTATTGTAATATCTTGTAGAGCTGACCTACTAAAATTGGTCTTAGGTTATGGTATAAATGTAAGATCTTAGATGTAAGATCAAGTGTAGAATGCGAAGAAGGTTTTTGTGAAGGTATATGCGAGATTAAGCAAAGCTATACATGCAAACATCATTCGAAGGTGAAGCTAGGTTTTTGTGATAGAATATCAACATTACACCGGTACTGAATCTAGCATATGAAGATGCTATTTTGTGTAGTACATTCTTTTTGGATTTAACCATCCAATTGTAGTCAGTGTGACTCCCATTTGTGTTTGAGTAGTGAGCTCTAGGTGCTTGGCCTTTCTGTATGTGCAGACCCCATTTATGTACACTTACTATCTGCAGTAGTATCATTTGATTGTGGGTAAGGTTTCCCACCATGGTTTTTCCCCTTACAGGGTTTCCACATACAAACATTGGTGTTATGTGTTGTGGATGACTTTGTCTTTTATTTTCATGCATTAATATTTACCGGTATTGCATTAATCTATTAATCTGTCCACCGATATAATAGACTCTCTCACTGGTACTATGCAGTAATTTGTTTAAGTTATTTTTGTTTTGTAATTATCAGAAAACTGATTCACCCCCCCCTCTGAGTTGTCCCTGGGACCTAACAATTAGTATCAGAGTGAAGTCCTCTTTTTGCAAAAGTTTAACAACTTGAGGAGATCCAATGTCTACTAACTATTTCAGAAAGGACAGTCCTAAACATGATGGAACCAACTATGGGATATGGAATATCAGAATGGAGACACATCTAAATTGCACTGGAAAAGACATTTGGGATGTTACAAATAATGGCTATACTGCTGCCACTACCACTCAGCCTAATCCACCTAACTTGACTAAAGATGAGGAGAATGATTGCAAAGCAAGAGAAGCACTTTTGAGTGCATTATCAGATCAGAAAATCATGGGATTATTAGATAGATCAACCGCTAAAGCTATTTGGGATCATTTGGAAACACTGAATGAAGGAGATTCCACAGTCAAAATTGCAAAACTTGAAAGCTTCCAGGTCAGGTATGAAAATCTAAAAATGGAAGAAGATGAAAGAATTTCTGGTTTTATGGAAAGAGTAAATGAAATTGTTTTGGGTATTAAATGTTGTGGAGGAACCTTAAGTGAAGATGAAATTGTTTCAAAAGTTTTAAGAGGATTTCCACTAGCATATAAATGAAAGTCACTGCTATAAATGAGTTAAGAACAATGCCCAATACATCAGTAACCAGGGGATACATTGATTGGAAAACTTTCAGCTTTTGAAATTGAATAATTTGGTCCTGTTGCTTCTATAATGATAGATTTGGCCTTTAAAGCATCAACATCATCTGCTCCATCATTTGGCAAGCCTGATTGGAAGGCCCTTTTATGCAAGATAACTTGAAGAAATTAGGAAAGAACTTGAAGAACTTGAAGAACTTGAAGCACTATTTGCAAGGAAAATGCCTAAAGGTCCAGTTGGAAGTAAGTATGAAGCTAAAGCACCTTTTAAATGTTTTAACTGCAATAAGATTGGTCATATGGCTTCAAGATGCCCTGATAGACATGCTAGACTAAGAGAAGAAGCTAGAAGGACATACAAGCCTAACCCTGAATATCAGAGATATAGATTTAAGAAGAATAAAGACAAATCTTGTTACATTGCTGATGAAGGAGTGACTGATGATTCTGATGAAGATTTGACAAACAATGGATGGGTTTTTGTTGCTATAACTAAAGATCAACCGACACCTGTAGTGCAATTGGTAGAACAAGCCCTAGTAGCTAAAATTGAAGTAAAGGTTGAATGGATCATTGATTTTGGGTGCTCACATCATATGACAGGAGATAAAGGTAAATTCTTGAACTTTCAAGAATATAATGGTGGTTTAGTAAGATTTGGAGATGACAAAGCTTGCTCAATCAAAGGTAAGGGTTCAATATCTCTTGATGGTAAGCATAACACTGACAATGTCTACTATGTTGAAGGTTTAAAGCATAATATTTTGAGTGTTGGTCAACTAGTTGAGAAAGGATTTCAGTTACAATTTAAGAATAGAAAATGCAAATCATGAACAAAACTGGTTTAGAAATTGCAACTGGTAATCAGACTAGAGGTAATATGTTTCATTTGAATAACAGTGAGAAGATATACTTGATTGCACATATAGATGAAAGTTGGCTATGGCATAAGAGACTCTGTCATGTAAACTTTGATTACATGGTAAAAATTAGTACTACTAAGGTAGTTAGAGATCTACCTAAAATTGTCAAACCTCAGAATATAGTATGTAAGGAATGTCAATTTGGAAAACAAGTTAGAGCTAGTTTCAAAAATATTCCAGAAAAATCTAATAATGCTCTTGATTTAATTCATAGTGATTTATGTGGTCTAGCTAGAACTAAAAGCTTACAAGGTGATAGATATTTCATGCTAATCATTGATGACTATTCTAGAATGTGTTGGGTTACTTTTCCCAGAGAAAAATCAGAAGCACTTGGAAAGTTCAAACTATTCAAAGCAATGGTTGAAAAATGAAACCGGTACGAAAATCAAATGTCTAAGACCAGATCAAGGTGGAGAATTTATATCTAGGGAATTTAATACATTCTGTGAAGTGAATGGAATCAGAAGACAGCTATTAGCACCTTGGACACCACAGCAGAATGGAGTTGTTGAAAGGAAAAATAGAACTATCTTGGATGTAGCAAGAAGTATGTTATTAGAAGCAAACCTGCCACATGTGTATTGGAGAGAAGCAGTAAGTACAATGGTCTATACATTAAACAAATTTCACATCAAACATGAAACCGATAAGACCCCTCATGAACTATGGTTTGGTACACTAATACATTTGGGGTCAAATTCCGACGGAGGTTTCCGACGGACAAGGAGCATTGTGTGAAAATTTGATTTTTTTTCAAAAAAATGCTCGTGTTTGTCAGAATTCTGACGACCTCGGGCATTTAAAAAAAAAAAAAAAACACAAGGCATTTTCATTTTGAAAGAAAACTGAAGCCATCTTGCCTCCCTGCCCCCCCCACTGGAGCGATCACTGCACAAGCAAGGTAAGAACTCTTTGTTTTTCAATGAAGGCAACTAATTTTTTTTCGCAACCAGTTTTTTTTTTCGAATTAATCCATTTTGTACATATCCTGCGATCTTAAAATTCCATGAAATGACATCTCTTTGAGGTATTCCATCATACAGTTCACATGTTGTGTGTATGCTACCCCATTTTGTGATTGAAACCCCCTTCGATTATACTTTGATGCTACCCCATGATTGGAATTGGTTGTTGTGTCTTCGGGTTCGGGTGTCCAAGCAACTATTACTTCCCAAAACTATTGCTATCCCACCCTACCTATAGTTTGATAGTTGTACAACCAAAATCGAGAAACTTGCCATTCCATATATGGATGGAAGCTGGAACCGCTAATCCATGAACAGGAAGGCGGGTAAACCATTACCCGGGGATAGATAGAAACTAGATACCGGATGAGGAAACCAGGGGTGGGTGGATATTGGGATTGTGTGTGGTGTTTAAGTTGGGTCTGTGCCTCAGAGTTAGGGTGAGGGCTAAGGAGGGAGGAGAGGATGTGTATGCGAGGGGAATGAGGGAGATTAGTAGTATGAGGTTTAGGGTAGAGATTGGTGATTCCATTTTCAGAGGTTATTGAGGAGGGGAATGTGGGGAATAGGATTAAATAGGTTGTGATTGTGAGAGTGGGTGAATTGGATTAAATAGATTGACCTAAGAGACTAAGCAGATTCACATAATTATAGGTGGATTTTCCTAAAGATGAAGGGATAAGACTTAACAAAAAGAGGACTTAGGATGATGACAAGGAGGATTCATTTAAGGATTTGGCATATTCACCTAAGGGATAGTGTATTCTCCCATGAATATGGAAAAATTATTGATTGGTGGAATGACATACTAGATCAAGGAATGATACAAGGGTAGATTCACCTAAATATAGGGTAAATTCAGCTAAAAGGGTACCCATGAGATTGTGGTACTGAGTACCTATCTATGGATGGTGTATTTGGATACAAGTATGATTAAACCATGCTTGTGTATGATGAAACAAAGTCCAGATCTCTATTATAGGTCCAACATAATCTCTATTATTTGAGACACCATTTTATTAGCATATCCAATTAGGGTAATTTATGGGTTTAATTATGGATCATGTTGTCTATTTCCATGCACTATTGAACTTATTTGGATGTATTGTGATTATTTTAATTTTAAAGTTATAAATAAATTATGTTTGTACCTTAGAAAGGGTAACTCCAATTGATGTTTGGGCAGTTTATTTGAAAACTTGTGGTGATTATTGCCCTATGTTATGTAATGGAGTTATTTTTTCACTATGTAATTAACTAGAAAAATGAATTTGTATTGTTGTACAAGTATGATGAAACCATGCTTGTGTGTTTACATGTTTGTGCATCCTATTGAGAACAAACCTCATTGTTGAGGAACTCAATAAATGTGATGTTAAGTAGAAGAATGGAAAACTCAAGAAGCTATGGTGACATATTGTGGCATTAGTAGGGATTATCTCTATTGACCACACCTTTCAAAGATAGTATCCCCTAGTTCTCCTCATAGAATGGACCATTGGATGGCTCATAGTGGTATCCTATCCTACATTTATCTTGATGGCATTGCCGATAGTTGGTATGTGGTTCTTGGTACAGGTGTCCTCTTACCCTATTATCTTATTTATATCTTTGTTCCAACATGTGGAGATTGATTTTTGTCATGCTATGATGATTTTCATGTTTGCATGTGTTTTGACATTATGCAAATAGATATGATGTCACACCATACTTATGTTTTGATATAGTGTAGGTGATGGTTACATGTTGTTGATGGTAGCGATTTGGGTTCAAAGACACAATTCCACACACACACACAAATATTTGAAGATGTATTTTATATTATTCTTTCTTAGTGGCGATTAGTGTTGGAAGATTTGCACACATGTAGAGAGGAACTCATGTTAGATACAATAGGTTGTGTTTGATAACATATGAATGTGCCTCATGATGTATACATATAGCTTTGGTGTGTGACATGCATGCACATTTTTCCATAAGACACATTGCTATGTGGCATGTGCCCTATGCATGTCTTCTTTGTGAGGCACATTGCTATGTGCAATGTGGCCCTAGGTGTGTCTTCTCTATGAGGTGTATTGCCATGATATGTTAGGATTTGTAGTGTACAGGCCACAAATGCATGCATGTGGAACTATTATTATAGTCATATTTTTTCGGCATGTAGCCTAGGCATGTCTTCTCCATTAGGTACATGGCCATGCTGTGTGGGAGTTTTTGTGTTCATGCCACAAATGCACACATGAGGGACTATTATTGGATTCATGATGAATCTTCACTCTATTTAGCCACAATTTCTAGTCGTATAGTTATGTAATGTGCACTTTTAAGGATTGTGAAGTTTCCTTCAATTATTGATGATCTCTCATCTTTGTTGCATGGGCCAACAATTTTATTTTATCTTGTTTGAATTAGTTTAATCACTATTGTGAGTTTTCTCTATTGTGTAGTTATTGTGGCTAAGTTTGATTTGCTATTGGAATTAAACACATTTATTTGACTTATTATTGTTACTATTTTTTCTTTCTTTCAATATTTATGATCTTTGGTAGTTTAGTGAAACTCTTGCTATTTTTAAATGTTGCCTTCTTTGTTGTGATGTGATTCCTCACCAAGATCGACATAGATAACCTTGGATGAGTGTATATAAGGAATCAAACATTGGGAAAATTTGAGGATAGGGGTAAGTGTTTGTTGTATGGGTAGCTACGATCCACTTGTACATTCTTAGTGATTATTGATGGCTATGTCTTGGAGTTGGCTAATCCCATTAAACAAACAAGGGGGAAGTCATACATAATCGTATGGATCCTCCCTAGTTGTGTGTGGATTCAAGACAACCATCATTTTATATGGTTCTTGGTTACTTTGTGAGACCATGGCATCCTCTTAGACCAATATGTGAGCCTTGTATTGTTATCCCTGCAATGTGGATGAATAAGTGTATGTTTAAATAAATGCTTTGCTTAGAATACTCAAAAATGTCTCTCAGAAAGTCTGCAAGAGGAAAAATTTTAGTAAGAATTTGCAGACACAATGCTCAGAAATTCACACAATCAGCTACATTAAATATGTTCTCTATTAAGTTCAATGGTTTTGGTTCAATTTGCAATTTTTGTGAAGCTTTTGCACTGAAGTTTCCATAGCCTAATTTTTTTGCCTATGAAGAAAGACCATGTTAGATAATATCAGTGAAGAAAAAAATAAGGAGACAATTGCTAGATTATGGTCTAACTTGAAAAGAAAAGGTGATGGGAAATGTTATTGTCCCTGCAAAATTTGTAAGGGCTTAAAGACTAGAAGACTTCTAATCAAAACAGCTAAGAAACATTGTAGGCAGCATGGTCACATTGAAGGGGGACATGGTTATCATCCACTGGTAAGTTGTTCATTATATCGTTTTAACAATTTATATACATAAGAAATCACTTGATAATGAGATCATGATCATGGTTTATTTATTTATATCAATTTTATATAGGTAGAGTGCCCTAGAGCACATGGTATGGATCAACAAAACCCTAAGAATATGGTTTTGGAAGTGGAGGAACATGGAGGTGTGAATATCAAAATTGAAGATAATGATCCCATGGAAGATGACGATCATGCACCAGAAAACACAATTGAAGATGATGGTACAAACACATTGATCCATGACACATTTAGTACTGGCATAGCTGATCATGATGATCAGGATAACCTTGATGTTCATGATTTACCTCTTCTTGAGAAGGCATATGAGCCCCTTTACAAAGGCTCCCAAACAACTCTTCTCTCTGTTGTATTGTTGTTGGTGAACTTGAAGGTTATGAATGGTTTATCCAACATAACAATCTCTCGTATGTTAGGGTGTGTCATACATGTCATTACAGTTAATAAATGGTGAATCATGTACCATTTATATTCTTTATATTAACACCTCAAACTTTTTTTTTTGTTGTATATTGATAGGTGAGTTTTTCTTACCACCATCAATTATTCTACCTCGCTCATACCGAGAATTATTTGCCATTATGAAAGATATTGGAATGGAGTATCAAACAATAGATGCTTGTCCCAATGATCATATTATATATCATAAACAACATGAATTTGGAATAGAATGCCCTGAATGTCATATTAGTAGATATCGAACAGATCAAATAACAAAAAAGGTGCCTCGCAAGGTTCTTCGTTATATTCCCATTATTCCACGTATGCAATGATTATTCAGGTGCACTAGCTTGGCACAATTTATGGATTACCATGCATGCAATAGAAGTCGAGATGACATTATTCAAATGTCTGCAGATGGTTCAGCATTTATGGACATAGAGGAAAAGTGGCCACACTTTAAAGAAGAACCTCGTAATCTCAAGCTTTCATTGGTAGCAGACGGTGTCAATCCATTTGGAGAGTTGAGATCTGTTTACTCGGTGTGGCCTATTTTTGTTATCAACAATAATATTCCTCCATGGATGTCAATAAAGAGGGAGCACATAATGTTGGAAATGATTGTTCTAGGTATTTTATCATTTAATAGTCATCTACATTTAATTATAAATATTGCAGTAAAATGGTCATAATAATTATGTAATTTTTTTGTTCATTGCACTAGGCAAGTACCAAGTTAAAGATATGAATGTATATATTGAGCCTCTTATCGACGAGTTGCTGGAGTTATGGAATGGTGTGACCATGTATGACATCTCTAGACCAATAGGACAAAGACAATTTCAATTCCATGCAATGCTTGTATGGACAATACATGATGCCCCAGGGCTAACACATTTTTGTGGTACGTTATAGTGTTCAAGTTGCGCATGATAATTATAATTATAAAAAATTAATAGATTTAATAGAATTATACATTATCTTGTAGGTCTTCAAACAAAGGGAAAATTTGCATGTCTAGTTTGTGGTCCAAAGATGAAATCCCGTCATTCAAAAAGTTTAGGAAAGCAGGTGTTTGATGAGTATAGGCACTTCCTTCACAAAAATCATAAGTACCGGAATACTGAAAAACATTTTTTCAATGTGAAAGAAGAGACTACATCAAAGCCATGAAGAATGACTCCTCACTTATGGAAGTTGGAATATAATAGAATTAATCATCAAGGTAATGTCATTCCATCTAATGGTTTATGTTTGGAATTTGAATTTTTCTATCGTGTTTTGTTTACTGATGATGTAATTGATGATATTGAAGGTCATCAAGGCATGGATGGCCACCTTCCAAAGGGACTAGAAAGTTATCCCAAATGGAGGAATACATGATGGAGGAATATCTTGCAAGAGGAAATCAAAGTCATTATGGTGTCATCTAGATCTGAAATGTGGTCTACTTTTCAAAAAAGTAAAGATGCTTGATATGAATGTGTCCTAGTGGGGTGAATCTAGAAGACATATAATCCTATTGCAAAGAATCATGGAAAGTTCTAGAAGAAGCAACTTTTAATTCTAAAGTAGCAACGTGTACAAGAGATGTTCTCATTTGTAGATGAAGTATCAAGAGGAGGACCACTAGTCCATGGACCATGTCATTATTGTTAAATACCTATGCTTTTGTTCATAGTCACTTGGTGTAGGAACGAATTCAATGAGATAGGGTAGGAGATCCTACATAATGTAATTATGGTTTCCCCATCAACCTCTACCATTGTGATTAAAGGGGTCTCAATCATAGAAGGGTGGATAAGGTAGCGTGGATAGGGAGGGAAGGTACAAGTTTACCCACTAAGCACACCACCTCATATGGATGACGAACTGCCACATGGGGCCAAGAGGGATGGTATATCCGCTCTTGGGCTTAGCATGTGGATAGCTTTGGGTGCCCTATCATGTTTCTCATCCAAGTCCTATTATGGTTTAACTCCAATTATGCATTATAGATATTGTGTAGTTCACATAAAATTGAAATAGTTATGAATATATGCTATCTAAACCTAGTTGAAATGGTTGCTCTATGAATTATACTTTCAATACTTGTCTAACATGATTGCAGGTTTTATCTAATATGATTGCAGGTTTCAAAAATTATTCTAATACCCTGATGGTATTGTTTCTTCATTGGGACTACTCACATGCATTTGAGGACTGCTAAACTATCATATTCACATAATATTGTCTCAATAATAAAAAGAGAACCCTAGGTCATCTTTACCATTATATGCTTTTGATCTTGCAACTCTGCGACTGCAAATAAGATTTTAGTGGGATTCTAGGACTTCTCCTATGTTTTGATTTTTGCTTTCTCCATTGGGGCTATATTGTTCTAGGGTCTTAAACTAAGACAGTGATTGTCTCCTGTAGCTTCATCCCTAGTTGTCATTTGTATAATTTGATGCCAATAAGGACTGATATGCTGCTCCTTTCAGTGAAGTGTCATAGTTCTTTGGACTGCTCATACCATATTCTAAAATTTTATGAAAACCCTACAATGAATGACTCCTTGACTATCATCATTGTTTGTATCTTACCATTGTGGATTTGAGTCTTGATTTGACTATATGGCTTCTCTCAATAGAAAACTGTTTAAGGCATTTGTAACTTCTAATCCATGACTTCTCATCAAGCTTTAGCACATTGAGATTGGAACAGGGATCCTATACACCATCACTAGAGGTTATCAACAAGAGAAGATTCACCTATTGATCCTTTGAACTGATAATTCTTGATTGCCTTTTTGACTCATCGTGCTTTGTAATGGTGATTATCTTATTTATGGCTTGATGGATATTGATCTCTCTCTCACAAGTGTTTCAACTAATCTTTGATGAATACAAACCCTTCTCTTTTGTTGAGTGCAAATATCATGAATGCATTTATTTTTCTTAACTATCCATAATGACATTTTCAAATATCTGAGACTACACTTAGGCCTGTTGTCTCTTGATTCTTCATTGGACTGTGGTTTCTTTGATAGTTCTTTCTAGCTTTATCTTTGAATGGTCACTATCTTATTTGTAGCTTTGTATTTCCTTTATGGTGGTAGACCTCATGCAATGTTTTCACCTTTAAAACCAACACTAAACCTTTAAACAACCATCTTCATAGACAGTTTGATATCAAATTGTGATACAACATTAATCATTTCACCACTGTTATCAATTATTTTTTTCCATGCTCAGTGTCCATGCCTTGATTATGCTTGAGTTGATGACTGCTGCAACTTTATTACTATCAAATCTGCTTCATGATGTCTTGTATGCATATGACATAATGCTAACCTATTTATCAGTGCTATAGACTTTTAACTTTGTGTCATGGCATCCTTTTATCTTTCATCAAGATCTGGGGTTGAAGAAAATAATTATGACACTAAATACCTATGACCTTGCACTATGAACTACCCTTGCACATCTTCTAGAACTTCATGGGCCATGGAAATACTGTAATTTTGACCTTTCATAGCCTTTTGATTCTTTTTTGGGCTACTAGATGGTTGTCTCTGATATGAGTGTAGACCTTGGTGCTTCATATTTATTGTTCCCTCTTGAAAAGACTCTGATTAGGACCTCTATTCATGCTTTGATAGTGATACTTGACACTGTCATCTCCATATCATGGCCACTGTCATTCATCAAATCTCCTATATTGCTGCTCTCAGTGTTATACCTATCAGTTATCCATGTTGAAGACTCTCACACACCTTCTAACACTATCTTAGACTTGGCTTTTGCTATTTAATACAACATAAGACTGTAATGAGGCTGCTATGTGTCATTGATTTGACAATTTCTAATGTCTGGAAGATGTCTTTGATGCTCTCAAATTGTTCTTGAAGCTTATATGGCTTGGTTCTGATCCTTATAAGCTTTTAGACTGATTTAGGCACTATGATCTCACTGCAAATTTATCATTTATTGGTTGTTCTTTTGTTGATAGTGACATTTATCACTACTTTCATTTGAGGCAATCACTTCTTGACAGTCAAAAGGTTGCCCATCAATTAGTTTTCATTGTCTTTAGCTTCTTGAGACCTCTTATTTATTGATAGAGAAACACAATATATTCTTCAATAATCAATCAAACCTACTCAATGTAACCCTATAACTTGTAATTTTCTGTTGTGATTGTCTTTGTGTTTTGAACCATAAAAAAACTCTTATCATTGTCTTTTTAATTCAAAACCCTTCTTCATTACAAGCTCTAAGTAATCTATTCCTTGCTATACTTATGATTATCTATTAATTCTATTCAAGAATTGGGGAAAACCTAGACACTATTATCAATGTCTAAACCTTCTAACAGACTACTCTACTAGTCCTTACTGTCATTGTTATTTTGGCGGAGGATGGACTATACTTCATTTGAAACATACAAACCATCCATACAAATCATGCTTTCTCAACAATGTGAAATCCTAGACTAGAGTAAAGAAGATAGCTAGCCCAGACATGAAATGCTTTGAATGTTCTAGACACGTAGCTACTCTTTGTTAGAATTTCCCTTCTAATTTTGCAAGATGTCATAGTTCTCCTTCTACGTGGCTGTCATACTGCACCTTCGACTAGAGCTTACCAAACTGAATACTAGGGTTTTCTCCCATCAAAAGTGGAGTCCTCTACCAATGAACTCAAGATCCTCATCTTTACCACAGGTTTATCTTGAATTTTGATTGACCTTAGTTAGAATGGGCATTGAATAGTCTAAGAAAATTACCTCCAAAATGTTAAACTCAAACTTCAACTCATGAATTATAAGGCCATGCAAGTTTTTATTTCTCTTTTGATGAGAGAGGGTGAGAGGAAGAGATAATGACCTGGAGAGGGTAGAGAAAGAGAAGTAGAGAGGGAGAAAACAAGAGAGGGATGGAGAAAGAGACCTAAAGAGGGGAGAGAGAAGAGAGATAGTAGAGAAATATTTTTCTATAAATTTTTTTTTTCCAAAAAATCGGCCTACCGTCGGAATTCCGACATCAAAGGGTAAAAATTCCGGCAAAGGAGTGCCATCGGATGCATAGCATCCTCGTCAGAACTCTCATGGGGCCATTGTAATTCTGATATAGGAGTGCCATCGGATGCACAACATCGTCATCGGAATTTTTACCCTTTGATGTCGGAATTCCGATGGAAGGCAGAGATCGCAACAGTATTCTTTCTGGGTATGACCATCCATGGCGGCTATCAGAAAGGTTAGAGAGGATGTCGGAATTGCGATGACCACAAGGATAGTCGAAACTTCTGACAAAAAATTTTTGATAGCTATTTTTGTCGGTAGTGCGATGAAATTGCGTCGAAATGTCGACGATTTGCCGTCGAAATTTTGACCCGAATGTACTAGTGGTAATACTTCTACTCTTAAATATTTCAAAATTTTTGGAAGTAAATGTTATATCAGAAGAGATGAGTATATTGGAAAATTTGATCCTAGAAGTGATGAAGGAATATTTCTTGGTTATTCATCTAAGAGCAAGGCATATAGATGTTTTAACAAAATATTGCAAAAAATTATTGAAAGTACAAATGTAAAGATTGATGAACAATTCAAAGGAACTTCAAGGTATATAAACTCTGAACTGACAACAAAATTTTTGACAAATGAACCTACATTGAATCCACTGGTACAAAATGAAGATCCAGTCATCTCGGTATCATTTGAGGATTCCACAATAATTGAGGAACAACAGCAAACAAAGACACCTCGGTATGTAAGACTGAATCATTCTGAAGATCAGATAATTGGAAACAAGTTTAAAGGAGTTATGACAAGAGGAAGATTGGAAAATAAAGAGGTATGTCTTATTTCTCAAATTGAACCATCAAAAATTAATGAGGCATGTGAAGATAAGTATTGGACTAAAGCTATGGAAGAAGAATTAGAGAAAATTGAGAAAAATAACACTTGGACATTAGTTCCCCAGCCTAAAGATAAAAATGTAATTGGAACAAATGGGTATTCAGAAACAAACTTAATGAAGATGGTAAAGTTATAAGAAACAAAGCAAGCCTAGAGGGTAAGGGATATTCTCAAAAAGAAGGAGTTTACTATAATGAAACCTTTGCACCGGTAGCTAGAATTAAGGCAGTCAGATTATTTTTGGCTTTTGCAGCACATAAGAACTACAAAGTATATCAAATGGATATTAAATGTGCATTTTTGAATGGAGATCTTGAGGAGGAAGTTTACATTGAACAACCTGATGGATTTTCTTTAACAGATGACAAAGATATGGTTTGCAGGTTAAAGAAAGCTTTGTATGGATTAAAGCAAACTCCAAGAGCTTGGTATGCTAGATTGGATAGGTATCTTTTGAAAATTGGTTTTTCTAAAGGTAATGCTGAGAGTAACTTATACTATAAAGTCACTAATGATGACATCTTGGCTATAGAAGTTTTTGTTGATGATATAATATTTGGAGGAGAAGATGGATTGTGTAAAGACTTTTCTATCAAGATGCAGCAAGAATTTGAAATGTCCATGATTGGTGAAATAAGATTCTTTTTAGGATTGCAGATTTCATAGACTGACAAAGGTATATTCTTGGGTCAATCAAAATCTTAAAAGAGTTACTTAAGAAATTTGGGATGGAGAACTCTAAACTGGTAAGCACACCTATGACTACAAATGACAAACTATCTTTAAGAGATGAATCTACTCCTGTTAATCCAATAAGGTACAAATCTACGATAGGAGGTTTACTGTATTTAACACAAACAAGACCTGATATTATGAATGTAGTATGTATTATTTCAAGATTTTAGAGTAATCCTAGAGAAAATCATGAATTATCAATGAATAGGATTTTTCGATACTTACAAGGCACTACAAATCTTGGATTATGGTATCCTAGAGATGAAAATTTTGATCTATGTGCATACACATATACAAATTGGGCATGAGATGTGGATGACAAAAAAAGCACCTCCGACGGAGCATTCTTTCTTGGAAACAAATTAGTTTCTTGGTTGAGCAAGAAACAGAGTTGTACATCTTTATCAACAACAGAATCAGAATATGTTGCTACACCAACTAACTGTACACAGGTACTTTGTCTTAAACAAATGTTGAAAGACTTAAAGGTAAAATGCAAGGAACCTATAACTATCTATTGTGATAACAAATCAGCAATTGATATATGTAAGAATCCGGTACTAAATTCTAAAACAAAACATGTTTCCATCAAACTGAATTTTCTAAGGGAAAATGTTGAAGCAAAGCAAATAAAACTGGTTTATGTGAATACTAAAGAACAGCTTGCAGATATTTTCACAAAACCTTTGCCTAAGGAGACTTTTGAATATCTTAGAGAATAGCTTGGAGTCACACCCCCACCGGTAGATACTTAGAGAGTTGATGTCTGTCATCAACCGACAAAATTAACAGAGATATATTCTTACTCCGGCTTTGATGAGGAAGCTACTTCTCAGGGGGAGTAGTTGGTATATTGAATTGATTGGTATTTTTTATATGAACTTTGTTTTGTTGTAACTTTGGCATTTGATGTCAAAGGGGGAGAGATTGGTATGGAAAAACTTTGAAAAAACACATGTTGCTCCCAGGGGGAGAGATTGTTGTTTGGGAGAGATTATTACTCAATGTATCTGTATTTTGATTTCTGGTTATGATCTTTTTGGAAATTGTTGGTTTTTGGTAGTTAGAGATCTACAAAAAAATAGAACTATCTTGGATGCAGCAAGAAGTATATTATCAAAAACAAACCTACCACATGTGTATTGGAGAGAAGAAGTAAGTACAACAGTCTATACATTCAACAAACTTCACATCAAAGGTGAAACCGGTAAGACCCCTCATGAACTATGGTTTGGTAATACTCCTACTCTTAAATATTTCAGAATTTTTGGAAGTAAATGTTATATCAGAAGAGATGAGTATGTTGGCAAATTTGATCCTAGAAGTGATGAAGGAATATTTCTTGGTTATTCATCTAAGAGCAAGGCATATAGATGTTTTAACAAAAGATTGCAGAAAATTATTGAAAGTACAAATGTAAAGATTGATGAACAATTCAGAGGAACTTCAAGGTATATAGACTCTGAACCGGCAACAAAATTTTTAAGAAATGAACCTACACTGAATCCAGTGGTACAAACTAAAGATCCAGTTATCCCGATATCATCTGAGGATTCCACAGTAATTGAGGAACTACAGCAAACAAAGACACCTCGGTAAGTAAGACTAAATCATTCTGAAGACCAAACAATTGGAAACAAGTTTAAAGGAGTTATGACAAGAGGAAGATTGGCAAATGAAGAGGTATGCCTTATTTCTCAAATTGAACCATCATCAATTAATGAGGCATGTGAAGATAAGTATTGGACTAAAGCTATGGAAGAAGAATTAGAGAAAATTGAGAAAAATAACACTTGGACATTAGTTCCCCGGGTTAAAGATAAAAATATAATTGGAACAAAATGGGTATCCAGAAACAAACTTAATGAAGATGGTAAAGTTCTAAGAAACAAAGCAAGACTAGTGTGTAAGGGATATTCTCAAAAAGAAGGAGTTGACTATAATAAAACCTTTGCACCGGTAGCTAGAATTAAGGTAGTCAGATTATTTTTGGCTTTTGCAGCACATAAGAACTACAAAGTATATCAAATGGATATTAAATGTGCATTTTTGAATGGAGATCTTGAGGAGGAAGTTTACTATGAACAACCTGATGGATTTTCTTTAACAGATGACAAAGATATGGTTTGCAGGTTAAAGAAAGCTTTGTATGGATTGAAGCAAGCTCCAAGAGCTTGGTATGCTAGATTGGATAAGTATCTTTCGAAAATTAGTTTTTCTAAAGGTAATGCTGAGAGTAACTTATACTATAAAGTCACTAATGATGACATCTTGGCTATAGAAGTTTTTGTTGATGATATAATATTTGGAGGAGAAGATGGATTGTGTAAAGACTTTTCTATCAAGATGCAGCAAGAATTTGAAATGTCCATGATTGGTGAAATAAGATTCTTTTTAGGATTGTAGATTTCACAGACTGACAAAGGTATATTCTTGAGTCAATCAAAATACTTAAAAGAGTTACTTAAGAAATTTGGGATGGAGAACTCTAAACCGGTAAGCACACCTATGTCTACAAATGACAAACTATCTTTTAGAGATGACTCTACTCCTGTTAATCCAATAAGGTACAAATCTATGATAGGAGGTTTACTGTATTTAACACAAACAAGACCTAATATTATGAATGCAGTATGTATTGTTTCAAGATTTCAAAGTAATCCTAGAGAAAATCATGAATTAGCAGTGAATAGGATTTTTTGGTACTTACAAGGCACTACAAATCTTGGATTATGGTATCCTAGAGATGAAAATTTTGATCTATGTGCATACACAGATGCAAATTGGGAAAGAGATGTGGATGACAGAAAAAGCACCACCAACGGAGCATTCTTTCTTGGAAACAGATTAGTTTCTTGGTTGAGCAAGAAACAAAGTTGTACATCTTTATCAACAACAAAATCAAAATATGTTGTAGCAGCAACTAACTGTACACAGGTACTTTGGCTTAAACAAATGTTGAAAGACTTAAAGGTAAAATACAAGGAACCTATAACTATCTATTGTGATAACACAACAGAAATTGATATATCTAAGAATCTGGTACTACATTCTAAAACAAAACATGTTTCCATCAAACTGAATTTTCTAAGGGAAAATGTTGAAGCAAAGGAAATAAAATTGGTTTATGTGAATACTAAAGAACAACTTGAAAATATTTTCACAAAACCTTTGCCTAAGGAGACTTTTGAATATCTTAGAGAAGAAATTTGTGTCATACCCCCACCGGTAGATACTTAGAGAGTTGATGTCTTTCATCAACCGACAGAATTAACAGAGATATATTCTTACTCCGACTTTGATGAGGAAGCTACTTCTCAGGGGGAGTAGCTGGTATATTGAATTGATTGGTATTTTGTATATGAACTTGGTTTTGTTGTAACTTTGACATTTGATGTCAAAGGGGGAGAGATTGGTATGGAAAAACTTTGAAAAAACACATGTTGCTCCCAGGGGGAGAGATTGTTGTTTGGGAGAGATTATTACTCTCTATATCTGTATTTTGATTTTTGGTTATGATCTTTTTGGAGATTGTTTGGTTTTTGGTACTTGGCATTTCTGTTTTGACACTTTGATGGTTTTTCCATCTTGTGTTGCCATCAATGCCAAAGGGGGAGATTGTTGGTATTTTGGTATGGTTTTGTCATTGATGTCAACACCTACTAAAACACTAGCACTTTAGAGATCCAGCAACATTCATCGGCAAGCAAGTAACTATTGCATAGTTACTGGTATATGGTACACCGGCAGGATATAATGATCACCGACACTTGGAATGGCATGGAAGACACTTGGTAATATCGAAGACATCATCTGGACATCTTGTTTTAATGAATTAATCATTGGTATATTCATATTTGCATATTTTCTTTTACTGGCAAATAGGTCCAGCGTTATCCAGGGTTACACCTGTAGGTTTATCTTTTCCAGATCAGCATGGCATGCTATGGAGATGATTAATTATTCTTGTAAATGCATTAAGTTGACATGTTCAATTGGTTATTGCATCGAATATTGTATTATTTGTAAAAAAAATTTAATGTAATATCTTGTAGAGCTAACCTACTAAAATTGGTCTTAGGTTATGGTATAAATGTAAGATCTTAGATGTAAGATCAAGTGTGAAATATGAAGAAGGTTTTTGTGAAGGTATATGCGAGATTAAGCAGAGCTATACATGCAAACATCATTTGAAGGTGAAGCTAGGTTTGTGTGAAATGTGTTATGTGTTGTGGATGACTTTGTCTTTTATTTTCATGCATTAATATTTACTGGTATTGCATTTATCTATTAATCTGTCCACCGGTATAACAGACTATCTCACCAGTACTAAGCAGTAATTTGTTTAAGTTGTTTTTAGTTTGTAATTATCAGACAACTGATTCGCCCCCCCCCCCCCCCCACCCCTCTCAGTTGTCCCCGGGACCTAACAAGAACAAGAAGAAGCAAGGGATAGAGAGATGAGACAAATGATAAGGGAGAATGCAAAATTAGATGCAAGATTGGAAGTCTTGGAGAGACGATCTAGAAGATGGCCACAAAGAGAGAATGAGGAAGAAGATGCCGAAGCAAATGATGGAGCAGATGATAATTAGAGTGAAGGGAATGCAAAAGGGGAACTTGAACCTAAAGAGAGAAGGATGGTGAGGCTATTGAAGGTAGTACACGAAGGTGGATGGAAAGATGGGTAGTGAAGAGGTATTGGGATGGATTGATGCCATAGAAAACTACTTTGAGTATGAAGACATGAATGAGGACTACAAGGTAAAGTTTTCCAAGACCAAGTTAAGAGGAACATATCTAACATGGTGGAGTAGTGTACATACAGAGAGAGTAGAAAGTGGAATCACTAAGATCTCAATGTGGAGTAGGATGAAGGCCATGATGAAGTATCAATTCCTTCCAACTGATAATGATATTCAGACTAAAAGGCTGAGACAAAATCTGAAACAAACAGATATGGATGTAATGACATATACTCAACATTTTCATAAGTTGAGCATTAGAGGTGGATTGGAGGATGAAGATGAAAAGGTATCAAGGTACCTAAATGGGCTTAGATACAACTTGCAAGATGAGATAGGATTGAGTGTGCCAAAGACACTTGGAGAGTGTTTCCAATTGGATATAAGGGCTGAAAAAAGGTAAAGAGGAAGAAAGAGAGACAAGGTGGAAGTGGTAGAGGTAATGCAAACAGAGTTAGGGGTAGGAGACCTACACAAGAAATCCAAAGTCAGGGAGACAAGGATAAAAGGAAAGAGTCTACATTTGATCAAAGAGGAGGATATAGAGGTGGAGGCAGATTTGGGGAAATTAGAGGATTAGGAGTGTTCAAAGGTAGATGTTTTACATGTAATGAGGTTGGGCACCCTTATTTCAAGTGTCCAATGAATGAATAAGGTGGCAAGAAGACTGAGAAAAGAGTTCAGTTAGCACAAGGTGAAGAGCAACCAGAAGAAGAGAGATTTGGTATTGCTAATTGTTGGCATATGTGTAGAGTATGTTGACATGATGATATTGTGTTGTCATTGATGTCAATATTCTGAAGAGAGACCCAATAATATGCTGAAGAGTGAACCAGTAATATGTTGAAGAGTGAACCAGTTTATTGAAGTTAAGCAATTGGCAAAGTGAACAGGTATATGTGCAAAAGGTGAAGCGGTACATTTGTCCAAGTGAAGCGGTATATGGAATGTTTTCTATCAGGGTTTAATATGGTATGACTACCGGTTGGTAGTCCCAGCCTCAGGGTTTCCGGTTGAAGTGTTTCGAGCCTGTGTGATTCAACCGATGGCATTGTGTGATGAGTTAGAATTGTAATGGAGACCAGATCATGTTTCCATGTCAACCTCGTGCGCGTGAAGGATCTTGCATGAAGGGGATTGATCCTATCTACTTCAGGAATGTGCCAAGTCCCTACAAACAGTGAAGAACACGTGATGGGTTATCGCCTCTAAGAAGCGATGAAGAACGAACGATGGAGAATGTCTTGAGATCTTTTCAAGACCATTGTATTCAAATGCAAAGTGTTCAATGGTCAGGATTGAAATGACTGAATTGCTCAACCTAAACGTTTAGGGTTTACGGGTTATGATACCGACCGATCTGTTTCCTATAAGGTCGATGTTGTGTTTCATGTTGAGGTTGGTTGGAAAATGATGTGTGTGTATCTAAGTGCAGAGATACGTGATTCTTGCCAGACCAAATAAGAGAATTGATACCTACAAAGTATGTGTGCAGAAGGAACTAAAATGGATCTGCATTGGCATTGAGTGCTATTACCAGATCATTGTAATACCTGTTGATCTCTAATCGCTTCAACAGTTGGAAAATCACTTAACAGGGTAGCTTTAACTAGCTTGTTGTAAATCCTTTAACAGGGTGACTCAAAGCCATTGAGTTCATAAAATCCTCTAACAAGGTAACCTTTAATAGGGTTTAACCCTTAACCGGGTATTCTAGCTATCCCTTAACTGAGTGATCCCTAACAAGATCAGTTCCTAACAGAACCTGTTGTAATAGTCTTTAACCAGACTAGGATCCTAATAGAGTGGACTTCTAAAGAGTTCAAAAACAGCTTGTGGGTATTCATCCCCATTGTGGTTTTTACCAGTTGGGTTTCCATGTGAAAAATATGTGTGTCATGTGTGATGCCTCTTTCATGTGATGCTTTGTTATTTCCTATTTAGTGGTGAATCATGTTGTTCTAGTAAATTATTGTATCTCTGATGATAGATTATCTGTTTATGCATAAGGATGAAGTGTAAATGAGGGACTAGATTGTATGGAAAGCTAAGTGTTGCCGGTTTATGTCTTTCACAGTTTCATTATGTTTAACCGGTAGTAATCTGGTTTAGACCGGTATTAGTGTTTGTCTGTCAAGTGCACTGTTTGCAGAGAAACTAGTTCAGGAGAAGTTTTTGTGTCTATACTAATTCACCCCCCCTCTCAGTACCGGCTTGGTACTCACTATTCATCATTGAGTTATCAACTGGTAATAGAGCATCCTCTAGGTCCTCTATGTTGTAAGCTTAACCGTTTGAGGGAAAGATCCCAGTTTAATGATTAAGAGGGAAGGTCCAAAGTTCAACAAAGATAACTTTAAAATATGGAAGGACAGAATGAAGATATACATTAGAAGCATGGGTACTCAACACTGGAATGTTGAGAATGCTTATGTTTTCCCTACAGGTACTCTCACCAATGACCAAAAGAGAGAGATTCAAGAGAATGGGCAAGTCATGGAAGCCCTAATTAGTAGTTTATCTGACATTGAGTTTATTGATGTTTAGGATAAAGAGAATCCCAAAGAAGTATGGGTCATTATGTTTAACCGGTAGTAATCTGGTTTAGACAGGTATTAGTGTTTGTCTGTCATGTGCACTGTTTGTAGACAAACCAGTTCAGGAAAAGGTTTTGTGTCTATACTGATTTACCCCCCCCTCTCAGTACCGGCTTGGTACTCACTATTCATCATTGATTTATCAACTGGTATCAGAGCATCCTCTAGGTCCTCTGTGTTGTAAGCTTAACCGTTTGAGGGAAAGATCCTAGTGTAATGATGAAGAGGGAAGGTCCAAAGTTCAACAAAGATAACTTTAAAATATGGAAGGATAGAATGAAGATATACATCAGAAGCATGGGTACTCAACATTGGAATGTTGAGAATGCTTATGTTATCCCTACCGGTACTCTCACCGATGACCAAAAGAGAGAGATTCGGGAGAATGGGCAAGTCATGGAAGCCCTAATTAGTAGTTTATCTGACATTGAGTTTATTGATGTTCAAGATAAAGAGAATCCCAAAGAAGTATGGGATGCCCTTGAGAATATCTATGGTGGTGATGAGCATGTGAAACAAGCTAAGGAAGAAAGCCTTAGGGGAAAGTTTGAAGACATGTGGATGGTTGAAGGAGAGACCATTCAACAATATGGAATAAGAATCAAAACTGTTGTTGGAGATATCAAGAGTGCGGGTGGTAAAATGGAAGATTCCACTATTGTTAGCAAAGTTTTGAGATCCTTATTACCGGTCTATGGAATATAGGTTGCAGCTATTCAGGAGTTGAGGTCTGTAGACAAGACAAAGGTATCCTTGGACTCCATCATTGCAAAGCTAACAACTTATGAGCTAAATAATTATGATGGCAATATTCAAAAGACTGAATCACCTTTAGAGCATCCACTGCACCATTCAGAAAAGGCAAAGAAGCTAGTACCAGTGGTGAACCAAGACAGAACAGAGAAATAAATGATTAGGAGATCCTGATGGAATTTGAAGCTCTTCTTGCCAAGAGTCTTCCTAAGGCAACTGGTAAATACAGAGGTCAGCTCCCTTTGAAATGCTTTTCTTGTAATCGGATAGGACACATTGTTGTAAACTATCCTAATGGTGATAGCAAGGACAAACTGGAAAAGTTTAAGACGTTCAAAGGAGGAAACCAGACAAATTGTTTTGTAGCAGTTGATGAAGGTGTCACTGATGAGGAATCAGAAGATGAATAAAATGAAGATATTGTGTTTGTAGCAGTCAAGGAAGATGTGTCAGACAAGAAGTCTCTTGTCTCCCACTTTGATAATTCCAATGAGTGGATTATTGACAGTGGCTATTCTCACCATATGATTGGTTACTAGAGTAAGTATCTATCTCTGGAAGAGTATGATGGTGGTGTGGTTTGATTTGGTAATGATGCACCATGTATGGTAAAAGGCAGAGGGTCCATCTCTCTGAATGGAAGAAGCAGTGCTGACAATGTGTATTGGGTAGAAGGTCTAAGGCACATCCTTTTGAGTGTTTCTCAACTGAATAATAATGGACTCACTTTGGAATTCAAACATGGAGTGTGCAAAATCAAAGGAAAGAGTGGTGAACTGATGGCTACCGATATGCAGACCAAAGGTAACCTATTTCAGCTAAATTTAATGTCAATACATGTCTTATGGCTAAGTTTGAGGACAACTGGATATGGCATAGGAGACTCTTCCATGTAAACTTTGACAATATTGTGAAAGCCAGTAAGATGAAGGCAGTTAGAGGATTGCCTATGTTGAGCAAATTGGAAAATCCTTTGTGCAGAGAGTGTCAACTGGGGAAAATGTCTTCCTCAACCTTCAAAGGTAAACCTTTCACTGCAGACAATTTACTTGATCTTGTGCATACTGATTTGTGTGATCCTATGAAAACTAGGAGTGTGGAGGGAGATTGGTATTTTATGATTCTTACTGATGATTGCTCAAGAATGATGTGGGTCACATTCTTGAAGGAAAAATCTGAAGCTTTTGGAAAGTTCAAAGCCTTCATAGCACTTGTAGACAAAAGAAAGCGGTAAGAGGATTAAGTGCTTAAGAACCGATCAAGGAGGAGAATTCACTTCCGGTGAATTCAACAAATATTGTGAAGAGAATGGCATCAAGAGGCAACTTTCTGCCCCCTAGACTCCACAACAGAATGACCTGGCAGAAAGAAACAACTGGACTGTGGTTGAAGCGGCTAGAACTATGGTGATCCAAGGAAAGGTTGCTCACACCTTTTGGAGAGAAGCAGTGAGCACTGCAGTCTACACAATAAACCGGGTACTCATCAAGAAAGGAAATGATAAGACTCCTTATGAGTACTGGACTGATAAGACACTAGTAGTAAGATACTTTAGAGTGTTTGGTAGCAAATGTTATATCAAGAGGAGTGAACATCAGAGCAAATTTGATGCAAAATGTGATGAGGGAATATTCCTAGGGTATTCCACAAAGAGAAAAGCTCTCAAATGTTTCAACAATAGGACTCAGAGAATTGTTGAAAGAATCAATGTTAGGGTTGATGAAAACTTTGAGAAACCTGAGGAAACTGGTAGAGAGCATGTAGGAGATGAACCGGTAGTAACCTTTTGGGAACTGGTTGCAAATCAACCCAGTACCAGTAATTGTGCTCCTACATCGGTGGATGTTGATGCTAATGAAGATGACGATGAAGAAGAAAAGCAAGAGAAATCTGTTAAGAATATACCTAGGTATGTAAAACTCAATCATGTTCCAAAGCAGATCATAGGAGAAAAAGATGTAGGAATTCTTACAAGAAGAAAGGTCAGAGAAAAATCATGTATGATCTCTGAATTTGAGCCTAAATCATTCAAAGAGGCACATAAAGATGAAGACTGGATCAAGGCAATGGAAGAGGAACTTGATCACATAGAAAAGAGTGGTACATGGTCTTTGGTACCTAGAACGGAGCATAAAAATGTCATTGGAACCAAATGGGTCTTCAGAAATAAACTGAATGAGGATGGCACAATGGTAAGGAACAAAGCCAGACTAGTATGTAAAGGATATGCCCAAGAAGAAGGAGATGACTATGGAGAAACCTTTGCTCCAGTAGCAAGATTGGAAGGAGTTCATATGCTTCTTGCATATGTAGCTTTTAAAGGATTCAAGATATACCAAATGGATGTAAAATCTGCATTTCTAAATGGAATACTTGAAGATGAGGTGTATATAGAGCAACCAGATGGGTTTGCCCTATCAGAAGATAGTGACATGGTGTGTAGGCTACATAAAGCCTTGTATGGACTAAAGAAGGCACCTAGAGCATGGTATGAATGCTTGCACTCCCATCTTGTGAAGATTGGATTTGAAAGAACAAGTGAAGATAGCAATATCTACTTAAAATCAGAAGGAGATCAGATTCTGATCTGTGAAGTATTTGTTGATGACATAATCTTTGGTGGAGATGACAAGATGAGTCATGACTTTGCAGATGAGATGAAGAAGGAATTTGAGATGTCACTCATAGGGGAGATTAAGTTCTTCATTGGATTGCAGATTCAGCAAATGAAAGATGGAATCTTTATTACTTAGTCCAAGTATGTCAAAGAGGTGTTGAAGACCTTTGGCATGGAAGACAACAAACTAGTTGGTACACCAATGGTGACCGGTTGTAAACTATCAAAAGAAGATGAGTCAACATTGGTAAATGAGAAGGAATATCGATCAATGATTGGTAAGTAGCATTATGTAGTGCATAGCAGACCGAACATTGCAAATGCAGTGGGTATTACCGCTCGGTTTCAAAAAAGCCCAAGAGAATCCCACTTGGTAGCAGTCAAGCAAATTCTTAGATATCTGAAGGGAACTATTGACTATGGATTATGGTATCCATACAATGATGATTTCAACCTGAAAGTGTTCACAGATGCTGATTGGGCTGGTAATGTGGATGGACGGAAGAGCACAACTGATGGTGCATTCTTTCTTGGTGGTAGAGTGGTCTCATGGATGAGTAAAAAGAAGAGTTGTATCTCTCAGTCTACAGCAAAAGCGGAGTATGTTGTAGCTTTTATGAATTGCACCCAGACTATTTGGATGAAGCATGTATTGAATAGCTTCAAAATTCTTGTATCTGAACCGGTAAGTATATTTTGTGACAATACAAGTGCAATTAACATCTCCAAGAATCTGGTTTTACATGCTAGAACCAAGCACTTTGAACTCAAGTATCATTTCTTGAGGGAAAAGGTTCAGAACAAAGAGGTGGTATTGGAACATGTTTCCAATAAGGACCAGTTAGTAGACATATTCACCAAGCCTCTACCGAAGGATACTTTTACCTATCTAAGAGGTGAATTAGGGGTGCTGCCCCTTCAAGAGGTAAACTAATGGTTTGTGCTCCACATCAGTCATATCTTACTTTGCTATATCTTTTTAGGATTGATGTGTTAAAGGATGCTACTCCTCAGGGGGAGAAGCATAGTGGAACAGGGAAGCTTGTGCCTCCACTTTGGCATTGTTGTCAAAGGGGAAGAACATGTGAAACGAAGAAGATATCTGTAGTATTAAGGAGAAGATGTGATGTAGAAAGAGAGATATCTTTGTATATTGCCATCAATGCCAAAGGGGGATATTGTTGGCATATGTACAGAGTATGTTGACATGATGATATGGTGTTGTCATTGATGTCAATATGCTGAAGAGAGAACCGAAAATATGCTGAAGAGTGAACCGATAATATGTTGAAGAGTGAACTGGTTTATTGAAGTTAAGCAATTGGCAAAGTGAACTGGTATAATGTTGTGAACTGATATATGTGCAAAAGGTGAAGTGGTACGTTTGTCCAAGTGAAGCGGTATATGGAATGTTTTCTATCAAGGTTTAATATGGTATGACTAGCGATTGGTAGTCTCAGCCTCAGGGTTTTCGGTTGAAGTGTTTTGAGCCTGTGTGATTCAACCGATGACATTGTGTGATGAGTTAGCATTGTAATGGAGATCAGATCATGTTGCCATGTTAGCCTCATGCGCATGAAGGATCTTGCATGAAGGGGATTGATCCTATCTACTTCAGGAATGTGCCAAGTCCCTGCAAACGGTGAAGAACACGTGATGGGTTATCGCCTCCAAGAAGCGGTGAAGAACGAACGATGAAGAATGTCTTGAGATCTGTTCAAGACCATTGTATTCAAATGCAAAGTGTTCAATGGTCAGGATTGAACTGACTAAATTGCTCAACCTAAATGTTTATGGTTTAGGGTTTATGCTACTAACCTATCTATTTCCTATAAGGTCGATGTTATGTTTCATGTTGAGGTTGGTTGGAAAATGTTGTGTGTGTATCTAAGTTTAGAGATACGTGATTCTTTCCAAACCAAATAAGAGAATTGATACTTGCAAAGTATGTGTGCAGAAGGAAGGACCTAAAATCGATCTACATTAGCATTGAATGCTATTACCAGATCATTGTAATACCTGTTGATCTCTAATCACTTCAACAGTTGGAAAATCCCTTAACAGGGTAGCTTTAACCAGCTTGTTGTAAATCCTTTAACAGGGTGACTCAAAGCCATTGAGTTCATAAAATCCTCTAACAAGGTAACCTTTAACAGGGTTTAACCTTTAACTAGGTATTCCAGCCATCGCTTAACCGGGTGATCCCTAAAAGGATCAATTTCTAATAGAACTTGTTGTAATAGTCTTTAACCAGACTAGGATCCTAACAGAGCGAACTTCTAAAGAGTTCAAAAATAGCTTGTGGGTATTCATCCCCACTGTGGTTTTTCCCAGTTGGGTTTTCATAGAAAATATGTGTGTCATGTGCGATGCCTCTTTCATGTGATGCTTTGTTATTTCCTATTTAGTGGTGAATCATGTTGTTCTAGTAAATTATTTTATCTCTGATGATAGATTATCTTTCTATTCATAAGGATGAAGTGGAAATGAGGGAGTAGATTGTATGGAAAGCTAAGTGTTGCCAGTTTATGTCTTTCATAGTCTCATTATGTTTAACTAGTAGTAATCTGGTTTAGACTAGTATTAGTGTTTGTTTGTCAAGTGCACTGTTTGTAGTCAAACCAGTTCAGGAGAAGTTTTTGTGTCTGTACTGATTCGCCCCCCCGTCTCAGTATTGGCTTGGTACTCACTATTCATCATTGAGTTATCACTAATCCAGTACTTGAAGGTGACTTTCAGATGTTTAGAAGGGGTCAAATGTTGTAGAAAACACAACCAAAGGTTTCCATTTTCAGAGCTCAATATTTGAGCCAAGGTAAAGTGTGTAAGGTGATAGTTGATTCAGGTTCTTTTGATAATTTAGTTTTTCAAGAGATAGTAGAGAAGTTGAATCTAATGATAATACCCCATAGTAGGCCCTACAAGGCAACTTGGGTGACTAATGATTAGAATCTTGTATTCCAAGAAAAATACTATGTAGAGTTTTCTACAAGTCATTAACATGACAGGGTGTTATGTGATGTGGGTCCCATGACATGCTGTCATTTACTTTTGGGAAGGCCTTGGCAGTACCTAAGGAGGACATTTCATGATGGATTTCATAATACCTACATTGTTCATAAGGATGGTAAGAGTTTTATATTGAATCCTTTGAAAGGTACTCAAATGTTTGAACCAAGAATCATATGTTTTTGTAGGAAGGAGCATGTGAGTTTGCAGGTTCCTAGTGTGCATGGAACTAAGGGTAATGATCAGAGATGTGGAAAAAAGCTAGAGGAGCAACAATACCTTGCTGATGATAGTAAATTATGGATAGGTCTATAGTATAAAGTGGTGAAAAATAATGTGATGGTAGGGACCATTGAGTTACCTATAGATGTGAAGATTAAGGATAGTGCTAGTCCTTCAAAGATAGACAAGTTGAGAAGTCATTTGGACCTTCGTGGGCAGGTTGATAGGGATTAACAACAACTTAATGTTTTAGTTTTAAAATCTAATCATTTGAATGAGTTTAGTGTAGGTACTCAATGGAAGGATAACTCATTAAATGTTATTATTGAAAAATAAGCCCCATGAAGTAATAATTTGTAGAGGACCATCTAGAAGGATGGGTCGAGTAAGGAAAAGACCCCTACTCTCTTGGAACAAGAGATTTTCCATATGGAGGGTGTATGGTGGCAAGAGAACCCAATGAGACATGGAGATTCAGGAAGCCATTTTGACATGGCACATGGAGTCAAGGGTCTAAAGGACCTAAAAATGATGTAATAAAGCCTATTAAGGCTTTTAAATGTAACAGGAAGAATGATTTTAGTCATGAGTCCTAATGGGCCTAGTAGGGGTCATTAAGTCTAAATATATAAAAATGGTACAAAGGATTCCTAATGAGTTCAATATGGTTATGTTGAGTCATTTTGATGTAATAAGGCTCAAATAAATCCTCTTGTGTTGGTAAAATGGGTTTAAGGTTATTATGTCTAGAGTTGTCAATTTCAAATTTGAAACCTAATGACTAGTTAGCAAAACAAGGGATTTAAGTGTTTGTTAAAGTAATAGGTAGTTATGGCTGGTTTGGGAAGGTTTTCATCAGTTTATAACTCATGTTACATGCCCAGGAATGGGTTGTTGAAGTTCTTAGGAGATATATTGTACAAGCAACAAGTTGGAGGCAATAAAAGTTATGATTTTGATTGCAAATCTGATCTAAATCTGAGTGTTTCCATTGCTTAAAGTTCAAATATGATTTGGTTTTATTTTGCACATGATAATAAAGTATTCCAAGAATCTATGGTGTTTTTTTGAGGTCTTAGTGGAACCATTTCATTTCTCTTTTATTGACTGTCATGTTGACAACGTTGGGAAATACACAATTTTGAGAGTCCTTATGGCATAAAGGCCCATTCTACTTTATGTATACTTTTTGTTCCTTGTAGAATGCGTCAAGGTTAATATATCATAGTCACCAATAAAAAATTCATGTGCGGGAGAGATCAATAGATGTAAGTTTAAAACCCTAGGTTGAAGGATTGTTAATGAAGAAGGGTACTTGGTCGAGGCCAAGGTATAGGTTTGAGAGTACTGTTTGAACAAGGTGTACTTTTTATGTTGGAAGTTGTTAATAAATGTTAAATCTGTGTGCGGAAAAAGTGGGGAGATAAAACTCAAAAAGTGAAAATGTAGTTTCAAAGAGGCTTGTTCACACACCCACGAGACTTCTTGGTGCATGTTATGGAGTCATGAAGAATGACTCACCTTCCCAAGGTTGGTTTCATGGTTCTCTATCTCACAAGGTCCCACAAGCAAATGCCTTTGCTATTAGATCACTGAGCAAAGTGGCTTAGGGATGATGAATGCAAGAACAAGGGATGCTTTGGATTGATGTGCATATGAAATGCATCCTATCTATGCATGATTATACAAATGCAATAAACTAAATTATAAGATGACAAGATTAATAGCAATACTATCCTAACATGATATACTAGTTAATGATTTAAGCTAACTGATAAAGGAAATAGTATAAAATGCTTATTAGATTAATTCCTATTGCAAAGAGAAGCTAGATGTATTGATAAATTTGAGCATAAATGAGATACTAAAAGCTTGCATGGATCTTTAAAATGGAGGAATGAGAGCTCTATTTATAGTGAAATAGGGCAATGGATGGTCAAGATTGAAGGAGTTAATCAAGGGTCAGGATTGAAAGTTATCAATCCATGTTTACAATTTTCAACAATGAAATGGTGACAATTGTCAACATAAGACTGCTTGAGAGGAGATGTAAAAAGCATTAAATTCTTGAGAATACCTTATGGTTACCTTAGGAGGTGAGGGTTAAAGTTAGGTTAGGGTTATCCAATGGATAAAGCTTTTACCCAAAGGGTAAGCTCTTGTGCAAAGGTTAATGGGATAACCATGGTCAAAGCAATGAATGCTTGATGAGACCCCTAGGTTAGATGGAGGTTGAGTTATTCAAAAAGTCTCTAACCATGTGACTAAGGGTTAGTTAACCATTAATGGTTTGAAAACTTTGGGGACAAATTTGTAAGAGTCCTTCCAAATTTGGGGGTATTCAACAAGTTAGCTTGTTGAATGGATAAAGGCTTTAATGCCTTTTGAAGACTTTACTCCAAATTTGAGAAGTGACCTCCTCAAATTTAGGGAAAAGGGATAATGGATGCGTTTGGGTTAATTTATTAGGATTAGATGGATTCTAGAAGAATTTAGGAATAGGGTTTAGGATGCAAGTGGGAGATGTAGGAAAATGCAAGTGGGTGAGGGAAAGTAGAATTAATTATAATAAATTGCTTTATTTCAATTTGGGATAAACCATTATTTAAATGTAAATTTAATTAAAAGTAAGAAGAAGGGATTTAATTAAATAAAATGATTTATTTAATTAAATGATGTAAAGGGCTATAGTGAATTTAACTAAATAAATTGAATAATTTATTTAATAAAATAGAAGAATGTGGGTGATTTAGTTAAATTAAATTTAACTAAATGGAGGAATGGGAATAAGATGAACATTAAATATTCATTTAGGAATACGGTCATTTTTATATGTCTACATTTTGCCCCTCTTTGAAGTGACGTGTGTGCACATGTTGATTCAAAGAAAATGATGTGTCATCATGATTTAGTTATGATCAATTTTTATGTCATTTTGAGATTTTCGTGTCGTGCCTCAGATTTGATAACCGATGCCCTAGATTTGATTAATGATGTTGATAATGCCCCCTCAGGAGATCAATCAAAAATTTTGAAAATTTGATTTGATTTAGATAAATTTGATAAATTTCATTGCATTGTAAAATTTTTGGCTATGTTGAATGTAGTAATTTGATTCATCTCCCAACATTGATATTTGGTAGGGTTGTAGGAAACTTCGGGAGCAATTATGCATCCCTCCATGTAACCCTAATTTTGATTTACCCTATAAAAGGGAAAAAGTGATCTCTTTTTGTCTCATTTGTGCTTGTTGACCTTGGAGAAAGTGATTTTTGGAGAGAAGTCAACATGCCAATTCCTTATGCTTGTCATCGATTCGAGCGCGTGCAGAGGTATCGGAGGCCTGTAGCATATGGACCACCAGTAAGTCAACCTTTTTTACCCCTTTTGGAATTTTTTTTTTGTCATTTTTTATCATGTTTTCAATTTTGTCATGCGGATTTGTTGGTTTAGTGCGTCAGGGTCAAAGCGTAGCGAATACGATAGGTTTCATTGCGCGTAGGTTTTAATAAAATAGGGTAGCGTCCGAAAATTTTAGGGTAGCGTAGTAGTAAATTAGGGTAGCGTGTAGGATTAGGTTAGCGCACCGGGATCACAGGGTAGCGTAGAGGGAAAAACAGGTAGCACATAGGAGATACCTAGCACATAGGGTTTCTAGGGGTTCGCATGGGTAGGCCTAGGTAGCTCTTAGGTATACCCTAGCGCAGTAGGGAAGGGTTATAGCATCGGAGCCAAGTAGGATAGCGCATAGTGTAGTTTAGTGCTTGGGGTAGGTTAGGTGGTGCAGAAATAGGATAGGGTAGCGCGTAGATGCTGTCTAGCACATAAGATGGATTAGGTAGGTTTTGCAAGGATAGGGTAGCGCATAGTAAGTAGTTTAGCACGTAGACAAGATTGTTTAGTGCATGGGGAAAATTTTTGGTAAAGGGTGATTTTTGGATGAAGAAAATTGGTACGTTGATGCCAGTTCTACTGAGATAGGTGCAAATTGTTAGTCTGCGTGCTTGTTGTCATTGTTTTGATAAGTTTGTCCAATAGGAGCTCCGATATAACTTGATTTGATTTGTAATGTTTCAAGTTGATATTGATTTGATGCTGATTTGATATGATGTGGTTTTTGATAGGGATGGTGGATATGAACTTGATTTGATATGAATTGTTTCAAGTTGATATATATGTTGAACTTGAGTTGTTTTACAAGCTGCAATGATTGTGGAACTTGAATTGTTTTACAAGCTGATATGGATGTGAAACTTGAGTTGTGTTACAAGTTGATATGATTGTGAAACTTGATTTGTGTTACAAGTTGATATGAATGTGAAACCTGAGTTGTGTTACAAGCTAATATGATTTGATATGAAAATGGATTGATATGATGTGGAACTTGATTAGATTTTCAAAGTTTCAAGTTTTGATATGAATTTGATTTTGATGTCTATGTTTTTTATGAGGAAACTGATATTGGACTTGTTTTTCTTTTTGATAGGAGTGCCTTAGAGTGGTTAAGTCATGAGAGCGATTTCTGAGACCGTGGTCATTGATACCATGATTGACACAGGCTGATAGGGATATTATTGAGAGGTGTGGCCTGTCCTCATTGTTAGAGATGCCTTGGTCTTTCATGAACCGAGGTTTATTAACAACATTAGCTGAGAGGTGGCATAGTGATATGAACACCTTTCATTTGGTGACAAGCGAGTTCATAGTCATGCCCGAGGATTGCTACTAGATTCTATGGATTCCTATGGTAGGGGCAACATTACCCTATGAGCATATTGAGGAGGGTGGTACAGAGGCAGTTCACTAGATTCTGCAGGATGACACAGTTTGCGGATACGAGATCCCCTGGCAGGAGTTCCTAGATTTAGATTATGCTCCCCTACCATCAGTGCTGGTAGGTTTTATAGGTGGTTTCTTATGTCCCAACTGCAGGTTGAAGGGACTGGCAGTGGGATGGGGATTAGTTCTGGAGGACATGGTGACATAGGGTCGCCAGTTTGCATGGGGATCGGCTATGCTAGCCCACTTATACAAGGATTTGCATCAGGTGGTATATTTAGGATATGGTAGTTTATCTGCGGGAGTCACACTGCTATAGGTATAGGCATGGGAGCATATTCCCATAGATAGGCCACTGGTGGATAGAGATAGGCCTGTTGGGTGTGCATACACATATGGATATCGAGGGATAGTTGTCCAGCGTAAGCTGGGAAAGCTAGAGCACTGGAGGAGAGTTTTGGATGATATTGATATAGTCGTCTAATGACCATATACAGGTTGCGAGGTATGGGCAGAGGACAGGATGGAGATGCCCTATGTCTATATGTCCAGGTATTTGATAAGGTAGACACCCTTTGTTATTGAGAGGTTTCTTCATAGCTGGGTGTTGCAGCAGTATGGTTGACAGTAGGGGATTCCACAGGGAGCATGCCTATATGCTTGATGGAGACAAGATATTCCAGATTGGAGACCTACGATTGATAGCTCGAGACTCTGGAGGAATTCTTTCATTTAGTTAGCTAGATCTAGGATTATGCCCCTGAGATAGTGAATGCAGGGATGACTGAGGAGTTTGTAGCACTCTTTGCAGCGCGTGCAGTGGCCAGGATATCCGATTCAGCTGAAATGATTCCCACTTTTGATGATGACCAGGATGATCAGCCCGAGAGACTAGGGAGATGGGGAGAGGCGAGTGAGGATGTAGATGAGGGAGGTGGTGATGATGACAGAGATGGTGGAGGAGGTTGCCGAGGTTGGTGAGGGTATAGGGGGAGATTGGATCAAGGGAGGAGATGAGATAGGGGTGGAGATGGTGGTGATAGAGGGATACGGGTGGAGAGAGTAGTGCGGCAGGCTACGATGGATAGAGGGAGAGGAGGTTTGGCTATCAGAGCTGGGGGTGAGGAGAGGTTTGGGGAGGTGATAGTAGCAGTGGGAGGGTATGATGATTTCAGATGACTAGCCCAGAGGAGGAGGTCAAATGTTTTACCTCCACTAGCACTGAGGACTGGCATAGAGATAGGGGGTACCCCTTCATAGGTACCCCTGCAGATGCAGATTCCGATGCATCTAGAGGATGTGCAGATTAGATCTCTGCAGTTATTAGAGTAGCAATTACAAACACAATTGTTGGTACATCAACATTAGATTATTTATCTAACCACAGAGCATGATACTGAGATAGAGCATTGGGGTCGAGCAGAGGAGCTCGCAGTGAGTTTGGAGAGAGTGACAATAGGTGGCCCGATGAGAGACCTTGAGAGAGATGGCTTTGAGAGCCAAGGACGCGGAGTACTACATGCAGTGCCTAGGGAACATCGAGTGCAGAGTTTCATAGCATCGAGATCTAGTCGATCTCGAGAGACTAGGTCAAAGACAGAGAGAAGAGGCATGACATGGCCTCCTAGACATGATCCACCTAGAGATCTAGGTGTTGGGACATCTGTAGCAAGACCATCTCCTTCAGGAGATATTCATACCTGAGAGACGTTGTCTCTATTGTATTCTTGGTGTATTGACACAGACATGACATATTTTGTACATTGATTATTCTTTGATATATATATATATATATATATATATATATATATATACCATGCTTAGATAGGTGTATGCGATGTGATGTGTGATGAATATGATGTGATAATGCATGATGTTTGTGAGATGTATCTTGAAAATGAGATGTATGATATGATATGCTGTGAGATGTATCTTGAAAATGAGATGTATGATAATGATATGCTGTGAATGCAAGATTTTAAAATGATATGCAACTAATTGATTTGAGCATCCTCATTCTGCATTCATCATCCCTGTATAGCCACATGTTGTTTGCTTTCTTTGTAGGTATCATCATTGATCATTGATTTGTTTTGGGATATGTTGAAAATTTATACAAGCATAATGGTATAATTGAGCCATAATGACCTGAGAAAAATTTACATGATTTTTGATTTTGCAAGATCGCACAAGCATCAATGTATAATTGAACCAGGACAACTTGAGTGTGGATTGCATATAAACAAACAAGATTAAACCATTTGTATGCGTAAAGTGGAATCATGTCTTCAGTGATATGCAGTGAATCACGTCTCGAGACAAGTATTTACACAGTACTAATGATCGCCTCACAGACAGAAAACTAAAAAGTATTGTTGTCCCCACAATTTTCTCTAGCATGAAGCATTTGGAAAAAATGTAGAGGATCCAATAATTCAAAAAGTTCAAGTGCAAAAATAGTCAAAACTTTATGCAAGATGCAACATTTGATACTTCAGAAAATCATTCATCATATTTTGTTGAGTTTTGTTTGCTGGATATGATGTTCTGAGTTTGCGACAAGTTTTTGACGTCCTTAGTGTGCTGCAAGTTCTGATTAATACTACCCCTAGCTGATTGTTCCTCTTAATGCGTATATGTACAGGGATTACCAGGCCATGGTGAGATGCGGTGAAAGGATATGATGATAAACCATGATAGTGACTATGCTAAGTATGTCCTCGATGGATATTGTGATAAAAATGTCGAGCAATGACCGATAGTGCTCTACTGTGGATACAGTGGTATGGATATAGATAGAGGAGCTTTCCTCTCATAATAGCGCCTGTTTACCAGGTTTTCACGAGTTGCTTTTATTGTACCTTTTTATTTTCTTTTTCCTGATTTTTTTTTTAATTTTTTGACTTTTCTGTGCATTTGGACTACTCAAGTGTAGTATTTCTTCAGATGGATGCTATTAGTTGGTTCATCAAGCACATCTCCTTCTGAAGTTGTTAGCTGATAGGTGCCTGATCCATAGGCTGATATGATGACATAGGGACCTAACTAGTTAGGTTCAAATTTCCCTTTCTTTTCCCAATCTTGTTGATTCCTAGGATTTTCCTTGAGTACTAGGTCACCAATTTTAAAAATTCGGGGAATGACCTTGTGGTTGTAGCTCCTGCACATGCATTGCTGATATGCTTTGAGATGAGTGTAGGCACATTGATGTCTTTCATCTAGTAGTTTGAGCTCTTGCAGTTGGTTAACTCGATACTCTTCATCTAAAATTAGGCCTTTCAAAGAGACTCTGAGAGATGGAATTTCTACCTCCAATGGTAAAATTGCTTTTGATCCATATACCAATGAATATGGTGTAGCTCATGTTGGTGTACGGATGCTAGTTTTGTATGCCCAAAGTGCTGGATTGAGTTGTACATGCCAATCTTTGCCTACATCATTCACTGTTTTCTTTAGGATTTTCAATATTGTCTTGTTGGATGCTTCTGCTTGACCATTCCCCTATGGGTAGTAAGGTGTAGAAAAGTGGTGTTGGATTTTGAATTTTTCACATAGTTCTCACACATCTTGGTTCTTGAAAGGTCATCCATTATCTGTGATGATGGAGATTGGAATGCCATATTTGTAGATTAGATAATTAAGGATGAAAGAGGCTATTTGTTTCCCAGTTACTGTGGTCATGGGGACTACTTCAATCCACTTGGAAAAGTATTATGTTGTAGTTATAATGAACTTGTGTCCATTTGAAGATGAAGGATGAATTTTTCCGACCAAGTCCAGTCCCCATTGGCAAAAGGGCCAGGATGTTGTGAATGGCTGCAGTTCCTGTGCTCGTGCATGTATAAGATTGCCATGGATTTGGCATTTAGGACACTTCTTTGCAAAGTGATAAGAGTCTTTTTCCATTGTGGGCCAGTATTATCCCATTCTTAGAATCTTTTTAGCAAGAGCAGGACCACTTGAATGTGTGCCACAAATACCTTCATGAAGCTCTTGTAAAGTGGAGTCATATTTATTACGATCAAGGCAATGAAGAAGAGTACCATTTAGACCTCGACGGTACAAAGTATTAGCAAGAAGAGTATAATGGGAAGCTTGCCAGATAAAGTTGCATTTTTGGTTTCGAGATAGGTCAATGGGTAGGATATTGCTCTTAAGATAGTCCTATATTGGTCCATATAATGGAGAGTTTGAACCGGTCAAGGCATAGATAACGTGGGAATCAGAATGGTCATAGGCTAGGGAGAACAGTTGCTCTACCAGAAACTTGTAACAATTCTATTGCTTTGGAATTTGCAGTAGTGAAGCGATAGTAGCCATTGCATGAGCTGCTCTATTATCCAACCTTGGTAGTTTCTCAAAGGTGATGTGTACAAAATATTGTTTAAAATCATCCACCATTCACTTGTATGGTAGAAGCTTGTCGTCCTTTGTCTGATAGTCATTGTTGATTTGATTGATGACTAGTTGTGAATCTCTGTAGACTTTCAATTCTGTGATTCTCCATTCTATGGCCATTTTGATGCCTATAACCAGTGTCTCATATTCAACAACGTTATTTGTTCATGGAAACATAAGCCTATATGATCTTGGTATGGTGTGCCCTTCAGGAGTGATGAACAGAATGCCAGCCCTTGAGCCATGTTGAGTAAATGATCCATCAAAGTATAGGGTCCATTGTTTGGTAGAGATAGTAAGAACATCTCTATCTAGAAATTTGATCTCCATAGGTTGTTTCCAGGTAGTGGTGCTTCTGCCAATTGATCTGCAATTGCTTGTCCTTTGATAGCTCATTGCTCTGTGTAGTGGATATCAAACTCACTGAGAATCATGACCCATTTAGCCAATCTGCCTGTAAGAGCTACCTTGCTGAGTAAATATTTGAGAGGATAAATTTTTGCAACTAGCTTAATTGTGTGAGCTAGCATGTAGTGCTGGAACTTTTGAGAGGCAAATACCATTGTTAGACAAGCCTTCTCAATGAATGTATAGTTGAGTTCATATCCATTCAATGTCCTGCTGATGTAGTATGTAGCTCGTTCCTTGCCTTGTTGATCTTCTTGTGCTAACAATGCCCCTAGTGATATATCTATTGTTGAAATGTAGAGAATGAGTGGCTTCCCTACTATTGGTGGTACTAGAATTGGTGGGTTCATTAGATATTGCTTGATTTGATAAAATGATTCTGCAGATTTGGCTTCCCATTTGAATGGTACATTTTTATGTAGCAAATGATTGAATGGGAGACATTTATCTACTAATTGAGCGATGAATCACCTGATTGATTGGAGCCATCCTTGTAGAGATTTGAGCTGACTGATGTTCTTTGGTGGTGGCATCTCCATAATGGCTTGTACCTTTGCTGGATCCACTTCAATACCCTTAGCTGAAACTATGTAGCCTAGAAACTTGCTTGGTGTAACCCCGAAGACACACTTCTTAGGGTTGAGCCTGACTTGGAATTTCTCCAATCTATCAAAAATATTTTCTAAGATGTTTAAATGATCTATTCTAGTGAAGGATTTAGCTAGTAAATCATCCACATAGTCTTCCATGAAGGTATGCATCATGTCATGAAAGATTGTTGTCATAGCTCGTTGATAAGTTGCTCCTGCATTCTTTAAGCCAAAAGGCATGACATTCTAATAGTATGTTCCCCAAGGATAGGTGAATGTTGTTCTATCTTGATCCTCCAGAGCTATCTTGATTTGATTATAGCTTGAAAACCCATCCATTAGTGATAGCATTGCATGGCCTATTGTGAGGTCTACAATTATGTTGATATTGGGTAAAGGAAAGTCATCCTTGTGACATGCTTTGTTGACATCTCTAAAATCAATGCATATTTTGATACTACCATTTGTTTTTGATACTGGTACAATGTTGGAAATCCATTCAGCATAGTCGATAGGTCGAGTGAATCCGACACCTAATAGTTTCTTTAGTTCAACTTTAACCATGAGTGCCACATGTGGATTCATCTTTCATAGTTTTTGCTTGATTGGCTTAGCTCCTGGAGTAATGGATAGGTGATGCATGATCAATTGTGGATCAATCCCAGGCATATCTGCATATGACCAAGCAAAGTTGATTTTCTTTTCTCTAAAAAAGTTGATAAACTCTGATTTTTCTTCCTCTATCAAAGATTCTGCAAGGTGTATATTTTTGGTTGCTTCTGTAGTACCAATGTTGATTGATTGAGTAGGCTCAATCAATATGGATGATTGCTCGTGATAATGCTCAAGAAGAGTGTCAAGTCTCCAATCCTTAGGTGCCTTAAAAAGGTTTTCATCCTCAGATTCATCCTTTATTTTTACTCTTTTGTGATCTATTGCTGCCATTGACTGGTTTTCAGCAATAGATCTTTTATTTTGTTCATTTTTGCGACTGAGAGACTTGGTACTCCCCTGATTGCAAATGTCATTACTTTGTTCACTGGTAGAGTCTGTCTCTAGGTTAACGGTACATAAGTAATGGATAATGGATTCGTCATCTGGGAAAAATTGGTATATCATGAGTTTCAGGTTCATCCCAGTCTATGAGGTCAGGAAAGACAAGTGGTAAGGAGTCATTTGGTGGATCAATTTATGCTGCTGTAAGTGTTAGGATGGAGGTATCATCGTGATTGGCCTGGGTGTTAAAGAAGTTAAGTATTTCGTCAAGGTCTTCGATGGTATCATCTTCCATATAGACTTTCTCATAATGTCACTGCTTGTTTTCCTTGGCATCATAGATATTTTGTGGACCAAATTCAAGTGGTCTAGATTCTATGTTGTGCTCTTCTTAAGAGATGAGTGTATTACTATCATTTGCACAAATATCTTCAGTAACATTAGAGCAACTACCCCATTCATATTCATTGAAATAAGTCTCAGAGGTAGTATCCCAGATTCTGGCAGTCCTGTGGACTAGTATGTTGTAGGGTGAGAATAGGTCTTTGATGATTGATACAAGTTTGATAGTTTTCTCTGATTCTGTGTCAGATCCTACTTCCAATCTTTGCATTTGTTCATATATTGTCTCTCCTCAAGGAGTAATGATGTTATCAGGAGGTGATTCTTCTTTGTTGGATATTGGTTCTTGAATATGATGTACTTCTACAGTAGATGTTTCTTTCTTTTGATTGATAGGTTTCCTTTGATATTGCTTTTGTTCTTGATTTTCACATTCCTTATGTATTGTCTCAGCTGACTCAAATAGTGCCTCCTTATAGGAATCTTCAGTGTATTTCTTCTTTGCTTTCCATTAAGGTTTTTTTATATTTGCGTGGTGACTTCCTTGATGGTAGAATGAGTTCAAAGCCCAATCCCTTTTTGTCTTTACTGAATTGTGAAGGAGGATCCAATGGTTCTGTGATGCCTTCCTGACACTTACCAATAGGTCCTTTGCCCTTGTATCCCATTTGTTGCATGATTAAGTAGCCTTTTCTATATAGGTGTGTTGGTATAGCCACCTCCACAGTAGCTGCTCTGTCTTCTTCCTCATCCTTGTATAGCCAACTAAGGATGCCCTTTTCCTCTGATTCATGTGCTAAAGTGCCTATTTGGATAAATGTGCCATCAAACTTGGTGATGGGCTGGGTTGCTTGACGTGTTGATGTTGTAGGTAATCCATGAGATTTAGGTGATGTTGGTAAGTTGGCCAAACATAACGGCTCCAAAGAGTATTCTCCCATGCCTTGCTCTTTGATTTTCATTTTCTTCTTGAAATCCATAGATAGTGATGTAGACTTTTCTTGCTGACGATCTGGTGCTGAGTAAGTTTGTTTTTCGCTATTATGTGGAACCAAGCTATCTTGGGCTGCCCCCATAGCATTACAATGTTGAAAAGGGTTATGATCTGCTGATATAGAAATCTCCTGCCCATTGTAGGGGAACTTAACACATTGATGATAAGTAGAAGGTACTGCTTGCATTTCATGTATCTAGGGTGAGAATAGGTCTTTGATGATTGATACAAGTTTGATAGTTTTCTCTGATTCTGTGTCAGATCCTACTTCCAATCTTTGCATTTGTTCATATATTGTCTCTCCTCAAGGAGTAATGATGTTATCAGGAGGTGATTCTTCTTTGTTGGATATTGGTTCTTGAATATGATGTACTTCTACAGTAGATGTTTCTTTCTTTTGATTGATAGGTTTCCTTTTATATTGCTTTTGTTCTTGATTTTCACGTTCCTTACGTATTGTCTCAGCTGACTCAAATAGTGCCTCCTTATAGGAATCTTCAGTGTATTTCTTCTTTGCTTTCCATTAAGGTTTTTTTATATTTGCGTGGTGTCTTCCTTAATGGTAGAATGAGTTCAAAGCCCAATCCCTTTTTGTCTTTATTGAATTGTGAAGGAGGATCCAATGGTTTTGTGATGCCTTCCTGACACTTACCAATAGGTCCTTTGCCCTTGTATCCCATTTGTTGCATGATTAAGTAGCCTTTTCTATATAGGTGTGTTGGTATAGCCACCTCCATAGTAGCTGCTCTGTCTTCTTCCTCATCCTTGTATAGCCAACTAAGGATGCCCTTTTCCTCTGATTCATGTGCTAAAGTGCCTATTTGGATAAATGTGCCATCAAACTTGGTGATGGGCTGGGTTGCTTGACGTGTTGATGTTGTAGGTAATCCATGAGATTTAGGTGATGTTGGTAAGTTGGCCAAACATAACGGCTCCAAAGAGTATTCTCCCATGCCTTGCTCTTTGATTTTCATTTTCTTCTTGAAATCCATAGATAGTGATGTAGACTTTTCTTGCTGACGATCTGGTGCTGAGTAAGTTTGTTTTTCGCTATTATGTGGAACCAAGCTATCTTGGGCTGCCCCCATAGCATTACAATGTTGAAAAGGGTTATGATCTGCTGATATAGAAATCTCCTACCCATTGTAGGGGAACTTAACACATTGATGATAAGTAGAAGGTACTGCTTGCATTTCATGTATCCAGGGTTGACCCAATAAGATATTGTATGTGAGGTGTATGTCTAAGACTTGGCACGTAGTGTCCTTTTGTATTGATCCCACTTGTATTGGCAGCATTACTGTCCCTTTGGATGATCTTTCTTCATCATCATATGCTTTGATAGTGATCTTTTTGCATGGATCAATAGATTGCTCAGAGAAGCCTAATGCACGGATAAGTTTTAAGGTACAGATATTGAGTCCAGCTCCCCCATCTATTAATACTCTTTTGACTTGATGCTTGTAGACTAAGACTTCAATGTGGAGTGGAGTATTGTGTGGATGGCTCAATGAGATATTATCATGCTCAGAAAAAGTGAGGTTATGAGGCCCTGTCATATGAGCTACCATGGCTTGGAATTTGTCAGCATCCAGATCTTGAGGTACATTTGTTTCTAGTAACACTTGTTCCAATATGTCTTTCTATTTTGGTGAAAGTTTCAGCAACTCTAGTATAGATATTTGAGTAGGAGTTTTGTGCAGTTGATTTACTAGATCATATTGAATTTTGGGTATGGTGTTTGCTGTTGACATATGCCCTTTCAAGACATATTTTTGAGCTCTTTTTGTTATGTTGACAAATTCATGTTCATGCTTATCTTTGATTGTGACGTTTACTTGATTGTCTTCAGTTGATATATGATTGATGGTGTTATTGTATATGTGATTGATACAAGCTCCACGTGTATCATTAGAGGTTGAAGCTCCATCCTTGTTGTAGTTTGGAAGAGGATTTTTAAAGGCTCCATGGTCACCATTTATCTTGAGACCATCGACTGTTAAATCACCTCTATCAATCATGTCTTGAACAATGTTTTCGAGTCTCATGCAATCATTGGTTTGATGACCTTTGTTACGATGAAAATCACAAAAGTGAGATTCATTCCACCAGGGTGGTTTGATTTATGGTTCAAAGTTGCTGATTGTTGGTAAAGAGATAATTTTGTTTGCCAAGAGTTCTCTGAATGCTGACTCCAAAGATTTCCCTAATGGTGTGTAAATGTGTTTTGGAAAGTTGTTTGCATTACCCTGTGAGTTTGGATTAGGTCCTCGATTGGTGTTATTGTTTTGGGTATTGTTGGTGTTGTTTGTGTTGAGTTGATCTTGATTGGTATTCAGTGCATAAGTGTTAGTGCCTTGGTTAGCACCTTTGGGATTTTTTGTAGCTTGAGGATTTCCTGATAATGCTAGCACTGGCTGCTTGGATTTTGGATCATTTGATTTATTTCCTCCTTTATTTCCATTGTTTTTGTTTCTAGTCGAGAAGCGAGATTTGTCTAAGTTGTTGTTGTAATTGGATGAACCTGTTCCTTCTTTGAAGAATTTTAATGTTCCTTTCTTGACACATGCCTCTTCTACTTGGATGCCATTCTCAATCAACTTGGTAAAAGATGGTATGCATTGGAGTTTGTGTCTATAACTCATCTCAATATTCAAGTTGTCGATGAAAATTTCCATCTTTTCCTTTTTGGGCACATCACGAGGATATCTTGAAACCATACGACGCCAACGTTGAAGGAATACCATGAATGTTTCATTGTTTTTCTGCTTGTTATTACAGAGATCTAGCATAGTGATAACATGTTGAATGTTATCAGAATATTGTGTTATGAATTTGTTGACTAGTTCATCGAATGATCTGATGGGAGGTGTGATTTTGGATAACCATTCCATTGTTTTCCCTCCCAAGCTTCTTGGGAATAACCTCATCAAATAAGTGTCATCATGGGCGAATTCAAGACTCATTGTACATAATTCTCGAACATGATCATGGGGATTGCTTTTCCCATCATATTTGTCAAATTTGGGAATGTCTAAGTTTGGGGGAAAAGCTACCATGTTTAACTGTCTGTCAAAAGGATAAGGACAAATTTCAGTTAAGGAGTACCATACTGTTGTCCCTTGTTGCATGTCTTGCATTTGTCTTTGTAACATTTGCATTTGTTGAGTGAGAGCAATCAAAGGTGCATTATTTTGCTGAGGGAAGAGTTCTTCCCTTGCATTAGTTCTAGGATGAAATGGTGTGTGGAATGGTATGTTTTTCTCAATAATGTTTTTCTCAGGGATATGTTTCTCAGGGTCATGTGTTTCTTCTTCTCTATGTCGCTCTTGATAGTCATAATGTCAAGATTCTGTTTTAAAAATGTCAGTGTCCAAATCTTCAGGAATTTTAACTCCTTTGCTTGTGAGCATGAGCATATATTTTTCTTTATCATTTTCCATGAGTCTTTCCACAAGCTTTTGAAATGAAGCATTTTCTTGACACTACGGAAGGAGTTCCTCAGTAATTTCAGTGTCCTTCAGATGCAGACCCTCGAAAGGATTTGATAATCTCCGATTCATGCTGGATTCTGGTTGCATTTCACTTTGTTTGTTTCGTTGAGAGTGAGTAACAACGAGCATCTAGTAGATTCTTTCTATGACAAAAGGAAAAAACTCTTCTTCAATGTTTTGCTCAGGGGTTGGTGGTTCAAATTGGGGTATGTTATAAGTGATGCAGTCTTTGGGAAAAAAGGTCGGATTGATCTTCCCTCCTTTATTCAGGTGTTGACTGAATGTGGACTTTTGACAGAGTGCTCTACTCCTCAAGGGTTCCTTGTCAAATTCATTTGTTTTTTTTTGAAGATACAAGCGTATATGACGAAGGAATGTGTGATGAGATTTGAAGAGTTGGCAATTGATGTATAAAAAATTATTTCTTTTGACAAGTTTTGAAGAACTCGGTTGCTGTTTCTTCAACTTAGTGTTATGATAAATATTCTTTCTTCTCAGAATATGAGGATTAGTCATGCACAAGTGATCAATGGTTTCCTTTGATTTGTTTTGGATTTAGTTTAGCTTGTTTTGGGAAACTCAAGTTTTACTTTATCAAAGTGAAGGTTTAGATGCCCCCTCATGACAAAGTGTGTTAAATGATATGGAATACGAGCTTTCTCGATATGGAAACTCGATTTGACAATTTGGAGTTTTAAAACAAGTGTGTTTTGGGATAGAAATCCGTTTGATTAAAGGACCTGTTTGATACTTGTGATGATGTTTCCTGATTTTGATAGGAGAGATATGTTTATCCTACGACTAGTTTCAGATTTTAGACAACTTTGTTTGATGGAAAACTTTCTTTAGAAATAGCTTTTGATACTCTATTTTTGGTTTTTTGTTTGATGAAGTTCAGGCTGATGAAGGAAAGCTTCTGAAATTGTTTTCAAATTTTTTTAAATGACCTCTGTTTTGCCCCCTGTTTTTATGGTTTTGGCTATGCACTAAAGCAGAGATGCAATGCACTATAGAAAGTTCTCAACGCGCTAGCAAAAAGACTCCACGCACTGAGCTGCCCCCTACTACGTGCTAACTGGATTGTTTTGTTTTTGCCTTGGTTCAAAAGGTTATGCACTAATATGGGCCGCCTATGCGCTAACTGTTAAACCCTACGTGCTAAAGTTTGGTTTCCACACACTAAGCTGATACTTCAACGCGCTAAACTGTTCTCAAAATGCGCTACCTGAAACTGCTAGTTTTGGTTTCTACTGAAGCGCTAATGTTTACACTTGATGCACTAAGGTGAAAGTCTAATGCGCTAAAAGATGGTTTCCATGCGCTAAGAAGTTTCTCTTACGCGCTAAACTGCCCTGATAGTTTTGACTTGGTTGTTTTTCTATGATTTTTGGAATTTTGCTTTGATTTTTTAGTGTTGCTAGATGATTTTCTGAAGTAACAAGTGAAAGCACGACACCAAAGAGACAACCATTTTGCTTAATCTAAATAATAAGTGTATGTTCTGCAAGGATGTATTCAAATCTTCAATGTTTTGACAGGTTTAGATACAACATGCACTTCAGTTAGACTCTTTATTCAAGGGTTATAAGCAATATTATAGCCCACTAGTCTCGATACTCTGTAAGCTCAAACAGTCGTGTCACCCCCTAGGGGGCACCCATTTTTTTTCCTTTTGCCAGAATTTAACCCAAAGTGAATTGCTTCACAATTGAGTAGTTATCTTGGGAGATATATGGTGAGCAATCTCGGGGGCAGATTCTTCCCCACCCTTGCACTATGATATTGCAAATGTCTAAATACTGATTCGGCTCAAAGTTTCTATGCTAAGGTTTGTAATCAAGCTTCCCATTCGACTGTCAATGATAAAATCCCTCAGGAGGCTTCCCAACCTTTAGAACAAAGGCTTTACGTATCTCAAAGATAATGGGGGAAGTCTAATCGTTGCATGCAACTGTTGAAAAGGACTTTCATCACTTTCCACATTTGATTAAGGTGGGTTGGAACACTTGGCTTCAAAGTTGTTTCCCACTTAGGTCATTCCCTTCACACCAACCAAAAATGGCTTTAAAATTTTTTCAACCCCTCAGGAAGGTAGGCCTGCTAAAGGATTTATTTCTTGAAGTAAAGAAAGCTTTAAGAATGGTTTGGCTTTTTGATCACCTAGTTAATGGGAGAGCATATACCTTCCACTTTCGAGACAAAGCACACAAGTTCCTTTTAACCTTTTAAAGAAATAATTTTCTAACTCTATATGGAGATGTTGCTCCACAAAAACATGGTGTTCCTTTAACCTTTCATAGCAATGATTTTCTGATCTATTAAAAAGGAACTTCGTCAACAAAATAAATGCGATGTTTCATCAACAAAAGAAATTGATTTCAAAGGGGAAGATCTTCCCTCTTTAGTTACAAATGACCTTTGGACTTTGTGTGATTATTTACCTTGCAAAAACATAAAATGGATCCTTTTATGCACCAAAGGATGGTGAATTTCTTTTTAAGCCATTTGTTTGTAAAACTTTAAAAAATTGATTTGTTCTTTTTAGGATCCAATCTGAAAATTTCTCTCCTAGAAAAGCAAAGAAAAATTGTTTTGTTTTGTGGTTCTTTTTAAAGCCCAAACAAAGTGAGTTCAATTTTATACAACAAGAATCAAAAAGATTTATATTTTAACTAATTTAACTAAGTTAGTAAAATTCTAAACTATTTATGATCCTAGAAGTAAAATTAAGCTCCCATCTACAAGAAACTGTTAAAAACCCTGCAAGATGCCAAGTAAAATCTTTAGAAAAATCTGTGGGTTTGGTGGACTTCAACAAGTCTAATTTCAAATTCGGTTACAATTTTTAATTTTTTTTCTATCTGTGATGCACTACAGAAAAGATTGTACGCACTATGATATAATCAGGATGCGCTATCAGACAGACCCGATGCGGTGAACTGTTTTCCAAATGCGCTACTCTGTTATTCTCCCGTGTTGAGACCTATAGGAAAATGTTAGTGAGGATGATGCACTAAGGTATGGTTTGCACACGCTGGGGAATGAGTCCCACGCACCAAACAGTGAGCCGGATGCGCTAAAAGATCAACCAGATACGCTAAGGGATGTTCCCTACGCGCTGATTCTTGTTTGCCACGTACCTGCAAAAGTGTTTGTTTTTAAAAACCGATTTGATTAATGGGGTAGTGCCCCATGGTGGGCGGCAGAAATGTGCATGGGAAAAGCGGGGTGATGAAACTCAAAAAGTGAAAATGTAGTTTCAAAGTTCACACACCCATGAGACTTCTTGGTGCAAGTTATGGAGTCATGAAGAATGACTCAACTTCCCAAGGTTGGTTCCATGGTTCTCTATCTCACAAGGTCCTCAAGCAAATACCTTTGCTCTCAGATCATTGAGCAAAGTGGCTTAGGGATGACGAATGCAAGAACGAGGGATGCTTTGGATTGATGTGCATATGAAATGCATCCCATCTATGCATGATTATACAAATGTAATAAACTAGATTATAAGATGACAAGATTAATATCAATACTATCCTAACATGATATACTAGTTAATGATTTAAGCTAATTGATAAAGGAAATAGTCTAAAATGCTTATTAGATTAATTCCTATTGCAAAGAGAAGCTAGATGTATTGATAAATTTGAGCATAAATGAGATTCTAAAAGCTTGCATGGATCTTTAAAATGGAGGAATGAGAGCTCTATTTATAGTGAGAATAGGGCAATGGATGGTCAAGATTGAAGGAGTTAATCAAGGGTCAGGATTGAAAGTTATCAATCCATGTTTACAATTTTCACCAATGAAATGGTGACAATTGTCAACATAAGACTTCTTGAGAGGAGATGTAAGAAGCATTAAATTCTTGATAAGACCTTATGGTTACCTTAGGAGGTGAGGGTTAAGTTTAGGTTAGGGTTATCCAATGGATAAAGCTTTTACCCAAAGGGTAAACTCTTGTGCAAAGGTTAATGGGATAAACTTGGTCAAAGCAATGAATGCTTGATGAGACCCCTGGGTTAGATGGAGGTTGAGTTATTCAAAAAGTCTCTAACCATGCAACTAAGGGTTAGTTAACCATTAATGGTTTGAAGACTTTGGGGACAAATTTGTAAGAGTCCTTCCAAATTTGGGGGTATTCAGCAAGTTATCTTGTTGAATGGATAAAGGCTTTAATGCCTTTTGAAGACTTTACTCCAAATTTGAGAAGTGACCTCCTCAAATTTAGGGAAAAGGGATAATGGATGCATTTGGGTTAATTGATTAGGATTAGATGGATTCTAGAAGAATTTAGGAATATGGTTTAGGATGCAAGTGGGAGATGTAGGAAAATGCAAGTGGTTGAGGGAAAGTAGAATTAATTAAAATAAATTGCTTTATTTCAATTTGGTTGCAATTTGGGATAAATTATTAATTAAATGTAAATTTAATTAAAAGTAAGAAGAAGGGATTTAATTAAATAAAATGATTTATTTAATTAAATGATGTAAAGGGCTATAGTGAATTTAACTAAATAAATTGAATAATTTATTTAATAAAATAGAAGAATGTGGGTGATTTAGTTAAATTAAATTTAACTAAATGGAGGAATGAGAATAAGATGAACATTAAATATTCATTTAGGAATATGGTCATTTTTATACATCTACAAAATCCATGGTGAGTAAACAATTGGTTAGTCCAAGAAGTGATTGGAAGAGTGGATTTGACAAGGCCCTAGTTTTGAAGGCCTAAATCAGAGGGTTTGGGATTTGACCTATCAAATGAGAGTTCCTTCCCAAAAAAATGTGAAAATCCTTTGATTCGTGACCTAATGCAAGACTTTTTTAAGGTTTGAGATACTTAACAAGTTTACTAAACACTATGCATGCAATCCAAAATGATATTAAAGCATCCATAATAAGTAAAACATCCACCATAACACAAGTGTTTATACGTGAAAAACCCAAATGGGAAAACCACGGTGAGATGGGATTCACAAGTTAACTATCTACAGTAATAGATAACTAACTGTTTAAGTTCTACAAAAATGCTCTGCTAGGAGCAAATCCTGTTAAAGATCCCAAAGCTCTGTTAGGAGCTATACCCTATTAAATGTAGTACCCTATTAGGAGTAACCTCGATAGAGGATTTCTGAATCCAAACTAATGGATCACCTTGTTAGAGGATTTGTACATTGAAGCTTGTTAGAGCTTACCTAGTTAGGGGATTTGACTGTTGTAGTGACTAGAATACAACAGGTGGTGTGATCTAGGAGTAGCACAGCTTTCTTGAATAGATCTTCTTCTACTCACTCAAAACTGCATCACCAACTTCATCATCGACATATTCTGCAATGCGTTCAATAACTTAACACTTCTATATTGCATCCTTTTTCATATATCAAAATAGTTCATCATAGTGTCATTATATAGACATTAGATTTCATGTCGGCTTAGGAATCATATCACAATTTCCTAGGTGTGGTGTATCTAGACAATCTAACATAACTCATCACAAATTCCCACCAAATTTGTCGGTTAAGGATTACTCATCAAGATTAGTGATAACACATCACACAATCAATGATTACCGATTGGAGCACTGATACCAGTTAGGAGTTAACCACATTCAACAAATAAACCAATTGTCCTTGATTTGATGGTTTCCGCTGAATCTCCAAGCTGGTGTCAATCCATTCCTGCATATATCAGTTGTCTATTAGGATAACCAGTGAACAACAAAGAGGGGGGAGGGGGTGAATTAGTTGTTAGGAGATTATAACTTTTAATCCACAATATAACTTTAAACAAATCTAGTACTAGTAAAGCACAAACAAATGTCGATAATACAACTTTACAATTAACTAGATAATCAATGTAAAGCAACCATACCACATAACACCATTATTTGTACGTGGAAAAACCGAAAAGGCAAAAATCACAATGGGAAATGTACCCACAGTCAGATGATACTTCTGCAAAAATTATGTGTAGGAAGGGGCCTGCACTTGCAGGAAGGCACACTGCCTAGAGTGTACTGCTCATTACAAAAAGAGTCTCATTGATTACAGAGAGGCTACAAAATTCTCAAGATAAATGGACAAAAATCCAATAGAGTGAACTACTAGAAATAACATCTACCATGCTTGATTATAGTCTTGGTTAAGCTCTATGTCGGAGGACTAAATCCTCTTCTAAATCCAATCCGATCACCAATGATTGATCAACTCCTTTGCCTGAGTGATATTACAATATTCACATATTACATTCCTTGACCATGACCTTTCCAATAACCATGATCCTTTACAAAGAATTTTACCTCTTGTTTATACAAACCCTAAGGCCTAAACCAATTAGGTCAGCCACCTAAAGATATTATAATAAGACCATTACATAATTCCTTATTACAATGATATGCCATGTTGGCTTAAGACCAAAACAATAAAAACAAATCCATAAAATATCTCGAAACATCTAGGTAATGTGTAGAGTACATGTTAGTATGATACCAGTCCATAACCTAGATAGGTATCAGACCTATTCTAGGTCCACTACACCAAAGCAACATCTTCAAGCAATTGAAACATGATCAACAAACATCTTCAGCATCATCAAGAAGCTGCACCAACACCACTTATGCGTCCTGTCATAACTCCTCATTGAAAGCCCTGCTGGTAAAGCCTTAAACCATTACCAGTAAGGGTTTACCAGTGTGTATAATAACATCCAATTACCAAGCCAATACCAACTGACCAAAACATTCTCATGGAGCATATAACATATGAAATCCAATATACTTCATTGATCCAAACATGTTGAAAGTGCCAATCAGATAATCTCTTCTGCCAGTAGCACTAGATCTTATACCGGTAGCCTGTCTACCGATAGCCATCCATATCACCTAGTGTAAACCTATCTACCAGTAACAGCTAGTGTTGACATCAATGACAAAATGTCAATGCCACACATAATCAATTCATCTATAATGCCAACATTGTCTACATATACCGGTTAGACACCCTATAAACCATCTTAAACTAAACATCCAATATCGGTTTATCTTAACTAAGATGACTATGACAATGTGAACATATGTGTGTGTATACATGTTTCATCAATGACAACACATGAAGTCATCCATTACAATCATCATCAAGCCAATAATCTCCCCCTTTGGCATTGATGGAAACACCTAGAAAATTTTCCAAGATTATAACTAAGTGTGCTTACAAAAAAAAATGTACAAACATATTTCTACTCCCCTTAACAATACAAAATTTTCACAGCGCATACATATTTTCTACTCCCCCTTTGACAACAATGCCAAATTGAAAAGTAATATATATATATATATATATATATATATATATATATATATATATATATATATATATATATATATACAGTTAAATTTGTATCAAAAGTTTACATATACAAAAATGTAAGAGACTTTATCAAGGAGTGTTCATTGCAATTTTCAAGAAAATGTCACTGAAAGTGATCTTCATCTGAGAAAAATCATTTTGCCATGTTTCTAGTAAAGTTTCAGTGATCTCTATGGTTGTCATAACCTGTGCAGTGAATTATTCCATTTCATCGATTGTACTCATTTATGGAGTAGCCAAAGCTGCTTCTGCATCCTTATATGCCCATTGTAGGATGTCCACTTTAGGTCTCAATAATTTCTTTAGCTCTTTCAGGGATCAAAGTCTTTTTGCTTGTTCAAAATCATATATGTCTAACTGATTTTGCAAATCATCAACCAATTTTCCAAAAGCTAAGGTTGAATCCTGTAAAGGTATGTATGCAATACATATCTTTTCTAGTTCCTATTATGTCTTTGTTTGCCTCTAAATTAAATCAACATAGAAAAATGAAACATTAGATGTATAGGCTAGTATTTTACCTCTTGTTTTAATATCTTTTCTCAAAAGATATTTATTCAGGGATAAATCAATCTTCCCTGTATCAATATCTTTCATTATGTGTTCTCCTCTTTTCTTCCTATAGTTTTTCTAAGCTAAAGTCTGAGCAACTTCTTCAAGGGGCTTTAGTTGGTCAGAATCATCAGCAACCAACTGGCCAAGCTTCCCAATAGGAGTTGACAAGTTTCTAATATCAGTCTTCGGTAGAAGACTGGACATAATTTCAACAATAGTTTGGATTGTTTCTGCTTCCTTCCTTTGTTCCTTTAATCTCTTCTTTTGAGCCCTAGATTGCATCACTATTGTAATCTCCATTAGTTCAAATGCACTCATATTGTCTACATCTATAGGCCCTTTGATTCCTATTGAGTCATCTTCATCATTAGTTTGTTGCTTGACTATTGCCTTTTCTTTTTCACCAGGTCTCTTCTCCTCAATTTTCTCTTTCTCTTGTTCCTTTTCCTATTCAGATGGCTTATATTCAATTGTTTTCTTAGATTTTTCTTGAGTAGCCATTGTAACCGGTGGTAGTTGAGTTTTCACTTGTTGATCTTTTACCGGCGGAGGTGGAATATCCACACTTGGTTGAATTGCTGGTACTTCAACTGCTTTAACCTATGTAACAGTAATAACTGGTGGTTGTCATTGTTGCTTATCTGGTTCAATAATATTGCCAGATAGATCAATGGTGTCCTAAATATCAACAACAAAAATAACCGGTTGGGAAGTAGTGTCATCCTTATGCTTGATAGGATACACAATATCGGGTGACACAATTTCTTCTTCGTCCAATTCCAATCGTTCTTCAGTCTCTGGTTGGTCAGTCCGATGAGACTTTATCTACTTATGCATATGTTGAATATTTCTTGCTATGTCTTAACTTCAATAGATTGCACCTTTCCATTCATTAACATTAATCTTCTTGCTTTAAAATGAAATTGTCCATTGAAATTATCAGTCAATGCAACTAATTCATCTCTAGATAATTCAGGAAAATATTGAATGAATACACTATCAATGATCTCTTGATCTTTTTCCACAACCTCTTCCCACTTATTTAAAAAAATAGAATACAAATAATCATAAATTTCGTCTTTAATATCTTGAGGTAATCGGTTGTATTGACACAAATAGTTGATTACCTTTTGAATAATTTGTTCCTTCTGATCTTCATCAAATGAATCAAAACATTCTTTCACATTATCAGACATATTCCTCCCTAATGTTTTTATATTTATCTCAAAATTAGTCATAGGTTTGTAAGATAAAGCATTAATAGGAATACCCCGTTGTGAGGTGTCTTCTACTAGTTTGGCTTTCTTACTAGTCACCTTTATTTTCTTTGGCTTCTCCTCAATGTCAGTATCATCAGATTCTTCTTCAAGAATCAATTGTCTTCCTCTCTTCTTCGTTGCAATCTAATTTTTTATATATACTTTTTGTGTCGGTTCCTTCTTGACTTGGACACTTCATGTCACTCTTGTACTAGTTGGCACTGAAGGTTCTTTCTTAACCTTCTTCTTTCCTTTACCACTACTAGGTTGAGCAATACTAGTTTCAGCCTCTGTAGTTTGCTCCTCAAATATTCACAATCTTTTCTTCCTCTTGTCTACTGCAGGTCTAAAAAATTATAGCATTACCAATTAACAAGTCATTATTGACTTCATAACTCATATCTTCCATTTCATCCTCCCTAGTTTTGATGGCTTCCATGAGACAAACATCAGTGGTGACTGTGAAAATGATGTCTTTTGCAAAGTTTTTTACCACATCTTCAGGTAGTATCACCCTCATACTCATCTTCTTTTGGAATTCATTAAAGTATCTATTCATTGCAGTAGAGAATGTGTTCTTAACATCCTTAATGTTGTTCTTTATTTGAGCAGTTACGGTAGGTCCTTTGACCATTGAATGTCACCAATTCTTGGTAGGAAATTTTCAAAGTAAAAGAATAAACCAATCAATAATTGACCATATTTGAACTTTTGACTATTTTCCTTCTTTATTGATTGCAGATTCACCATCAATTGACTCCTTATGGCCTTGCATAGGTCATAATTTGTGTTCTCAGTAATCATTATATGAGTTGTATGCACAACTGCATATGACACAATGTTCATTCTACCAGAATAAAATATCCTATAGCCAATAACCATATTAGCCACTCTAACCAATGGGTCCTTAATGTTGTTAACTTAAAATGCATGTCCATCAGAGGTGGTTTGAGTTAATGTCATTAAAGTCTCTTTTGAAATCCTCCTCATCTTTAGAACTTCACCGATTTGTCAAAAACCAATCATAGCATGGATAGATTCCTTAGTGATCATGTGTGACCTTTCAAGATACATATTTTCACCATGTACTTGACTAAGAATTATTCTAATATGTTCCTCTAAAAAGTCTTCAAGAAAATATGTTGCATTGTGAAAACCCTTTTCATAAACCCTAATATACTCAGGTTTGATCTTGCCGCTTTTATCACACAAGGATTTTAGTTGAGACTAAATTGATAATGATCCTAAATCTTTGATTTTGTAGTTAATGTAAATAGATACATCACCTTTTATGATAAGACCATCAAGAACTTGAGACAAAGCATTATAAGATACTATTTGTTCAAATTCTATAGTCTCCACAAGTTCTGATGTGATGATAAGTCTCTCTTCTTAGATGATGATGCCATTCCAGATAAACTTGATTTGAAAGGGATTCACAAAGGAATACCTTAATTCTTCTTTGCTTACACAGGTTCCAGTTGATTTGTTAAATGTACACCAGTTCCACCTTCATTTATCTTTGAATCATCTTCAATCTTTTGATCCGCGACACAAATCTGTCTACAACTAGCTAGCAATTCTCTTTTCTCTCTGCAAGTGCTCAATAATCTTATTTTGAATGCATTTAGGGTAAAAATAACATAGTAAAACTCGCTTTTATCATCTTTACCTACTGCATTAATTGCTCGATCGATAGGGTTACAAACCCTAATACACTGCTTAACGATACTTTCAATACTAATAGGTGTAAAACCTATTGACAATCTTTTAAAAAACTAATAGACAATGATATCAAGATTTCTCACAGAACAACTCAAAAATTTAAACTTTCTTACCACACATTTTTCAAGGCCCATCCGGAAGTAGATTTACCGCTATGCTCCCCTTAGCCCCGTTGAAAGGCTTAATTCACTGATGCTGGATTATCCACACTAGGTGAAGGATTAGGTTCTTCTGCAAGCTTATCTTCACTCTTCTTCTTTTAGATTCGATTAATCTCCTCTCCAGTATCCTCAACATTTACCTTCTACTTACCTTTCTGATCTATAGAATGATTAACCGGTTTGTTCTTTTTGGTTCTACAAAACGTTTTTGTGTGTCCTAGTTTGTGACAATGATAACAGGCCATTCAAGATGATCTCCAGGGTTCTGTATTTCCTCTTCCAGTTCTCCTTTTTCAATTCATAGCCAAATGACCATAATTGTTACAAATGGTGCAAATAACTTTAGTTACCTTATCCATTTGAAATGGATTAAACTAGTTGACATAGGGTTTCTGCCAATTCATGTTTCCCCGGTTGTCATAGGTTTTCCTTATGTTACCATTAGGTCTTGGATTCATGTGAGGTGCTGGATTATTTGCTCCATATCTGCATTTAACTGATCTATGTCCATACATGTTGCATTTAAAACAATGATCTTCAAATATCCCTGATACATACCTAGCATTTGCATTATAGTCTGTATTCTCATTGGGTATGTTTCTACACACATTTGCAGTATGTCCATGTTTAAGACAAACAAAGCAAACAGGTTTAAAGACTTTCTTACTGGTAGGCTTGTTAGCCTTAGGAGAAGTTTTGTCCTTGTGAATGTTGCTCTTTGTACTAGACGACTCTTCTTTCTCAAATGTATTAAAGCCTAATCCAGATGTGTCACCTTTCATCCTCTGAGATTGGATCTTCTCATCCAGCATAGAAGAACTCTTATTGAACTTTTCAAGTTTTCTATTAGCCTTAGAGAGATCTTTAGTAAGATCTTCATTGTGTTTTGCAAGAGTCTCTCTTAGAGATGTTGTCATTTCAAGATCTAGCTGCAAAGCCTACTTTTCTTCTTTTTCTTCATGCCAATGCTCATGCAAAGTTGCATTCTCTTGTTTGATCTTAGCAATCTCATGATCTCTTTCTTTGATTAGGTCTTCACCTACCCTCCTAGCTTCCAACTCTTGGCTAATGTAGATAGTTAGGGCTTCTAACTCTCTTCTTAGATTTAGCTTCTAATTATTTAGCTTTTCAACTTCTTCAGCTAATGCATCAATGTTAGCTTCATCTGAAGAACTATTATCAGATATCTCTAATATTTGTTCAGTCAAGTCTCTCCTTTTGACTTGCAAAGCTTTAAATCTGACCTTTAGGGTTTCAAGCTCTTCCTTGGTAGCATCAAGCACTCTAGCCATCTCTAATTAGCTCATATCCCCCATGGTGGCTTTAGAGTTTCCTTCCAAGTGATTAAGCCTTAACAAAGTTAGGCTCTGATACCAATTGATAGACTTATAAAGCATTCAAAGGGAGGGAGAATCAGTGACAACAAAAACAATACTGCTTTAAACACTGATCGGTAGAGATACTTAACAATTTTACTAAACACTATGCATGCAATCTTAAATGATATTAAAACATCCACCATAAGAAAAGTGTTTATACATGGAAACCCCAAATGGGAAAAACCATGGTGAGATGGAACTCACAGGTTAACTATCTGCAGTAATAGATAACTGACCAGTTAAGGTCTACAAAAATGCTCTACTAGGAGCAAATCCTGTTAAAGATCCCAAAGCTATATTAGGACCTATACCCTTTTAAAGGTAGTAACCTATTAGGAGTAACCTCGGTAGAGGATTTCTGAATCCAAACTAATGGATCACCTTGTTAGAGGATTTGTCCATTGAAGCTTGTTAGAGATTACCAGATTAGGGGATTTGACTATTGTAGTGATTAGAAAACAATAGGTGGTGTGATCTATAAGTAGCACAACCTGCTTGAATAGATCCTCTTCCGCTCACTCAAAACTACATCACTAAATTCATCACTGAAATATTGTATAATGCCTTCAATAACTTAACACTTCTATCTTGCATCCTTTTTCATATATCAAAATAGTTCATCATAGTGTCATTATATAGACATTAGATTTCATGTTAGCTTAGGAATCATATCACAATTTCCTAGGTGCAGTGTATCTAGACAATCTAACATAACTCATCATATATTGTCGCCAAATCTATCGGTTAGGGATAACTCATCACAACCAGTGATAACACACCACATAATCAATGATTACTGGTTAGGAGTTAACCACATTCAACAAATAAACTGATTGTCCTTCATTTGATGGTTTCTACTAAATCTCCAAGTTGGTGTCAAGCCATTCCTGCATATACCAGTTGTCTACATATACCGGTTAGACACCCTCTAAACTATCTTAAACTAAACATCATGTACCGATTGCAATACAAGTAACTTTTAGACGTAATACCAATTTGTCTTAACTAAGATGACTATGACAATGTGAAGATATGTGTGTGTATACATGTTCCATCAATGAAAATAGATGAAGTCATCCATTACAATCATCATCAAGCCAGCAAATAGGTTGGTACTTGCTTTGTAAAAGTGGCCTAATTAGGCCTAAATATGTAGTAGCAGTGTACTGGTCCGTATAGTTTGTCCAAAGGAGTCATACCTGAGTTTGACATATGTTATTTTAATTCCAAAAGGGTATCAGGAAATGCTATTTTTATGTTATTTTTTTTAGAAAGTTTTTGAGTTAAGTGTCAATTACCCGATTGGTAGGGCTAGTAGGATTGAAGCCTAGAAAGGGTAGTTTGGTGTTAGTAGTCAAAACTCCACAAAAGGAAAGTTTGGGGTGTTGAGTTGAGATATAATAAGTGTGTTAAGTAACTTAGAAGGGTTGAGAGATTTTTGAGAACCAAAATCCAAGTTTGAGTGGGTTGTCATGCTTATAAGGAGTAAAAGACAAGGGAATTTAAAGTTTTGAGTAAACCTATTAAGATTGTTACCCAAGGAAGTGTTTAGGACTAGATACCTCTGCATCACCCTTTTGAACAAGGCTAGATACAACTTCCTGATTAGCATCAAGCTATCCTTCATGTCATTGTAAAAACCTTTCTCTATTTCAGATGCATTATGTTGGTCTTTATGAGATTCATCATCACACTTGAATGCAAGGTCATCATAAATTTACAAACCAAAAACAAAAATTTCATTATCATTTTTTTATATTCCACAAGATGACATAGTATCCTCATTGTCTATAAGTGTCTCATTCTCATACATTGAATTTTCAAAATGATGAAAACCTTCTTTGAATGCTCCATGAAATAATATTGCACGACTATCTTCTTAAACTATTTCATCATAAAATTGATTTATAAGAATCTGAATATTATTTTTAGATTCACTTTGGCAATTTATCTCATGATCCTCCTTCATTTTCTCTTTATACAATGGTTTAAGAATTCCTATAAATTACTTTCAAAAGGACATTCCTCTATTATCTGATGATCATAAAAAATATATTTGTATACTGCAAGTACAATCCCCCTTGAAACAAATCTATATTTTTAGTTCGTATGTTGTCATGATTTTGAAAATCTGATGAACATAATCAACATAATCTACCACATGTGTAGATAGAACATGAAGGAATTCCATGCTTTCACTCACTTCATCAATAAAAATTTCAACATCACCATCATATTTAGAGGTTGCTAGTGACTCCTTTTTAGATTCATAGAAAATAATTTGATTTATATCATTTGGAAAAGACTCACAAGGTGAATTAATAGTATCGCATTCAATGTCTTCACCTTTAACATGCACAAAATTCTTATTAATGAACCGACGCCCTTTCGTCAAGTGATGCACCACCTAATTTGTACCAACATCCTTGCCCCCTTCATTCAAATCATCACTATCAAAAGGTTGCAAGTGAATACTAATGTTTCTTCACTTTGGGCAAACCTTTTTGTTTCAATATTTATCAATTCTTGGATATGTGTCATTGAGTCAAGGATGTTTTCTCGATGTTGATCAATGGTCAAAAACTCTTACTAATCTCTACCAATATATGTCATTTGATAATGGACAGTCTACACATAGTCACTTGACATGCTCTCCTGAGGTACATATATACTTCTCATTGGCTAAGTGTATGCATTTGGCATTGGTATAGGGATATAGATAAATTTTGAAGCTCACTTGAATCATTCATACATATCCTGTTATACTGTGACTCAAGAACAATACCAGAATAAATATTATCACCACTTTGAAAGGTATCAAAACTTGGACAACAAGCCAATGAACATTCTAAAAACTATTTATAACCTCCAAGCCACATATTTCACTTGCATACAAGGTTTTTCTCCTAGTCTTGAGCCTTCTAATCATCCCAAAATTGGAAACCTTTTCAATATTTATTGCAATATGAAAGGCCTCAGGTAAGCTCTCTATGTTTTCACTTTTTACCTTGTACCTTGTAAGTCATTTTTTCTATCAAATGCACCCAAATAAATAAACAAGGTCAATGTATCATCAGGTTTAATATTTGCGGGAATCCTTTTCAAGGTCTTTATAAATCTCAAATTAAATTTAGGAATCAACTCACCATTTCTAATATGGATATCTATGAACTGATCTATAATCTAACTCTCAAGAATTCTTTCACCAAATTACTCCATAAAAGACTGACTTGAATTCATTTACTGAGACAAATTCATCCATCCTAAATAGATAAATTCATGTTATAATAATATAATTACTAGGAGACAACCTGGAATGTTGTATTTCATTATTGTACTAAAATAAGATCACGCAATCCTTCTAGTAAAACAATTTAAATTTTCTCTACTACTTAAAACCTAGCCTTCCTAGCATAAAAAAACATTTTTCAGAATCCTCAATTCTTGGCCATGGTATTCCTTTTATAATAACAAGACAAAAAGCTACTGACCATTTACAAGGGGCATTTTTTCATTTGCCATTCATCCACCTTCAAAAAGAATATTCCCTCAATCAAAACCCATAGCATAAATTTTATCCTAGAGAAAAACAACTTGACCATGAAGGAAAGAACATGAAATTTTTGTAGTAACCAAAATGTGATTGGACAAGCAAACCAACCTTTGATCCATGTCACTATTGCACATTTGTGGCATTGGGTGCAAAAAACCTCCACGATGCAATATTCTCATTGCATCCTTAAGTAGGGGAGAACTTTGAGAGATGTGATTAGGCAGACATGTCTGGCTCAAAATTCACATTCTTTGTATTCCATTCTATCAATATCTTCACCCTCCAACCTTCGTAAGAGGGAGATGATGGTTGGTGGCCATGGAGAAACCATTTGCAACTACAACTTAGCCTGTAGTTGAACTAAAACCTTTTGATATCCCTTTGGCTACCTTTTGTAATTTTGATATCCCTCTGGCTACAAGATAAGTTATATGTATGCTTCACATACGATCTTTCACAAATCCTCTACAACATGTTTACTCTAATAAAATCAAGCCATCTTTCCTTATATGAAAACCTGGCTTCTTCATTTGTGCATTCTATCTTGTTGATTATTCTGCAGGTGTGCAAGTGAAAGTAATACTCTTTGTTGGGAAATTTCGCATGCCCGCAATACTTTTGAGTACCACGAAAATACATCATGGGGATGTGGGAGAAAATACTTCATTCCCTTCAAACTCGCAGGGCCTTTAAAAATTTTGAACTTTTCGTGCAGGGTCACAAATATCATTCAGGAAAAGACTCTCCTCCCATGTGCCCACATTACATCTAAGGTAGAGATAAAATTTTATGGGGTGCGTATATAGACACTGGTGCCAAAATTTAACATGTGATTTATCTAGAGGTTTTAAAATTCGCAAGGGGGGTCATCAATCCTCGAAAATAATTACAAAAAAGAAACCTAGGGGAAGACATTCATACTTGGAAAATAGGGGAAGCCGATCGACTAAGGAAAGATTTCAAACATGGGGCTAGTTAACATGATGACACATGACACTTAAAGAAAGCAACTTAAAAGGCCAACTGGGTGAGCAAGTCACGAAGAAAAAATAAAACCCGCTAAAGGTAAATTTGAAAGAACTTTTAAAACCATAAGGGATTTCCAGAAGATTTTGCAGGGGTATATCTATGTGCCTTAGATAGATTTTCACATATACACCTTCATATTTAGTAGAATTTTGAAGGTGCCAACAATGGGTCTAGTTGGGGATGGATTCCCCTTCTGGGCATATACAAGATTGAGATGGCTGGTGGAGAAAACCAAGTACCCCTCCATTAAACTCCTTATTCAACTAAATGATAAACAAAAAAACTCTTTAATTGGTGGCCTTGAGCCACCAAAGATGTAAAACTAATGTATTCCTTTCTCATATATCTGATTTTCATCATACCATAGCATGATCAATCTGGCAATCTCACTGCAAAATATCTGATCATACATACCAATTCTAACATCATTCATCCTTTCACAATTCATGGTTTCATAAGCACATTTGACACCCAATGGTATTGTGAAATAATGCGCACATTGAAATGCATCATAATTAAAAATAAAATTTTCACATTCACAAAATGATACATACTTGCACACAATGTGACACTTTTCAGTGTCAATACTATTGCCATGATAAACACAAATCTCTATCAGTTATTCTAGGAATTGAAGAATTAAAATTCAATAGTATAGATAGGATCATCAAGTCTTAATTCAACACCAACTTCCATACCAAAGAGAAATGTAGCATACTAACTCTCACATACTTCATGCAAGCATTTGATTTAATTCTCATAAACTGAAATTATTATTTCATCTTTGGTTTGTCCCTTGAACTATCTTTCATCTTCATCTCATGAGAAAGCTCAGTACCAATGACATTCTATTTATCTAGGCTCTCTTGAACAGGGTTAGATACAACTTCTTGATTAGCATCAAGGTATCCTTCATCACTGTAAAAAACTTTCTCTAGTTCAAATGCATTTTGTTGGTCTTTATCAGATTTATCATCACATCTAAATGTAAGGTCATTCATTGTCTGCAGGTGTGTTATCCTCATACAATGAATTTGTAAAATGATGAAAACCTTCCTAAAATTCTCCATGAAAAAACATTGCATGACTATCTTCTTCCACTGTTTCATCATAAAATTGATCCAGAAGAATTTGAAAATTATTTTCAGATTCACTTTGGCAATCTATCACATGATCCCCCTCCATCGTCTCTTCATACAATGGGTTTAAGGATTCTTGGAAATTACTTTCAGATGGACATTCCTCTCTTATTTGTTGATCATAAGAAATATCTTCATATGCTACAGGTACAATCCCCTCTTGAAACAAATCTATGTGTTTAGTTTGTATGTTGTCATGATTTTAAAAATCTAATTCATAATCAACATAATCTTCCAAATGGGTAGAAAGAACATGAATAAATTCCAGGCTTTCACATGTCATCAATAAAAATTTTAGCATCACCATCATATTCAGAGGTTACAAGTGACTTCCTTTCAGATTCATAGAAAATAATTTGATTCATATCATTTGGCAAATGCTCACAAGGTGAATTAATAGTACCACATTCAATGTCTTCACCTTTAGCATGTAAAAAATCCTTATTAATGAATTGGTGCACTTTTTTCAAATGATGCACCACCTCATTTGTACCAACATCCTTGCCCCCATCATTCAAATCATCACTGTCAAAAGGCTACGACATAACCAATGCTGATGTAACTTCTTCACTCTAGGAAACCCTTTTTGTTTCAATGTCTATTGAAATGCCTGGATATGTGTCAGTGAGTCAAGGATGTTTGCATGCTATTGATCAATGGTCTTAAACTCTACTTGATCTCTACGAATGAAGGTCATTTGATAAGGGATAGTCTTCACACACTCACTTGATGTACTTTTTTGAGGTACATACATATTGCTCACTGGATGGGTGTATGCATTTGACATTGGTGCAGGGAATATAGATATATTCTAAAGCTCATTTGTAGCATTCATACATATCCCGCTATACTGTAACTCAAGAATAATACTAGAGTAAATATTATGAACACTTTGAAAGGTATTAAAGCTTGGAACAAGACAATGAACACTCTGAAAATTATTTATAAGCCACATATTTTACTTATATATGAAGTTTTGATCTTGGGCATGAGGCTTCTAATTATCCGAAACTTGAAAACCTTTTCAATATTCATTGAAATCCAAAAGGCCCAAGGTAAACTCTCTGGTTTTTTAATTCTAACCTTGAAACTCATTTTGCTATCAAATGCACCCAAATAAATAAACAAGGTCAAAGTATCATCAGGTCTTATATTCTCATGAATCCTTTTCAAGGTCTTTATAAATCTCTGATTAAATTCAGGAATCAACTCACCATTTCCAATATGGATATTTATGAACTTATCTATAATTTGATTCAATCATGCATAAAAAACTGAGAGGAGTTAGGTAAACTGCTACTAATAATAATTATATGTAAAAAACTAATATATCTACATGTACACATATATATACATATGTATACACACACATATATATTGATCCTTTTATGAAATCGTGCACACACTGAAATGCATAATAGGTCAAAATATAATTTTCACATTCACAAAATGATACATACCTGCACACAACATTACACCTTTCACTATCAATTTAATATTCCCATGACCAACACAAAGCTCTATCAACTATACTAGGAATTGAACCATTCAAATTCAATAGTATATCTTGGATCATCAAGTCTTAATTCAAGACAAACTTCCATACCAAATAGAAATGTAGCATACTCACTCTCACATACTTCATGCAAGAATTTGATTGAATTCTCATAAACTCAAATTTCTTATTTCATCTTTGGTTTTTCCCTTGATCTATGTATCATCTTCATCTCACAATAAATCTCAATATCAACCACATTTAATTTATGCAAGCTCTCTTGAACGGGGTTGGATACAACTTCCTAATTAGTATCAAGGTATCCTTCATCATTATAAAAACTTTGCTCTAGTTCAGATGCATTATGTTGGTCTTTATCATATTTATCATCACATCCAAATGCAAAGTCATTCATTGTTTGTAAGTGTCTCTTCCTCATATAATGAATTTGTAAAGTTTTGAAAACCTACCTCAAATGATCCATGAAAAAATATTGCATGATTATCATCTTCAACTGTTTAATCATAAAATTGATTTAGAAGAATTTGAAAATTATTTTCATATTCATTTTAGAAATCTATCCAATGATCATCCTCAATTGTCTCTTCATACAATGGGTTTAAGAATTCTTGGAAATTACTTTCAGATGTACATTTTGTTAGTAGGAGCCAGGAGGGAAGATTGAGAGGGGGGGGGGGGTGAATAAGTCTTCACCAAAATATAAATCTTAATCACAAAACATAGATTTAATAAACTGGAGTAATAAGATAGATAAGAAAATTGAAAGTACAACACAACACCGATATTTTAACATGGAAAACCCAATTAAGGAAAAAACCATGGTGGGAACCTACCCACAGTGAGATGATACTCTGCAGTAGTATGTGAAAATATTACAATCGGGAATGCACATGCATTCAGGCACAATGCCTAGAGCTCATTGCTCAAATATAATGGTCTGAAACGCTACAACCCTCAGGGAAGCCTCATTGACTTACAATAAGATCCATAGTACAATCCAGGAGAAATCAACTGAAACAATAACATCTCCAAATGCCTGATTAAAGTTTCGGTTAAGCAAAGACATCTTCTCTACAACACTAAAATCTCTTCAATCATAACATCGAAAGATAAATCTCTTGTTCATACATAAACCACTCTTTGATAATGCAAACATAATATCGAAATCTAAATTACATGACAATATCACCTATATATACAAATCATCAACCTTGATAACAAGGTCGGTTAAACCCTTAACCCTCAATTATAAAATTACATCACATGATACAAAGATTTCCCACCAGACCAATATAGTGATTTACATATTGTAGCATGGACCTAAATCAAATTCCCAAAACACACAACTCCACCAGAATCACCTCAAGGTCAACCACAACATGCTACACCACCAAAAAACCACATAACATGAAGATCATCACCAGTTGATGAAAACCATAAAAAAATCGCACAATGATCAATCTAGATTGCCAAAAAAATAGGAGACAACTAGGAAACACCATCAAGAATGTTGGAAACATCGGGAACAACTGTACCAACACCACTTTTCAAGTATTCATGTGTCAACATCTAAAAGCTCAAGAACACAACCAGTCAACAACTCTCATGAAGAAAGATAACTTGCAGAGCACCAAATCATGCTACATCTAAACTAAAGATACACAAGACCATCTAAAATAATATCATAAAATATTAGTGATGCTCTGCAAAAAGGATGTTAGGATATTGGCAAAACAAATACAAACACAAAAGAAACAATCCAAGTGTTAGTGTTAGAAATCACAAATCAAATACTATCCTAAACAAGCATATAAAGAGAGACACAAAACACAAGATAGAAATCTTAACAAAACTAAGAAGTGCAATAAGACATCTCCAAATGCCCTCCACCATGTTTGTAGCTACTCCTCCCTTGTTCCTCTCCTCTCCAAGTTCCAAATGAGTGTAGCTCTTAGTAGCTTTTTACACTATTCTGGATATCTTATGGAGATTCAAGATTGTAGAATGAAAAGTTATGAGAATGCAAATTGGAAAAAGCTAAAATGAGAAGTTATTTATTTATCTAATGTTAATTTTAGCCAAAAAGACAAATGTATATTATTATGCTAAAATGCTCTCTAGAATTTACTATAAATTAGATGCATACAAGATTTCAGGATCTGGATTATGAAGAAATGAGCTCTATTTATAGGTAAAATGGAGAAATGGATGGTTGAGATTGAGTAATCTCAACAAGGGCCAAGATTCATGGGTTTATGATCCATGTGCGAACTTTCAATCCAATCCTAGGATGACAAATGTCAACAAGAGATGTGTTGAGAGGGGAGGGAATAAGAATTGAATACTTGACATGACTTGAGGGTTAACTTGAGAGGTAAGGTTAATGTTGAGTTGAATGAATAAAACCATTATCCAATAAATGATGGCTTTATCCAATGGATAAAATCTTATGCAAGAGTTAGTGAGGATAACCATGGTCAAAGCAATAAATGTTTGAAGAGACCCATGAGTCAAATCAGGGTTGAGTTAGAGGGAAAGTCTCTAACCATGTGGGTGAGTTGAGTTAACCATAAATGGTTATGTAAGAGCCATTAATGGTCATGTAAGAGCCATTAGAGGTTTGGAAGACTTTAGGGGTTACCTTGTTGAATACATAAAGCATTAAATTCTTTTCAAAGACTTTGGAGTCTTTGAGAAGTGACTTCAAGTTACTTAGGAATGTGACAATATTTAGGAAATGGGATTAGGCTAATTAGGAATGATTAGAAAGTGGTTAGAATGGTCTAGACGGGGATTTAGGATTGCAAGTGGGTTTAGTGGCCGAGGGAAAATGGGATTTTAATTAAAATATAATTTATTTATTTCAATTATGGTTGAAACTTGCATTCGTAGGAAAATGCAAGCGGGGGGGATTTGTTTAGTGATTTAAATAAATATCTATTTATTTATTTCAAAGAAGAAAGTGGTTAAATTAAATAAATATGATTTATTAATTTACTTTAATTATGAATTTGGTTTAATGAATTAATTTCAATAAATTGGATAATTTATTTAATTAATAGGAGAAGGGTTTGAGGATGAATTAATTAAATATTAATTTAAGTAACTGATTATTGATGGTTAAATTAATCAAATAAATAGTAAATATTCATTTAATTAAATGGACAGATTTATGTGACTACATTTGCCCCTCTTTGAGATGGTGCAGTTTATCGTGTTGTTTCAAAGAAAGAAAAATAGGCGTGAAGAAAATGCCCCATAAATGTTAATTTAGTGGGTGGTATGCCCCCTCGAGAGATGGGCCAATTTTTTTTCAAAAAATTGGGCGATCTCTTGAAAAAGAGAAAGAAGTTGATGGGAGGTAGAATAGAAGAAATTGGAAATAATGGTGAAAGAATGGGAGAAAACGGAGTTAAGATGGAGAAAGGGCAAGCTGGTGAGTACCCTTAGGTCATGCAAGAGATATAGTGCAAATGTAGTGTGTGCTTTTGATTGATGCTATACAATTGATCAAAATTGGTTGGACAATCTGGTGAAATCATTTGATTTGCCCTGGTCTAGTTAAAGCATGATAGTTGATGTTAGTTGTTCGCTTGGACATGATAAAGTCTGAGTAAGTGAATCAAAGTGATCGGTTGTGACTTAGACAATTGATGTAATTGCCCAATGAAGTCAAGGTATCTGAAGCAAAATACTTGTTGAGACTTAAACAATTGAAGTAATTGTCCGTTGGATTGTATTTGATTGGTTTGATCAATTGATAGTGTTTGCGTTGTAGGTTGTATGTGGTGAATCGTAGAAGCCCCATTGAGACCAGGTCATTGTGATAAATTCCCATTGTACTCTAGGTTTTCCATGATCGATTACCTATTGAGACCTGAAGATACTTGATCAAAAAGTATATGTTGATAGTCTAGGTGTGTGTGAGTCAATGTGCTTGTGTAGACAAAGTAACTTGCTTTTCTTATAGGATGACTTAGGATGGGAAACACAACCCCTCCTGTTAGAGATGGATGGTGATGAACGTGGCTTGATTGGGTTGATGGGAAAGGATGAAGGGATATGTGATGCAAATGAACAAGATAGGGAGGGTGAGGGGGTATTCAATGTAAGATAGAAGATATGGAGGACCTAGGACTCATTCCTATGGAAAAAGATCTAAAAAATAGACTATGCATCCAATGTCATTACTATGTATGCATGATATGGATGTATGGATGAATGGAATGCAATAGAATGCAATATATACAATTGAGATGAAATGACAATCCATAGTGATTTATTTTCATCATCAAGCATGGTAGTATCAATCTTGGACGAGGTAGTAGGAACCAATTTTGGAGCATTGTACCTGTAAGAAAACAACATAAATAAAAGAATATGGACCCTCCATTTTGGTTCATGTGGAGACGGTCGAGGTATATGCTGTAGTCAGTAAGCCATAGTGATTCATGACTATATTTTTGCATATGATCACGTATCCTAGTGAACTTCCCACGTAGACACCATTAATACATGCCCCAAAACTTCATTGGAACAATGCGCAGACAATAAACAAAATGATACTTAGGAACTGTCCCGGATACTCTAATCACTTATGGATATCTCAGAGTAGCATAAGAACCTAATATAAACAAGCAAAGAACTTAACAAATTGACCAAGTACTTGATAGCTTAAACATAATTTTCTTGTCAAAGAAAATGTTATCATGTCTTTGTGTTGGTAAGGAAGGATGCATATTTGTTAATACTATCATGTGCACCTGTGTTGATTTGATAAGTGATCATCATTTGAGTAGGTCAAAATATTTTTTTGATGTCTGTTTGCAATGTGTATGTACAATGGGTATTATGTGTTGCCATGTTTTGATTGATTTTTGAATGATCTTTTTGGATTTTTGTGAGTGTTTTTTAATGTGTTTGGATTTTGTGAGAGAGTTTTGAATGAAGAACTCAATGAATCACAAGTAATGTAGAATCCACTTCCATCAATAGATTAAGAGAATTTCCCCCAGTTTAGATATGAGTATGAAAATCAAGGATACCAGATGCATGAAGTACCATCTCTTATTGCAGATCAATAACAATCCATGGTTTGAATGAGGGATGAATGGATGCAATGGATGTGATAGCAACAAGTCTGAAAGACAATGGAGCCATATCCTTTACGAGTGGCACCTATTTGCTAGGTTTTCACCATCACACTTACCCAAGGTGCCATCGGAGTGGTTGTTCACCATTTGGATGTATGATTTTTCTTTACTATTTTCTGCTTTTTTTTTTGTATTTTCTTCAGGACTTTTATCTGATTGTTTTTGGTATTTTTCTGGTATGTATTGGATCCTGATGCTCTATACAACTTTTGTATGAAACTGTTTGAGGTGCATGTTGTTGATCAGATCTTCTAGTGGTTCCTCTTTTGAAGTAGCCAATTGATATGCTCCAGATCCAAATACAACAGTGATAACATATGGACCTAGCCAGTTTGATTCAAAATTTCCTTGGTGTTCTCTGTTTGGTTGGTTATGAGGGTTCTCTCTAAGAACAAGATCACATACCTCAAATGTACAAGGTTTAACCCAATGATTATAGCTTCTACTCATGCATTGCCGATAGACCTTGAGGTGGTTGTATGCAACTTGTCACCTTTCGTCAAGTAGTTCCAAGTCTTGAAGATGGGAGACTTGGTATGCTTCATCATCTATCAGATTGTGCAAGGAAACCCATAGAGATGGTATCTCAACCTCAATAGGAAAAATGGATTATGCGCCATAGACCAATGAATAGGGAGTTGCACCTACAGGGGTTCGAATGCTAGTTTGATATGCCCATAGTGCTAGATTTAATTGAACATGCTAATCATGACCAACATTGTTGACTGTCTTCTTGAGGATTATAAATATGTTCTTGTTTGATGCTTCGTCCTAACCATTGCCTTGTGGGTAATAGGGAGTGGAAAAGCGGCGTTGGATATGAAACTTCTCACAAAGCTCACGAACATCTTGATTGTTGAAAGGAAGTCCGTTGTCTATGATGATGGACATGGGTACACCATACTGGAAGATGATGTAATTAAGGATAAATGAGGTGATCTGTTTTCCAGTAACTTGGGTAAGTGGAACGGCTTCTATCCACTTTGTGAAGTATTCGGTGGTGGTAATGATAAATTTGTGGTCGTTGGATGAAGATGGATCGATTTTACCCACAAGGTCAAGTCCCCATGGACAAAAGGGCCATGGTATTATGATTGGTTGCAATTCATGTGCTGGTGTATGTATCAGGTCTCCGTGAACTTGGCATTTTTTATATTTTCTGACAAAATAGTAGGAGTCTTTTTCCATGGTGGGCCAGTAGTATTCAACGCACATGATTTAATTTGCTAGTGAAGGACCACTTGAGTGAGCCCCCTAAATTCCTTCATGTACCTCTTCCAAGGCCTTTGTTATCTCATCTTGTTCCAAACATCGAAGGAGAGTACCATCAAGACTTTGCCGGTATAGGGTTTCAACAATGATGGTGTATCGAGCGGTTTGGCAGATGAATGTTTTTCATTGGTTACTGGATTGGTTGGGAGGAAGTGTGTGATCATGGAGCTAAGTGAAGAACTCACCATACCATGGGGATTCGGAACCGACAAGGTGACATATCATTTCAGTTTTGGGGATATCATACGCAAGGATGCAAAGTTGTTCTACCAAGAACTCGTAGCGTGTTGAATTTTGCGGAAGATCCAGGAGAGATGCAATTGTAGCCATTGCGTCGGCAACTCGATTTTGATCTCTAGGTACTTGCTCAAATGTGATAGTTGTAAATGATTCTTTGTAACTATCCACCATCCTTTTATATGGCATGAGCTTATCATCCTTAGTTTGATATTCATTGGTGACTTGTCGGATGACTAGCTGGGAATTTCCATATACCTGTAGCTCTTTGAGATGCCATTGTATAGCCAATCTAAGCCCTGTGATCAAGGCCTCATATTCTTCTATATTATTGGTGCATGGAAAAGTGACCCTGTATGATTTTGGGATCCTATCACCTTGAGGTGTGATAAAAAGAATGCTTGCCCCCAAGCCATGTCTAGTATATGAGACATCAAAATAGAGCTGCCATGATTGTGTTGTTGTGATCATGAAGAGCTCTTCATCTGGAAAGTTTGAAACAAGAGGATAGTCACCTGCGAGGGTTGTATCGACCAACTAATCTGCAATAGCTTGCCCCTTGATAGCCTTACGGTCCACATACTCTATATAAAATTCACTCAAGATCATAACCATTTGGCCAAGCAGTCTGTTAATGCTGCCTTGCTAAGTAGTTATTTGAGTGGATTGATTTTGGCAATGAGTTGTACCTTGTGTGTTAACATGTAGTGCCTCAATTTGGTAGCTGCTAAGATAAGTTCTAGGAAAGCTCACTCAATAGGTGTGTAACTGAGTTTATAGCCTACCAATGTGTGAGAGATATAGTATACAACACATTCTTTGCCTTCTGCATTGTGTTGTGCCATCAGTACTCCTAATGTTGTATTTTTAGCTGAAATATATAGCAATAGAGGTCTACTTGGATCTGGTGGTATTAGCAAGGGTGTATGCATTAGGTAGTCCTTAAGCATTTGAAATTATTGCTTGCACTTTGTATCCCATTGAAAGCGGATATTCTTGTGTAACAGATGCATGAAAGGATGACACTTATCAGCCAGTTGTGCAATGAATCTGTGAATTAATTGTAGTTGCCCTTATAGTGTCCTTAATTGACTGATGTTCTTTGGAGGTGGCATGTCCATGATTGCTTTGACTTTCTCTAGATCTACTTCAATTCCTTCGCTTGAGACAATGTATCCTAGGAGCTTCCGGGAGGTGACTCCAAAGACACATTTCTTTGGATTGAGACAGACATGATATTTCTCTAATCTGTCAAAGATTTGACCCAGTATTTCCAGATGACCCTCTCTTGTTAATGATTTAGCTAGTAAATCATCGACATAATCTTCCATTATGGTGTGCATTATGTCATGAAAGATGGTAGTCATAGCTCTTTGATAGGTTTCCCATGCATTCTTCAGACCAAATGGCATCACATTCCAACAATAGGTACCCCATGGGCATGTGAAAGCAACTTTATGTTGATCCTCTAGAGAAATCTTAATCTAGTTGTACCCTGAAAAACCATCCATTAGAGAAATCATTGCATGAGCCATTGTTAGATCGACAATCATGTCGATGTTTGGTAAGGGGAAGTCATCTTTTGGGCATGCCTTCTTTAAATCTCTAAAGTCTGTATAGATACAGATGTCCCCATTAGGTTTGCCGACAGGTACAATGTTGGAGATCCAATCTACATAATCAATTGGTCTGATGAAACCAACATCCAAGAGCTTTTTGAGTTTTTCTTTGACTAGAACAACAATTCGTGGGTCCATCTTTCTAAGATTTTGTTTTACTGGTTTAGCTCCTTCTGCCACATTTAGGTGATGCATGACCAAATCGGGATCTCAGACAGGCATGTCTGCATAAGACCATGTGAAGTTGATTTGATGCTGCTGGAACAATTCCACAAATTTTGGTTGTTCCTCTGGAGTTAGTAGAGATGCCAAATGTATTTGGTGAGGAGCCTCAGGGGACCCCACATTTAATTCTTTTGTTTCCTTGATGAGGATCATTGATCATTCCTGATTTGTACTAGAGGGGAGGATGTCAAACCTTTCATCCTCAGGCGCCTCAGAGAGGTTTTCACCATTGGATACGCTCTTTCTTTTTTACTTTTTTGGGATCAAACAGTGCCATAGTGTGGTTTCACTGGAAGATCCATGTTTTATCATGATATTTTTGCAGCTGAAAGGTTTGGCATCCGCCTCAAAGTATGTTGTGCTATTAAGTTCAATGGTGAATCCAGCTTTGTGACCCCCCCTTAGTATGTTATCTCATAATTCCAAAAATTCAATCATCTCCTCATCATTTTGGAATTGGTCAAGGCATGGGGGATTAGGTTGGTTCCATTCGATGAGTTTAGGATGGACAATGGGCACTATCTCATTGATCAGGTTAAGTTCATGGGATGTGTCAGTGAGGGTTAAGACATTGTGGTGAAGGTCATTTATGGTACTCTACCTATCAGAATCAGGCGTAGGATTTGACATAGGGTCTGTGGAAGGTGTTTCCAGTTTAGGAACCCAAGAGGCTTAAATTTGTGCCTCTCCGTAAATAGGGATTTCTTTGTGAGGTGGAGGTGGTGATGCATCTTCCTCATCTGAAGTGTTGAGATATATGAAATCAAATTCCCACTCATGTGAGTCAGTCTTTGAGTCGCTTTCTAGTATCTGATTACTATACCAAACTGAGATATCCTTTGAGTTGAACACTGCAGTTGTGATTGACTTATGTACTTATGGAGATGGAATGGTTGGTGTTGCGGGGAGGATTATCAATATCATTGAATCTGATACTGGGAGTATTGGTGTTGTTGAATCTACTATTTTTGATGGAATTATCAGTGTTGTTGATGCTGCCAATGGTATAGATGCTGCTAATGGTGTTGTTGATGCGGTTGCTGCTACTGATAGGGTTGTGGGTTTGATTGTGTTGGCATATGTACACTCCAATGAGACATTGTAGGTGATTGAAGGTTTTGTCTTTGATGGAAACCTTATAATCCTATGACACTGGCAAGGCATTCCACCGGCACTAGCAAGATCAGACTCTACACCGGCACTCAGATCACTAGCACCGGCAGTGAAAGGAAGTATACCGGCACAGAGGCCGACAGGATTTTGTTGTAATATATTTTGTTTATCATTGTAAAATCATTGTAAGCCGACTTGGCAAGTTGTAAAATGACTCTTATATAAGAGAGATCATTATAGAACATTTTGTGTAAGTAAGAGGAATGTAATTAGGCAAAATAAGGCAAACCTATAATGCAAATTAAGGGTTTATGTAAGAAGCAGAGCAAAAACCGGTATTGGATCTGGCATTATAGATGCTACTTTGAAGTAGTACAAGACATTGGATTTATATAATCCATTTTGTAAGTCAGTGAGACTTCCTATTTTGTATTTGAGTAGTGAGCTCTAGGCACTTGGCCTTCCTGCATGTGCAGGCCCCTCTTGTAGCAGTAATATTCTCTTATTGGCCAGTAAGTGAATATTGTGGGTCACAAATCCCACTGAGGTTTTTCCCACACCGGGTTTCCTCGTTAAATCCTTGTGTTATGGTGTATTTTTCATGTGGTTGTTTTTATCTCTGTTTATTTCATTACTTCTTGCTTACCGGTACACAATATTAATATGCTCTACATGTTTTAAGTTAAGAAAATCATATTAACGGTTAGATACTGATTCACCCCCCCCCCCCTCTTAGTATCTGTGGGAATCCTAACAATTGGTATCAGATCTTGGTCCTCTATTTTTAGAAGCCTAATAGCTTGAGGAAGATCTTGACACCGATAGAGATGAAAAACTTGATGAAGCAACTTGAAGGAGCTCTCTCAGACTATGATGCAAAAAAATTGAAAAATATCAAACTTGAAGATGATCTAAAGGCTGCTCAGGATATCATTCAAGCACTTCAAAAAAATCTTACTATTTCAAGAAACAAGAGAAGAGAACTTTGTGAAAAGATGCAAAATGAGAATGATGAAAAAGAAACTCTTAATGATATGATAAACAAGCTGAAACAAGAGAACATGACAACAAAGAATGAGATGCAGGATATGACTATGAGATTTTGGAAAGAAATTGAAGATAGAAAGAAGAATGAAGAAGATTTGACTAGAAGACTAAGTGATGCTGCAAATGAGAACACAAGACTTAGCTATGAAAATGATTTGTTGAAGACAGATCTGATGCACACTCAGAATGACTCAAATGAACTGATGAGGTAGAAAGAAGTCTTAGAAAGAGAACTAGATACTGCAAATCAAAATAAAAAGAAATTCAAGAAAAGCTTAGAAGAACTTGGCAACTTACTAAAAATTTGAAAACCTAAAGATGACACTTGTGGAATTGTCTTTGAAGTTGGTGAAAACTCTAGTACTGCAAACACACAAGATCATAGCAAACCGGTAAGAAAACCTACTGCTTATAAATTCAGTGGCAAATGCTTTAACTGTAACAAGTATGGTCATAGAGCAAATCAATGTAGATCTAGAAATTATTAGAATACCAATGCACCCATCGGTCAATGTTCAAAATGCAACAAAATTGGTCATAATTCTGAGAATTGCATAATGAATGTAATATGCTATGTTTGTGGAAGATTTGGACACTTATCTAATCAATGCAAAACACAAACCAGCATAGGTTATGGAAAGGCTATTCAGAAAAATAATGTGACTTGTTATGCTTGTAACAAGATTGGACATATTGCAAAATTCTACAGAAGTAAGGCACCACCGGTAGACAACAAAGGTTCTAGTTTGAAAGGTAAAGAAAAAGTTGAAGAGGTTAAGCAAGAATTTTCAAAATAGTGGATCAGGAAATTAGAACTGAATGTGGATAGGAATACTCCTCCACCGGTAGAACCAAGCAACACTCCACTGACAGAATAGAGTAGCACTCCACCGGCAGAAGTCTCTTCATCAAATTGAAGAAATTTCCTTGAGGGCTTGGCAATGAATGAGACATATGCTATTATTGCCTCGATTAATGGTAAGAAGTTGAAATTACTTCTATACCGGTAGATATGTTAAGTGATTACTTAACTGGCATGCATTAAATGTGGTTGTTGACGGTTCGACATTATAAATTAATATTTTTGGCTCCATTTCACTTCACCGAGCATTCAAACATTCGAAGAGTGCGAAATTTCAAGAGCTAAGGCATTTCGAGAAAAGAGGCAAAGCATTTCAGCAATCAATCTTTCCAAAGGCAGAAAAAGGTATTTATAATCATGGCATCCTCCTCTGTACCTGAATTCATAGCAAACCCTATTGTAGTCAAGGTAATCAAATGTCCTAGGCCCGTATTTCAGTTAGTTCCCGAGATAGCCAAGAAGGATGATAATGTAGGTGCATTTTCCCAAATCCCAAAACAAGTTGTTTTTATAGAAGACCCTAGAATTTATATCCATTGCCATATAGAAGAATTAGTAGATGAAGAAATCAAAAATATGTACAAGAATGTCATATGTGATGACTCCGGAAATGTAAAACCTGAACACAAAATTGTTGAAACCCTAGGACTCACTGAGATCCTCTGCATTCTAGAATTCCCCAAGGAAGTGATAAGGATAGTATTGAGCAGGGTTCATGGTGAATTCTTTTGGCTAGATTCAATTCATAAAATTACCAAGGAAGCTATGAAAGCTATAACAGGGTTACCTTCCACCGGTAACAGACCAGACAAAACAAAGAAGGTCTCAAATGACTTGGTAATGAACCTAATAGGTGCAACATCCGACAAAAGGTCCTTAAGGGTTAATGATGTAACTGACATAAATGTAAGATTCATTAGCATGATTCTAGGTTACAAAATAACACATGCAAACCGACTTAACTCAGTTTCTAGTTGATGCATAAAAACTGCACATGATATGGTAAAAGAGAATGTGAAAATTTATGTATGTGAATGGTTAAAGGATGAATTGATTGACAATTTAGGGAAGATCGAGAAGGATAAGAAAGGAACATTTAGATTTGGCAACTTACTTGTATGCTTAATGCTACATATAACCAAACAGGTGCCCAGTATAGGTATCAAGAACCTTGGATTTGACATACCAGTAGGGAAATAGTTATCAGACTTGTTCAACAACATGGGTGAAAGCAAACAAAAGAATATTGATGAGTATTTTCAAGCACTAAAGGCCAAAATGAACAAAAGAGTCAGACTGTCAAAGGAAATTGTTAACAAATACAAAGATGATATATATTTTGTGATTAAAAAGGATGAGATCTGGATGGAAGCAGTTATCCGAAGAACAATTTGGGTTACTGAGATGGGTTATGAGACCAATGATCACATCATTGAAACATATGCAAAAGCCCTTCTGGAAGCACCCAATGAACCTAAGGAAGAGGTATTTGGTAGTGCTGAGACCATTGAAAGCCAAATTCAATCTAAGAAGAGAGTAAAGAAAGTAGAAGCAACAATAAGGAGAGGTTTAGGGTAGGCTAAGGATATAAAAGAAGATGTACTGAAACAAACCAGTATCACTGAAGATGAGTTACAGGCACAACAACTAGAAACTCACCTGTCACCGGTAGCAACTTCTTCAGAGAGTGACATGCTAGCTAAATTTAAAAGAGTTGTAAGGAAAAGACAACCTTCACCAGTATCCACACCTTCACCTAGAAGAACCAAGCAAAAACAATAGGCAGTGAGGCCCCCGGTCAAGAAATCTACTCCTAAGAAGAAAAAGTTGACACTAAAGAAAAGGACTCAACAAAACATTTCTCTAATTGATAGACTGTTGGATGAAATCACATAAGAAGGAAAACTTAAAAACATCAACAAACTATATGACTCACTATCAGTTGATGATGAAGAAAAGGTTGAAAACAGTGTTATTTTACACTTGGATATCTACAAGAAGTTCTTGATGCAAGTTGTAGATGAACTACCAGATGAACTATTCAAGAGACTAGAAGCAAGAAGACAATCTATTGTAGAACTTGACAAGAAAATAAAAATTGAAAAACTACTTGTTGTTTACCCAGTTAACTCTCCAAAGGAAATAGATGATCTAATTGCAGAAGCCAACTGGTCAGTATTCTCTACTGCACATCAGAATATTGCACTAATGGTTGGAAGAGTAAATGAAGTTGTAGAAGAAACTGAAAATGCATGGGATGTATTCCTTGTTGAGAAGGAAAAATAGGAAGAGTATAGAAACCCTAAACCAATCAAGGTATATCAGAAAGACAAGGATAAGGGTAAAGGAAAGGTTGGTGGTCCTCCAAGCATCAAAATAAGAGATAACTTATCCCATCAGAAAGACAAGGATAAGGGTAAAGGAAAGGTTGGTGGTCCTCCAAGCATCAAAATAAGAGATAACTTATCCCCACCGCCTCTGATTACTCCACCAGTAACAACAACTGAAAATCAACTGGCTAATAAGAGTATGGATGTATCACAAGAGGATACAAATCCTAATCATGAGGTCTTATACATAGTTGATGTTGATACTCAAAATGTCAACATTATGATAGACAAGGACACAACTGGTAAGACAGATATGGCTAGTGAGCCACCGGTAGCTGACAACATTGATAACACCGAAGGAAAAGAGGCAGATGATACTGTAAAGTTTGGATGCCAATAGTTAGAAAGATGAGAGGGGGGGTGAATCATACAAACTTTACTTGTTCAATATATTCAACTGATTCAACCTCGGTAGCTTATACTTCATAATATGTAACCAAAATTGTAAAACATTCAAACTTATGAACATATAACATCACAACACATATAACACCAGATTTAACATGGAACCTCAAATAGGGAAAAACCACTATGGGATTTTGGACCCACTAAGAAATATACTCTTCTAGAGTATGCTCAGTTAAAAGAAAATCCTATTAAAGATTACAAACATATTGCTAGATGTGACCCGGTTAAGGGATTTCGCTCAGACTTGTTAGAGTCTTGCACTTTATTAGAGGTGACCTTGTTAAAGGATTTCAAACATTCATTTAGAATGTTACCTTGCTAGAGGGTTTACAAATAGGACTGTTAGGTCCACTCGGTTAAGAGATTTCCTGTCACTTACAAAACAAATAATAGTAATAAATTATATCTGCAACTTCACATTTAAAATGCTAAAGTGGATTCTATTTGCTCAAAACAATCTTTTCATAAGACACATCTAGTCCCTTGTTGGGTTTGCTGGACTTCTCAATCTATTCTTCAATAAGATCTTCAAGCTTCTGAGCTCGGTAAACAATCCTGTAGTATCATAGTGCATACATTTTCCCGCATGCATTGTTTATCAACAATTCCTTATTTATAAACAATTTCTAATCACTTAATCTCCTTGATCACATTTCCCATGATCAATATTAGCCATCAGATCATTAAACTAGACTAGCTTCAATGAATCCTTTGATCTAAAAATGTTTTACCTCACCTTGGAACTTGCATTCCTTCCTAGGAACTTGTTCTAGGTTATTGCGGTTCAATCTGTGCTGTAGATTTTCCTCTTGATTTTTTGTTGCCGTAGATCCTTAACAAAAACTTCTTGTGCAACATACCAATCATTTATTCATCTCCAACTCATCAGCATCCTTCATTAAATAATGTTTTTATCCATCCAATGTGATCTATTGTAACTCGGTTGTTACTCGGTTAATACTAAACTTCACTCAGTAGACTTTCTGCCTTCCTTAACCGATATCGATAACCTTAGGGTTTACCGACTAGGTACCTTAGGGTTTACCGACTAGGTTGCTTGCTCGATGACATAATATAGTATTAAAATTATAATCAATAGCATGTGTAGGATATCAAAACAATCAAAACAACATGATCTCATCATTGTCTAACTCGGTAATAGTTGCCCATTGAATAACTTATTTCTCCCCTTTATTATCACATTCTTTCTATGTCACTTACCGACCTCCTAATACTCATCAACACACACTTCTCAAGATATAGCAACATCATACTAAATCAGAAAATCAATTTCTTGACATCAATGACAAAACAATATTATTAAGACAGTAATTATCCTTCTTCAGTTATATTAATAATCTCCAACAACCTTCTCAATATCCTTATTGAAAACGCCAACAATCTCCTTTCTATTGTAATGCCAATAGATAGCACATCAACAAACAGAGAGACAAGCAGAGCAACAGGCTCCGGAACAGCAATAGGTTCATGTCGAAACAGTGCCACCGACAATAGGAGAACAACAAAAACCTTTGCTTAAGGAAATGGAAACATAGACTGACCTACCAGAGGTCACTACAAGCAAGGCTATTTCTCCCACTGATGGAATTCAAAGAGTTGACTCTTCAACTGCAGGATCTAAGTCAACAAATGTAACTGAAGTTCTTTTAGATTATTTAAAGAAAATAACTAATTGTAGTTCATAGCCATATAAAGCTATAGATGACACAATTCCAATTTTGAAGATGATAGCTCCAAAATGCAATGTAGATAATAAGGATTCTTTGAGTCAACTTGACACTTTGTCTAAGTATATTACTGACAACACAGTGACAATTGAACAAATAAAGGAAGAGGCATTCAAAGACAGGTTGGAAATTGAAAAACAAAAATTCCTTGAGGATCAAGTAAAGAAGTGTACTAGGGAATTTGACACACTTCTACCGGAACTATGTAATACATTGAAGGAATTTAAAACTCTGTACAAAGATATTTGCAAGACTAACTTTTTAATAGTTGACATAGATAAGGAAATGAGCAAGGCACAGGAAGAAATAAATAAACTTGCTGACAATTTTGTTAATTCACCTGATACATTATCAGTTTTTGAGCAAAAGATAACTAGTTTTGAGGAAAAGTTACTGAAGCTAGAGTGACAAAAGGAGAGAATAATAAACAAGTCTAAGAATATGAGATTAAGACTAAGTCCAAGACTAGACTATCTAGCATCCCTGAGGAAGGAAATATCTGAGGCACTAGTACAAGGACAGAAAACACTGGCAAAGCATATGCAGCACCTCACCGGTACAGTTCAAAGAACCGAGGTAGCAATAAAAGACAGTAAGAAGTTTTTGGAAAGCATAAATTTGGTTTTGGCGGATCTTTTTCAAATTGTAACCACCTAGTTACAAGGTTGAGACAGAAAACTACAACTCTATTGACACTTTGACAACCTTTGTCATTGATGCCAAAGGGGGAGTAGTAGTATGAGAAAATAATCAGCAAAAGACTTATCTTCTTAGGGGGAGCTCACATATTTTTGGTACACAATTTTTGGATTACAAGTTTTGGATACATTTTTTGAATTTTCTCATGAGTGTTGCCATCAATGCCAAAGGGGGAGATTGTTGGCATATGCGCACTCCAATGAGACATTGTAGGTGATTGAAGGTTTTGTCTTTGATGGCAACCTTACAATCCTATGACATCGGCAAGGCATTCTACCGACACTAGCAAGATTAGACTCTACACCAGCACTCAGATCACCGGCACCGACAGTGAAAGGAAGCATACCGACACAGAGGCCGACAGGATTTTTGTTGTAATATATTTTGTTTATTATTGTAAAATCATTGTAAGCTGACTTGGCAAGTTGTAAAATGACTCTTATATAAGAGAGATCATTATAGAACATTTTGTGTAAGTAAGAGGAATGCAATTAGGTGAAATAAAGTAGACCTATTATGCAAATTATAGGTTAAGGGTTTATGTAAGAAGTAGAGCAGAAACGGGTACTGGATCTGGCATTATAGATGCTACTTTGAAGCAGTACAAGACACTAGATTTATATAATCCATTTTGTAAGTTAGTGAGACTTCCTATTTTGTATTTGAGCAGTGAGCTCTACACACTTGGCCTTCCTGCATGTGCAGGCCCCTCTTGTAGCAATAATATTCTCTTACTGGCCAGTAAGTGAATATTGTGGGTCACAAATCCCACTGAGGTTTTTCCCACACCGGGTTTCCTCGTTAAATCCTTGTGTTATGGTGTGTTTTTCATGTGGTTGTTTTTATCTCTGTTTATTGCATTACTTCTTGCTTACCATTACATAGTATTAATATGCTCTACATGTTTTAAGTTAAGAAAATCATACGACCAGTTAGATACTGATTCACCCCCCCCCCTTAGTATCTGTGGGAATCCTAACAGATTGGTGGGATGATTGGTGCTGCAAGTAGGATTATTGGTGTTGTTAGTGGGATTATGGGTTTTGCCGGTATTTTTAGTTGTGTGAGTGGTGTTGTGGATGCTACTGATGGAATTCTCAGCCTTGTTGGGGTAGTTGGTGTTGTTCTTGGTGCTTCTGATATAATCAAGGGTGGCCTCTTTAGAGTATTAGGCTGATATAGAGGTTTGCTAGGTTTCCCTTTGAATCTAAGCTTAGGAAGAACCTCCTTTTGAAAACCTAATCCAGTGTTATCTTTAGGTTTCAACTCAGGCTGTAATGGCTCATGTCATCCTTGTTTGCAAGGGCCCAAAGCACTCTGGCCATCATATCCCATTCTCTGCTTGATAATAAGACTTTTGCCATATTTATCAATGGGTAGTTTAGCCCGTGCGATGTCTTTGATAGGGTCTTTTTAGATCCATTTTGCTAGGTCCTCATCTCTAGTTTCCTCTTCCTGAATTTTTCTAGGGATGAATTGTGCCAAAGTGCATGTTTGCTTGACTAGTGGTGGTTGAAGTAACCTTTGAGGCTTGCCATAAGTTCTAGTAGAAGTGGGTAATTGCCCAACACAAAAGAGTTGGCTTAGATTATATTCCCCAGGACTTTCCTCGGCCATTTTTATTTTCAACTTCTCTTTCTTTGTTATAGGGGTGATTGAAATAGAAAGAGAGGTTGGACTTACATATGATGTGGGTGGGATGGCTTCTCTATTGTTAGGAACGGTGATCTCTGGTTGATGGTGAATATTGTTACAATATGCAAATGGATTTGCATCGCCTAGGATTGTGATTTCTACACTGTAATGGGGAAACTTGATACACTGATGATAGGTGGATGGAATGGCTTGCATGACATTTATCCAAGGTCTTCCTAACAAGAGATTATATGGCAGAGGTAGGTCTAGAACTTGACAAATGATGTGCTTCACCACTGGGCCCACTTAGATTGGTAACAAAACTGCTCCTTTTGAAGAACGCTCTGCATCATCATAGGATTTTATGGTTATCTTTTTGCGGGGGTCCACTGATTCTATTGCATATCCCAATGCTATGATGAATTGTAATGTACATATATTTAGACTAACACCATTGTCAATCAAGACTCAATTGATCCTATGTTGGTTGATAAATCCTTCAATATGGAGTGAGGTATTATGAGGTTGTTGGAAGGATGTATTGTCACTTTCAGAGAAAGTGAGACATGGTGATGACCTCAGATTACCAACCATAGCTTGAAATTGTTCTGTATTAAGGTTGGCAAGGACTAACGCTTCTTGGAGAGCTTGATCAAAGATTGTTTTATGAGATGGGGATAGGCATAAAAGCTCTAAGATGGATATAAGTGTGGGTGTCTTATCTAACTTCTCTACAAGGTTATACTACTTTGGGATGGAGGTTGTGTCTTGTGGAGCTGCTTTAATGGTGATCTTGCTATGACGAGTGACAACATTGCAGGTAGGGTTCAAATCTTTGATGGTGATTCTTTCAATTTGTTCATTGGCATCATATAAGTGACTCACAATATAATTATAGGTTGCTCGCATATAATCAGTTGTATTTGTGTTTCACCTTGAGGTGGAAGGACCCCTTTGATCTTGTGATGGAAGCAGATTCTTGAACATGAGATGATCATTATTTGAGGTTTTTGGGTCGTGTCCTTCAATTTTAATTTCTCCTCGATCAATAAGATCTTGAACAAGATCTTTCAGTCTATGGCAGTTACTTGTTTTATGCGCTTTCCCTTGGTGGAATTCACAATGTTCATTATCTCTCCACGATGGAGGTTTGACCTGAGGTTTGTAGTTATATTTTTTTGGTAAGGTCACCAGATTTGAAGAGACCAATTGACGTAACACCATTTCGATAGGTTCCCCTAAGGGTGTGTATGTACATTTTGGTTTATAATTTTGTTGTCATTGCATTGGTTCCTCTTGCAGTGCATTGTGACTTGAATTGTATGGAGGAGTCACAGTGTTGTTTTGAGGAGGGGAATTTTGCCCTACAAATCTGACCACAAGTTGTGCACTCTTTATGGTCCTTGCATCTACAACCCCATCATTGATGATGTTTTTGTTCTTATTCCAGAAGTTGGGTTTATCACTGTTAAAATGTGGGTGAGGGCCATCTTTTGGTTCATTGTATATCTTGATAAGTCCCTTTTTGATAAGGGCCCGCTCACATTTTAATCCTCGGGTGATCATGTCAACAAAGACTCTGTGCTCTTCATGTCTAGGTGGAATTCTATTTCATCATTCAAGTTGGAAATAAATATTTCCACTATTTCTCATTCAGGTAGATGAAGAGAACGTTTGCTAGACAGTTGCCTCCATTGTTGTAGGAAAGTTGAGAATAACTCCCCTGGTTTTTGTTTGGTATTGCATAGATCTACCATGGTAACATCATGTTCTATGTTGTGTGAATAATGTGCGATGAACTTTTGGACTATTTCTTTGAATGTTCTAATGCCACTTGGTAATCGGGAAAACCATTGTGTGGTTGTTCCCCCCAAACTCTAAGGAAAAAGGCGCATTACATATGTGTCTTTATATGCCACTTCTAGGAAAGATAAGTGAAATTCCCTGACATGATCTCTAGGGTCTCCTTTTCCCTGATACTTTTTGAACTTAGGTGTTTCAAACCCTCATGGAAAAGGTGGCATAGGTAGATTCCTATCAAAGGGATAGGGACACATATCATTAATTGAAAACCAAGTAGTTTTCACACCACTATGGAGTTGTTGGGCTAGATTCTTGACTTGTTGCCTCAACATGTCTATGTCGTTAGGAGGAGGAGGTGGGGGGTTTCCTTGATTAAGGTCATATATGAAGTGATATTTACCTCTTCCACCCTCGTTATGGCTATGGTTCTCCAATGCTTTCCATATTTGCATGGTATCAAAATCAGAGGGTAGTTTAGCTCCCTCTTGAACAAGTCTCAAAAAGTGAGCATTTGCATTGTTTTTGAGGATTTCAACAAAAAGTCGATTGAATCTGGGGTTGTGTTATGATCTTTCTATTGCTTCAGGAGCTGGGGTACTAGGATCTTCATCATTTCTACCTCCTCTAATGGCCTCATGGTAATCATTGAGGTTTTCTTCCTCCTCTTCAATCTCTAGTTGTCTAGTTCTCGATCTAGTGTGAGCCATTTTGTTTGAAAGTTGTTTTTGAAGTTTGTTTGTGAAAGTGATGATGAAATGAGAGATAAATGTTTTGTGAAGTGTTTTTAGAAGATGGATCTCTAACACTGAAGTTTTGATGTTACCAAAGTCCTTTTACGAATTGATTTTTGTGTTGTCAACTATGTTGATATGATAAGGTATAGTAAGGTTTGAGATGTGTTACAAACCAAGCTACCTAGTAATGAGAGGATGCACTCATAGACTAGTTTTAACCTACATAGAAATGCCTCTTAGGATGTGCTTATCCTAGATGTAGAGACACTCTAAAAAGTGATGTGTTGTTTTGATTTAAAAAATATCTAAAAAGAACTTAGGACAAGACCCTTTTATGTTTCGAGAGTTTGAAATGGATTGATGATATATGAATGTGAGAGTGGATAGAATGTTAAATTCAATAAAAAAATTGTGTTACAAATGGGACAAATTCTTCCTCTTCTTGCTCACGGGTTGGTGGTTCTTCTTGAGATATGTTATATGTAATGCAGATGTTTGGAAAGAAAGCAGGGTTGATTTTGCCTCCTTTATTTTTATGATAACTCAAAGCTCTATACTGAGTAAAAGATTTGTTGTTTAAAGGCTCTTTATCGAACTCATTGAATTTTCCTCGAAGATATAGACACATATGATGCAAGAAGGTTCTGTGTGAGATAAAAATTTATCTATTAAGATAGAGAAATTTCCTTCTTTTAATGAAAGCCTTTGAACTTAATGGTGTTTTCTTCAAATTGATATGTTGATGAAGATTCCTCTTTCTCAAGATTTGAAGGATGGTCATATAATTTGATACCTTGTTTGTACCTTGTTTTGTTGTTTGTTTGTTTGTCAAATGTTTGATGGAAAATCATGTTGGATCAATACTTGTTTTGAATTGGTTTTGAATTTCTTGACAAGAAAACAAAGCAAGAACACAAACACAATAATGTTTCCTAAAAAGGCACAAATAGGTGTGGGTCTAAATCAGCCCAATCTTTGAACTTTTTGACCTCTTTTCAAATTTTTTTGTATGCTTTTCTAGAAGGCTGAAGTTGGCTTAATTTATCACTGGTTTGATACAAAATGAAGACACTTCAAACACACTTTATCCCTAAGGTCAAATGGGTAGTTGCGATAATTTCAGACCACAACTTGATATTTCTTCAACTTTGGTACTACATACCTTATGAATCCCACTATAGCAAGTAATGATGTGATATAATAAGTCTTGCATGAGCATAACAAATAGATGATCCCTATGATGGGGGAGTCACCACTTTTATCAAGCTACAAGTAGCCTTTCAAAATTACCTGTTTATACTTAAGGAAATATGTATGGTGAGTATCTTGGGAGTAAAACCATCTATGCTCTTGCACTGAACTTCTCACAAATATCCTCAATCAATAGAACGGGTGGGTTTCTATATAAAAAGGTGTCTAGTAATGTTCAATGATTTTGGACATAAGGTCATTTTGTAGTGACTCACTTAAGAGCCTTGTAACTTGTGGTGGGGCCCATATGTCCTTTAGGCAAGTTACACTGTAGGAACAACTATACCCAAGGCTACAACTTTTTGCTCACACCTGATTTCTATAGTGGCTCAAAGGATTTACTATGTGAGATCGTTCGCAAGAGTGATGTGTCTCTTGGCAGGCCCTCTCTTAAAAAGAAATTTTTTTGAGTGTTACTAACACTTTTCTCTTGCACCTAGGACCACGAAAGCCAAGGGAGAGGATAGTGTGTGTTAGAAGTAGGACCACTCGACAAACTTTTCACAAGAGTGCCAATCACCAAAAAACCTTGTTCTTTTTAACCAAGTTATAGCAATGTGATCTAACTATTTGGAGATGTTGCTCCAAAAATAATGGTGTTCATTTTAACGTCAAGGCAAAATGTTATGTAATCTAGGAACTTGAAATCCTGGTCAACTGAATTTGAAACACGTTTTCCTTGAAGTAAATCGCTTTGAAACTTGAAGGGACAAATGGTTTTATTTTAAGCCCAGAATACAATGATCCCTAACTTGCAAAAATAAATATGTTTGATTGAGTTTTTGTGGTTCTTTTTAGTTTGCAAAATGATGTATTTTTTAGAGCTCCAAACTGAAAAGTGTGATTAATTTTAAAACCCAAAAGGAAATGTGAAGTTTATTTAAGCTAAAATAGAAAATGAATTCATTTTAAGCCAACTTTGAAAAGTTAGTAAAAAGATAAATTTACTTCCTAATCTAATTAAAAAACCTGCACAAAAGATAAACAGTTAGTAAAAAAATGAAAAATGAAGTTCTGGTGGGCTTCTACAAGCCTAGATTGTGATTTTTCGATTACAAAAAGTTTTTTTTTCACAACTCTCTATTACAATAGCGCTACTCTGTGTGAAAACAGAAGCACTATTTAACATGAAAGTGCTAAATAATAGACAAACGCGCTAAAAGAAGTACAACAACACTATAAAAAGGGACATAAGTGCTAAAACACTCTGTCAAACATAATCATTTATGTCAAACAAAGAGCTAAAGGCACTAAAACTAGACACAATAGCACTATTTAATGGTCAATAGCACTATAAGAAGGAAAATAGCATCAGTTGGGAGACAATAGCACTACTAATTGTGAATAATAGTGCTAAATCACCAACTTTCAAAGGTGCTATAGCGTGAACAATGGCGCTAAAGCGTGACCTGTGTGTCAATTAGAACAAAAAAAGTTAGTAGTTTCAAAAATCATATCCAAAAGATTGCGTGTTTGATTCATGTCGGGTTCACCAAATGATGCTCTACAACATGTTAGGATATTGGGAAAACAAATACAAACACAAAAGAAACAATCCAAGTGTCAGTGTTAGAAATCACAAATCAAATGCTATTCTAAACAAGCATATCAAGAGAGACACAAAACACAAAATATAAAGCTTAACAAAACTAAGAAATGTAATAAGACATCTCCAAATGCCCTCCACCATGTTTGTAACTACTCCTCTCTTGTTCCTCTCCTCTCCAAGTTGCTAATGAGTGTAGCTCTCAGTAGCTTTTTGCACTATTCTGGATATCTTTTGGAGATTCAAGATTGTAGAATGAAAACTTATGAGAATGCAAATTGGAAAAAGCTAAAATGAGATGTTATTTATTTATCTAATGTTAATTTTAGCCAAAAAGACAAATGTATATTATTATGCTAAAATGCTCTCTAGAATTTACTATAAATTAGATGCATACAAGATTTCAAGATCTAGATTATGAAGAAATGAGCTCTATTTATAGGTAAAATGGAGCAATGGATGATTGAGATTGAGTAATCTCAACAAGGGCCAAGATTCATGGGTTTATGATCCATGTGAGAACTTTCAATCCAATCCCAGGATGACAAATGTCAACAAGAGATGGGTTGAGAGGGGAGGGAATAAGTATTAAATGCTTGACATGACTTGAGGGTTAACTTGGGAGGTAAGGTTAATGTTGAGTTGAATGAATAAAACCATTATCCAATAAATAATGCCTTTATCCAATGGATAAAATCTTATGCAAGAGTTAGTGAGGATAACTATGGTCAAAGCAATAAATGCTTGAAGAGACCCATGAGTCAAATGAGGGTTGAGTTAGAGGGAAAGTCTCTAACCATGTGGGTGAGTTGAGTTAACCATAAATGGTTATGTAAGAGTCATTAATGGTCATGTAAGAGCCATTAGTGGTTTGGAAGACTTTAGGGGTTAGGTTGTTGAACACGGAAAGAATTAAATGTTTTTCAAAGACTTTGGAGTCTTTGAGAAGTGACTTCAAGTTGCTTAGGAATGTGACAATATTTAAGAAATGGGATTAGGCTAATTAGAAATGATTAGAAAGTGGTTAGAATGGTCTTGAAGGGGATTTAGGATTGCAAGTGAGTTTGGTGGGTGAGGGAAAATAGGATTTTAATTAAAATAAAATTAATTTATTTCAATTGTGGTTGCAACTTGCATTTGTAGGAAAATGCAAGTGGGGGGGATTTGTTTAGTGATTTAAATAAATATTTTTTTATTTATTTAAAAGAAGAAAGTGATTAAATTAAATAAATATGATTTATTCATTTAATTTAAATATGAATTTGGTTTAACGAATTAATTTCAATTAATTGGATAATTTATTGAATTAATAAGAGAAGGGTTTGAGGATGAATTAATTAAATATTAATTTAATTAACTAATTATTGATGGTTAAATTAATCAAATAAATAGTAAATATTCATTTAATTAAATGGACAAATTTATGTGACTACAATTAGTACAAGGTCTGATCACACCGAAATATATCGGAGGATATACCAAACTCTGCAAAATAGTGATCAACAAAACAATACTACAAACCGGATCATAAGATCTTTCCAATTTACAATCATGAGAGCAATAAACAAGAATATATTGACATCAATGACAACAACATATCCTATCAACAACAATGACCAACAATATCTAACAATCTCCCCCTTTGGCATTGATGGCAATATATGAATGTGAAAAATAGTCAATGGAAAGAAAGAAGATATCTCCAACAAACTCCAGGGAATGCCCCCTAAGATAAAGATATATAAAATAGTTTTTCACATGATCTCTCTCCCCCTTTGACAATAATGCCTGAGATCTCAAAATAGAAACCAAACTCTCCAAAATAGAACCATGCATCTCTTTTCCCAAAATAGAACTTTAAATCTTTCTCCCCCCAAGACACACAACCAACTCAATAGACTACTCCAGAAGAGGAGCAACAACAACTTATCAATTTGGATAAAAGGATATGGCTCTAAAATCCACTAGAGTGATGCAATTCAGTGCATATAGTTCTTGTTAGGGGGGTGGATACCCCTAACTCATCTCTCAAGCAGACAAATGTATTTGTAGACAAAGCCTTCATGACAATATCAACCATTTTCTCCTTTGTAGATACATATTCCATATTCATCTTCTCTTCACTGACTTGCTCTCTTAAGTAGTGATATTTGATTGACACATGTTTAGTCCTTGAATGTTGCACTAGATTCTTTGACATGTTAATAGCACTGGAATTATCACTAGAAATGATGGTAGGCTCAACATAGATAACTTTGATATCCTTCAACATTTGTTTCATCCAAACTACTTGAGTGAAATTACTAGCAACAATAGTGTACTCAGCTTCATTAGTAGTTAAGGACAATGAATCTTATTTCTTACTAGCTGATGAAACTAATTTCTTACCCAAAAAGATTGCTCCACCAATAGTTCTCTTCTGGCCATCAACATCACCAACACAATCAACATCAATGTAAGCACATAACATGAAATCATCATTCCTCAGATACCATAAACCATAATCCACAATTCCCTTCCAATATCTAAATATCCTCTTAACAGTAGTAACATGCCTCTTAACAATCTTTGCAACCAACACATCTCTTGTCATTGTAGTCACACTTCGGATCTCATCAATAGCAACAACCTTATGTTTATAAGTAGGAGGAAAGGATATTAACACCTTAGTAATAATTTCATCCTCTTCAATGATTCCACCAACATATTTGATACCTAGGGAAAGGTCATTCACCTTAGAAATGAAAGAGTATATATTCTCATCATATCCATCTTCAATATCTCATATTTTCCTTTCAAACTCTACAACTTGGCAACTTTCACCTATTTATCACCATCATACAGGATCTCATGTGGGATCTAAAGTCCCATAACATTTATCATCTCAGAATTAGTCAAGGCACTAAACAATGCTTCCTTCACTCTAATATTATATTCAGCTTCCTTAATCTCATTAGGAGTAGTCAGTCCATTATGAGAAACGGTGTAGGCATTCTTTGTAATCTTCCAGTAATCTTCTCCAAGACATTTCAAGTGCACTTCCATCTGGTTCTTCCATATATCTCATAGTTACTTCTATCAAACCTCAGACTATCCTTCTTAAAGATAACACCTTGATATGCCATCCTGGATCTCGTCAAGTGATTAAGCTTCTACTGGAGGATCTAGCTCTGATACCAATTGTTAGCAGTAGCCAAGAGGGAAGAATAATAGGGGGTGAATTAGTCTTCACCAGAATATAAAACTTAATCACAAAACATAGATTTGATAAACTATAGTAATAAGACAGATAAGAAAATGGAAAGAACAACATGCAACACCAAGATTTTGATGTGGAAAACCCAATTAAGGGAAAAACCACAATGAGAACCTACCCACAATAAGATGATAATTTGTAGTAGTATGTGAAAATATTACAATGAGGAATGCACATGCATTTAGGCACACTAGTTGGAGCTCAATGCTCAAATATAATGACCTGAAAGGCTACAACCCTTAGGGAAGTCTCACTGACTTACAATAAGATTCATACTACAATCCAAAAGAAATGTACTAAAATAATAGCATATCCAAATTCTTGATTATAGTTTTGGTTAAGCACATATGTCTTCTCTGCAAGACCAATCCTTCCTCGAGCATAAAATTGAATCATAAATCTCTTATTCGCACATAAACCTCTCTCTAATAATGTGGACATAACATTGACATCTAAATTACATGACAATTATTGGCATTTTTGATGATTATGTTGTGATTGTCATTGATGGAGACACTCTTGCATTGAGATTACTTTTATATGTATGAGTTACGCTCAACTGACAATTGTTCCACCGGTATGATTCTTTATAGTCCTTAAACTATTGGTGTTTTGTAGAAAGTGATTATCGATTTGAAGCAGTATGTTGACCTCAAGCAGTTCGAGGATCACAAGTGGTATGAAGGATCAAAGTGGCAGAACGCATATTTCTAAGTCTTCATTTTGTCAAACCAGCAATCGGTATTTTGCTTGAACCGGTATTTTGTATGAACTGGTAATACTCTATGATGAGTTACCAACCAACATTTTGTGATGAGTTACCATCCACCGATTGTTTGATAGTGCCGACACTTTAATGGTGCTTTTTGTGTCGTGTTACAAAATATGTCTAGATGCATTGAACCTAGGAAATTGTATTGTAATCCTACTGGACCGACATGAAATCAAATTCCTTTATAAGGACATCATGTCCAGGGTTTTAGGCTGTTGATGTTGTTGCTAGGGTTTAAGGTGGTTGATGAGTTAGAGAGAGTATGAATGTGTAGAAGACTGAAGTAATATTGGAATGCATTAGGAACGAGCTATCAAGGATCAAACCAAGCAATCTGTGCTATTAGCTAGATCACTCACTTGTTGATTACTCACATCTTCAACAAGTCTGTAGCCCTTAATAGGGTAGGCCCAAAAAGCCTTTTGTAAATCCTCTAACAAGGTGGTTCACATCTGTGGTTCTAAAATCCTCTAGCAAGGTAGTCTTTAATTGGACTTATCTCCTAACAAAGATTGGGATTCCTAACAGGATCTGTTCTGGTAAAGAACATTGTATGACCTTAACTGGTCTGGTTCCTATTCTGCAGATAGTTACTTGTGAGTTCCATCTCACCGTGGTTTTTCCCATTTGGGTTTCCACATCAAAATCTCTTGTGTTATGGTGTTTGTGCTTCTGTGGGTGAATGCATTATTTGCTATTTGGTTTGCATGTTTGCTAATCGGTTTGTTTGCTAAACTATTTTACCGCTTTACTGTTAGTCTAGCAAAGTGTTTAAGTGCAAAGAGTTTTGGCATACTAATTCACCCCCCCACTCTTAGTATTCATCAAACAATATCACCTATATATACAAATCATGAACCTTGATAGAAAGGTTAGCTAAACCCTCAACCCTCAATTACAAAATTACATCACACGATACAAAGGTCGACCACCAGACCAATATAGTGATTTACATAGTATAGAATGGACCTAAATCAAATTCCCAAAATGCACAACTCTACTGGATCTCATGACAAGATCAATCGAAACATGCTACACCACCACAAAAATATCATAACATGAAGATCATCACCAGTTGATGAAAAACCTCAAAAACTTGCACAACGATGAATGAAGATCACTAAAAAAAATATGACACAACTAGGAAAAACCAGCAAGAACGTTGGAAACATCAGGAACAGTTGTAACACCACTTTTCAAATCTTCATTGGTCAACGTCTGAAAGCTCAAGAACATAACCAATCAACAACTATTACGAAGAAATATAACTTGTAGAGCACCAAATTATGATCCATCTGAAATGAAGATACACAAGACCATCTGAAAAAATATCCAAAACATCAACACGAGATCTAATCACACTAGAATATACCAGAGGATATACAAAACTCTGCAAAATATAGTGATCAACAAAACAATATTACAAACTAGATCATAAGATATTCCCAATTTGCAATCACCAGAGAAATATACAGTAATATGTTGGCATCAATGACAACAACATATCCTAGTAGCAGCAATGACCAACAATATCCAACACATTCCTCTCTTATCCACTGATCATAAAAATTACCTACATGTATTGCAGGTACAATCCCCTCTTGAAACAAATCTATATCTTTAGTTCGTATGTTGTCATGATTTTGAAAATCTAATTCATAATCAATATAATCTTCTACATGGGTAGAAAGAACATGAAGAAATTTTATGCTTTCACTCATGTCATCAATAAAACTTTTAGCATCACCGTCATATTTATAAGTTATAAGTTACTCCTTTTTTAGATTCATAGCAAATAATTTAATTCATATCATTTGGAAAAGACTCACAAGGTGAATTAATAGTACCACATTCAAGGTCTTCACCTTTATCATGGACAAAATTCTTATTAATGAAATATTTCCCTTTTCTCAAATGATGCACCACCTGATATGACCAACATCGCTGCTCCCTTTATTCAAATCATCACTATCAAAAAGCTACAACTAAACCACCACTGATGTAAATTCTTCACTCTAGGCAACACTTTTTGTTTCCATGTCTATCATTACTTGGATATGTGTCAATGATTCAAGGATGTTTGTACAATGTTGATCAATGGTATTAAACTCTACCTAATCTCTACCAATGAATTCCATTTGATAAGGGATAGTCTAGACACACTCACTTTACTTGTTTTCTTGAGGTACATACATATTGCTCATTAGTGTAGGGGATATAGATACAATCTAAATCTCACTTGAAGAATTCATACATATCACTCTATATTATAACTCATGAATAATACTAAAGTAAATATTATGAACACTTTTAAAGGTATCAAATCTTGGAACAAGACGATGAACATTATTAAATTTTTTTATTAACTTTGAGCCACATATTTCACTTGCATATGAAGTTTTGATCTTTCGCATGAGCCTTCTAATTATCCAAAACTTGGAAACCTTTTCAATATTCATTGAAATCCAAAAGACCTGAGGTAAACTCTCTAGGTTTTCAATTCTAACCCTATAACTCATTTTGGTATCAAAGCACCCAAATAAATAACCAAGGTCAAAGTATCATGAGGTCTAATATTCTTAGGAATCCTTTTCAAGGTCTTTATAAATCTCTGATTAAATTGAAGATTCAAATCACCATTTCTAATATGGATATCTATGAACTCATCTATAATTTCATTCAATCATGTATAAAAAACTGAGGGGAGTTAGGCAAACTACAACTAATAATGATTATATGTGAAAAACTAATGTATATATGTACATGTACACGTATATATATATGCATATGTATACACACATAGATATATTCATCCTTTCATAATTCATGGTGTCATAATCACATTTTACACCCAATGGTATCGTGAAATCATGCACACACTAAAATGCATCATAATTCAAAATATAATTTTTACATTCACAAAATGATACATACTTGCACATAATGTGACACCTTTCACTATCAATACTATTGCCATGATCAACACAAATCTCTATCCATTGTACTAGGAATTGAAGAATTCAAATTCAATAGTATAGCTAGGATCATCAAGTCTTAATTCAGCACAAACTTCCATACCAAATAGAAATGTAACATACTCACTCTGACATACTTCATGCAAGCATTTGATTGAATTCTCATAAAATCAAATTTCTTATTTCATCTTTGGTTTGTCCCTTGAACTATCTTTCATCTTCATCTCATGAGAAATATTAATATCAACCACATTTGATTTATGTAGGCTCTCTTGAACCGAGTTGTATATAACTTCCTGATTAGCATCAAGGTATCCTTCATCACTGTACAAAACCTTGCTCTAGTTAAGATGCATTATGTTGGTCTCTATCAGATTTATCATGACATCTAAATGCAAGGTCATTCATTATTTGAAAGTGTCTCATTTTCATACAATGAATTTATAAAATGATGAAAACCTTCCTCAAATGCTCCACGAAAAACATTGCATGACTATCTTCTACTACTGTTTAATCATAAAATTGATTTAGAAACAATTGTAAATTATTTTCAGATTCACTTTGGCAATCTATCAAATTATCCTCCTCAATTCTCTCTTCATACAATAGGTTTAATAATTCTTGGAAATTACTTTCAGATGGACATTCCTCTCTTATCTCTTGATCATAAAAAATAGCTTCATATGTTGCAGGTACAATCCCCTCTTGAAACAAATGTACATCTTCAGTTCGTATGATGCCATGATTTTGAAAATCCAATTCACAATCAACATAATTTTCCACACAAGTAGAAAGAATATGAAGAAATTCCACGCCTTGACTCATGTCATCAATAAAACTTTTAGCATCACCATCATATTTAGAGGTTAAAAGTTACTTTTTTTTAGATTCATAGCAAATAATTTGATTCATATCATTTGGCATAGACTCACAAGGTGAATTAATAGTACCACATTCAACGTCTTCACCTTTAGCATGGAAAAAATCCTTATTAATAAATTGTTTCCCTTTTGTCAAATGATGCACCACCTCATTTGTACCAACATCCTTTCCCCCTTCATTCCAATCATCACTATCAAAAGGTTGCAACTAAAACACTGCTGAAGTAACTTCATCACTCTAGGCAACCCCTTTTATTTCAATATCTATCAATTCTTGGATATGTGTCAGTGATTCAAGGATGTTTGCACACTGTTGATCAATGGCCTTAAACTCTACCCTATTTCTACCAATGTGATGCAATCTATAACTGGTAAAACCCTCAAAAGATAATTAACCAACTTATGTAGCAAGAGTAACAAAACAAAAGCAACAAGATAACATAGCAAGATCACAGAAATAGATCATATTATTGTCTTAAAATTTCCAGCAACCAACAGGTTATCAACATACAATCATCATAGAACATTTGATATTTAACTGATTACATGCAGGCTATAATCCAGTTAAAATCCAACCAGGACTCTCAAAATCAACCAGATCACTAAACACCAATCTCAATCCTTATTCTGATTTCTACTTCCTCCCCCTTACAAATTATTACATAATACCACATATATACCCTCTACAACATATCCGAGTCAACCACAAAATAGTACATTTACCAATGCTGGAAAATGAAATTTGTAACTAGGTCGGCCCTAAGAATGAAATAAATTATTTGAGAAAATAACAACCAAGAAGTGTTGATCAGTAGGAAGGTTGGCCAAATGCCAACGAACATCGAACAAGATCCCAAAAATATCCACACTCCAAGAACAGCTCTGGTAATGAAGGAAAGTTAACCAATAAGTACAAGAACTATCCCAAAACCCAGAAATAGTCAATCGAGAGTGATAATTATCTGAAAAAGAATCCAAATGGAGTGAAAAATCTAAATTTAAGCACATGAACTAGCCTGGAAACTGAAAATACGATTTGCAATGAAAAGCAAGCAACTATCAGTACCTATCGATAGGAACACATAAAACTACACATTTAACTGAACAAGAACTAAACTAAAAGGAAATATTTTTGGTTGATGCAAGATTTCTCAAAGACCGTGGATGCTCCTACATCACAATGAATGTCATTTTATAAGGGATAGTCTGCACACACTCACTTGACGCACTTCCTTGAGGTACATACATATTTCTCATTTGATGGGTGTATACATTTGGCATTGGTGCAAGGGATATAGATATATTCTAAAGCTCACTTGAAGCATTCATACATATTACACTATACATTAACTCAATAATAATACTAGAGTAAATATTATGAACACTTTGAAAGGTATCAAATATTGGAACAAGAAGATGAAAATTCTGAAAATTATTTATAATGTTTGAGCCACATATTTCTCTTGCATATGAAGTTTTGATCTTGGGCATGAGCCTTCTAATTATCCAAAACTTGGAAACCTTTTCAATATTCATTGAAATCCAAAAGGCCTAAAGTAAAATCTCTGTGTTTTCAATTCTAACCCTGTAACTCATTTTTCTATCAAATGCACCCAAATAAATAAATAAGGTCAAAGTATCATCAGGTCTGATATTCTCAGGAATCGTTTTCAAGGTCTTTATAAATCTCTGATTAAATTCAAGAATCAAATCACCATTCCAAATATACATATCTATGAACTTATCTATAATTTGATTCAATCATACATAAAAAACTGAGAGGAGTTAGGTAAAGTCCTACTATAATGATTATATGTGATAAACTAATGTATATATGTACATGTACACACATATATATATGTACATATGTATGCACACATAGGTATATGTATACATACATATATACATACATACACACACATATATGTACATACATACATACATACATACATACATACATACATACATACATATATATATATATGTATGTATATACATATACATATATATTTATATATATGTATATATGTATGTATATACATATACATATATATATATATGTATATGTATATATGTATGTATATACATATACATATATATATATATGTATATGTATATACATACATATATACATATATATAAATATATATGTATATGTATATACATACATATATATATATATGTATGTATGTATGTATGTATACATATATACATACATACATACATATATACACACACACACATATATATATATATATATATATCTATACACACATATATACATATGTATACATACATATATACATATGTATATGTACATATATGTATATGCATATATATATGTATGTATGTATGTATGTATACATACATACATACATGTGTGTGTGTATGTGTGTGTGTGTTTGTAGACACTAAAAATTTGCCTCACCTTTGTCCTCCATTTTTAACCTAATTGCGTGTATGATCTTCATTATTCGTTTGATCTTTTCCTTGTTTTCCCCTTTACCATTTTTGGTATAGAAATTTCCATTTTCTTCCCATTTCATGTTTAAGGTTTCATTTTACCCTTAAATTCATCCCTTGCACAAAATATTTTTCCCTTGTCACTTTTGCAGTAACATTTTGCCCAATTACATCCCGATTAGGGTTTTTTGCTCCCAATTTCATCCTCCCATGTCACCTTTTCCATTTTCTGCCTAGATCATTTCCTTTTCCTCCCACTTTAGGTTCTAAGGTTTATTTTTTACCTTTATAAATTATCCCCCTTGCATTGGATTGTTCCCTTCTCATTCAGGAGATGCCTATTTTCAAACAAAATCCCTGTCACGATTTTAGGGGTTTTTGCCTACTTTTGTGGTTCTGTCATTTCCTAATTTCCATTTTCAATTCTGTTGGATCCTCTTTCCTATCTATCCCTATTTTGAGGTTGCAATTTGACCTCTTATTTAATCCAATGGCATCATATTCATCTCTCCTTCACTTGTTGACCCACTTTCACCTAGTTTACCCTAATTTTTTATCTTCATTCGAATCTCCTCATTTTCTGTCTAAACCTTCCGATTCTTTCCAATTTCACCTATTTTGACCCAAATTGACTTATTAGGTCTTTTTATGTGAGCTTGACTAACGTTCCCTCTTAGGTTTAATTAATCCTTTAATTAACTAAACTCCCCTTTTTACTAATTATTTTTCTTTAATTATCTCATCAAACCATTCTCCTTTTAGTATTAATTAAATAATGTTAATCTATTTGATTAATTTTAATTTATTCCCTTTAATTAAATAATTTTAATTAATTAATTAAAGGTTCATTTCTAACCTATAGTTGAATAATTTATTTAAATTATTCAATTATCTAATTATGTCTTCGAAATTAAATAAATATCTTTAATTAATTAATTAATTATCTTCTCACATGAGGCTAATATCTACTCTTTCAAATTTTAATTGAAAATATCTTCTTGATTTTTGAAAACGACAACATTATCTCAAGATACCTCTTTGGTTTTAGAAAATCCTGATATTTTGGAAATATCTCATTATTTTACAATTTTAATTCGAAAAATGAGGCATGCATACCCAAAAATATGATTTTTTCTTTTTCATCCCCAAAAATCATTTAGTTTTCAAGCAATTTCATGCTGCTGCATTTTCAAGTAATCATTTTTTCTAGATAATGTCATTATGTTAAATCAACTTTAGAATTTATTAATTAGCAATCATTTTAATCACACATTCCTAGTAAATCTTGCACATTAGTTCCTTGCTTTCATCTATTTCATGCACTTGGCATAATGAGAGAAACATAGCATTTTTTGAGATGAAAGGAAGAATAATGGGGCTTCATTTAAGATTTGAGGTTTGTGTTTGGGTGTTCATTTCAATTGTCTTGTTGGTTAGATTAGGAAGGTTTTAGCATGCAATTCTAGTTTTGTGATTACCTTAGATAAGTTGCACGTGTATTTTGGTTTTTGAACTAACTAATGGCACCCTTTCCTGCATCTACATCTAGTGAACCCTCCATGAACACACATCCAATTTGATTCTTCTTGTGAAATTTTTTATCAATTACAGGTTACAAAAGGTCAATACATCTTTATTTTTGTGCTTGACACTGGTCCTACGTAGGAGGCACCCATTACTATGAAGTTGGCTAGGATTTATCTACACTTGGTGAAGGTTTTTTCACCCTTGGTGAATTTTATTGCATAGTTGGTGCTTTGTAATACATAGTTGGCTCTCTATGTCACATAGTTGGGAAGCAAGATTCCCTAATCAACTTATCTAATATCACATGCAGGATTTTGTTTGACAAGTTTGTCATTTGCAGGGTATTGATTGGTCTAACAAGTTGATTTGAAGGTTTGATGTGCATGATTGTAGGGTTCGATCGATCGAAGGCTTAAAGTTGAACAACAAATTGCACCTAAACTCTAATTAGTATTGGATTATTCTTTCATTTACGCAACAACTTGACTTAGATCCTAATTAGGCTTGGATTAATCTTTCATTTCATGCTACAACTTTCACCTAGATCCTAATTAGGCTTGGATTAATCTTTCATTTATGTTACAAATTGCATTTAGATCTTAATTAGGTGTTGTATTGATCTTTGGTTTCAACAAAAAAACACTTTTAGATCCTAATTAGGTGGTAAATGAATCTTTCAATTCAATCAATAATCTCATCAAAGTTTAACAAGAAGTTAATTGATTCTCTTCGCATTTCATTGTAATCATTTATAGCTTAAAGTGTTCAATCCAAAGTCATGATTCAATATGGTTCTTCCCAAAACTAATGTTACCCCCTTTCTTCAACCCAATATAGCTTATGATAACCACCAAGAAAATATTATTATAGAAATAGGTGACCTAGGTTGGGAAGCTAAAACTAGCTATGCTCATTACATGAGATTAACCTTTATCATAGAAGAAGAGGAAGCCAAAGTTGAGTGTCTTGAGAAATATTTAAAGAAAGAAATTGAACAGGAGAGAGAACAATAAAAATTATGGGAAGTAGAGACAATAGAAGCTCCACCTCCTCCTAAACCATGTTAGGGATCCTGTTGTAGTAGTCTTAAGTGTCTTGCATCTTTAACCTAGAGAGTGTCTCATATCTTTAGCGTAATAATTTTTCTTGCATCCTTGGAAAATGAAGCAAAAAACTCAATGTCCTATAGAGTGAACTTTAGGATTTCACGGAACCATGGGAGAGAAAAACATAATAGATCAACCAAGAACTTTCAAAGAATCTAACTAGCTAAGATACTATTCACCAAACCGAACATATCCATCACTCTTATCTTGTATAAAACCCATATCTTTTTTTATACTCTAAAGTATCATATGTATCTAATTCTATCTACCCAAATCTTTGGACAAATCCAATAAATTGATATGGTGCTCCCCGGTGAAGAAGAAAAAGAGGCACCTGTATTACAACCTGATTTATGGTTTCATGATAAGTAGGAAGACATAATATCTAAATTTCATGTTTTATCTTGGAGAACACACACTACTTGGGCCAAATTCTGAAAAACCACCATCGCCTTGAACAAAGAAGGAAAACATGACACATTGAATAAACCTTACTAAGAGAACAAGAATGAGAACAGGAGAGGAGACTTTAATAACAACACAAACAATGACAAAATTAGATAGATATTGCACCTCTATAATAGAATTTAACTTTCATTTAGTCTCTTTCTATCTTTTCATGCTTAAATTAGGTTTTTTATCTCATTAATTCATCAAATTGAAGCTATGTTTATCTCTTGCATAGGTGGTCATACTTGTTTTGTAGGTGGTCATACTCGTTACATAAGTGGTCATGCATTTTGTGTAGTTGGTTGAGTTATCTGAGCAGTTGGTCATACTTGTTGAGTAGGTGGTTCTCTTTCCTGCACACTTGGTAGTTATACTTGGATTTCTCAATTTCTTTTGTCAATCAGTTAGATAGGGTTTCATTTTAGTTTCTTGGGTTACTAATCAATTTTTATTAGCATTGTGACATTCGTGGGACAAATATTGAAGTTAAAAAAACTACTAATTTGTTTGATACAAGACAATTATCAAAGGTTGAAACTTAAACAAACTTGTACAATTGATCTTTTGATAGTATAACTCACACTTCAATTTTCTTAACAGAATGGAAATGTATTCCCTTCTGATTAGATTATCTCACAATTGCTATATTTAGAGGGAATGAACCTCTATGTTATGTGATTGGAACGCTTGTGCATGTGAGTGGACCTACTGCTAACACACACTATCCCCTCCCCTGTCTTTCATGGTCCTGGATGCAAGAGAAAAGTGCTAGTGACACTCAAATTTTTATTTTTTTAGATGGTCTTGCCTCCTAAGAAGCCATTAGATTCAGTGGGAGGGAACGACCCAAGCGATACTTTGTTTAGTCCGCTATATAAGTTAATAAGCTAGACAAAATTTGTGACTTCCTTGTGATGTATATCTACATCGATGGTTTCTTTTGGACAAGCTCTTAAGTGAGTCACCGCTACATGGGTAGACACTAGGTTCTACGAAAGTTCCTCCACTACAAACCAAATTGTGTTACCAGCCAAAAATCCTTCTATTTGCTAGCACAGGAGTTTGGAACTTTAAAGCCATACCACATACCTGCAATTCAAAGTTGAGATAACAAATTTCTTGAGATCTTCAAGATCTTTATAAATTCAAATCTTGGTATGCTCGAGAAGTGAGTGTCATAGAGGGGAGCTAGTGCTACCAAGATTCTAAGTTATCCTCTTTGAATAAGTGCAGCTAGGATTTATCTATAGTGGGAACTCAACAAATATTGTCTCTACCAACGTAGGAGTTGTATTTGAATGTGCTCCTATTTTAAGTTCAAAAGTAAAACAACAATATTGTATTTTGTGATTGTTGATGTCTTTGAAAATAAAGTTAAACATCTTCAAAGTTATGAAATTCATCGAAGAGTTTTTAAACATTGTCCCTTGAACAAATAAACTTGTCCAATTGATAAAACTAGAATATTGCAATCCTTCAGAATAGTCTCGAACATCAAACAAAGTTGTTTCAACCAACATATAGATCTCATTTTAGATTTTCATAATAGAATACATCATCCTTCAAAAATAGATTTCACATAAGCCATAGTTTATTGCATAAATCAATCCAATTAATGCTTTCATGATAGATTTCATAAATCTTAGATCCATTTTACTCATCTTTCTTTGTCTAGTTTGCATAAATCTGCCTAGATCTTTAGCTTCATTGTTATCTCTCCAAAAGTCATTCCAAATAGTTTGCATTCGCATAATAGTTGTAGATCCTTAAATTTCATAAAATTCCCTAGGATAGATTTATCTTTCCTTCATATCATATTTTCATTCATTATCGATCATTAACTTAGATTATCTTTGTATTGTCAAAGGGGTATGTGTAGGATCATGGTGGGTCAAACAAGTCCTTAAGTGGCAATGTAAATTCATAAATTAGAGCTAGGCAACTTGACATAAAAATTTGAGTAAGTTACCAACATTATTTCAAAAATATGTAAGAATAGGATTTTTAGCAAATTGAATTTAGTTTCTAAGCTACTATATTTTTTTGAAAAACAATAAATCTATTTGACAATTTTATTTTTTTTGATGTAGAAGTACTAAAATTTCAGGAAAAAGATAAGAAGAGGGTGTTTGTCTGACCACCCTAGCCACAATCAAATCATAACATCTTTTTACTAGATTTTAGATATAAGCAGAAGACTCATGTCCGGATGTGACACATTTTTTTTATTTGTTATCCAAATAAACAATTAATTATGAATCTTTTACTATAACTTTGTAAAAGTATAAAAACGCTTATGTCTGACCATGATAACTTGGTCAAAACTTTATGAAATTCATTTTTTTTGTTTAATCATATAGTATGTGAAGCATAGAATGTGACACATGTTTTGAATTCAAAAAATGTGATACTAATTGAATGTTATAGATATTATTCAATCAACCTATCAATTAGGACTTTAGTCATAATATTGCCACTTTTTGGCCCCTCATGATCCTGCACATACCCATAGGCTTACCTTTCAATTTTTCCATAGATTCCCTCATTCTCCTAGTCCCATATTCTATTTTGCATTTAGATCTCAAAGTCAAAAACCTTGGAATTCAATGAGGAAAACAACCAAAAACATAGGCCATATCATTTCATTTGCATCCCCCAAAAAAATTGGCATAGATCATAGTGCATATGATTGAGACATGATCCCAAATCTCTAGGAGATAACACAACATGATGGAAGAGACACCATTGAAAAGATCACAATCACAATCAACACAATCAGAAAACATCATGCAACCAGTCTTCAATCCAAAAATAGATCTAAACCCACAACCTCAATTTAACACAACACAAATAGGGGTGGGACTTGATTTTCCAATAATGAGACCACAAGAAGGAAATAGCCCTTTAACAACATCAATCCACTTATCATTGATTCAAAATTTAAACCCATAAACCTATTGGATATTGGCTGATATGTTGTAATTCATGTGTTTTCATTGATGTCAACATATGTGACATATGTGGAGATTGTTTTTGATTAAAAAAGAAATGTTAACTAGGGCACCGATCCTTTGCATAGCCAAAAGACTAACAAATTTAAAAATAGCTCAAAGGTGGCCACAGACCAAGCAGGGGTACAAACCCAAACTAACAATTCAGACATCCAAACACTTGTCGAGCCTGCAATAGCCCACCCCAACTCAAGAGTGGGGAGAAACACCCAAAAATTAACAAAGGGGTGGTTGGGAAAGGGAGACAAATTTTCTCTTCCGCGTATGACAAACAACCATCTAGGAAACACTATCTTTAGGAACATTCAAAGAAAAATCAAGTGGGGGGGACCTCATAGAAACACTGCCAGATTGCTGTTGTAGAAAAACAATAGAGTGTTATTGTGGAACAACAACAAGAGTAGAAACACCAAGAGAAGAATGAGACAAAGGAGCAGGAGAAACAAAAGATGGAGCCAAAGGAGAAAAAGAGTCCACAACATCAGCAGTAAGGGGAACCTCATCTCAGAGGAGACAACATCCTCGAGGGAGGAGTCAACATAAGTAGATTCAAAAGCATAAACCATCAAATGATCTTCAACAACATCCTTCCACCAAGTTGCAAAACCTCTACGATGTGAGAGAGAACAATTCAAAGCTAAGTGATGCGTTGAGAAGCATCTTCGACAGTGAAATGGGAGGCCCTCATAATCCATAGATTGAGTCCAAGGCCTATCCCCAACCATTAGAACCACATCCCTAGGGAGGGGTAGAGATATGCCAATATCGATTAATAGACGGGCAAAGGTTGAATGACCCATGGAGGATATGCCATTATCAACTTTCAAGAACCTACCAACAAAGTTACCGATGGCCTCAAAATAATAATTCTCCTAGAAATGAAGGGGAACATTAGGGAGGTGAACCCAAACTAGACGTACAATAAGAGATTCGGTAAGGGGGTTGAAGGAAGTTGTCTAGGGCTAAATAGAAAGAGAGTGATCTCCCCAAGCCCACAACTTCCTCAAAACCAATTCTTGAACAAAAGTAGAATTAAAAGAAGCAATGAAAAAACCTTTAGCACAAGGAAAAAGCTCAAATCCATGAGCAACTAAAGGTTTCAATGAGTCACTTACCCAATAATGAAGGTCCAAAACAGAAGGCTAGAGCCTAGAAAATTTGCAAACCAAAGCACTGCGTTGATAAAAATCAACAGTTTCTACAACCTCATGGCCACAGACAACAACAAGGGAAGTCTTGGCATAGGGAAGAGGATGAAATGGCTTGTGGGGATGAGCAACAACTTTGGCCATGTTAGAAAAGCTACGACCAGGAGAAAATGGAGGAGGTTAGGGATGAACAAGATCACTAGCAATAGGGATTTTTGCACAAATAACACTAGCCCTGACAATAGAAGGGTCATCCACAATGACAGAGGATTTTCTAGCCAAACCCTCGGCAACAACATATGTGGAGACTATTGATGAAGAGATTGATAGAAAGATTTTTGTGTACTCTAGTGTTGCCGTTTGATTGTATGGGTTGGTTTAGGCCATGTATTGCAAATAAGCTATTGTAGTTTAAAGGGTTTCTAGTATGGTGTTTGTAGATGGTTCATTCCCATTTGCAGAGGTCTGCATGATGATTTGATTGAGTTATGAGATCTGGTATGTTATGTAGATGTTCATGTAATCTGGTATTTTCCTTTATGCTTTGAATTGCTCAAGGATTTCTATATCTTTTGGTTTCAAATGTGTGGAATGTGTTATGGATGCTGATGCGTGTCCTTAGTTAGATTGGTTAATGATTTAGATATCCACAAGCGAATCTTTTAGTTTGACAGTGAGTTATGTTGATGTTCTTGAGAGATGATGATGATTCTGGTAATTCGAGTTGTTGCGGTTGTTGTGATGCAATTCATGTTTCTTGTGAATGTCTTTTGGTCATGCTCTATGTGTATTGGTGGTCTGCATTGATTATTGTGCATGTAATTGAATATTTTCCTTGTCCAGTGATGTTCTTCATATTATGGGATATTCTTGGTGGTTGTAGTGTGTTGTAGACGATCGAGGTGTGATTGTTGGAGGTGTTTCTTATTGCTAGCATTGATTTGGGTCTAGACTATGTCTTAGCCAATATTATTTTGGTTTTCATGTATTTTTATAGCATGCGAGAATATTATTTTGTAATTTGTATTGAGGGTTTAGCTAGCCTTGAAATATACATTGAAGGGTTTGTATAAATATATGTAATAATCATGTAAGATGTATATCTGCGAGTCTCTGCATTGTATATGCGAGTAGATGATCAAGTTGGATATGAGAACAAGTGATTTAATCTTTTAAAATTATGGAGAAGTGTTGCAGAGTAGACTATGTCCTTAACTAAAACTATACTCAAGCATATGGAGATGTTATTTTAATAGTTCATATGATCTGGATTGTAGTCTGAATTTGTTTGTAAGTAAGTGAGATTTAATGTAAGGCATTTAGCCTTCCCTTAAGGTTGTAGCCTTTCTAGGTTTCTTATTTTCAGCAGTGAGTTGTAGGAAGTGTGCTTGAATGCATGTGCATTCCCATTGTAATTTTTACATTTACTCCTAATAGGGTATTATCTCATTGTGGGTAGGTCCCCATCATTGTTTTTCCCTTGATCAGGTTTTCCACGTCAAAATTCTTGGCGTTATGTGTGTTATTGATGTGGTGTTGTTTCATGCTTTAATTGTTAATCATTAGATCCGTTTTGTAGTTTAAGTTGTTGAAGTTTTGGTGCAAACTGAGTCACCCCCTCTTAGTTTTCTTCATTGTTGCCAATAATTGATATCAAATCTAGATCCTCCTGAAGAAGCTTGATTTCTTGAGGAGGTCCAAGATGGCAACCTTTTCTTTCAAGAAGGATAGTCGGAGATTCGATGAAACAAAATACACACTCTGGAAGAGCCGAATGCATGTACATTTGAGATGCATTGGAGAATAATATTGGAAGATCACTAAGAATGTCTATAATGTCCCTCGCAATGGTACTTCTACTCCAGATGACCTAAAGGAAGAAGAATTCAATATTAGAGGCAAAGAAGCATTGATAAGTGCCTTGTTAGATTTTGAAATGACTAACATGTGATGGATCTTGAAACCGCTCATGAGATTTGGGTAAAGCTGGCGACCTTGCATGAAGCTGATAGTCATGTAAGAGTTGCTAAGTTGCAACGATTGAAAGAAAAGTATGAGAACCTAAAGATGGGTGATGATGAGAATATTACTTATTTTATGCAGAAAGTGAATGAGCTTGTGTGCAGAATCAAATGTGTTGATGGAGTCCTTAAAGAGTTTGAGATTTTTTCTAAGGTGTTGAGATCCTTGCCTCCTTCTTACAAGCATAAAGATACTATTATTGATGAGATTTAGACTGTGACAAATGTTACAAGAGATATGTTGGTTGGTAAGCTTGTTGCTTTTGAGATGAGTGAGTTTGGAGACTCTCTTCCTAAGACTAAATCTACATTCAAAGATACTGTTTACTGGAAGTGGAGATATGATCCAGGAGAAAGTTCTACAATATTATATAGATATGAGAAAGAGATGGAAGATGAAGAAAGAGAGTTTGAGGAGCTTCAAGCACTTATCGACAGAATATTGCCTAAAGGTACTGGTAAGTATGAAGGGAAGTTACCTCTTAAATTTTTTTCATGTAATAAGATAGGACATTTTACATCAAAGTGTCCCAAAAGATATAGAAATCCTAAGAAGTTATTTAAGACATATAAGCCTAAATATCTAAAGAAGTGTTATTATGCTGCTAATGAATGTGTGATAGATGATGAGTTAGATAAGGGTAATTCAGGAGATGGAGTTGTGTTCATTTCTATCAAGGAATATGATCTTGTAACTATAGATTCTTCAAGCTACAATAATGAAGAGAAATCTTTAGCTGCTAAAGTTAAGGAGAAATATGAATGGGTAATTAAAAGTGACTTCTCTCATCATATGATAGGTGATAAGAGTAAATTTGTAAACCTCGAGAGGTATGATGGTGGTATAATAAGATTTGGACATAACAAAGTTTGTGTAATTTGTGGTAGAGGTTCTATTTCTCTTGATGGTAAGCATAATACTGATGATGTGTTGTATGATGAAGGTTTAAAGCATAATATTTTGAGTGTTGGTCAAATGGTTGATAAGGGATATAACTTGCAATTCAATAATGGTAAATGTGAGATCTTGAGTAGATCTGGAACTGAGATTGCATCAAGGACAAAGACTAAAGGTAATATCTTTCACTTGAATGTTGGTGGTAAAATTTGTTTGATTTCTTAGATTGACAAAAGTTGGTTTTGGCATAAAAAGATCTGTGGTGCAACCATAATTCGGTGAGTCCTCAAAGATTACAGACTAGATCATGCAACAAGAGTAACAAAAAAACAACAACAACACATTAAAAAATAAAAGAATTAGATTTCCACACCATCGTATTGTAGACATCTAAAAATGGTCAACACTTGTGGAGTCATACTTTAACATTTGCGCATTGCCTTATTTTAGGGTTCTTGTGTCGCATTAACATTTCTTCTATGTTGTGCACTTGGTCTTTATCATTTGCGAGCATCGAGTCCTTCTTCTGCGTTCCTCATTTTTCTCGCTTTTGAATTAGGTCTTGTCGATAGCAATCTTCAATCATGATTTTGGTCGATCTTATCTTGTCGCATCATGGTGCATGCTCATTTATCATCATTTTGGACATTGTCAATCCTAATCGATGATAGAATTAGGGTTTTGTCCTCTTGTCAATCTTGTCATTTTGCGATCGATTTGTCATTGATCCTTGTCCTTGTCAATCTCGTCATTTTGCGATCGATTCGTCATCGATCCTTGTCTTCTTTAATCATGTCAATTGGCGCTTTTCAATTTGATCTCTTTATCAATCTTGGTCAATTTGTCAACCAATCTCAATCGTTTATCAATCAAATCATTTATCAAGTCAGAATCATGATCACATTGACCCTCCATCAATTATCTTTTGTCAAGACCTAATTGTCGTCCTTGTATTTCTAATTCATCTTCTAGGGTTTTATGATTTATTCATTTAATCTTGTTTGTCATTTTCCCTTGAATAATTTATTTATTTATCCTAAGTCTTCTTGTCACAATTAAATGTTTATTTAATTGGCTAACTAATTCCTCCCTTTTTGTGAATTAATTAATGAATGAAAAATTATTAATTAATTTACCTAATTTTCCAATTTACTAATTTTTCCTAATTTCTAATTCATCTAATTTTCTATATTTCTCCTAATTTCATGGGAATGACATTTCAATTTGTCATAATTTGTCATAATTGACAATCAATCAATTTTGACATAGAAATTTGTCATAATTGTGCCAAAATTATCAATCAATCAATTTTGCATAGAAAGTGCAAATTTGTCATAATTTGTCATGTTTGTCATTCTTGATTGGCAATTTCCATTTGAATCACATTCATGCTAATCTTGTCTTTTCTCCAATTTGTCTATAAATTGGATGAATTTCTTCAATCAAGGCCCTGGTCCCTGATCCATGTTCGAATCAATCATGCTTCGAGTATTCTTGTGCTATCATCTTGTCTACTTGCTTTCACATCATGCTTATGCACTAGTAGGTGAGATCCACAAACAAAGCTATTTGAAGGAGAAAGAAGGACAATGGAGCCACATGAAGGAGACATTCAAGTTTGCAATGGTTTGTATTTGAATTGATGTCTTGTTTTCATGTCTTTATTGAGTGTAATTAGGATTCTTGTCATTGCAATTGAGTTTTCGTGATTGAACTAGGCTAATGTTAACATTTCTTTGATGATTTCCACATTTCCTATCTACATTAATTGGTGAACCTGATGTGAACTAACCCCTTAATCATGTTTTGAGTTCTTTTGAGCTGATTTGCAGGTGAAAAATCAAAAAACAGGGTGCCTCAGAGCTTTCTGAGAACTTCTGCGCCTATGTGAGTAATCCTAAGCCTCTATAAGCAATCCTGCGCCTGTGTGAGTAATCCTGCGCCTGTGTGATCAATCCTGTGCCTGTGTGAGTAATCCTACACCTGTGTGAGTAATCCTGCGCCTATGTAAGTAATCCTGTGCCTGTGTCAGTAATCATGCACCTGTGTGAGTAATCCTGTGCTTGTGTAATAAATCTGCCTGTGTGAGTAATCCTACGCCTGTGTAAGAAAGACATCCTATGCCTATGTAAGGCATTCTGCGCCTATGTAAGGCTAGAAACAGAGGTAAAAGGCAATGTTTTTACTTGCAAAGTATTTTGTTTTGCATTCTATTTTTGCATTGTTGGTTTTGCTTTGGTACTAATTCTCTATGCAGCACCTTGGTATTATGCATGACAAAGACAACAAATGAAACTACTAACACATTTTATACAGGTTCGCTAGACAAAGACTAAGAAAATTAAACTTCTGACTTGGTGATTTTGCAGGTTGCCTTATACTCCAACTAAACTTGGTGTTTGTAATTCATAATTAGGCACCTAGTATGATTGCTAAATAGGATTGAATGAACGTGTGTTTGCTTTGATTTTTGAGTTTGACATTGGAGTAGGAGAGTATGCTCTCATCCTTCTTAGGGTGATCAGAAATCTAGATCTTTGATACCATTCTCAGGGCTCAGATTGTTTGTTACCTTTAGAGGGTCTGCCTTCCCGACCATTTTCTTTCTTTTGCAAGCAAGTGATAATCATGAGAAGGGAATGACCCAAAGTGAGTACAGCTAGAATACCTTGGCATTCTAACTCACTATAAATAAATACCTGATGGGTGAAAGCTTTGAAGGAAGGGTTACGTGGGAATTGTAGTTACTTGGGAAGTGATGACCCTTGGACTCTTTCTCATATCAACATCTAAGTAGGGCCTCAAGGTCTAAATCATGCTTGCACGACTACATTTGTTTGATATCTTGGTGGGCTTAATGTCTCAATCACGCTTGCGTGACACCAAGGAGTAACGCTTAACAAAAATCCTGACTAAACACCCTGTATTTAGAGGCCAAAAATCCTTCTAGTTGCTTGAGAAGGACAAGTTCAGATACTTGGAAGAGATACTAAGTTCGCCATGGGGAGATTTACATGGGGACTAATGCTTGGCTGCCCTAAGAAGTGAGTGCCATGGAGGGGAGCCCGTGGGGTCAAGCATCTATGTATTCTCCTTAAATCTCATAACAAGTCTACCTCTCAAGTACCTACTGTCCTTGCCTACCATAAGAAATGTGTGAATGAGCATGATTCTCTTGAGTCCAAGTTGAAATATCTTGTCTTCTTTATTTGTCAAAAGTTGAGTTGTGTCTCATTTCCAAAACAAGACAAATTGATTCAAAACAAGGTTAAACACAAGAGCATTTCATTCAACAAAGTTCAAAACACCTTCAAACATGGTTGTCAAACATTTTTCAAAATCTTGTCTCAACATTCATGTCACTTAGATTTAGGTTCATCCTAGGTTTGCATTTTGTAAATTCATTGTCAATTACCAAGGTTAAGTTTCACCTAGGTCATACTCCTTTGCATATCAATAAGGGTCATCCATTTGCATATGTCCTCTTGCATTAGAGTAATACAATTTCATAATTCAAACTTAGGTTGACATTGTCATACATTTGCATTTGCATACCCTAGGTCTCTTCATTAAGTTTAGGTCATTATCATATCATATTAGGGTCATTTGCATAGTAATTGTCCCTTTGCATATAGTCTCAAAACTAGGTTTTGTTATACTTGAGTAATCCAAATCTTTGATAAACCCTAAGTCATTGTTAAGAAGTCTAGACCTTATCAAATCTTTTCTCCTTTTGTCATTATTGTCATTTGGTCAAACCTAGCTTAGTATCCAAGCATATAGGGGAGACATGGTCATTTTGTCCTTTTGTCACTTGGTCCTTTTGTCCTTTGAGGTCTAGACATCATTTCAATTTCCTAAGGGTCTCATTTTTAGAATTGCATTCATGAGTTTGTCAAAATCTTGAAAAACAACAAAAACATTAAGTTTCATTGTCATCCTTTAGGTTGCATTTGTCAATCCCATTAGTTGCATTGCATAGTGACATGTTTGTTGAAATAAGGTCTCAACCTTCTTACGAAGCCATGTCATCACAATTGAGAAATCAATCATGTCAATCCAATCTCTACATGTCTCAGAACTTGGATCAAACTTATCATGATGATGTAAATGTCCAAATACAAAAACTAGAGGAGAAACTAGCTCAAGAAGAGGAGATATTGGAACAAAGAGTGAAAAACATTGAGAAGAATAGATCACAAATGTCCAAAATGTTTTGAAAATTTCCAGGTCGAAATCCAAAGATTGAGCCAATTGATGTAAGATCTCTTCTTGAACAATCAAACATACCAGCTCTCCTCTCACAAATAGAGATGATGAAACAATTTCAAGAAAATAGACAACATCAATTTCAACATTATGTGCCTCCACAACAAGAACAAGAAGGTGTTTACTATCAATCAGATTTTCAACCAACACAACCAATGGTCCAATTTCAACAATATGTCCAACCAACTATACAATGTCAACAAATAGTTCAACCAATGGTAGACTATCAATGTCAACAACCACAACCAAACATTCAAAAACAAAACTTGCAACATGCACCAAGCCAAGTTTCAAACATGTCGGAACAATTGAACCAAGTCCAATATAAAAACATGACATCAAACCAAAAACACGTTCAAATTCCAGATACAACCATGTCAAAACCTCGAAAGAAAGGTGGCTTTATTGCAATTCTCTTAAGGAACCTACCAAGTGAGTTCTTTGAAGAAGATCAAGATAATACAATTATGTCTAGCAATGCCTCATCTCCCCGCAAACAAATTGACTCTCCAGTGGCATCTATCCCTACACCTTTAGAAGTTTCACAAGAACCTTCCATATTGTTCTCATCAAACAATACACCCAAGGATGAAATTATCCAAGGGCTATCCCTAATTGATTGCCAAGATAATCCAATTCATGATGCACATCCTTATCATCTTTCAGAAATACAAGACCCAATGCAACCATGCACTTTATTTCCATTACCTGTTTTAGAGGACCCCATTCGAAGTCCTTCTTCCTCATGTTCAAGCATTGATTCCTTGCTAGAATCCATCACAAAGGTTCAAAGTGCATTTCCTTCATGCCAAAACATTGATCCCTTGTCAGAATCCCCCATGCATATCCAAAGCCCAACCCCATGTCAAGAGGATAATTTAGAGCATGAAGAAATGTGTCTTGAAATAGATGAAGATCAAGATCTTGAAACCTTATCATCCCATCCAATTATTGACCAAGATCCCATCTTCCCAGAAACTCATGACGATTCCCCTATTCTTGTCCATCCTATCCAAAGCCCTATTTACACTCCCTTCCCCAAGAAAGATCAAGATATCCCAGTCCATCCAATCCCAAATGATCCCCTTACATTTCATGAAAAAAATGTCCTTTCAAATCCCATTGACATTCCACTTCCTAAGAAATATCAAGATATCCCTTCCATCCTTTTCGATGATCCCATTAAAAGTCAAGAGCAAAGCACCTTTAAAGAGGATTCCAATGATCTTCCTCCTTGTCAAGATCAAATTATTCCTTTAAATCCTCCACAAGATACTTTTGTTCCTCCATCTCCTTGTCTTAATGCTCCATATACACTCCAAGATTGCATTTCTTTTGATGATCCCATTATTTCTCCCATTCCATCTCTTGAAGAGCCTGTCATTGAACCATGTCCACTACAAAATCCTAGTCCCTCTAATGATCCTAATCCCCCCATGATTCTAATGTGTCAGTGCAAGATGTTCATGAACCCTCAACATGCATAATGGGTTCTTCCACTTTGGTGCAATCCGATCCACTTCAAGATCTCATTATTTCTCTCATATCATATCCACCTCATAATGGACTTGCGTCTTCTTCCCAAAGAAAAGAGTATCCTACAAGTCAAGATATTCATAAAGGCAAAGGGGTAGACATTCATGAGAAATAATTCCTCCATATCAAATAAGATCTTAAGGGTCATGTCTACACAACTTACTCTCAAGACGTTGGTATCCCTCCATCAAGATCCAAACATATCCCTTCCCCATCATACTTTCCATCCATCTTAGGTCCTTATATCCCTTCATCCTCTATGCAAGGTCAGCAAAGGCACACATCCTTGAGTATATTTAATCAATCCAAAAGACCTCCACTTCATTCCTATCCATCCATGCACTCCTTTCTCCCTCCAAGCAATTTGGATGCCAAGTATAAAAGTCACATGTCTAGAAATCCACATGTATTCAAGGATCAACATGTCCAATATAATCGACATGTCAAAACAAATAACAATATGATCTATAAAGAAAAAGAAATATCCAAAAGGCCACAAAGGCCCACTGAGCAAAATAAAGAAAAGTCAAAATATGTATGGGTTCCTAAATCCCTTGTGCAAGCAATGCACTCCAAGGAACCACAAAAGCATGAAAAATCAAAAACCATGTGGATCCCTAAGCGGCTCCTTGAAGCACAAAAGCCTAAAGAAACATCAAAATTGGCATCCAAAGTTGCTATTCCTCCATCCAAACCTTCCAAGTCTATTCCTTCATCACCTTCTTCATCCATTTTGGGCCCTTATGTCCCAAAATCCCAAGCTATTCCTCCATCCAAATCTCACAATCTGAGATCCATTTTTCCTCCATCAGTCCATCACCCCTCAAGGTGTGTGCCAATGTCAATCTTCCCAACATTTCTATCTACTCAAGCACAATTCTTCCAATACCCTATCTATTATCCAATGCATATTTTCCATCCTTCCATCCCTTCGGTCCATCCTTTGCATAAATCCTTGCCTTAATTTCATCTCTTTTTCCATGTCCTTATCCTACCAACACCTTGGAGCATACTTTTAAAGGTCATGGTCCATTTTTTTCAAGGCTACTATCCAAAAACAAAAGACGCTTGAGTCCTTCTTCCATCCCCTATCATGTGTCCATCTTCTATTGAAAAAGTCAAAATGCAAAAAAAAAAGTGAAAAAAAAAAAGACAAAAGAAAAAAAAGTAAAGCAAAAATCATTCGTCCACTGGTGAAAACCTAGCAAATAGGTGCCTTGGGAAAGTACTGTGATGAAAATCTGGCAAACAGGCATCATGTGCAATCTATGAACTTCTTGCACACCACACTTGGGGGCAGGTTTCCTCCTTCATATCCTATTGCCCTTCATTATCCTATCACATCATGTCATACTCCTCCATTATCCTATTGTCCCTCATGTACATTTCCTCTTTCCACCTTTGATCTTGACAAGGCTGAGGATCATCATGAGCATCATGCATCTTGTCTGCAGCTTTTAGTCTATCATAGCTTTTGGTATTTATCCATTTGCTTATTATAACCTTTCATCCATATTCCCTAGCTTATTGCAACTTTCTGCCACTATCCCTTAGCCAATCCCGACCTTCAGTCCATTTCCCTTATCCATTCTTGGTCTTGCTTATCTTATCACTATCCATACACTCTTTCTGTCCCTTGATCTTGATCTGACATAAGGACGTGAAATGCAAAACATAGTTTCAAAAACCTCTTGACATGTCCCTCATGCCATGTCACTGCTTTACATTGTCATATCCAGTCTCTTGTCCCATCATGCAATAGCCCTTGGAAATTGCATCTGTATTGTCTCCATAATAAAAGGCCTTTATGTTCCCTCTATCCACCAACATTTCAGAAAGCCTATTTATTCACCTGTCATATTCCTTGCCTTGCTAGACACTGGGGGCAAAATCATAAAAATTGAAAAATGTCTTGAAAAATTAAAAAAAATTGAATAATGTCTTGAAATAATCTAAAAAAATTGAAAATTGTCCTAAAATAATCCAAAAAAATTGAAAAATGTCCTGAAATAATCCAAAAAAATTTGAAAAATGTCCTGAAATAATCCAAAAAAAATTGAAAAATGTCTTGAAATAATCCAAAAAAATTGAAAAATGTCTTGAAATAATCCAAAAAAAATTGAAAAATGTCCTGAAATAATCCAAAAAAATTGAAAAATGTCCTGAAATAATCCAAAAAAATTGAAAAATGTCCTGAAATAATCCAAAAAAATTGAAAAATGTCCTAAAATAATCCAAAAAACTTGAAAAATGTCTTGAAAAAATCCCTAAAAATCATATAATGTCTTGAAAAAATCCCTAAAAAGTCAAATACAGTCCTAAAAAAATGAACACAAAAAAATTGTAAAAACTCAAAAACGCAAAACAAAAAAAATCCCCTTTGCGCATAGACAAATCGCTGAGCATACCTCCAACGACACGCAATCACACATTGTGCTTTAATGCAATCATGTATTCACAGATGAACTTTTTCAATCAAACTAGGCATTCAACCTGATCATAGTTGTCACATCAATCAAAAAAGCATCAACATTACCATTGGTCCTTGTCAATATTATCATGGGTCTTATACAGGGTGTGGTATACTTGAAACCAGACTGTGTCCTATCTTAGATAGGGTACCGCATGTCCTGAAACCAGACAGCATGATCATTCCTATTTTCCACTTTTGACAATGACAATCAGACTATTTGTTTGACTTGGTCGAATTTGTGAGTCTTGTCTTTTTACTGATTTATCTTTGGCTTCGATCATGTTCCTATGTTTCTTGAGGATGTCACTGAGTGATTTAGAGTGACCGGGATGGTTCATGGTCCCTTTTGTTTTTTGTTGTGTTTTCTGTTTGTGGAATGTTTGTCACAAACTAGGGAAACTATATCATTGGGTGTCTATGATAAGTATGTTCGCTTTGTGAACACCGCACATACCTCGACCCTTGATGTATGCACCCTAGGATGCTTCACTCATTCTTTGTGTGCGATGTGTCTATGTTTTGCAAAAGGGGTTGCGTTCCAGCTCTGGCCTTCAATGCCATGATGCTCTGCATCCACTTTGCTACATTAAATAAAGGTTCTCACCTACTTATGTGCATTTGTGAAAGCAAGTTTTCCTTCATCTCTAACTGTCCTCTGTCTAATTTCTTCTTACTAACATTTCTTCCATCAATCTTGGTAGTCCGTTTTATCCATCTGAACCTATCATCTTCTGTCATTCTTATCGATCACTTGGCCTCTTTTCTGGATTTTTCTGGCCAATTCCTCGAGGGGGCATGCATATGTCATTGTTATTGTCTGGTGCATTTTCATTATTGTTCTTTGAAACAATGCTTAAAATCGCATTGTCTCAAAGAGGGGCAAAATGTAGACATCTAGAAATGGTCAATGCTTGTGGAGTCATACTTTAACATTTGCGCATTGCCTTATTTTAGGGTTCTTGCATCGCATTAACATTTCTTCTATGTTGCACACTTGGTCTTTATCATTTGCGAGCATCGAGTCCTTCTTCTGCATTCCTCATTTTTCTCACTTTTGAATTAGGTCTTGTCGATAGCAATCTTCAGTCATGATTTTGGTCGATCTTATCTTGTCGCATCATGGTGCATGCTCATTTATCATCATTTTGGACATCATCAATCCTAATCGATGATAGAATTAGGGTTTTGTCCTCTTGTCAATCTTGTCATTTTGTGATCGATTTGTCATTGATCCTTGTCCTTGTCAATCTCGTCATTTTGCGATCGATTCGTCATCGATCCTTGCCTTCTTTAATCATGTCAATTGGTGCTTTTCAATTTGATCTCTTTAACAATCTTGGTCAATTTGTCAACCAATCTCAATCATTTATCAATCAAATCATTTATCAAGTCAGAATCATGATCACATTGACCCTACATCAATTATATTTTGTCAAGACCTAATTGTCGTCCTTGTATTTCTAATTCATCTTCTAGGGTTTTATGATTTATTCATTTAATCTTGTTTGTCATTTTCCCTTTAGGTTAAATAATTTATTTATTTATCCTAGGTCTTCTTGTCACAATTAAATGTTTATTTAATTGGCTAACTAATTCCTCCCTTTTTGTGAATTAATTAATGAATGAAAAATTATTAATTAATTTACCTAATTTTCCAATTTACTAATTTTTCCTAATTTCTAATTCATCTAATTTTCTATATTTCTCCTAATTTCATGGGAATGACATTTCAATTTGTCATAATTTGTCATAATTGACAATCAATCAATTTTGACATAGAAATTTGTCATAATTGTGCCAAAATTATCAATCAATCAATTTTGCATAGAAAGTGCAAATTTGTCATAATTTGTCATGTTTGTCATTCTTGATTGGCAATTTCCATTCAAATCACATTCATGCTAATCTTGTCTTTTCTCCAATTTGTCTATAAATTGGATGAATTTCTTCAATCAAGGCCTTGGTCCCTGATCCCTGGTCGAATCAATCATGCTTCAAGTATTCTTGCGCTATCGTCTTGTCTACTTGCTTTCACATCATGCTTATGCACTAGTAGGTGAGATCCACAAACAAAGCTATTTGAAGGAGAAAGAAGGACAGTGGAGTCACATGAAGGAGACATTCAAGTTTGCAATGGTTTGTGTTTGAATTGATGTCTTGTTTTCATGTCTTTATTGAGTGTAATTAGGATTCTTGTCATTGCAATTGAGTTTTCATAATTGAGCTAGTATAATTTACATTGCTTTGATGATTTCCAATTTCCTAGCTACACGTATATTCATCATAGATCGTTCGGTAATCAACCGGTTACATGCAAGCTAACAAGCTAGAATACAACCGGTAACCAAGCAGTTACATGTAAGCTAGAATGTAATCCATCCGAATATCTGAGAGACCTTTGAATTATCATTCCCATAACTAGGAACTCATAAACCTCTAAATTCCTACTAAGGATCTCATATAACAATATTTATACCCTCTGGAACATATTTGGGCTGACCAAAAAAGATTACATTTACCAAGACAGGAAAATGAAAAGTGTAAACAAGTCATCCCCAAGAATGAAATGAAATCCCTCCAAAAAAGAACAACCAAGGAGCACAAATCACTAGGAAGGTTGGCCAAGGACTAAGGATCATTGAGAAAGACCCCAAATAGATCCACATGCCAAGAGATCACTCTGCATGAGAAGAAATCAACAATTAGCCTCAACAGTCAAACTGGAAGGAACATCTCATAGGTGAAGAACCCAAATGGAATGAGAATCTAGAATTAAGAAGAAGAACAATGTTTGGAAATTGAAAATATGATCTATAATGAAAAGCAATCAGCTACCAAAAGAGCACAGAAACTAAAACACTAAACTTGAATAGAACAAAATTGAAAGGAAATATTTTTGGTTGATGCAAGATGGCTCAAAGACCAAGAATACTCCTGCATCAGGCACCGACTCCATGCTCATTTCTGATCCAAACATCTTCTTTATCTACAAACCTCTTTCTTAGATCATCTGTAACCTCAACCGAATTTTGTAACTCCTAAGCCTCTTTATTTCTTTTTCCCTATTTCAGACCTACACACTATCTCTGATTGGTACTCCCTTTCTTTTACAACTTTTATTTATTTCCACCACTAGAATTCATCTAGTTTGCCACCATAACCTTACTACCACCCAGTTTCTTCTTACTATCAGACTTATCTATCAGACCCCTCTACAATTCCATGCCACCCTCTAGTATAACCTCAACAACTGGTGTCTCCTTACTGCAACTCTTTTCAAGACTCAGATTCCTCACTTTCTTCTCTTTCTCATTCAAAGAAGCCAATTTGAACTTTTGCCCATCCTTCTCAATAGTGATCAAGTTTCTTCTATAATCATAGCTCCTCTATCAAACTACCAAGGTCTTCCAAACAAGACTTGACAAGCACTCATAGATACAACATTACACAAGACCTCATCCCTAAAAGGTCCAATATTGAAATTCATGAAATAGTGTTCCTTTACTTCTAACTTTTGATCATCTTGTAACCAACTTTCCTTGTAAGGACAAGGGTTCTTAAGCCTCTTCAATCCAAGATTCACTACCATCTCCTCATACACCAAATTATCAGTACTCCCACTATCCATAATAGCCTTGCAACACTTGCCACCTGATGTGCACATAGTCTAAAAAAGACTCCTCTAAGTAGGTTTGGTGTCTTCACTGCTCTGCTCCATCATGACTCTTTTGAACATAAGGGACTCTCCTTGCTCTGGTGCACATTCAGTTCCAGTAAATTCATCTTCTTGGTCCTCATTTTCCACAAAACTTCTTGCCATTCTTTGCTTACATTCATAAAATATATGTCTGGTCTCTCCACACTTGAAACATCTCCCAGAAATTATCTGTTGCTACTACCACTCCGTTTCCTCTATGTTTTTTGATCTGGTTCTTTATTCCACTTAGGTTTTGATTCTTTTTCAACACCCTTCTTCTCTATACTCATCTACTCCTTGAGTCTCTCCTTCCCTCTAGGGTTATTCTATTGTCTTCTTCTCACCTTCTCCTCAACCTTCAAATCATACTGGTAAGCTTCCTCAACTGTGGAAATATTCAACATACTCATTTCATCCTAAATGTTAAATGCAAGTCCATTTATATACCTCCCCACCTTTCCTCTATCCATCGCTCTATGTTTAGATCTAATCATTACTTTGTATAACTCCTTGGTATACTCTTTCACAGTCATGTTTCTCTTCTTCAATTTCTACAACTTCTTGAATAGATCGAACTCATAGTCACCCAGAATGAACTTAGTCTTCAATCTCGCTACCATCTGTCTCCACTGGGTGATCTTCATTTCACCATTATCCACTCTGTCTCTCTACAACTCTTTCCACCACAAGGAAACATGCCCTTCCAATTTAGGTTGTGCTAACCTAACCCTTTGTGGATCCTTAATGTCTTCAAATTCAAAGTAGTCCTCTAACTCTCTGATCTAATCAATCAAGTCCTCCAGATTTAGTGTCCCCGAAAAGTTTGAAATATCCACTTTATGTATTTTACTTGCTTGTTTCACTACTCTAAGAAATATTTCTTCTCTTCCAGTTTTTGGTCCTTTACGCTCTTCCACCTCAAGCTCTTCTCTAGATTCTTCATATTCATCTTTAGATTTCGAATTCCTCCACAAACCAACCAATGCATTTTGGATCTTGTTCCTCACTTCATTCTTGAAATCCTCCATCATATACTCTACCCTTTGGTACTTCAGCCTCCTAGGAAGCATCTCCTCCTTTTATTTGGTGAACTGCCTCAAATCGATGATCTGACTGATGGTTTCAATTTCCTCACACTTGGTGATCTATTGAATACACTTGCAGCCTACCTCCACTCAGAGATCTGTTCACCCAAAGGAATGTCTCAAGGTTTGCAACTAGATCTTCCACCAACTAGTTCATAACCTGCTTTGATACCACTTGGTGCAGCCATTATCCGGTGAGTCCTCAAAGATAACAAACTAGATCATGTAGCAAGAGTAACATGACAAAAGTGACAACAATACATTGAGAAATAAAATAATTAGATTTGCACACCATCATATATTCATCATAGATCATCTAGTAATTAACTGGTTACATGCAGGCTAACAAGCTAGAATACAACCGATAACTAACCGGTTACATGCAAGCCATAGTACAATCCATCTGGATCTCTGACAGACCTCCAAATTATAAATCTCATAACTAGGAACTCATAAAAGTCTAACTACCTGCTAAGGATCTCACATAAGAATATTTATATATTCCAAAACATATCTAGGTCGACCAAAAAAGATTACATTTAACAAGACAAGAAAATAAAACACGTAAATAGGTCAGCCCCAAGAATGAAAGGAAATCCCTCCGGAAATGAGCAACCCGGGAGCACAGATCAATAGGAAGGTTGAACAAGGACTAAGGATAATCAAGCAATACCCCAAATAGATCCACACACCAAGAGATCATTGTGCATGAGAAGAAATCAACAATTAGCCATTAAGGTAAAAAACTGCTCTGAGAACCAAAACAGTCAAACCGGAAACATCTCACTGGTAAAGAACCCAAACGGACTAAGAATCTAGAATTAAGCAGAAGAACACTCCTAAAAACCAAAAATCAGACCCGCAATGAAAAGCAACTAGCTACTAGAAGAACACAAATACTTAAACACTAAACTTGAATAGATTGCTCAAAGAACGATGATTGCTCAAAGAACGATGATTGCTCAAAGAACACAAATATTTTTGGTTGATGCAAGATTGCTCAAAGAACGATGATGCTCTTGCATCAATCTGTCATTTAAAATTTAATTCCATGGTTAAGATAAGTTCTACTTAGGCTATAAGATATATACCAAAGTTAATAAATCCTTCTAATCTGGTATGTAAGGAATGTCAATTAGGGAAGCATACAAGAGTTACTTAGAAGAGAAAACAATATAATTCTAATGGATTATTGGATCTCATGCATTATAATTTGTGTAGTCCTTATAGAGTCAGAATCTTGCAGGGTGATAGGTATTGCATGTTGTTGACTAATGACTATTCAAGAATGATGTGGGTTACTTTATTAAGGGGAAGTTTGAAGCAATGGAGAAGTTCAAGATTTTTAAAGTTAGAGTTGAAACTAAGACTGGAATGAAGCTAAAGTGTCTGAGATCTGATAGAGGTGGAGATTTCACTTCAAGTGAGTTTGATGCATAATACGAAGAGCATGGAATTAAGAGACAATTGTGTGCTCCTAGGACACTATATCAAAATGGTGTTATGGAGAGGAAGAATAGAAAAGTTCAAGAAGTTTCTATAACCATGATTATTGAAGGAAATGTTCCACATATATTTTGGAGAGAAGCTGTTAGTACTATTGTATACACTCTTAACTAGGTAAATATCAAAAGTGATACTAGTAAGACTCCTAATGAGTTATGGTTTGGTCATGCTCCTAATATTAGATATTTTAGAATTTTTGGTAGTGAATTATATATCAAAAGACATGAAGATCTTGGAAAGTTTGATGCTAGATGTGATAAAGGAATCTTTCTTGGTTATTTTACTAAAAGTAAGGGCTATCAGTGTTACAATAAAAGATTGAGAAAAATGGTTGAAATTGCTAGTGTGAAGGTTGATGAAGGAAATATAAGATGAATTAGATCTTTTGGATATGATTATAATGATCAGGATACCTTTTCAAATAAAGGGAAGTTAGTACAGGATCAAGTTCAAGTTGATCCGAAAAAGATGAAGAATCAAGGAGAAATTGCAGATGTGAATGCAAAAGAAAGAGTTCAAGATCCCAAAATTCAAGAAAATCCTAAAACTCCTAGGTATGTAAGGTTGAATCATTCAAAAAATAAGATTATTGGTGATAATAATAAAGGTGTGATGACTAGAATAAGAATTGCCAAAGAAATTTGTTTGATTTCTAAGATTGAGCCTAAGAATGTTGATGAAGCTTGCAAAGATGAAAATTGCATTAAAGACATCTTAGTGAATCATTTGAAACTGATAACAGAGAGAGGTGTTATGTGGAAACTGAGAAAAAGGTTTTTATTGAAGAGTGACAAATGTTAAGATGAAGAGAAGTGTTGAATGTACTTAGAAGGATCTGATCAAGCAAGTTTTGTGCTACTCAGAACAGATCAAACCATTCTTGTTGTTCTCTAACCATTACAATAGAATCAAATCCCTTAACTAGGTAAGCTCTAACAAGCTTCATTATATAAATCCTTTAACAAGGTGATCCATTAGTTTGGATTCTCAAATCCTCCAACGAGGGTACTCCTAATAGGGTAGTACTCTTAACAGGGTATAATATTCTAATCAAGCTTGGGATCTCTAACAAGATTCCCTCCTAGTAGAGCTCTTTGTAAGATCTTAACCGGTCAGTTATCTATTACTGCAAATAGTTAACTTGTGAGTTCCATCTCACCGTGGTTTTTACCTATTTGGGTTTTCCATGTATAAACACTTTTGTTATGGTGGATGCTTTACTTTTTGTGGACTTTGTTATATCATTTTGAATAGCATGTATTCTATCTAAGTGCTTGGTTAAGTTCATCTACCAGTTAGTGTTTAAATTAGTGTTTGTTTTGGTGTCACTGATTCACCCCCCTCTCAGTGCTTTTCAAGTCCATTAATTGGTATCAGAGCCTAACTTCTTTGAATCCTACCCGCTTAGAAGGGAATATTGAATCTACCATGGGGGACAAAAGCTACTTGGAGATGGCTAGAGAGCTAGAAGCTAGTAGAAATGAAGTTGAATCCCTTAGGGGCAAACTGAAAGCTTCTTAAGTCAAGAGGAGAGAGCTATTTGAAAAACTGTTAGAAATATATAACAATAGTTCTTCAAACGAAGCTAATATTGATGCTTTAGCAAAAGAAGTTGAAAAGTTGCAGGGTGAGAAACTGAACCTAAGGAGAGAGCTAGAAGGTCTCACTATCTACATGAGTCAGGAACTAGAAACCAGAAGAGTTGCTGAAGATCTTATCAAGGAAAGAGATCAAGAGATTTTAAAGATCAAACAGGAAGAGACACAATGCATGAGGACTTAATTGTTGAAATAGAAGAAAAGGAAAACCTAAAGCTAGTTCTTGAGTTGGCATCATCTCTGAAAGAGAACCTGTCTAAGCATAATGAAGATCTTGTCAAAAAGCTTACTAAAGCCAATGAGAAATTGGAGAAGTTCATCAAAATTTCTACCATGCTGGAAGAAAAAATTCAATCACAGAGAATGAAGGGTGATATCTCTAGACTTGGTTTTCATACAACTGAAAAAGGTGAATCCTCTGGTACAAAGAGAAACTACTCAAAGACGAAAACTACTTCTAAAGTCAATAAGACTATCGGTAAGAAGGGTTTTAAACCTGTCTTCTTTGCTTGCCATCAGCCTAGTCATACCGGAAATGTCTATAGAAACAAACCTAATAGAAATGCAAGTTACAATACTAATGTTTGGTATGTGCCTAGAAAGTTTGAAGCTCATTGCTACACTTGTGGAATGTATGGGCATAGATATATTGAGTGCAGATATGGTGCAAACAATCTTGTACTACACATGCATCCTAGACCAAATGGTGATTGGAAAAGGAATTTTGATAATTAGGTGAACAAGAACTGGTGAAGATTCTATGACAACCGGTTTAGTCCATTCGAAATGAAAAAGGTAACAAATGTTGGTTGTACCTTTTGCAATAACTTTGGTCATGTGGCAATGAACTGCAGAAGAAGAACAAGAATAGGGAATGTAGGACCTTGGAGATCATCTGGTATGGTCTGTTATCATTGCAACAAACCGGGGCACTTGGCAAAGTTCTGCAAAGCAAGAAACAACAAACCAGTCAACTCCTTCAAGGATTAGAAAGGCAAGCAGAAAGTTGATGTCGAGGAAATAAGAGAAGATATGAACCGGACTTGGAAGAAGAAAGGCAAAGAATTTCCTGTAGAAGAAACCATGCCTTCACCCAGTGAAGAGAATCCAGCATTGGTGACTTAAGCCTGTCTAGCATGGCTAAGGGGAGCGTAATAGTAAAACATCTCCGAACCCCTTTTGTAAATTGAGTGGGAAAGAATTTTTGAATTTTGAATTTTAGCGACTTTTTGTTGACGTGTTATCAACCGGTATTTCACTTAAGTGATGAAATTATGGTTTGTAATGTAAAATTATGAGCATTTATTGTGCTTGGTAAATAGGATAAAAACAAGTTTTACCTTATCATTTTTTACCCTAACTCTTTTGAAGAAGGAAAATTGAAGCGATTGCAGAGCAGCACAAGATTGTCTTTCTGTAAATTAGTGAATTGCCTTGTGATTAGAGAAATCAAGTTGAATTGGAAGTTGTAGGGAAGCAAACGGGTGTGCATTCAAACAGTTCAACCAGGAAACAAAGTGACATGCAAGATACAAGGTATTTCTTTGTATACCGCTTTGAAACTTGTTTATCTAGAATGGCATCTACTTCTAAGTTGAAACCTGTAGAGAGGTTGTTGATAACTCCTGAGCCTGAGGAAGCTCTAAAGGTAGATGAAATTATGTCTTATAACGCATTGTCACAAGTCCCGAGCGGTGTTGTGGTCAAAGGTGATTTGTCCAGCTATATAAATTGCAAAATTGAATATTTGGGAACTCTTCACATCTATACTCAGCTGAAATCACTCTCTAATAAGGACGGAAAGATTGAAACTAAATATGCTAGGGTTTTTTAAAAAGGGTTTCATAATGCCATCCACTTTCTTGAATATTTTGAGGATGATCACATAAGAATAATTTTTAGTCAAGTCCACAGAGAGAATATGTATCTGGAAAGGACTCACACAATAACCAAGGAACCTGTTAGGGTTGTAATGGGTCATTTCTCAATCAGTGAAATTCCTATGTTGAGGAGAATTTCAAAAGATATTGTCAACAAGTTAACCAGTTCCACATGCGATGGGCGTTCTTTTCCTATCAACAATATTAGAGACCCTGCGGTGAAACTTGCAGCAATGGTGATAGGCTATTGGGTATTTTACTCCAGTAGACTTAACAATGTTCCATCTACAGCAATTCATACAACACATAGAATGATTGTTGATAACGTAGACTATGATATTTGTGAAGCTATCAGAGTCCAATTCTTTCAAAATTTGAAATCCATCAAGAAGGACAACACTCAGAAGTTCAAATATGGTCAACTATTAGTCAGGTTATTTTTCTATTTTCAAAACTTTCTACCAGGTATAGGTGACATTGAATGGTCCAAAGAACAATTGGTCATTGCACAAATCAAAAACTACATTAAGGCTATGAAGAATACTTTTTCAGCTACCATGAACAGGTACTTCAATGAATTCTAGAAGAAGGTGAGCTTCAGAATGAGGTTACCTAAAGATGTGATAAAATACTTTGAAAAAGACATAATCTTCATGGCTACCACTGACTTTTGCTTGATGAAAGCGATTGAACCAAGAGAGGAAGAGATGGATGATATGAGCTATGAGGTTAATCATGACTTGCTAGTTAGCTATGCTAATACTCTGTTAGCATCTCCTAAAGATAAAAAGAAGGCAAGATTGGACATTGTGGCAATCCAAGTTGCACCAACTGAAACTGGTACTCCACCTGTAGCCAAAGAGAAAGGAAAGCAAAAGAAATGTGATGAAAAATCTCCCGTGAAGAAGACTAAAAGGGTGACTAAGAATGTCCTAACCAAGAAGGAACCTGCACCTAAAATATCTGAGAAGAAGGAGAGCACACCAAAGAAGAGGAATACGAAACTGATTTTGCAACCAGAGTCTGAGGGTACAGATTCTGAAGAAGAACCAAAGAAAGAAAATGCAACCGACAGAACTCCTAGAAAGGTAAAGGTAGTGTCAAAGGTAACTACACCCATTGATATTGCTACCTACAAACTTGACACTATTTTTGAAAGAACAATGAAGTGATTAGGGAGAAACGGGTTTGATAATGTCAAAGAACATTTTGATTCTTTTACTGAAGATGAGCAAAAGCAAGTAATTCAACAGGTAATAACTATGTTGAATCACTACAATAGATTTCCGCATGACCTAGAAAAATATATTTCAATCTCTTTGTATAATACTTTGTTAGATAAATGGGAAGAAGACATTCAATTGGAAAAGAAGATTATGGATGAAGTATTTGTGCAATATTTCCCACATTATCATCGGATGGAATTAGTGCTTTAGTGGAGCAATACAAAGTATATTTTGATTTTAAAGTGAGAGTATTGAAGCTTCTTAATGCAAAAAGGTTAGTTGTTGAGTCTGAGACACATCAGCTAGCCTGTTTAATCAAATGGAGGGAAGAAGCTGTCCACTCTAGCAAATAGGATGATACTACAGAAGATGTTTCTCTACCAAAAATGGATGAAGAGAAAATTGTTCAAGTTGATATAGTCTATCTAACCAAGAAGAAGGATGATTCCATTATTCTTGTTGATAAGATATTCAGGGCATAGTAGACCTATCTAGAGACATCACTGCACCAGATATGGATCCTCCGATAATCATAGAAGTACAGGTTACATTAGGTGATCAACCGAGTAATCAACTAAAAGTTGTCAGTGAACTGGTAGCTAAACAACTAGAGAAACCCCAATCTCCACTGGTCATAGAGATTACTCAAAAGGATCCTACTGAGGAAGCTATTACTCAGCAAACAGAAGATACAATAGAGAAAAACATAGAAAGAGCCACTATCAAGAGTATAACCCCTAAACCGGAAAAGGAAGAACTACTTGATGATGATGATGAAGATTCTTTAAGTATTTCAAGACCTATTGACATGAATACCTTGAGTGCATCAGAAATGATGAAGATTGCTAATATTATGAAATCTCGTGCACATAAGAAGTGATTGGAAGAACAAAGAATTGAGTTAGAGACAATCCAGAATGCTGTGGAAATTTTGTCTGTTTTACTACTGAAAATCTCTGTCACACATCTTCCCACTCCTATAAGCAAACTTGGTCAGTTAGTTGCAGATGCATTTGATCAAATAAATTTTCTTGAAGATGTTGCTCAAATATTTGATGAGAAGAGCCACAAGAAGGCATATGAAGATAAACTGGCTAAGCACATTGAAAATAAAAAAATGACGTTATCTCATAATGGAATTCTGTTAAAGAAAGCTATTGAATCTAGAGGAAAGTATCTTGCCTCTACCTCCAATATTACTTTCTTTTATTCTGATATTTCTAAGAATGAAGTTGAAACTGAGAAGGAAATAGAAAGGCTATGCAAGGCATATGTCCCACTCCAGGACTCCATTCATGCCTTCAACCAGTCTATAGATGAACTGCATGATAGACTGAACATGAATGATAATTAGAGAGCTAAGAGATTCCAATCTCTAAGAGAGATCAAGAGTCAGCTCACGTCACAGGTTGACATTCTTCAGAGAGCCTACTCTAGTGCTGAAGCTATTCTTTCTACTCTTGAAACCTGCACACTTGACTCAATGGAAGAATTCTATTCCTAGTCGCTGTCTACCTCTGAGTATATGGATAACATACTAGAATCATGGAACAATGCTCTATCCCAGATGAAGAAGAATTTCAATAATATTTTCATGAGAATAGCCAATGCATGAACTTGTTTAAAATTGCCACATATGATGCACACTTTGTTACAGATTTTCTATTTATAAGTATATATTTTATTCTTTTATTTTGGCATTGTTTTCAAAGGCGGAGTAATAATATGTATGTGTTTATCTTGAAAATTTTGTATTTGTGCATGCATTAAGGGGGAGTATTACATTCAAAAGGAGTATGAGTATATATGTAAATATGTTGTGTATGCACACTTAGTGGTATTGTACTACTCTAAAATTTTCTAAGTGTTGCCATCAATGCCAAAGGGGGAGATTGTTGGCTTGATGATGATTGTAATGTATTCATCACTTGCTGTCATTAATGAAACACTCTCACACACATATTTGATTACATTGACTACTGGTGTAACTTCAATTGGTTTACACTACCAACTGATATGTTTAAGGTCTATCTCTAACTGATACTTTGTGTCAACCGATATGTGCATAAGAGATAACCTATGACTACACTAAGTTGACATCAAAATGAAAATGAAGATGAAGATGGAAATGAAGTGGAAGATTCCATGAAAATGGTTCACTAGTTTTATTCCAATCGGTATTGACTGTTCTAACCGGTATCTGATTTTGTGATGAGTTACCAACACCATTTTCTTGGCAGTCATTTTTGTGATGAGTTACCAACATCGTTTTCTTGGCAGGCATTTTTGTGATGAGTTACCAGTACCATTTTCTTGGCGATCATTTTTATGATGAGTTACCAGCACCGTTTTGATGATGGTCATTTGTGTGAACAGTTATGTCTAGATACACTGCACCTAGTAAATTGTGTTATGATTTCCTTAGGCCGACATAAGATTTTTTTGTCTATTTAAAGGCATCTCAATGAATCATTTGAAACTGATAATAGAGAGAGGTGTTATGTGGAAACTGAGAAAAAGGTTTTTGTTGAAGAGCGACAAATGTTAAGATGAAGAGAAGTGTTGAATATACTTAGAAGGATCTGATCAAGCAAGTTTTGTGCTACTCAGAACATATCAAACCATTCTTGTTGTTCTCTAACCATTACAACAGAACCAAATCCCTTAACCGGGTAAGCTCTAACAAGCTTCATTGTACAAATCCTCTAACAAGGTGATCCATTAGTTTGGATTCTCAAATCCTCCAATGAGGTTACTCCTAATAGGGTAGTACTCTTAATAGGGTATAAGCTTCTAATCAAGCTTGGGATCTCTAACAAGATTCGCTCATAGCAGAGCTCTTTGTAAGACCTTAACCGGTCAGTTATCTATTATTGCAGATAGTTAACTTGTGAGTTCCATCTCACCATGGTTTTTACCTATTTGGGTTTTCCACGTATAAACACTTGTGTTATGGTGTATGCTTTACTTTTTGTGGACTTTGTTATATCATTTTGAATAGCATGTATTCTATCTAAATGCTTGGTTAAGGTCATCTACCGATTAGTGTTTAAAGTAGTGTTTGTTTTGCTATCACTGATTCACCCCCCCCCCTCTCAGTGCTTTTCAAGTCCATCATTTGTAAGATAATTTGGATGAAGCATATGTTGAAGGATATAGAAGTTATTTATGATGAGCCTATTTCTATATATTGTGACAATTCATGTGCTATTAATATTTCAAATAATCTAGTGTTGCATTCCAAGACAAAGCATATATCAATAAAGTTTCATTTCTTGAGAGAGAAGGTGAAGGACAAAGAAGGCAAATTGGAGTATATATATACAAAGGAACACATTGCATATATCTTTATGAAGCCTTTACCTAAAGATACTTTTTTAGTATCTCAAAGAGAAGTTAGGGGTAATCCCCCCTCCTAATGAGAACTAAGGTGCATGGATTTGGATCAGTTTGGTGAACTTCACACATGTATTTTATGCTACGGATTGATGAGTGTGACACCTACTCTGTGATCATAGTTAGTGTTAGTGTTGGTGGTTCATATGTTTAGATTTTTGGGAAGAGAAGTCCAATTCCTAAGCCTTTGTCATTGATGTCAAATGGAGAGAGAAACATGTGAAAAACCCTAAAGTATTTTGAGAGCTGAACCTTGTGATTTTGAGGGAAATTGCTATGTGTTGATTTCTTTTTTTGTATTGATTGCTTTTCTCATTCATATGTTTCCATCAATTCCAAAGGGGGAGATTGTTGGATATTGTTGGCATTTTGAGTTTGTTGGCATTTGGCATAGAGATTGCATTAATGATATGTTGTCATTGATATCAATTGAACCAATAATGGTATTCATGTTATTGTTGATATTGTTGTTTTTGATATTGGCTAGTAACTGGTAAGAAGAGCTTTGTGGCAAATGTTGTAAACTGGTATGTAAAGTTTGTGAGTTGAACCAGTGAACCGATCTAAAGGGTTAAAGATTTTTATGTAATGTAACCAGTAAAGCCTAACAACTGTTAAACCCTAACCGATCAAGTTTGTTGGTTTATTATCTGATAACCAGTAATGATGGAGACACGTGTGATCATTGTATGAGGATAAATTCAAATTGTTTTGGTGGGTTTGATTATTGTCTAGGGAAGGAGAAAAGTGGATTGCATTTAATGCATAGTGCATGATGAGTTACAAAGTCCAATGGAGTAGTTGGAATTTTCTTGAAGAATGTGAAGAGATTGTCATGATTTATAACTGTCAAGATTGTACTGACTTGTTTGCAATCTTGATGATGAGAATTAGGTTTTTGTTGTGTTACCAACCTAATTGATTTGTATTTAAGGTCGATGAAGTTTTGTGTAAAGGTTGTTGCCAAGATTGGTCGAAAACCTATTGAGTGTGTAGTTTCCCAACCAGTGAATCAATCCGCACTTTGAGTGAAGGGAGATTGAAAATTAGAAGGATCTGATCAAGCAAATGTAGTGCTACTGAGATAGATCAAGAAAACATGTTGTTTTCTAACAATTATAGTAGAAGTTAAATCCCTTAACCGGGTAAGCTCTAACAAGCTTGGTTAATCATTAAATCCTCTAGCAAGGTGGTCCATTAGCTTAGATTCTTAAATCCTCCAGTGAGGTTACTACTAACAGGGTATTGTTCTTTTTATCAAGGCATATTTGTAAATCCCTTAACCAGCTGATTCCTAACTAGAATTAGTTCTTAACAAGACTTATTGTAAAGCTTTAATAGGCTTGGCTCCTAATAGGGCAAACTTCAGAAGAGTTTAGATAGCTATACTTGTGAGTCCCATCTCACCATGGTTTTTACCTATTTGGGTTTTCCACGTATAAACATTTGTGTCAAGTGGTGAATGCTTTTGTGGTTGTGATCTTATTTGTTGATTTGGTTAACTTCTAATAAGGCATGTTAAGTAGAAGCATTGAGAGATGAATATATTGAGTTATGATTAAACATTGTTGATGTTCACAATATTGAAGTTGTTTATTGTTAAGTTGTCATAACAGTGAAACCGGTTGATGTCAAGTATTCTTATGAATATTGATCTTGACTGAGATATCTTTACTTTGTTTAACTGAGTTTGAGTTTGGGAACTTTGTATCAGTTTTTCAATATACTAATTCACCCCCTCAGTATTCTACTAGATACTTATTCTTTCATCATACCATCAATTGGTATCAGAGCATCTCAGGTCCTCTTTAATCTAAAACCTTAACAACTTCAGGAAAAGATCTTGTAGATCATGATGAAGAAAGAAGGTCTGAAGTTCAACAAAGATAACTATAGAATATGGAGTGACAGAATCAAGATTTACATTAAGAGTCTTGGTAGTCGGTATTGGGATCATATAGGAACTAGGTATATTGAACCTACTAGAATCATGACTGATGATCAGAAGAAAGAGAAACAAGAAAATCATGAAGCATTAGAGGCTATTATCAATTCTCTATCTGATGCTAAATATGTAGATGTTCATGGTCTTGAAACTGCATTTGAAGTATGGAAAAAACTTGAAGAGATTTATAGCGATGATGAAAATGTTAAGATTGCCAAAGAGGAGAGTTTAAGAGGAAAGTTTGACAAGATGAGAATGTCTGAAGGTGAGAACATCTAGGAGTATGGTCAAAGGATTAAAGAGATAGTTGGTGAGATAAAGAGTGCAGGAGGGAAAGTGGAAGATGCCACAGTAATTAGTAAGGTACTGAGAGCCCTGCTACTGGTCTATGCTATCTGAATTGCAGCTATTTAGGAGCTAAAATCCATTGACAAGACAAAGGTAACTCTTAACTCTATTACTGGCAAACTTACTGCTTTTGAACTAAATGGCTATGATGATAGTGTACAAAAATTAGAATCTGTATTCAGAGCTTCTATCTCTAACTCATCTGTGAGAAGAAGTAGAGATATCGACCATAGCTATGAATCTAGATCCAGCAGAGATGATGATGATGATGATGACAACTTAGTGGAACTTGAAGCATTTTTGGCAAAACGACTGCCTAGAGGCACTGGTAAATATAGAGGTAAGCTACCTTTAAAATGTTTTCCATGCAACAAGATTGGTCATATAGAAGCAAATTTCCCTAATGGTGAAAATGAATACAAGAGAGGCAAATTTAAGAAGTACAAGGGTAAAGGCAAGAGAAATTGTCTTGTAGCTATTGACAATGGTATTACTGATGATGAATTTGATGATGATGCTAATGAAGATATTGTGTTTGTAGCTATTAAGGAAGATGTTGGTATTTTGGATGTGTTGCACTTATTTTTTCATTGATGTCAACACTTGTTAACACTTGTCAACACCTATCAGCACATGGAGACCTTTGGTTATGCTCATCGGCATGTTTAGTGACTTATGCACAATCACCGGTATCTGGTTCACCGACAAGTTATATTGTTCACCGGCACTGAGGGTGACCTGGAGACTACTTGGTTATGGCAAAGACATTGTTTGGACACTTGGTTTTGGTGATTTGATTATTAGTCTAATCAGGTTTGCATATTTGTTGTTACCGACAAATAGGTCTAGGTTATGGACCAGCAAGCATTATCTATTCCAGATCAGCACTACACGTTATGGAGATAATTTGCTATTATTGTAAATGTATTAAGCTGACATGATGCATCGCATATTGATTCATTTGTAATTGATTTTATTGTAATATTCTTAGTGAGCCGACCTACACATTTGGTCTTAGGTTTTGGTATATATGTAAGATCTCATTTGTTAGATTTATATAGGATTGAGAAAAGGTTCTGTAAGGTTGTGATATTTGGTATATGTGAATATAAGCAGAGCTATACATGCAGACATCATTTGAAGATTGAAGAAAGGTTTTGGAGAAGACAATCAGAGCTTAACCAGTACTGAATCCAACATATGAAGATGCTATTTTGAGCAGTACATTATCATTGGATTTGAGCATCCAATTGTAGTCAGTGTGACTCCCATCTTGTGATTGAGTAGTGAGCGTTGGCCTTTCTGCATGTGTAGACCCCATATTGTACACGTATACTATCTGTAGTAGTATCATCTAATTATGGGTAAGGTTTCCCACCATGGGTTTCCCCTTATAGGGTTTCCACATACAAATATCTGTGTTATGTGTTGTGGATGTAATTTGTCTTTCTATTTCATGCATTAAACTTTCCCGGTACTTTAATTAACTATTAAACTGTCAACCAACATAAAGTTTGGTTTATCGGTATTATGCATTAAGTTTGGTTAAGTTATATTTGGGTTGAAATTATTAGACAACTAATTCACTCCCCCCCCTCTTAGTTGCCTCTGATTCCTAACAATTGGCATCAGAGCTAAGTCCTCCTTTTCTAAAAGTTTAAAAACTTGAGGAGATTCTATGGCAACTAACTATTTCAGGAAGGACAATTTGAAGCTTGATGGAACTAACTATGGTATATGGAAGATCGAGATGGAGACACATCTGAATTTCATTGGAAAAGACATGTGGGATGTTACAAAGAATGGCTATGTTGGTCCTACTCAAAGTCAACCTAATCCACCAACCTTAACTAAAGATCAAGAGAATGATTGCAAAGCAAGAGAAGCACTTTTGAGCGCATTATCAGATCAGCAAATCATGGGATTATCAGACCTATCTACTACTAAAGCTATTTCAGACAAATTGGAAACATTGAATGAAGGTGATACCATAGTCAAAATTGTGAAACTGGAATGCTTCCGAGTCAGGTATGAAAATCTGAAAATGGAAGAAGATGAAAGGATTTCTGCTTTTATGGAAAGAGTTAATGAAATTGTTTTGGGTATACAATGTTGTGGAGGATCCTAAAGTGAAGATGAGAATATTTCTAAATTTTTAAGAGCATTGCCACCAGCATATAAAATAAAAGTAACTACTAATAATGAATTGATAACAATGCCTAATGCATCAGTATCTAGAGATACTTTGGTTGAAAAACTTTTAGCTTTTGGACTTGAGGAATTTGGTCTTGTTGCTACTATTAAGATAGATTTATCTTTTAAAGCATGATCATCATCTGCAACATCATCATCATTATCTGAGAAATCTAATTGGAAAGCACTCTATGCTAGAGAACTTGAAGACATCAGAAGGGAGAATGAAGAACTAGAAGACCTTGAAGCACTATTTGCAAGAAAAATGCCTAAAGGTCCAGTTGGAAGTAAGTATGAAGGTAAAGGACTATTTAAATGTTTTAACTATAATAAAATTGGTCATATGGCATCTAGGTATCTTGATAGAAATGCAAAATTAAGAGAAGAAGCTAAAAGAACATATAAGCCTAACCCTGAATATTAGAGATACAAATTTAAGAAGAATAGAGACAAATCATGTTACTATGCTGATGAAGGAGTTAATGATGATTTTGATGAGGAACCGATAGACAATGGATGGGGTTTTGTTGCTATAGCAGAAGATCAACTGGTACCTACTATACAACCGGTAGAGCAGGCCTTGGCAGCGAAAATTAAAGATAAGGATGAATGGATCATTGATTCCAGATGTTCATATCATATGACTGGTGATAAAAGTAAATTCTTAACTTTTTAGGAATACAATGGAGGTTTAGTAAGATTTGGAGATGAAAAAGCTTGTTTGATTAGAGGAAAAGGAACTATAACTTTTGATGGTAAGCACAATACTGATAATGTTTACTATGTTGAAGGTTTGAAACATAATATTTTGAGTATTGGTCAATTAGTTGAAAAAGGATTTCAGTTACAATTCAAGAATGGTAAATGCAAAATCTTAAACAGAACTGGTTTGGAAATTGCAACCAGTAATCAGACTAGAGGTAATATCTTTCATTTGAATAACGATGAGAAGGCATGCTTGATTTTACATATTGATGAAAGTTGGTTATGGCATAAGAGACTTTGTCATGTAAACTTTGATTGCATTGTGAAGATCAGTACTACTAAGGCAGTAAGGGATTTACCTAAAATTGTTAAACCTCACAATCCGGTATGTAAGGAATGTCAATTTGGAAAGCAAGTTAGAACAAATTTTAAGAGTGTTTTAGAGAAATCTAGCAATGTTCTTGATTTAATTCATACTGATTTATGTGGTCTGGCAAGAACTAGAAGTCTATAGGGAGATAGATATTATATGCTAATCATTGATGACTATTCTATAATGTGTTGGGCTACTTTTCTCAGGGAGAAATCAGAAGCTTTTGGGAAATTCAAATTATTCAAGGTAATGGTAGAGAATGAAACTGATAAGAAAATCAAATGCTTAAGATTAGATCAAGGAGGTGAATTCGCATCTAAGGAATTTAATACATTTTGTGAAGTGAATGGAATTAGAAGACAGTTATCAGCACCTCAAACACCCGAGTAGAATTTAGTTGTGGAAAGGAAGAACAGAACTATTCTAGATGTAGCTAGAAGCATGATATCAGAAGAAAACCTACCTCATTGGTATTGGAGAGAAGTAGTGAATACAACGGTTTACACATTCAACAGAGTTCACATCAAAGGTGAAACCAGTAAGACCCCTCATGAACTTTGGTTTGGTAATACTCCTACTCTTAAATATTTTAGAATATTTGGAAGCAAATGTTATATTAGGAGAGATGAGTATATTGGTAAATTTGATCCTAGAAATGATGAAGGAATATTTCTTGGTTATTTATCTAAGAGCAAGGCATATAGATGTTTTAATAAAAGATTGCAGAAAATTGTTGAGAGTCCAAATGTGAAGATTGATGAATAGTTTAGAGGTAATTCAAGGTCTATGGAATCTAAACCAGCAATAGAGATAATCACAAATGAACCTACATTGAGTACACTAGTATACAATGTTGATCCAGTCACACCAACATCATCTGAGAATTCCACAGTGACTGAAGAACTGCAGCAAGTGAACACACCCAGGTATGTAAGATTGAATCACTCTAAAAGTCAGATAATTGGGAACAAGTATCAAGGAGTTATGACTAGAGAAGACTGGAAAATGAAGAGGTATGTCTAATTTCTCAAATTGAACCAGCATCAATTATTGAGACATGTTAAGATAAACATTGGGTTAAAGCTATGGAAGATGAATTGGAACAAATTGAAAAGAATAACACATGGACATTGGTTCCCCGACCTAAAAACAAAAATGTAATTGGAATTAAATGGGTTTTTAAAAATAAACTTAATGAAGATGGTAAGGTAATCAGAAACAAAGCAAGATTAGTGTGTAAGAGATATTCACAGAATGAAGGAATTGATTATAATGAAACCTTTGCACCGGTAGCTAGAATTGAGGCAATCAGACCATTCTTGGCTTTTGCAGCACACTAGAACTTTAAACTATATCAAATGGATATTAAATGTGCATTTCTGAATGGTGATCTTGAAGAGGAAGTTTATATTGAACAACATGATGGATTTTCTTGGACAAATGACAAAGATATGGTTTGCAGGTTAAGGAAAGATTTATATGGATTAAAGAAAGCTCCTAGAGCTTGGTATGCTAGATTGGACAAATATCTTTTGAAGCTTGGTTACACTAAAGGTAATGCCAACAACAACTTATATTACAAAGTAACTAATGATGACATCTTGGTTATTGAAGTTTTTGTTGATGATATCATTTTTGGAGGAGAAAATGGATTGTGTAAAGACTTTTCTAATAAGATGCAGGAAGAATTTGAAATGTCTATGATTGGGGAGATAAAATTCTTTTTAGGATTACAAATTTCATAGACTGATAAAGGTATATTCATAAATCAATCAAAGTACTTGAAGGAGTTACTAAAGAAATTTGGTATGAAAAACTCTAAACCGGTAAGTACACCTATGACTACAACTGATAAACTATCATTGAGGGATGAATCAACACTTGTTAATCCAATAAGATACAAATGTATGATTGGAGGTTTACTGTATTTGACATAAATAGAATCTGATATTATGAATGCAGTATGTATTTTTTCAAGATTTCAGAGTAATCCTAAAGAAAATCATGAATCAGCAGTGAAAAGGATTTTCTGGTATCTACAAGGCACAACAAATCTTCGTTTATGGTATCCTAAAGATGATAATTTTGATTTATGTACATACACATATGCAAATTGGGCAGGAGATATAGATGACAGAAAGAGCACCACTGGCGGTGCATTCTCTCTTAGTAACAGATTGATTTCATAGTTGAGCAAGAAACACAGTTGCACATCTTTATCAACAACAGAATCAAAATATGTTGCAGTGGCAACTAATTGTACCCAGGTATTATGGATTAAGCAAATGTTGAAGGACATAAAGGTAAAATGCAAAAAATCTATAATCATTTACTATGATAATATGGCAGCAATTGATATATCTAAGAATCCGGTATTTCACTCTAAAACTAAACATGTTTCTATCAAATTCAATTTTTTGAAAGAGAATGTTGAAGCAAAGGAAGTGAAATTGGTTTATGTGAATACTAAAGAGCAGATAGCATACATCTTTACTAAACCTTTGGCTAAGGAAACTTTTGAATATCTCAAAGAACAACTTGGGGTAATACCCTCACTGGTAGAGACTTAGACAGTTGGAGATTAGCATCAGACCGATAGATTTGAGCAGAAAAACTTTTTTCCGGCTTTGATGACGAGAGCTACTTGTCAGGGGAAGTAGTTGGTATTTTGTAAATAAGTTCTATGAACTGTTTTATCTGGTTTTTGTATTGCTTTGGCATTTGATGTCAAAGGGGGAGAGATACCTATGGAAAAACACATAAAATCATCATTCCTTGGGGAGAGATTATTCATTGGAGGAGAGATTGTTACTCTCTACATCTATATTTTCTTTTCTGGTTAATGATCTCTTTGGGAGATTGTTGGTTTTTGGTTTTTGGCATTTCTACTTTGGCACTTAAATGGTTTTTCCATCTTGTGTTGCCATCAATGCCAAAGGGGGAGATTGCTAGTATTTTGGATGTGTTGCACTGGTTTTGTCATTGATGTCAACACTTCTTAACACTTGTCAACACCTATCAGCACTTGGAGATCTTTGGTTATGTTCACTGACATGTTCAGTGACTTATGCACAATCACTGATATTTGGTTCACCGGCAGGCTATATTGTTCACCAACATTAACGATGACTTGGAGACTACTTGGTTATGGTGAAGACATTGTTTGGACACTTGGTTTTGGTGATTTGGTTATTGGTCTAATCGGGTTTGCATATTTGTTGTTACCGACAAATAGGTCTAGGATATAGACCGACAAGCATTATCTATTCCAGATCAGCATGACATGTTATGAAGATGATTTGTTATTATTGTAAATGCATTGAGCCAACATGATGCATCACATATTGATTCACTTGTAATTGATTTTATTGTACTATTCTTAGTGAGCTGACCTACAAATTTGGTCTTAGGTTTTGGTATATATGTAAGATCTCATTTGTGATATTTATATAGGATTGAGAAAAGGTTCTGTAAGGTTTTGATATTCAATATATGCAAATATAAGTAGAGCTATACACATAGACATCATTTCAAGATTGAAGGAAGGTTTTGGAGAAGTCAATCAGAGCTTAACTAATACTGAATCCAACATATGAAGATGCAATTTTGAGTAGTACATTATCATTGGATTTAACCATCCAATTGTAGTCAGTGTGACTCCCATCTTGTGATTGAGCAGTGAGCTCTAGGCAGTTGGCCTTTCTGCATATGTAGACCCCATATTGTACATAGATACTATCTGCAATAGTATCATCTGATTGTGGGTAAGGTTTCCCACGGTGGTTTTTCCCCTTACAGGGTTTCCACGTACAAATATTTGTGTTATGTGTTGTGGATGTTATTTTATCTTTCTGTTTCATGCTTTAAGCTTTACTGGTACTGTAATTAACTATTGAATTGTCAACCGGCATAAATTTTGGTTTACCGGTATTATGCATTAAGTTTGGTTAAGTTATATTTGTGTTGAAATTATTAGACAACTGATTCACCCCCCCCTCTCAGTTGCCTTCAGGTCCTAACAGAAGAAATATCATATCAGAAGGCACTAGTATCCAGAATGGATAACTTTGATGATTGGATCATTGATAGTGGTTGTTCATATCACATGACCGGTGATCAAAGCAAATTTATTTTCCTGAAGGAATTTGATGGTGGTGTTGTCAGATTCGGCAATGAATCACCCTGTATGGTTAAAGGTAAGGGAGTTATTTCTCTTAATGGGAAGAGCAGTGCTGACGATGTCTATTGGGTTGAAGGCCTAAAGCACAATATTTTAAGTGTGGCACAACTTAATGACAAAGGATACCTACTGAAGTTTAGAAATGTAATGTGCAAAATCTTTGACAACAAAGGTGAATTGATTACAACCGAGAAACAAACCAGAGGTAATCTATTTCATCTCAATCCTAAGGTTAGCAATTGTTTGATAGCAAAAATAGATGATAGTTGGCTTTGCAACAGGAGATTTTGTCATATAAGTTTTAACAATATTGTTAAAGTAAGCAAGTCTAAGACAGTAAGAGTTTTGCCTCAGCTAGACAAACTGGTTAATTCTCTTTGTAAAGAATGTCAGCTAGGAAAGATGACTTCTTCAACTTTCAAGAGCAAGTCCTTCTCAACAAAGCACTTGTTAGATTTGGCTCATACAGATCTATGTGGACCAATAAGAACAAGAAGAATTCAAGGTGATAGATACTTCATGATATTCACTGATGATTGTTGAATAATGATGTGGGTTACATTCTTGAAGGATAAGAATGAAGCATTTGGTAAATTCAAGGCATTAAAAGCCTTAGTTGAGAAAGAGAGTGGCAAAAAGATAAAATATCTAAGAATAGATCAAGGTGGTGAATTCACTTCTACAAAATTCATTAAATTTTTTGATGATAATGGTATCAAGCGACAACTTTCTGCACCAAGGACACCATAGCAGAATGGTATAGCAGAGAGAAACAACCAGTCAGTGGTTGAAGATGCTAGGACTATGTTGATACAAGAAGGTGTAGCAAACACATTTTGGAAAGAAGTTGTAAGTACAACTGTCTACACAATGAACCGACTTCTAGTAAAAAGAGGTAAGGACAAGACCCCATATGAGTACTAGTATGGAAGATCACCTGATGTTAGTTATTCTAAGATATTTGGTAGCAAATGTTTCATTAAAAGAGGTGATTACATAAGCGATTTTAAAGATAAGAGTGATGAAGGCATATTTCTTGGCTATTCCACCAAGAGTAAGGCCTATAAATGCTTCAACAACTGGACACAAAGAATTGTTGAAAGTGTTGATGTTCCTGTAGATGAATGTCCTAAAATTTCAGAAGGAACCAGTTCAGAGAAGAAGGATGATGATCCTTGCATTTTTATTTTGGAACCTGAAACTGTTAAATCAGAAATCGGTAAAGAAAATCCTCATGTACTTGTTCAACCAGAATAAATAAATTCAGAGGAAGATGACAATGAAGAAGCTGAACCTGAAGAGAATGATCATGTTATTCCTAGGTATGTGAGACTGAATCATAGTCCTGAAAAAATTATTGGGGATAAGGATGCTGGAGTACTAATGGTGCAGGGGAAAAAGCCTAAGAATTCATCATTTCCTCTTTCATTATTTCATTTTTTGGTTTCAATGTGTTTTAAAGGATCTTAGAATCCTATGTTCATGTTTTGTTTTGAAAATAAAGTCCTAATAGTCCATTTTGTAAGACCTAGTGGCCTAGAGTGCATTATAAACCCTATGGTCAACTATGGTCAAAGGGACTTGGGATGGGTAGATTTAGTGAGTTATGTGTATTTTTGCCTATTTAGGTCCAATATAATATGTTTAGGCTCCTAGGTCTCTGTTTGAAGTTAAATTGTTGGCAAATTGCAAAATTGTCAAAAATTGCCAAAATGTTGCCAACTTGGTGAACAACTTTTTGAAAAGTTCTTAAAATCAGTTCCCAATGTTCAAAACCACTTTGTTTCTATTGGAACATGGTGAGATGGCTATATAATTCCTCAAAAAAATATTTTGAAGTTGTTGGTGTGGATATTTGTAATTTGACATTTTGAAGCAATAAAATATACTGCATTTTCCTGCAAATTTGTTGTTCTTTCGATTGGTACAGAATTTCACGACCTTCAAACTGAAAAATTAATTCATGGTGAGCTAGAGGGGTGAAATAAATTTCTTTTGAGTCTAACTAGAGCTTCTGATGTGGATTTTTGAGTGAGTTATTGTGTAACAATCCAAAACAGCCCGTGAAAGGGCATAAACCAAGGGTTTCACCTTTTCTTTCCCTTTTCTTCCAACTTAATCATGGAAAAAGTCTAATACTTGGTTGGATGGAATATTTGGGAATTTATTATGATATTAAAGAGTTTTCAGACCAGGAGAATGTGTTTGGATAATATTTTCTTCAAGTTTGAAGCCAGGCATCCCCATGTGACTGACATACGGTGGTGAAGAAGACTTTGACATTTCCCCATAATTTTTTATCAGATCCAAAACAAGACTTGTAACTTTGGATTTGGTGATTTTTTGAGTTACCCAAGGTGTTCCAATTTCTAACCTTAAGAAATTTCCAATTGGAAGGGTAGTTCGTTTGTTAAAGTGCTCATTTAGCCCTATTTAGCCTAGTTGAGGGTTTACTAGAAATGGTATTTGTAGAAGGTTCCAGATCAAACCCTTTTGGAAAAAGTGCTGTCCTAATTTTTTAATGGTGAATATAAAATAAAATTTCTTGGTTCTTTGTAGTTTTTGGGAGAGGAACCAAAAAGTCACTTTTGAGGGCTAGTTGGCCAGAATAGCCATTTTGCACTTTGACCCCTTTGAGACTTGACCAACCCAATATGAGGGTTTTTTACCATCATTTGAGGTTGTTGGATCCTAACAAACTTTATTTGAGTCTTTGTGGACTTGTACAACCATTTTGGAGGGGTGTGAGCCATTTGAGCAACTTTTGAGCACTTTTCCTGTGGGGTTGACAAACCAAAGTTGATAGTCTTTGTAAAATGTCTCAGTGGGGGGCTATGGGGATGAAAATAATTGAAATGATACATTGATTTTTTTCTTGTTAAGGTGTGAGGTCTGGTTGGGAAAATCTCTTTTGAAAGGGATTGGGTTGCCAGTTGAGCAAGTGAGCAACTTGGAGCATTTTCAAGTTGTTGGAACCATACCTCTACATCAACTAAATAGAAGGAGAATAAGAGAGAACTCTTGCATGATATCCACCTTTGAACCTATAAATTCTAAGGAGTCATTTGGTGATGATCATTGGGTGAAAGCTATGGAGGAGGAACTGAAACAAATTGAGAAGAACAACACTTGGACCTTGGTACCCCGACCGATAAACAAGAATGTTATTGGTACTAAATGGGTGTTCAAAATCAAATGAAATGAAGATGGTGTTGTAGTTCATAACAAGGAAAGATTAGTATGCAAAGATTATGCACAAGAAGAAGGAGAAGACTATGGAGAAACTTTTGCACCAGTAGCAAGACTAGAAGGTGTCTGAACATTACTTGCATTTGTAGCTAATAAGAAGTTCAAGGTATACCAGATGGATGTCAAGTCTGCATTCTTGAATGGGATACTGGAAGAAGAGGTTTATATAGAGCAGCGTGATGGTCATGCATTGATAGATAAGGAAGACATGGTATGCAAATTGTATAAAGCTTTGTATGGATTAAAGAAAACACTCAGAGCATGGTATGAATGACTTCATACTCATCTAATAAAGATATGCTTTGATAGAACTAGTGATGACAACAACATTTGTCTCAAGTCTGAAGGAGATGATATACTAGTCAGTGAATTATTTGTAGATGACATTATATTTGGAGGTAATGCTGACATGAGTAATTATTTTGTAGACAAAATAAAGAATGAATTTGAGATGTCATTAGTAGGGGAAATAAATGATTTCATAGGCTTACAGATACAATAGATGAAGAATGGTATTTTCATTACTCAATCCAAGTATGTGAAATAGGTTTTGAAGACTTTAGACATGAGTGATTGTAAACCAGTTGGAACTCCAAAGGTTACAGGTCATAAATTGTCCAACGAAGATGCATCTAAGTTTGTATATGAAAAGGAATACAGGTCAATGATTGGCAAATTACACTATGTTGTTCATAGTCGACTGGATATTGCCCATGTAGTTGGTATTATTGCTAGATTTCAAAAGAGTCTAAAGGAGGCAGATCTAATAGCAACCAAGAGAAGTTTTAGATATCTGAAAGGCACTGTTGACTATGGATTATGGTATCCATATGGTGGAAATTTTGACTTGAAGGCATACACAGATGCTGATTGGGCAGGAAATATTGATGACCACAAGAGTACTACCAGTAGGCATACACAAATGTTGATTTGGCAGGAAATATTGATGACCACAAGAGTACTACTGGTGGAGCATTATTTCTAGGAGGAAGGCTAGTTTCATGGAGTAGTAAAAAGAAAAGTTGTATTTCACAATCTACTGTTGAAGTTGAGTATGTAGCAGCTTATATGAATTGCACACAAGCTATGTGGATGAGGCACATTTTGGAATGTTTGAAGATGGAAATCTTAGAACCAATAAATATTTTGTGTGATAATACAAGTGCAATAAACATTTCTAAAAATCTTGTTTTTCATGCAAGGGCTAAGCACATTGAATTGAATTATCACTTCTTGAGGGAAAAAGTTCATAGTAAAGATGTTATCTTGGAGCATGTTTCTACCAAGGAGCATCTTCCAGATATCTTTACCAAACCTCTACCTAAGACCACTTTCGAGTATCTTAGAAGTCAATTGGGGGTTGTCCCTCTTCATGAAGTTAGTTGAGCATGATGCTGATTGCATCACTCTATGAACCACTTGCAGAATTTTACATAGATTGATGAAGAAGTTGATGTATTCCACAGGGGGAGTATCAAGTTGCAGAATAATGTTGATGCACAGTGAGAGAAGAATTACATGTTTTACTTTTACTTTGGCATTGTTGTCAAAGGGGGACAATAATTATGTGATTGAGGAGATGAATTATGTGTCTCATTAGGTGAACTGGCGGCATGTTGAAGACACACAGAGAAAGGTGAATACTTGGTAATGTAAACCAGGATTCCTATTTACCAATCTCAGCAGCAATCAGAGGTGTTGATATTTATATTGTCATCAATGCCAAAGGGGGAGATTATTGGCATTTTGAGTTTGTTGGCATTTGGCATAGAGATTGCATTAATGATATGTTGTCATTGATGTCAATTGAACCGGTAATGGTATTCATGTTATTGCTAATATTGTTGTTTTTGATATTGGCTAGTAACCGGTAAGAAGAGTTGTGTGGAAAATGTTGTAAATCGGTATGTAAAGTTTGTGAGTTGAACCGGTGAACCGGTGTAAAGGGTCAAACCTTTCTATGTAATGTAACCAGTAAACCCTATCAGTTGTTAAACCCTAACTGATCAAGTTTGTTGGTTTATTATCTGATTAGTGATAATGATGGAGACATGTGTGATCATTGTATGAGGGTAAATTCAAATTGTTTTGGCGTGTTTGCTTATTGTCTAGGGAAGGAGAAAAGTGGATTGCATTTAATGCACATCGCATGATGAGTTACAAAGTCCAATGGAGTGGTAATCATGGAGCAGTTGGAATTTTCTTCAAGAATGTGAAGAGACTGTCATGATTTCTAATGGTCAAGATTGTACCGACTTGTTTGTAATATCGATGATGAGAATTAAATTTTTGTTGTGTTACTGACCTAATTGATTTTTATTTAAGGTCGATGAAGTTGTTTGTAAAGGTTGTTGCCAAGATTGGTAGAAAACCTATTGAGTGTGTAGTTGCCCAACCAGTGAATGGATCTGCACTTTGAGTGAAGGCAGATTAAAGCTTAGAAGGATCTGATCAAGAAAATGTAGTGCTACTCAGACAGACCAACAAAAATTGTTAGTTTCTAACAATTACAGCAGAAGTTAAATCCCTTAACTAGGTAAGCTCTAACAAGCTTGGTTACTCATTAAGTCCTCTAACAAGGTGGTCCATTAGCTTGGATTCTTAAATACTCTAGCGAGGTTACTCCTAATAGGGTATTGTTCTTTTTATCAAGGCATATTTGTAAATCCCTTAATGGGGAGATTCCTAACCAGAATTAGTTCTTAACAAGACTTATTGTAAAGCTTTAACAAGCTTGGCTCCTAACAAGGTGAACTTCAGAAGAGTTCAGATAGCTATCCTTGTGAGTCCCATCTCACCATGGTTTTTACCTATTTGGGTTTTCCACATATAAAAATTTGTGTCAAGTGGTGAATGCTTTTGTGGTTGTAATTTTATTTGTTGATTTGTTTAACTTCTGATAAGGCATGTTAAGTAGAAGCATTGAGAGATGAATATGTTGAGTTATGATTAAGCATTGTTTATGTTTACAAGATTGAGGTTGTTTACTGTTAAGTTGTCATAATAGTTAAACCAATTGATGTCAAGTATTCTTATGAATATTGATCTTGACTGAGATATGTTTGACTGAGTTTGACTTTGGGAACTTTGTATCAGTTTTTCAATATATTGATTCACCCCCCCTCCCTCTTATTATTCTACCGGATACTTATTCTTTCATCATATTATTGAGGATGTAATGCGATTATTTGTGTTATCTGGTATTATAGTTTATGCTTTGTATTGCTCTAGGATTGCTATATATTTTCATTGTATATGTGTGGGATGTGTTTTGGACATTGGTGTATGTCCTCAGTTAGCTTGGTTCTTGATTTGGATATCGACAAGTGAATCTTTTATTTTGACAGTCAGTTATGTTGATGTTATTGAGAGATGAAGATGATTCTGGTAATCTAAATTGTTGCAGTTGTTGTGATGCAATTCACATTGTGTGTGTTAGACACAATGCACCACTGAGAGGGGGAGGGGGTGAATTAGTGGTTATCAAAACTCTTTTTCCCTTTAGCAATCCTATGTGAGCATACCGATTGATAGATCTAACTCAATGCTGACTTATCGGTTAGTGGGGAGACTAACACAAATTCAATCACACAAGGGACATCTCATAGCACTAGCATATACGAGAAAAAACCTCGGTGAGCAATGCTGCTGGAGTCTACTACTCCAATCTTGACTCACAATGAAAACATTGTTACAAAGTTTACGACACCGACCCAATGAGCACCAACCCCTGAATTTAGGCCACCAACCCAAGGAGCTACAACCCTTGACTTTAGGGCACCAACCCAAGGAGCACCAACCCCTGACTTTATGGGCTATAACCCAAAGGTTACAACCCCTGCACTGAGCTACAACTCAGTGAACACTCAGATAACTTCAATTACAAAAGTATTTGTCTTGTTACAAGTGAATCTTGCAACCTTGTCATATATCTTACTCTATTGGTGAGATACTTTCTCTTCTACACCAACTCACTTCTCTTGCTACTCTTCACCTACTGCTTCTCTATCAGTAAGCCTTACAGGTTCATCTCTCTTCTGTTCTACTCTCACTGAATCTCCTCCTTACCGCTCTTCTCTTTATCGATACTAAAACTCTGTCACTTCAATGTCTATCTTATTTGTAGCCTCCTCCACTTCTTCTCAATCGGTATGAACACTACTGGTTCTTCTCTCCAACTAGTTGAATGCTTCAACCAGGGTCTCCCTCTCCCTCTCTCACACTTATCTTAGATGCTTGTTGAGCACTTGGCTGATTTTCTCTTACTTGCAGAAGTATCCCACTTCGTAGTAGCACAATGATCTTCTATCCAGCAGCTGCAAACAATCTCTTTGGCCTTCATACTTATAGCCTAGACTTCCCACCAAAAACTAATTCAAAATCTAGGTGGTTAGGGTTTCCTCAACATCCTCAAGGCAAACCAAATCCAATCAGATCTTGCTCGATCTAAACTTCTTGACATCCATCTGCACAAGTCCACCATCAACGCGCATTCCAAAACATGCCTTCCATCTTCAGCAACCTGTAAATAATCCGTCGACATACGTCTTGTTCAATCACCATTAATGCCTCTGCTATTTCCTTCTAGAGGTCTTCTAACAACTTGATCTTCTTTCTTCGATCCACATGCCAGCCACTCCTTGATTCTTCTCTATTTGTTCATTCTTCCTTGAGCCACATGCTTCTGACCTGATCCACAAATTACAAGATCCACTTTCAGTGCACACCTATCGAGATACCTACCTCCACATGGCACTTCACCAACCTCTGTGAGATTGCCACCTTGATCCCATGTGGCATCCACATCAACCATCTGTTAACTTGACATTTTTAGTTAGTCCAGATAGGATCACTGATCAACCACCCTACCGGTTCCTCTTCTCTTTTGGTTTGCTAACCCAACCGGTCTCACTCACTGTACCTATTACCTCATCATATATGTCGTCATCTTGAACTATCAATGGAACTCTCAAACCAGTCTCCAGATAGATAAATCCAGCACATGCACATTCTTATCAGGTAGGGGTCTTTTGTACTTGCACCTTGCTTATATAACCGATGAACTTACATACCAGTTACCACTCTTGATGACACCATGTCATCAACCTTCACAAGACTCCATCTTCAATCAGGTCATTCTACTTCTTACTGCATCTACTTAGCCTTGCCTTTCTTCCTAATTAATTATGTTCATTCCTCTACTGGTTTGTCAAGGTGACAAACACTTGATACTTCCCCTATACTGGCATCTCAACATGCCTTCTTTGTCAGTCCAGTGCATAAACCTGATCTCATGCACTTAAAACATTCCCTCAATTTACCGATAGGTCGGGTGTGATCCTTCAAGTACTTGCCTTTACCTATTCACTCTTATCTCTCCAAACTATGATGCACTCAATGCATAATAGGAGATAAGATCCACTTACTTGGTGAGGTAGCACCATTTGATTTCTGCCATATACTCATGTGACTTCCCTATTTGTATAACATCTCTTCAAATAGGTACATGTGATCTGAAGTGAGCACATTCATTCTTAGTCATTGCTTCTCATGATGATTTCATCTTCATCTGGTGGGAGTCATGTTGTTCTACAACCTCACAACATACCGTGTTAGGATTCCCAAAGATATTGAGAGGGGGGGGTGAATCAGTATCTAACTGGTTTATAGATTTTCTGAACTTATTAAATAAATTGCATTCCAAAACAGTGTACCAGTAAACAAGAATTAATGCAGTAAATAAGAACAGTAACCACAACATAGAAAGAACACCATAACACATTATTTTTAATGAGGAAACCCGGTGTGGGAAAAAATTCAGTGGGATTTGTGACCCACAGTATTCGCTCACTGGCCAATAAGTGAATATTACTGATACAATAGGGGCTTGCACATGCAGGAAGGCCAACTGCCTAAGCTCACTGCTTAAATACAAAAAGAGAAGTCTCATTGACTTAGAAAATGGATTAAGTAAATCCAATATCATGTACCGCTTCGGTTCAGTATTTGCTATGCCAGGTTCTATACCAGTTTAATCTCATGCAACTTCCATAAACCTTATTCCAAACTCTACCTTAATATTCACATATTACTTTTGCAGTAATCTAATAATATCCGCATATCCTAAATGATCTTTAGGATCTCATACTTATATGAGTCCTATTACAATTCATATTTTCAGCTTACAAAAAGATTCTACAATTAAATACAAAATACAATAAACAAAATCCTATTGGGCAAGGTACCGGTAAACATCTTTTGTCGGTGTCGGTACTAGTGTTTGTGCCTATGCTGGTGTCTGCCGGTGCCATAGGATTGTAAGTTTGCCATCAATGACAATACCTTAAATCAACTACAATTTTGCATTGGAGTGTGCATTTGCCAACAATCTCTCCCTTTGGCATTGATGGCAACACTCATGAGAAAAATCCAAAAAGTGTTGTCCAAAAAGATCTGCCAAAACTATCTTACCAAAACTGTGTGCTCCAAAAATGTGTGCTCCCCCTAAGCAGATGATGTCTTCTGCTAATCATTTTTCTCATGTTCACTACTCCCCCTTTGGCATCAATGACAAAGGCTGTCAATTAATATCGATTGAGTGTAGTTCCTGTCTGGATCCCTGTAATCGGTGGGTTACAATTTGATATAGATCCGCTAAATTTAGGCTATTACTAAACCTCTCACTTTCCTTTAGTGTTGCTTCTGTCCTTTGGATTGTACCGGTGAGTATGTGCATTTTCTCTTCCGGTGTCTTAAGTCCTAGAATAAGAGCCTCAGAAATCTCTTTTCTCAAAGAGATGAGGATATCTAGTTTAGGACATAGTCTTCATTTCAGTTCCTTTGCCTTAAACTTTAATCTCTCCTTATCTTTTTCAAGTTTTTCAATTTTCTCTTCATAGCCAGTAATTTCTTGTTCTACGACCGATATGGAGTCTGATGAACCTATTAAATTATCCGCAATATTATTGATTTCCTTCTGTGCTTTGCTTATCTCTTTTTATCTATATCCTTTGTCAAAATGTTTGTCTTCCATGAATCTCTATACAATTTCTTGAATTCCAAAATTGTCTTCCCTAGTACCGGTAATAATGTATCTATATGTTCATTACTCTTCTTTATTGTCTCCTCAAGGAATTTTTCCTTCTCTTTATTCATTTTCTCTCTGAAAGTCTCCTCATTGATCTGATCAATTGTTAGAAGATTGTTGGTTATATACTTAGACAATGTGTCTAATTGGTTTAAATAATCTTTGTCTTCTATGTTACACTTGGGTACAATCATCTTCAATATTGTTATGGTGTCATCAATTGCCTTATATGCAATTGCATTGCAATCAGTTATTTTCTTAATTGAATCAAGCAATACCTCTATTACATTGATTGGCCAGAATTCTATCAGTGAAGAACCAGATGATTGACCAACTATCTTAACAATCTCTAATCTGCCGATGTGAGGAACCTCTTTGCTTATGGTGACCTCTGGTAGGTCAATTTGAGTCTGGATTTCTACAAGCAAGGGTATAGGTTTCTCAGAGGATGCCGGTGGCATAGTCTCTATATTAACCTTTAACTCATCCTTCTTCTCTTCTAATTTCTTAGTGTGTACCTTAGTCTATTCCTCAAAGCTTTCCACTGCCGGTTTTTCTGATTGTGAATCTGTGTTTTCTACAGGTTTCTCTATGTTTACCTCTGAAATGTCTACAACCGGTATCTCAACAAATTTTTCATTGCTATCAGTTTCCAGTTGCTCAGTAGATACATCACTATGTACACTAGTGGTATCTGCCTTTCTTGTGTCCAGGGGGTTAGTTGACTGTTTAGTTTGTTGCTCAACCCCAATTTCAATGTTTCCAACTGTATCCTCAATATTTGTCTCAACTGTAATGTCTTATGCTGGTGGCTCAGTTACCATATCTCTCTTCTCAATTGTCTCATTATCAACCACAATGTTGACCTCTTGTGTGTCAATATTAATTGTATACAACACCTCTGAATCAATATTGTGTCCTCATGTGTTGTCTCCATACTCTCAACATTATCTATCATCGGTGGTGTGTCAATATTTATAACCGATGGAGTATCAGAAGAAGGTGGGGGCAATTTATCTGTTATCTTTATGCTCAGAGGTCCACCTACCTTACCTTTACCCTTATCTTTGTCCTTTTGGTATACTTTAAAAGTCTTTGGTCTCTTAAGCTCTTCTTGTTTCTCTTTCTCAACAAAGAATATATCCCATTTATTTGTAGTTTCTTCTGATATCTCATTAACTCTGCTAGTCAATAGTGCTACATGTCGGTGACCAGTTGAAAATACTATTCGGTTAGCCTCACTTATCAGTTCATCAATTTCTTTTATTGAATTCACTAGGTGAATTGCAATTAGTTTCTCTATCTTCATCTTTTTATCCAATTCAACAATTGTTGCTCTCCTTGCTTCTAACCTTCTATACAACTCATTGGGTAAATCATCTACAACCTCAATCAAAAATTTCTTGTAGATATCCAAGTGTAGGATAACACTATTTTCTATGCTTTCCTTTTCATCACTATTAAAAGTATCATACAACTTGCTAATGTTTGATAAGTTAACATTTTTAGTTATCTCATTCAAAAGGTTGTCAAGTGGAGGAACAACTTGTTTTTCTTTCATTTTCTTTGGTGTTAACTTCTTTGCTAGAGGCCTAACTGCCTATTGTTTCTGTCTGGTTCTCTTGGGTCCAGGAGAGGGTACTGGTGGGGTTTTCTTTTTCTTTCTACCCTTTTGAATTCTGCCGCTATTTCACTATCAGAGGAGGTAACAACTAGTGAAAGATGTGTTTTTGGTTGTAATCCTTCCAAGTCACTCTCCTTAATACCAGTTTTATTCAATATGTCTTCCTTGATTGCTTTTTCCCGCCTTGTTCCTTTTCTAACTATTTGTTCAATTTTCTTTATTCTTTTCTGTGTCTGGATGTTGCTTTCAATTGTTTCTGCATTTCCAAATACTTTCTCTATTGGTTCTTTAGGGGCTTCTAGGAGGGATTTTGCATAAGTTTCTATTATGTTCTCATCACAAAGCATATCTCCTTTTAATATTTGTCAACTATAGATTGAGATAGCCTTATCCTAGTTTTCATACTAGCCTTTAATGCTTGAAAGTGTTCCTTTATGCTATTTTCTCTGTCATCTCACATGTTGTTTAGCATGTCCAGAAGTTGTTTTCCTACCGGTATGTCAAAACCAAAATCCTTTCTACCAATACCGGGTACTTCCTTGGTAATATATAACATCAAACATAGAAGTAGGTTGCCAAATCTGAATGTACCCTTCTTATCACCTTTGATCTTCCTCAGATTGTTTGTCAGTTCATCCTTCAACCATTCGCATATGTCAATCTTTGCATTGTTGTTTACCATGTCATAGGCACTTTTGATACATAAACTAGAAACAGAGTTTAATCTGTTGGCATGTGTAGCCTTGTATCCAAGAATCATGCTGATGAACCTTGCATTGATACCCTTTACATCGTTTACTCTCAAGGATCTCTTGTCAAAGGTTGCACCGGTTAGTGTCATTACAGTGTCATTTGAAACCTTTTTAGTCTTGTCAGGCCTACTACTGGTGGAAGGTAAGCCTGTCACTACCCTAACTGCCTCCTTTTTTATCTTGTGAATGGAATCCAACCAAAAGAACTCCCCATGTACTCTGCTTAACATAATCCTTATAACATCCTTTGGAAAATCAAGGATACTAAGAATCTCCACAAAACATAGGGTTTCAACTATCTTATATTCTAGTTTCACATTTCCATAAACATCACATATTACTATTCTATATATGTTCATTATCTCTTCAGCTCCTAGTTCTTCAATATGACAATGTATGTAAATTCTATGATCCTTAGCCAATGCAACTCCTTTGGGTATTTTTGAAAATGCTCCTAGGGTATCATCTTTCTTCACAATTTCAGGAATGATTTTAAATACTGGCCTAGGGCGCTTAACAACTTCAATTACAGTAGGGTTTGCAATGAATTCAGGTGTAGAGGAGGAAGCCATTGCATAAATACCTTAATCTGCCTTTAGGTTTGAATGCTTGGATGAATTGTTTCACTTTTCGCTGTGGATGCCTTCGCTCAGGATTTTTGCGCTATAAGGAAATTTGAATGCTCGGTGAGTGAAAAAGAGTGAAAAACACTTTCTTTATAATGCCATTTCCTTCAACTACCACATTAAATGCATGTCAGTTAAGTGAAAACTTACCTCATCTGCCGGTAAAGAAGCATTTCATCTTCTTACCATAAACCGAGGGTAAACTAGCATGTTTTACATTTTGTTGGCATACCCCTAAGGGATTATTTCTCAATTAGATGAAGAATCTCCTACCAGTGGAGTGGTACTATGTTCTACCGTGGAGGTATATTCACATGAACATTCTAATTTGACTTTCTAATCCATTATTTTGAAAATTATTGCTTTACTTCTTCAACCTTATCTTTACCGTTCAAGTTGGATCCTTTGTTGTTTTCCGGTGATGCCTTACTTCTAAATTTTTTTGTAATATGTCCAATCTTGTTACAAGCATAACAAGTCACATTGTTTTTCTAAATTACTTTTTCATATCCTATGCCAGTTTGTGTGCTACATTGATTAGGTAAGTGTCCAAATCTTCCACAAACATAACATCTTACATTCATTCTACAATTTTCTGAATTATGTCCAATTTATTGCATTTAGAACATTGACCGGTGGGTGTATTAGTGTTTTGATAGTTTCTAGATCTACACTAGTTTTCTCTATGACCATACTTGTTACAATTAAAGCATTTCCCATTAAATTTATAAGAACTAGGTTGTCTTACCGGTTTACTGTGATCATGATTGTTTGCAGTGCCAGAGCTTTCACCAACTTCAAAGCCAAGTCCATTAATGTCTCCATTAGGTTTCTGATTTTTCAGCATGTCATCAAGTTCTTCTGAACTTTTCTTGAATTTTTCCTTGTATTTATTTGCAGTAGCGAACTCATTTTCCAAGAAATCCTTCTATCTCATGAGTTTAGTTTTATCATGTTCCAAGTGAGTCATATATGTTTTTAACATATCATTCTCACGACTGAGTCTTATATTTTCATTTGCAACATCATTTATTCCTCTAGCCAAATCATCTTCATTCTTCTTTCTGTTTTCAATGTCTTTACAAAATCTCATGGTCATATCTTGCATCTCATTTCTCAAAGACATGTTCTCTTGTTTCAGCTTGCTTACAAGATCATTAAGAGTCTCTTTTTCATCATCATCATTCTGTATTTTCTCATGAAGTTCTCTTCTTTTGTTCCTAGCAATTGTAAGATTCTTCTGAAGTCCTTGAATGATTTCCTATGTAGCCTTCAGATCATCTTCAAGTTTGAAATTCTTCAATTTTTTTGCATCATAATCTGCAGGAGATGTTTCCAGTTGCTTTCTTAGATTATCCATCTGTACTGGTGTTAGAATCTCCCTCAAGCTGTTAGGCTTTTGAAAATATAGGACCAAGCTCTAATACCAATTGTTAGGATTACCAAAGATATTGAGAGGGGGGGTTGAATCAGTATCTAACCGGTTTATGGATTTTCTGAACTTAATTAAATAAATTGCATTCCAAATCAATGTACCGGTAAACAAGAATTAATGTAGTAAATAAGAACAGTAACCACAACATAGAAAGAACACCATAACACAATATTTTTAACAAGGAAACCCAGTGTGGGAAAAACCTTGGTGGGATTTGTGACCCACAATATTCGCTCACTAGCCAATAAGTGAATATTACTGATACAATAGGGGCCTGCACATGCAGGAAGGCCAACTGCCTAAAGCTCACTGCTTAAATACAAAAAGAGAATTCTCACTAACTTACAAAATGGATTAAGTAAATCCAATATCATGTACTACTTTGGTTCAACATCTACTATGCCAGGTTTAGTACCGGTTTAAGCTCATGCAACTTCCATAAACCTTATTCCAAACTCTGCCTTAATATTCACATATTAGTTCCGCAATAATCTAACCATATCCGCTTATCCTAAATGATCTACAGGATCTCATACTTATATGAGTCCTATTACAATTTGCCTTGTCGGCTTACAAAATTTTTTACAATTAAATACAAAATATAATAAACAAAATCTTGTCAGCCAAGGTGCTAGTAAACATCTTTTGTCGTTGCCCCTGTCGGTGTCTGTGCCTGTGCTGATGTTTGTCAGTGCCATAGGATTGTAAGGTTGCCATCAATGAAAATACCTTAAATCACCTACAGTTTCTCATTGGAGTGTTCATTTGCCAACATACTAGTTATCTGTCCATTCTTCTCCTCCAGTGTTGATGTGATTCAGATAACATTCTACCTCTTCATCACAAACAACCGCTCAAACACCTTTCTATCTCATCACACAAGTCAGGCACTAGATTTTTGACTGGTGACTCTTGAGGTCATCTGCCTTACCATTACCGGTGTTCTGCAACACAAGGTGATATCCAAGATATCACATCCTGTACTTCACCATAGCATTGTTACAAATACATCTCTACTACCCGTGGTCATCCCATATTGGTTGACATCTCTACTACCGGTGGTCATCCCATGCTGGTTGACATCAATGACAACACAATGCCAACAACGTGTGAATGTCTTTTGATCATGTTCTATGTGTATTCGTGGTCTGCATTGATTATTATGCACTTTATCCTTGTCTAGTGGTGTTCTTCATGTTATGTGATATTCTTGGTGGTTGTAGTGTGTTGCAGATGATCAAGGCATGATTGTTGGAGGTGTTTTTTATTTGCGGTATTGACTTAGGTCCATACTATGTCTTAGCCGACATTGTTTTGGTTGACATGCATTGTTGTAGTGTGTGAGGATATTATTTTGTAATTTATATTAATGGTTTAGCCGACTTTGAAATGTAGGTTTAAGGGTTTGTATAAATATAATAAATAATCATGCAATATGTATGTCTATGAGTGTCTACATTACATATGTGAGTAGATGATCGAGTTGGATGTGTGAACAAGTGATTTGATCTTTCGTAAGGGTGGAGAAGATAAGTATTGTAGAGCAGACTGTGTGATTAACTGAAACTATACTCAAGCATATGGAGATGCTATTTTCATAGTTCATATGATCTATATTGTAGTCTGAATGTTTTGTAAGTCAATGAGACTTCCTGTAAGGTAGCGAGCCTTCCCTTAAGGTTGTAGCCTTTTTGGGTTTCTTATTTTGAGTAGTGAGCTCTAGGTAGTGTTCCTGAATGCATGTGCATTCTCATTGTAATTTTCACATTTACTCCTAATTGGGTATTATCCCATTGTGGGTAGGTCTCCACCGTGGTTTATCCTTTAACTCAATTTTCCACATCAAAATTTTTGGTGTTATGTGTGTTAATGATTAATGATGTGGTGTTGTTTCATGCTTTAATTATTAATCTTTAGATCTATTTGTGGTTTAAGTTGCTGAAGTTTTGGTGCAAACTGACTCACCCCCCCCTCTTAGTTTGCTACATTATTGCCAACACAACCCAAGGCTATATGCAACCAAGAACTTTTTTAGGAATGGAACCCATTTTATATCCAAACTTTAGTTACATCAAACTTGAATCTTCCCTAAACATAAATGTACAATCAAAAGCATCATTTGACTCAAAGTCCTCACAATAAAGTCACCTTTCTTTAACTAAAGTGTCATAGAAACAAATCAACAAGGCCATTAGTGACCCACAAATCATTAAAAATTTACACAGACTGATCTTCATAGACCCATTACAAGTTATCAATCAACTCAAGGAAATACTCGCCTCAACATCTAAATATCAAACCATGATAGGAGAACTTTAATCCCAACTTGGAATGCGATAACATGCACAACAGGCTCAACTAAGAGTTCAAACTAATCCCCCTCAACAAATAAATCAAACTTTAGAACACACTAAGGAAGACCTAGGCAAAAGACCTCGCATTAAATAGAATCCTTCAAAGACATCCTTTGAAAAGATTGATAATCCCTTTTTTAGCATCGCATCATCAAAACAATAGATGGATCCCTATAAGGTGTTGGTATTGTTGCCAACAATGCAACAAATTGAGAGCGGGGGTGAATCAGTTTGCACAAAAAGTTACTGCAGCTTAAAATGCCAAATAGATCTAATAATTAATAGTTAAAGCATGAAACAACACTACATTAATAACACACATAACACCAAGATTTTTTATTTTGAAAAATTGGTTAATAGAAAAACCACAATGGAAACCTACCCACAATGAGATAATACCCCGTTAGGAATAAATATGAATATTACAATGGAGAATACACATGTATTCAGGCACACTGCCTAGAGCTCATTGTTCAAAATAAGAAACCTAGAAAGGATAAAACCTTAAGGGAAGGCTCACTGCCTTACATGAAGTCTCACTAACTTACCAATACATTCAAACTCCAATTCAGATCACATGAACTATTAAAATAAAATCTCCATATCCTTGAGTACAGTTTTGGTTAAGCACACAGTCTTCTCTGCAACACTTATTTTCTCCTTCACACTTGTTTGCACATAAAAATCAATCATAAACTCATAGATACAATGTAAATACTAGCAGACATACATCTTGCATGATTATTACATATATTTATACAAACCCTCAACCCATGAAATTGAGGTCGGCTAAACCCTCAATACAAATAAAAAAATAATATTCTCATTCACTACAACACTACATGCAGACCGAAATGATGTCAGCTAATACATAGTTTGGACCCAAATCAACACCGCAAACATGCAACACCTTCAACAATTATGCATCAATCATCTACAACATGCTACAACTACCAATAATGTCGCATAACACAAAGAACATCACTGGACAAGGAAAATATTCAATAATGCACACAATAATAAATACAGAGCATGAATATGCATATAACATGATCTAGAAACATCCATTCACAACATGAATTGCAACTGCAATAACTACAATAACTCACATTACTACAATCATCATCATCTCTCTAACAGAGCTCAAGAACATCAACATAACTGACTGTCAAACTAAAAGATTATCTTGTGGATATCCAAATCATGAACCACTCAAACTAAGAACACATATCAATTTCCAAAACACATCCCACACATCCGCAACTAGAGATATTAGGATTCTAGAGCACAACATATGAATTCAACAAAACTGCCAATACTAAAAATCTAAATAACCAGCCACAATATCGAATAAACTAACTCAATCAAATCATCATGTAGACCTCTAAAAATGGGAATGAACCATATAAATACAACATAACAAAAAACCTTTAAACCACATCAACTCATCTATAACATAATGATGCAGGAGCATCATCGGTTCACAACAATCTTGCATCAACCAAAAACATTTTCTTTTATGTTTTGTTTTCTATTTACAGTTTCATCTTTCCTTTCTGTGTGTCCTGGTTTTGGCTCACCAGATCCTGTGGAGTTGGATTCTACTTGAAGAGTTGATCATCTTTATTGCTTTCAAACTGCATCTCATTTGGATCATTTACCAACAAGATATTGCTACCAGTTTCCATGATAGTTTCTTGCTGCTAGTTGTTCTTTTGTTACCAGTTGTCTGAGACCTATTCTGGTGATCTACCAAAACCCATTGCAGAGCCTTGGACATTGATCTCAATGTTTCTTAGTGTGTGTCCAACCTTCTACATTTCATCCTTTGGATTTTCTAGAGGAATCTATTGGCAGAGGGCGACATTGTTCATTTTGCACGTTAGGTCTTGTTCTTCAGGTTTTGATCCTTTTTGGGCTGCCTAGATCCTTTGGATCAATATATATACTTTTTATAATGCTTTAGAATGTAATCAATGAGTATAAGATAGATAGACTATTCCTAAAAGATACATCTTTCAATTCGAGGTCCTAGTGTGACCTATTCTACCAGGCCTATGTGCTAGTATGTTTGAACTCGGTTGTTACCGGTTGGATGTAATCAAATTTCATGCAATAAAATTATTTGTTTTGCATTTCCTCCATCATGTGTGTGTTAATGTTGAGTTTACTCTTGCTGACCGGTTTGGACTGATCTCCTTGAGGTCCCTCCTCACCAGTGACTACTTCACATATAGGCTAAACCAACTCAATCAATTTGACTGCAATACTAGAATACATAGAATAATTTCCAACAATATCCTCATCAACAATCTCCACATATTAGCTAACATTCAATAGGTATCACAAGTAATTATGGAAACCCTAGCAAACACTATCCGAGCTCCAACATCAAATGTTCAAAAAACCCCGGTCCAAGAAGCAGTTACATATACAACAAGGAAGTCATATACGAGACTACACAAATTAATCCCGTAACACAAGCAACAGTTTCTCAATTCCAAACAAATTCAATGCAGATGTAGTCCCATGAACCAACAACAAGTGCATTATTTAACATTCCCACAACATGAGTTATCACCAATATACAACAAAACCGAACGAGCAATATTCTTCCCCAAGAAAGCATAAAAATGATATCCCAATGCAGGCCTCATAAAAATCAAAAATAAAATAAAAACATGCTTGACAATTTGCTTGGACACTTAGGGTATGCACAACCAACTTCTCAAGAATAAATTTTTTCTACATATTTCCAATGACAGGTACAACCAATTGTCCAAATTGGTGCTCCATTTCAAAATACAGGATTAACACATCAACCAATTTTTCAACCACATTGATTAGGCCAACACCAACAATCCATGCCTCAATATCAATAAAAAATATCTCAATTTCCCCAATTCTAACAATAAATGACACAATCAAGAACTCAACAACATCACCCATTTCTCACAATTAAAACTCAACAACAAAATCTCCAAAAAATGCAATAATTCCAACCTCAAGTTCTAAACCCAGTGAAGTTTCCATAATTGCACCAATAAAATCACTATCAAGACACCACTATAGCGCAATATGGTGATCCATACCAAGACACACAAGTCACAAGTAGACCTTGATCTACTATTCTTGAGTATCATGAACAAAAATCGCTCAAAGGAATGATATATAGACATCAAGGCAAAACAGGGATTAACAATGAACCTACTTATGCCATGATGCAACCAATAGAGAAACTATTCAAGCAAGTTGAAGCATTACAAACAAGAGGAACCAAAAGAATTTACACATTGCAAGACTTATTTCCTACTCCTTTTGACAAAATTTTGTACATTCCTCCTTTCCCAAAATTGTTTTGTATCCCTAAATTTGATAAATACCAAGGAAATGGGGACCCAAAAGATCACATCAGAGAGTTTTATGCCTCTTATATGGAAATTCATTATGATGACATATATCTAATGCATCTATTCCCAAAAAAAATTTCTAGACAAGAAATGGATTGTTATGCCTAATTACTTTGAAACATTAAGTCGTGGAATAGCTGGAAAACTTCTTTTGCCACTTTGCCTTCAATATTGACAACAAAGTTGAAGAGGGAAAAATAGGGAATGAGGTGGATTAGTTAATAGCATGCAAATCAAACATAGAAATATATAAAACTAAAGACATAACTCAAAAACATGAAAACATGAATGACATGCATATACCTCACAATCTTTTTACCTCTCCCTCAGATTGAGCTTGACGAAGTGAAGGTGCCCCTTGATGATGCTCCACTTGATGTGCTCCTTTGGTTTCTTGATGTGGATGGCTCTCCAAATATTGTGCACAAATGGATTAAGATGGATTTTTAGGAATGATATGGATGAGATGGTTTAAGTGTGGATGAGAGATGATTTTGGCATGGTAAGGATTCTATAATGGCTTTTCTAGGCTCAAACTAGCAACATAAGATTACTAAACTTGGAGATGATGAATGAAGGGATGGAGTCCTCAATTTATAGGAAGAGGAGAGGAAGAATGGATGGCTAAGATGGATTCAAGATGAAGGAATAGGATTTCTTGTGAGCTCATACAAGGCCCAAGAGAGGGTGTGGAGACCAAGAGATATGCCTTAAAGGAATTTCTTGTCTCCACACCCCTCAAGGTGCATTGGGAAGACTTCCCAATGCGCCTTGAGAAGAGCAAGGTGCATTGGGAAGACTTCCCAATGTGCCTTGAGAAGAGCAAGGGATGGGACATTCCATGAAGAATGGGGAGGAGGAATTTAAAATTCTCCAAAAAGGGATGATCATTGGGATTGGAGGAATAAGAAGGAATTAAAAATTCCTTGGGAGAGGAGATGCCTAGAGGAATGTGAGATTTTGAAAATCTCACATTCACCTAGGGAAAGAGCATTTAAGGATAGTGGTTGGATGGAAGGGACAAGGAGTTGACTTTGTGGCTAACCATGATGATTAGCCACTAGCAACTCATTAGGAGGGGGATTAGAGGAAAGATTAAGTGGGATACGATTTGTAGGAGGATTTGACTAGGAGAGAGAATGAGTGGAGGGAATTAAAAATTAGAAGAATAAGGTTAAGTGAGTTTAGGGAATTTCTAGAAGAATTTATTAGGTTAATGATGAATTAGGAAAATGATTTGTAGGAATCATGTGGGTTAACTAATTAATTGAAATTAATTAGTTAAGGGGAGGATTTGAGAAGATTTAATTTTTAGAAGAATAAATAGAGCAGTTGATTTATTAAATAAACCAATCACATACTATAGTGACAATATTAATTATAATTAATTAATATTGAGGAGAATTAGAATTTGCAACTATAATGACAATATTAATTATAATTAATTAATATTGAGGAGAATCAGAATTTGCAACTATAATTACAATATTAATATTAATTAATTAATATGAGAAGAATCCGAATTTGTATAATTAATTAAAATTAATTATGTGAGAGATTAAAAATAATAAAAATAATTATTTTTAAGTGTCTACATTTTGCCCCTCTTTTATGCAGCGGCAAATTTGACGATGTGTAGAAGATAGAAGAAGAAAAAGATGCCCCAGCGTAAAGAGTGGGAGGTGTATGCACCCTCGAGAATGTTTTCGGAAAAAGGCAAAAAATTCTCGAAAACAATGGAAGAAGAATTTGGGTGGAAGAGGTAAGTGAGGAAGAAATATGAAGCAGCTGTGGAAAAATTTGGAAGGAAGAAATGAAGATGCGAGACCACGGAGGAAATGGGCCCTCACGGGGCCCATATAAGCCACAACGGGCCCAATGAGGAGTCATTGTTACACACAAGCCTTGGAGCCACTTAGAGAGAAGAAGAAAAGAAGGAGAGATGGACTGTATTCTAGTTCATGATCATCGCGCCGAGAGGATCTGACGATTCAACCGACCGACTAGCTATGGACCACCGGTGAGTAGGACTATCCCACTTTTCAAATTTTTAATTTTTGGTAAAAAATTAGGGCTAGAAATGGGGGTCTAGGTTAGGCGAGGCGCACGTGCTGATTGCTGTTTCAACACGTACGCCCCTAGATCAGTGTGAGCACTGGCGACTAGCACGGGTGCTCGCGAAAGGGTCGGGTAAAATAGGGAATTTAGGAGAATGGGGGGTTCAGCATGGGCATTTGCATTTAAGCGCGTGTGCCCAAGGGGTTACGTGGGCACTCATGTTTCAACGCTTGCGCCCAAGGGGTTACACGGGCACTCGTGTTGATGGGCTAGGGAGGGGGGGTCAGAGTAGGGATGGAAACTCTGTTGGCGTGAGCATCACGGTTTTGGTGCGAGCATTGGGTAAATCAGTGCTTGTGCTTGAGAAGGGGAAAATACAATTTTGGCTTAGAATTTTGGAATAGGGGGAAGAGTATGGTTAATTTTGGGGGGAGGAAGGAATTGTTGTGGCATGAAAGTAATGGTTTGGTCTAATGGATGCAGGTAGAGAGGGGACCGTTGTCTTTGAGGGAGCATTGGCCTGCTACGATGAGCCTATATCATGAGTTAGATCACAATGAGATGGAGGTGTTAGCTACGATAGGACTACATTATGTAGGCAGGTGGCCAAGGATATGAGTGCATACTACTATAATGATGGCACTGGTGGAGAGGTGGGATAGTCGGTATAACACTTTCCATTTGCCAACTGGAGAGGCCATAGTGAATCTGTTAGATGTTTGGAGGATCTTGAAGATCCTCATTCGTGGCGTTATCCCTGAGTATTAGTTAGATGTGGTTGATTTTTATCTGCGAGGTGTGCAAGTATGAGATGCCACCTATGTTAGATAGGAGCAAGATGCACTTGGGTCGGGCGATGGGTGTTCGGTGGATTCCTCAATAGGTTTTGGTGATTTGCAGATTTCTGAGTGGGCAGATCATTCTGGATTTGGGTGGACATGGATTCCCTCTTGGATGGAGTAGATGTTTATACTTCATGCTGCATGATTGTCAGCAGTATACATGGGACATGACGATGCTAGCACAGCTATATCATGATATGCATCTGGTGGTGTACAGAGAGTATGTCAGTTTACCTGCAAGGGTCACACTCTTACACATTTGGGCATGGGAGCACATTGTAGTGACTTGACAACTGGGGGTATAGGATAGGTGGCCACGATGGCCATTTGTGGACAGATACAGGGGGCTATTGCACTATACACAGACAGCGTCCGTTTGGTTTTGGAGGAGGATTCTGGATGAGCTAGCACAGTTTACATGGAGACCATTTTTGGGATTGAGTGGTGGAGGGATGACTGGTAGCTACACTGGGTAGGAGTCGAGATGTGGATTTTTGGGAGATCCATGTATATCATGGAGTACCATGCTCCATTCTAGGTGGCTCGAAAGCTTTGGCGGGTACATGATATAGTGGGGGATATTCCAGTGTATCCTTGGATTGTTGGCATATGTGCAGAGTATGTTGACATGATGATATTGTATGTTGTCATTGATGTCAATATGATGAAGAGTGAACCGGTATGTTGAAGTAACCACTTCCAAGAGAACCGGTATATGTGAAAAGTGAAGCGGTATGGCTGTCCAAGTGAACCGGTATGTTGAAATGAACCGGTATATGTGAAAAAGTGAAGCGGTATGTTTGTCCAAGTGAACTGGTATGTTGGAATGTGAACTGATATATGGAATGTTTTGTATCAAGGTTTCATATGGTATGACTACCATTTGGTAATCTTAGCTTCAGGGTTTCCAGTTGAAGTGTTCTATGCCTATGTGATTCAACTGATGACATTGTGTGATGTGTTAGCATTGTAATGAAGAATAGGTTGTTTTGCCATGTCAGCCTTGTGTGCGTGAAGGATCTTGCATGAAGGAGATTTATCCTATCTACCTCAAGAATGTGTGAAGTCTCTATAAATGGTGGAGAATGTGTGATGGGTTATCAGCCTCCAAGAAGCAGTGAAGAAAGAACATTGGAGAATATCTTGAGATCTGTTCAAGACTATTGTAATCAATGCAATATGATCAACAGTTAGGATTAAACCAACTGAATTGCTTAACCTAAATGTTTAGGGTTTAGGGTTTATGCTACCGACCTATCTGTTTCCTATAAGGTCGATGTTGTTTTTCATATTGACATTGTTGGCAAATGTTGTGTGTGTATCTAAGTGCAAAGATACGTGATTCTTGCCAGACCAGATAAGAGAATAGATACCTATAGAGTGTGAGTGCAGAAGGAAGGAACTAAAGCGGATCTGCATTGGTATTGAGTGTTGTTACCAAATCATTTTAATACCTGTTGACCTCTAACCACTTCAACAATTGGAAAATCCCTTAATAAGGTAGCTTTAACCAGCTTGTTGTAAAATCCTTTAACAAGGTGACTCAAAATCATTGAGTTCTAAAAATCCTCTAACAAGGTAACCTTTAACAGGGTTTAACATTTAACTGGGTATTTAGCCATCCCTTAACCAAGTGATCCCTAGCAGGATCGGTTCCTAACAGAACCTATTGTAATAGCCTTTAACTAGCCTAGGCTCCTAATAGAGCGGACTTCAAAAGGGTTCAAAGAATAGCTTGTTGGTATTCATCCCCACCGTGGTTTTTCCCAGTTGGGTTTCCACATGAAAAATATGTGTGTTATGTGTGATGCTTTGTTATTTTCTATTAAGCAGTAAAGCATGTTGAACCAATAAGTCTTTACATTTCTTTTGTAGTATTACAAGTGTATGTATATGGGTGAAGTGGAAATAAGATGTTAGATTGTGTGGAAAGTTGAGTTACCAGTTTATGTCTTTCACTGTGCTTAACTGGTAGTAATATGGTTTAAACTGGTGTTATTGCTTGCTAGTCAAAGTGCAGGGTTCTCAGTTAAACCGGTTCAAGGAAAAAAAAATTTAGCACTGATTCACCCTATCCCTCTCAGTACCGGTTTGGTACAAACTGTTCATCATTGATTCATCAATTGGTATCAGAGCATCCTCAAGGTCCTCTGTGTTGTAAGCTTAACCACTTGAGGTAAAAGATCCTACTCTAATGATGAAGAGGGAAGGTCCAAAGTTTAATAGAGACAACTTTAAAATATGGAAGGACATAATGAAGATATACATTAGAAGAATGGGTGCTCAACATTGGAGCTATGTTGAGAATGCTTATGTTATCCCTACCAATACTCTCACCAATGATCAAAAGAGAGAGTCTTAGGAGAATGGGCAAGTCATGGAAGCCCTAATTAGCAGTTTATCTGACATTGAGTTTATTGATGTTCAAGAAAAAGAGAATCCCAAAGAAGTATGTGATGCCCTTGAGAATATCTATGGCGGTGATGAGCATGTGAAACAAGTTAAGGAAGAAAGCCTTAGGGGAAAGTTTGAAGACATGTGGATGGTTGAAGGAGAGACCATTCCATAATCAAAACTATTGTTGGAGATATCAAAAGTCCAGGTGGTAAAATGGAAGATTCCACTATTGTTAGCAAAGTTTTGAGATCCTTATTACCAGTCTATGCAATAAGGGTTGCTGCTATTCAGGAGTTGAGGTATATAGACAAGACAAAGGTATCCCTGGACTCTATCATTGCAAAGTTAACAGCTTATGAGATAAATATTTATGATGGTAGTATTCAGAAGACTAAATCAGCCTTTAGAGCATCTGCTGCACCATCTAGAAAAGGCAAAGAAGCTAGTACCAGTGGTGAACCAAGACAAATTAGAGAAATGGATGATGAGGAGATCTTGATGGAATTTGAAGCTCTTCTTGCCAAGAGACTTCCCAAGGGAACCGGTAAATACAAAGGCAAGCTTCCTTTGAAATGCTTTTCTTGTAACCAGATAGGACACATTGTTGTATATTGTCATAATGGTGACAACAAGGATAAACCGAAGAGGTTGAAGAAGTTCAAAGGATAAAATTGGAGAAACTGTTTTGTAGCAGTTGATGAAGGTGTCACTGATGAGGAATCAAAATATGAATAAAATGAAGATATTGTGTTTGTAGCTGTCAAGGAAGATGTGTCAGACAAGAAGGCTCTTGTCTCCCACTTTGATAATTCCAATGAGTGGATTATTGACAGTGGCTATTCTCACCATATGGCTAGTGACCAGAGTAAGTTTCTATCTCTTGAAGAATATGATAGTGGTGTGGTTCATTTTGGTAATGATGCACCATGAATGGTAAAAGGCAAAGGGTCCATCTCTCTAAATGGAAGAAGCAGTGCTGACAATGTGTATTGGGTAGAAGGTCTCAGGCACAACCTTTTGAGTGTTGCTCAACTGAATGATAATGGACTCACTCTGGAATTCAGAAATGGAGTGTGCAAAATCAAGGGAAAGAATGGTGAACTAATGGTTACCAGAATGCAGACCAAAGGTAACCTATTTCAGCTAAATGCTAATGTCAGTACATGTCTTATGGCTAAGTTTGAGGATAGTTGGATATGGCATAGGAGACTCTGCCATATAAACTTTGACAATATTGTGAAGGCCAGTAAGATCAAGGCAGTTAGAGGATTGCCTATGGTGAGAAAACCGTAAAATCCTTTGTGCAGAGAGTGTCAATTGGGGAAAATGTCTTCCTCAACCTTCAAAGGTAAACCTTTCACTGTAGACAATTTACTTGATCTTGTGCATACTGATTTGTGTGTGTGATGCCCAAACTTTTGGGCAAAAACACACACAACAAATTTTTTTTGATACACTTAATTATATGCAAACCATGTTTAATTAGATGTGACAGCTTAACAAGTTGTTCCAAGTGGAATCTTAAGCTATAATAAAACATTTTTCTAACTCGATCGATGAATAGAACAAAATTATCTAGAAGCCTTAGTTTTCTATAAAACTCATAGATGACAAAGTTAGGATATTCCTGACATAACAAATTACGATAACTCCTATAATCAAACGGAACAATATGATTGTATAAGGACAATAATAAATTCACATCGCATGTCCCTTTTATTATAGTTGCAAGTTGTAATTCTTAATTAGATCGACTTCTACTAAATAGGCATTAATATAATTACTTGATTCAATAATAATTATATATCTCCTAACGAGTTTCCTCCATTCATGATAATACATCCTACCTTTATACCTTGATTAAATCTTGCGTCTATAAGTTAATTATTAATATTATTTTAATTTAATAATATTAATTAATCAAGAAAATGAAAATTGAAGTGTCAAATGTTAAAATATTAATTGCTTTATTTAGTATAAGATTCCATCTAGGCTAAATTAGTTTGCAAGATCAAGGTCTTGGACTTATTTTCGAATATATATAATTCCACCACGATATCCTCTTTCGAAGAAATTATTTAATAAACTATATTAAATTATTCCATTGAATTATAAGTACCATTAAGATCTCTAAAATGAAATTATGTAACTTAAATCAAGTTGTTATATATTACTTCTTCCAAACATCAAATATTAAATATTTTGTATGCAATATTCACATTTCCTCTTGGTTTAAATTTAATCAATTAATCTTTACAAAAGACCCATCATTGGACTTCTTTAATAATTTTACTCACAAGAGTATATTACTTCTCTATAACTAAACAATTCCCAACTTTAATAAATAATAAAATTCAATGTTAGCCATTCAAAAGAATACTTCTTACACTGAATTTTAATCACCATACTATCTTTTCAATATTAAACTTCTCCAATATATATTTACCCAAATTTGGTAATAATAATGTGATAGAATAATTCTTTACATTTTCCCTTAAATTCCAAACTAGCCTATTGAACTAAAGATTAACTCAAGTTTAAAGAATATTTCCATTTCAAATTTTAGAGAAATATATTTAATCTACAATTTGGCCTATATATTCATATTTCTAACTCTCTCTCTTTTATTCCCTTTTTATTATTTCGGAATACCCTAACCCCACCAGGTTAGGGTTTCATATTTTTCTTTGTGTTTGCAGGGGTGCCAAATGGCAAATGGTGGAGGTTTGTTTCGCAGGGAGGGCGCCGGCAATGGGGAAGTAGCAGTGGCTTTGGAGGAGGCAACGGTGGGTTCTTCCCGGCCACCATTGTGTGTACACACAATGGCGGCGGTGCTGGGCGCCGCCCACTATGTGTCCACATAGTGGGTTCACCCCCCCCCCCCCCCCCCCTGAAACCCCTTTTTTTTTTATATTTACTTTTTCTTTTTTTTTAAATTTTATTTTATGTTAATAAATATATATATATATATATATATATATATATATATATATATATATATATATATATATATATATTATACAAATAAGTATATTTTAAATATGAATACAATTAAACATATATATATATTAGTTGCATATAAAATCCAAGGCAACTTTTCTATGCAAATATATGTCGATATTTTATTTGGAAACATTTTTAACAGATTAGTTAAAGTCTTTAGATTTGGATCAATGTATATATATATATATATTTTTTTTTTTTTTTTATTTCAAATGCCTTGCTGCTAAAAATCAGAGATAGTTTATTTAATCTTTAGATTTAATTTCTACAAAAAATTAGAATTGACAGAATTAAATAAGTTTAAAACAACAACTATATAACTCTAGAAATTATTGAAATAAATCCTAGAGATAGCCATGATGATTTTTAGATTTATTATCTGTGAATAAATAAAATGACAGATTTAAATAAACTATATTTGTACTTCCATAAATAGATCTAAATGTTTTATTTCCAGCCTACTACATACATGCTAATCTATTTCATTCTTTTCCAAATTTTTTTTTTTTTCAAATGCATAAAGGGATAAAATAAATTTCTTGCTTTTCAAAATATCATATACACAACAAATATTATTTTCAGAACTATAGGAACTAAATCCAGAAATACTCATTTCTTTTCTGCAGTATAGCATAATAAAATATTACATTTCTCTAAAGCATATTTAAAAGACACTAGAATCAACTTTACAAATGGATCCCTCATTTCTATTAAATGAGGACCTTAAAAATAATAGATACATTTCCTTTTGAAATAGGTACAACATATAGTTTCTCTTTACATTACTGCAACTTAAAATATAAAATATTCCATTTCCAAATCTTTTTCTGCAAACAAATAAATCCAGCAACTTCTACTTGTCCTTTTCTTTTCTTCCAACAACCTACAAATAAATCATAGGCTATGACCATGGAGTGCTCACCTCCCAACCTAGGCTTACTAGAAGCCACCCCCGAGCTTGGAGAACCAAGCCCTAGACAGGTTACAGACATGCAAACATGACAAGCAAGGGAAAATCACATAAAAATCACTTTCCCAACCAAGGCTACACTTCATCACAACATGTGATGATTTTACATGGGTGGTAGTGGACCAAGTACCCTAAGGAGACTGGAAGAATGGTAGAACATATTGCCACCTCATGGCAAAGAAAGTTATTTCATAAAATCATAAACCCCACATTCCTTATGCCCCCCAAGGCATTCATGCCATACTTTCTCCCCTTATGACCCCAAATGCACAAACCAGGCCATGCAACAAGGGTCACAAATACACCCCTTTAGTTCGCTCTCATAAAGAGAGTCTCTCACTCGAGGGCTGTCAAAATTCTACCACCCTCAAGACCATCCTACTCTCCCAAGATTAGAAGGCCCTCGTTACTCCCAATACATAGAAAATGCATACAAGAAATAAAAGGTAGAACACAAAATAATTTTCACAAAGGAAAATACAAGAAAACAAACTCTACATACAAGCAATCTTTTCAACATAAACATGCAACATAAAAACAAAGAGATGAACCAACCTTCAATCTACCCAAAGGTATGCTAGAAATAGTTTGAGGATGAGTAGGCCAGATCCACAAATCTTCCTTCCACACTTAGCCCAAAATTTTGAATCCAAAAGCCAAACTTTTCAAAATGCATAGTCTCCAAAAATGGAGAGTTGGTGATTACCCACAAAATCTCTCATTCTTGCCTAAGAAGACCTCAGTGAGAGTTCTCACAGGTTTCCAAAATTGAAAAAAGGAAAAGTAAGAAAAATATCAAAAAGGATCTCTCAGCAAAAGGAAAGGTTATCTAACCTAGATGGCACCTTCTAATTTTGAATTTTTGCACATCTTAGAAAACCCACTTTTGGGGGTGACTAAACAGTCACATGGGAGTAGACACATGCCTAAAAATACTCCTAACCCAAAGGTATACCTTATGGGCTTTAGAAAACACCTCTAAACTACCCCTAGGAGTCCATTTGACCCCTTATAAACCCATATGAAGTTAACTTTCGGGTCAAACCTGAGTTGACCACTCCAAAGACTCTTTACCCAAGGAAATTTAGAACCAAAATCAAATGTTTGAAAAAGCTATAGTTAAACAACTCTCTTCAAGAGACAAGTCAGAATTCAAGACATAAATCAACACATGTCAAGTGACACAATAAAATACATTTCAAAATTACATGTGGAAATTGTCTCTTGTTGGATTTAAATAAATAAAATTTAACACACATGCATCATTCACTATTACAAATAAAATATGATACATACGGGGTGTTGTCTCTCCAAATAGACAACCCCTGGCTTTACGAACGTACATAGGTCTAGATTTGGTTCTCCATAATATTGCCATGGTCACATGGATAATTTTCCTGCGCATCTCAATTACACATTAGTAATTCCAAATAACCTCATATAATATTAAACTCATGAATAAGAATACACATGAAACACTCTGCATACAATTTACATTTAAACAAATCGATATATCTTATATCCAAATAAATCCACATAAGCAATTATCATAATCCTCATAATTTTGATCCATACCTAAGACATGCATCCTATTTCTATCATCACACTAAAGTCCTGCAAATCCAATAATGGCATACATCATCTCAAAGTTATCCTATTCTAGAATCATATAAAGTTATGTATCCCTAACACATCAAAATGTACACCTCAAGGTAAAATGATTCTATAACTTGGTTCAATTAATTTTCTCACCAATCTATCCATCTAATCATAGCCCATCCTATTGAATTATATCATTTATTCATAAGGTCAACCCTGGTCAACCGAGTTAACCAGAGCTTGATCGGGGTGGAGCTCTACAGTGTGGTCTTATGGAAACTAGGAGTGTGCAGGGAGATAGGTATTTTATGATTCTTACTAATGATTTCTCAAGAATGATGTGGGTCGCATTCTTGAAGGACAAATCTGAAGCTTTTGGAAAGTTTAAAGCCTTCAGAGAACTTGTAAAAAAAGAAAGCGGTAAGAGGATTAAGTGCTTAAGAACTGATCAAGGAGGAGAATTCACTTCTGGTGAATTCAACAAATACTTTGAAGAGAATGGCATCAAGAGGCAATTATCTGCCCCCTAGACTCCATAGCAGAATGGCCTAGCAGAAAGAAACAGCTGGACTATGGTTGAAGCAACTAGAAATATGTTGATCCAAGGAAAGGTTGCTCACACCTTTTGGAGAGAAGCAGTGAGCACTGCAGTTTACACAATGAACCAGGTACTCATCAAAAAGGGTAAGGACAAAACACCTTATGAGTATTGGACCGGTAAGACACTAGTGGTAAGCTACTTCAAAATGTTTGGTAGTAGATGTTATATCAAGAGGAGTGAACATTAGAGCAAGTTTGATGCTAAATGTGATGAGGGAATATTCCTAGGATATTCCACAAAGAGCAAAGATCTCAAATGTTTCAACAATAGGAATTAGAGAATTGTTGAAAGCATCAATGTTAGAGTTGATGAAACCTCTGAGAAATATGAGGAAATCGACAATGAGAAAGTAGGAGATGAACTGGTAGTAACCTTCTGGGAACCGGTTGCAAAACAGCCAAGCACCAGTAACAATGCTCCTACACCAACAGATGTTGATACTGATGGAGATGAGGATGATGAAGAAAAGCAAGAGGAAACAACTAAGATCATTCCTAGGTATGTAAAGCTGAATCATGATCCAAAGAAGATCATAGGAGACAAGGATGGAGGAATTCTTACAAGAAAAAAGATCAGAGAAAACTCTTGCATGATCTCTGAATTTGAGCCTAAAATATTCAGAGGCACATAAAGATGAAGATTGGATCAAGGCAATGGAAGAGGAACTTGACTAGATAGAAAAGAATGGTACATGGTCTTTCGTACCCAGACCGGAGCAGAAAAATGTCATTGGCACCAAATGGGTTTTCAAAAATAAGCTGAGTGAAGATGGCTCAGTGGTTAGAAACAAAGCTAGATTGGTGTGTAAAGGATATGCCCAAGAAGAAGGAGAAGACTATGGAGAAACCTTTTCTCTAGTAGCTAGATTGGAAGGAGTTTGTATGCTTCTTACATATGAAGCATTCAAGGGATTCAAAATATATCAAATGGATGTAAAGTGTGCATTCCTGAATGGAATACTAGAAGAGGAGGTGTATATAGAGCAACCAGATGGGTTTTCCCTATCAGAAGACAGTGACATGGTGTGTAGGCTACATAAGGCCTTGTATTGACTAAAGCAGGCACCTAGAGAATAATATGAATGCTTGCACTCCCATCTTGTGAAGATTGGATTTGAGAGAAAAAGTGAGGATAATAATATCTACCTGAAGTCAGAAGGAGATCAGATTCTAATCTGTGAGGTATCTGTTGATGACATAATCTTTAGAGGAGATGACAAGATGGGTCATGATTTTGCAGATGAGATGAAAAAGGAGTTTGAGATGTCACTTATAGGGGAGCTTAAGTTCTTCATTGGATGATAGATTCAACAAATGAAAGATGGAATCTTTATCACTCAATCCAAATATGTAAAAGAGGTGTTGAAGACCTTTGGCATGGAAGACAGCAAACCGGTTGGTACACTGATGGTAACCGGTTGTAAATTATCCAAAGAGGATGACTGAGGGTTGGTAAATGAGAAGGAATACTGATCAATGATTGGTAAATTGCACTATGTAGTACATAGCAGACCAGACATTGCACATGCAGTGGGCATTGCTGCATAGTTTCAGAAAAGCCCAAGAGAATCCCACTTGGTAGCAGTCAATCGGATTCTAAGATATCTAAAGGGAACTATTGACTATGGATTATGGTATCCATACACTAATGATTTCAACCTAAAAGTGTTTACAGATGTTGACTGGGCTGGTAATATGGACGACTGGAAGAGCACAACCGGTAGTGCATTCTTTCTTGGTGGAAGACTAGTCTCATGGATGAGTAAGAAACAAAGTTGTATCTCTCAGTCTATATCAGAAGCGGAGTATGTTGCAACATTTATGAACTGCACCCAGACAATTTGGATGAAGCATGTATTAAATGGCTTCAAAGTTCTTGTATCTAAATCAGTAAGTATATTTTGTGGCAACACAAGTGCAATTAACATCTCCAAGAATCCGGTTTCACATTCTAGAACCAAGAACTTTGAGCTTAAGTATCATTTATTAAGGGAAAAGGTTTAGAACAAAGAAGTTATACTAGAACATATTTCCAGTAAGGAGTAGTTAGTAGACATATTCACCAAGCCTCTACCGAAGGCTACCTTTACCTATTTGAGAGGTAAATTAGGGGTGCTACCCCTTCAAGAGGTGAATTAAAGGTGTGTGCTCCACATCAATCAGGACTTACATTGATATATTTTTCTCAGGATTGGTGTGTTGAAGGATGCTACTCCTTAGGGGGAGCAACATAGTAGAACATAGATGATTATGCCTTCACTTTGGCATTGTTGTCAAAGGGGGAGAAGATGTGAAGCAGAGAAGATATCTGCAGTATTGGGGGAGAAGATATCTGTGTTGGCATATGCACACTCCAATGAAGCATTGTATGTGATTGAAGGTTTTGTCATTGATGGCAACCTTACAATCCTATGGCATCGGCAAGGCATTACACTGACAAGTTAGTGCACCGGCATCTGCAGATCACACTCTACACTGGCACTCAGACCATTAGCACTGGCACAAAGAAAGGAAGCATACCGGCATAGAGGCTGACAAGATTTTGGGTATATTATATTTTGCTTTTTATTGTAAAAAATTTGTAAGACGACTTGGCATGTTGTAAAATTACTCTTACATATAAGAGATATCATTGTAAACATTTTGAAAGTTAAGAAAGTGATGTAAGCGAAAAAGAAAAATATTAAGGTAGACCTATTATGCAAAATATAGGTTAAAGGGTTTATGTAAGAAGCAGAGCAGCAACTGGTATTGGATCAGGCATTATAGATGCTATTGTAAAGCAGTACAAGTTATTGGATTTGTATAATCCATATTGTAAGTCAGTGAGACTTTGCATTGAGCAGTGAGCTCTAGGCATTTGGCCTTCCTGCATGTGTAGGCCCCTATTGTAAGTAATATTCTCTTATTGGCCAGTAAGTGAATATTGTGGGTCACAAATCCCACTGAGGTTTTTCCCACACTGGGTTTCCTCGTTAAATCCTTGTGTTATGGTGTGCTTTTCATGTGGATGCTTTTAATTCTTTTCATTGCATTATTTCTTGCATATCGGTACACTATTGTAATATGTTCTACATGTTTTAAATTGAGAAATTCTAATTACCAGTTAGATACTGATTCACCCCCCCCCCTCTCAGTATCTGTGGGATTCCTAACAATTGGTATTAGAGCTTGGTCCTCTATTTTCAAAAGCCTAACAACTTGAGGAAAATCTTGACACTGGTAAAGATGGAAAATTTGATGAAGCAACTTGAAGCAGCTCTTTCAGACTATGATGCAGAGAAATTGAAAAATATCAAACTAGAAGATGATCTAAAAGCAGCTCAGGATATCATTCAAGAACTCCAACAGAATCTTACTATTGCAAGAAACAAGAGAAGAGAACTTTGTGAAAAGATGCAAAATGAGAATGATGAAAAGGAATCACTTAATGATATGTTAAGCAAGCTGAAACTGAAGAACATAACTACAAAGAATGAGATGCAGGATATGACTATGAGATTTTGTAAAGAGATTGAAGATAGGAAGAAGAATGAAGAAAAATTGACCAGAAGACTAAGTGATGCAGCAAATGAGAACACAAGACTTAGCTATGAAAATGACATGTTGAAGACAGATCTGATGCATACTCAGAATGATTCCAATGAACTGATGAGGCAGAAAGAAGTCTTAGAAAGGGAACTAGAAACTACAAATCAACATAAAGAAAAATTCAAGAAAAGCTCAGAGGAACTTGGCACCTTGCTGAAGAATCAAAAACCTAAAGGTGACACTTCTGGAATTGGCTTTGAAGTCGAAGAAAGCTCCGATATTGCAAACACACAGGATCACAGCAAACCGGTAAGGCAACCTAATACTTATAAATTCAATGGAAAATGCTTTAATTGTAATAAGTATTGTCATAGAGCAAATGAATGTAGATCTAGAAGTTATCAAAATATCAACACAGCAACCGGTCAATTTTCTAAATGCAACAAAGTTGGTCATAATTGTGAGAATTGTAGAATGAATGTGAGATGTTATGTTTGTGGAAGATTTGGACATTTATCTAATCAATGTAGAACACAAACCGGCATAGGTAATGGGAAAGCTATTCAAAAGAATAATGTGACTTGTTATGCATGTAACAAGATTGGGCATATTGCAAAATTCTGTAGAAGCAAAGGATCACCAGCAAACAACAAAAGTTCTAGCTTGAAGGGTAAAGAAAAAGTTGAAGAGGTTAAGCAAGAATTCTCAAAACAATGGATCAGAAAAGCTAATCTAAATATTGGGAATACTCCTCCACCGGTAGAACCAATCAATGTTTCATCGACAGGATAGAGTGATGCTCCACCGGCAAGACAGAGTAATGCTCCACTGGCAGAAAGTTCTTCATCGAATAAAAGATAGTTTCCTTGAGGGTTTGACAATCTAATGACACGTGCTATTATTCCCTCGGTTAGAGATGAGAAGTTGGAAATTACTTATTATCGGCAGACAATGTTAAGTGTATACTTAACCAACATGCATTTAATGTGGTAGATGGCAAATTAACACTATAAATTTGAGGTTTTGGCTCCATTACATTTCACTGAGATTTCAAACCTACGAAGAGCGTGAAGATTTTGAGCTAAGGCATTTCAAGCAAGAGGCAAGAACACTTCAAACAATCATCCATCCTAAAGGCAGTAAAAGGTATTTTATCATGGCATCCACCTCTGCACTTGAATATATAGCAAACCCTACTATTGTCAAAGTTATAAAAAGACCTAGGCCCATATTTCAATTAGTTCCCAAAGTAGCAAAGAAAGATGATACTTTAGGTGCTTTTTTCTCAAATTCCTAAAGGAATTGTTTATGCTAAAGACCCCAGAATTTACATTCACTGCAACATTGAGGAACTAGGAGATGAAGAGATTAAAAACATGTTTAAAACTATCATATGTGATAACTCCGAAAATGTGAAACTGGAACAAAGATCATTGAAACCCTAGGATTTACAGAGATCCTTAGCATTCCTGAATTCCCCAAGGATGTGATTAGGATAGTCTTAAGCAGGGTACATGGTGAATTTTTCTGGTTAGATGCAATTCACAAAATCACCAAGGAAGCTGTGAAAGCTATCACAGGGTTACCAATCATCGGTAAAAGGCCAGACAAAACTAAGAAGGTTTCCAATGACCTAGTTACTCAGTTAACTGGTGCCACATCTGATAAAAGGTTCTTAAGAGTCAATGATGTAAAAGATACTAATGTAAGATTTATCAGCATGATATTAAGATATAAGGCAACTCATGCAGGCAGACTCAATTCAGTGTCAAGTCTGTGCATTAAGAGTGCTTATGACATGGTCACAGATAATGCAAAGATTGATGTATGTGAGTGGTTAAAGGATGAATTAATTGACAACTTAGGTAAGATTAAGAAGGACAAGAAAGGAACTTTCAGGTTTGGAAATCTACTAGTATGACTGATGCTACATATAACCAAATAGGTTCCCGGTATAGGCTACAAAGAACTTGGATATGATATACCGGTAGGTAAACAACTAACAGAACTATTCAATAATATGGGAGAAGATAAGGAAAACAATATCCATGATTTCTTTCAAACACTTAAGGCCAAAATGAAGAAAAGAATCAGATTATCACAAAATATTGTTGACATATATAAGGATGAAATATGTTTTGTAATAAAAAAAGGATGAGTTCTGGATGGAAGCAATCATCCCTAGGACAATCTGGGTAACAGAGATGGGCTACGAAACAGATGATCATATAATTGAAACATATGCTAAAGCATTTCTGGAAGAACCTAAGGAAGAAGTATTTGGTAGTGCAGAAACTATTGAAAGCCAAATACAATCTCATAAAAGAGTGAAAAAGGTTGAGGTAGTTGTGAGAAGAGGTTCTAGACAGGCAAAGGCTATTAAAAAAGATGTGTTAAAGAAAACTGGTATAACAGAGGATGAGTTAGCAGCTCCACAACCTGAGACTCATCTATCACCGATAGGCACTTCTTCGGAGAGTGACATGCCTGCAACTTTCAAGAGAGTTGTAAGGAAAAGATATCCCTCACTGGCAACCACACCCTCACCTAGGAGGACAAGACAAAAACAACAAGCAGTGAGATCTCTGGTAAGAAAGGCTACACCAAAGAAGAAGAAACTGACACCCAAGAAGAAGAAGAGGACAAATAAGGACTTGGCCCCTCTTGACATACTGTTGAATGAAATTACAGAGGAAGGGAAATTGAAGAATATAGAGAAACTATATGACACTCTGACAACAGATGAAAAAGAACAAGTAGAAAATAGTGTTATATTACATATGGACATGTATAAGAAATTTTTGATGGAAGTTGTAGATGAAGTACTAGATGAACTATTCAAAAGATTGGAAGCAAGGAGACAAGCAGTAATAGAACTTGACAAAAAAATCAAGATAGAAAAGCTACTTGCTGTATATCCAGTGAATTCACCCAAATAAATTGATGACTTAATTGTTGAAGCCAACCGGTCAGTATTTTCTACTACACACCAACACATTGTTTTAATGGTTAGAAGAGTTAATGAGGTGACTAAAGAGACAGAAAATGCATGGGACATTTTCCTAGTAGAAAAAGAAAAATAGGAAGAATACCAAAACCCCAAACCAATAAAGGTATATCAGAAGGAAAGAGACAAGCATAAAGGAAAGGTTGGTGGACCTCTGAGTATAAAAGTTAAAGATAACTTATCCCCACTGCCTCCTTCTACATCACCGATAAAAACTACAGAAGATCAACCAGCAGTTGAAAGTATGGATGTAAAGGATGTTAATCCTAATCCTGAAGTCTTATATATAGTGGATGTTGATACTCAAAAGATCAACATTGTGGTAGATAAAGATACAACCGATAAGACCGACATGGCTAGTGAGCCTCTGGTAGATGAGCAAATTGAAAACACACAAAAGAAACCAGAAGATGACAAAAAGCAACAGGTAGAAACTCAGACTTAGACTGAGACAGTGCAACAAATAGAGAAACAAATAGAGCAAAAGGGTCCAGAACAGGAAAAACAACAAGAATATATTCATGAGTAAACAGTGCCACCGACAACTGGTGAAGTACACAAACCATTACTTAAGGAAATAAAACACAAACAGACCTACCAGAGGTCAATACAAGCTTGGTTACTTCCACTGGCAGTATTCAGAATGTAGGTTCCTCATCATCAAGCTACAATTCAACTAATGTGACTGAAGTACTCTTAGATTCAATTAAAAAAATAACAGATTGCAGCTCACAAGCTTACAAGGCAATAGATGACACCATACCAATTTTGAAGGTAATTGGTCTTAACTGTAATATAGACAATAAAGATTCTTTAGGACAACTTGATACCTTGTGTAAATATATCTCAGAAAACATTGAGAAAATAAAGGAAGAGACACTGAAGGATAAATTGGAAATTGAAAAGCAAAGATTCTTTGATGAGCAAATAAAGAAGTGTACTAGAGATTTTGACACACTTCTACCGGAACTATGTAATTTATTGAAAGAGTACAAAACTCTGTACAAAGACACCTGCAAGACAAAGTTTTTGACTGTAGACATAGATAAGAAAATAAGCAAGGTACAGGATGAAATCAATAAACTTGCTGATAATTTTGTTAACTCACCTAATACATTATCAGTTTTTGAGAAAAGGATAACAAATTTTGAAGAAGAATTACTTAAATTGGAAAGAGAAAAGGAGAGAATAGTAAATAAGGCAAAGCATCTAAGATTAAAGTTGAGTCCAAGATTGGACTATCTAGCATCATTGTGGAAGGAAATATCTGAGGCACTGATACAGGGATAGAAAACACCGCCAGAGCATTTGCAACATCTCATCGGTATAGCTAAAAGAATAGAGACAACAATAAGAGATAGTAAAAAGTTTATGGAGAGTATAAACTTGATTTTGGCCAATCTATTTCAAATTGTAACTACCTAGTTACAAGGTTGAAACTACAAACTCTACTGACATCTTGACAACCTTTGTCATTGATGCCAAAGCGGGAGTAGTGGGATGAGAAAATTCAACATCACAGAAATCATATGCTTAGGGGGAGCACACACATTTTTTTGGTAACATTTTTGGACTTCATATTTTTGGATAATTTTTGGATACACTTTTGAAATTTCTCATGAGTGTTGCCATCAATGTCAAAGGGGGAGATTGTTGGCATATGCACACTCCAATGAGACATTGTATGTGATTGAAGGTTTTGTCATTGATGGCAACCTTACAATCCTATGGCACCGGTAAGACATTATACCAACAAGGCATTACACCGACAAGTTAGTGCACTGGCATCAGCAGATCACACTCTACACCGACACTCAGACCACCAACACTAGCACAGAGAAAGGAAGCATACCGACATAGAGGCCGACAAGATTTTGGGTATATTATATTTTGTTTTTTATTGTAAAAACTTTGTAAGCCGATGTGGCATGTTGTAAAATGACTCTTATATATAAGAGAGATCATTGTAAACATTTTGAAAGTTAAGAAAGTGATGTAAGCAAAAAAGAAAAATATTAAGGTAGACCTATTATGCGAAATATAGGTTAAAGGGTTTATGTAAGAAGCAGAGCAGCAACCGGTACTGGATCAAGCATTATAGATGCTATTGTAAAGAAGTACAAGTTATTGGATTTGTATAATCCACATCGTAAGTCAGTGAGACTTCCCATTGAGCAGTGAGCTCTAGGCAGTTGGCCTTCCTACATGTGTAGGCCCCTATTGTAAGTAATATTCTCTTATTGGCTAGCAAGTGAATATTGTGGGTCACTAATCCCACCGAGGTTTTTCCCACACTGGGTTTCCTCGTTAAATCCTTGTGTTATGGTGTGCTTTTCATGTGGATGCTTTTATTCATTGCATTATTTCTTGCATACCGGTACACTGTTGTAATATGTTCTACATGTTTTAAATTGAGAAATTCTAATTATCGGTTAGATATTGATTCACCCCCCCCCCCCTCTCAGTATCTGTGGGATTCCTAACAATCTCCAGTATTGGGGGAGAAGATGTGAAGCTCAGAGATATCTTTGTATATTGCCATCAATGCCAAATGGGGAGATTGTTGGCATATGTGCAGAGTATGTTGACATGATGATATTATATGTTGTCATTGATGTTAATATGATGAAGAGTGAACTGGTATATTGAAGTAAGCACTTGCAAGAGAACTGGTATATGTGAAAAAGTGAAGCAGTGTGGCTGTCCAAGTGAACCGGTATGTTGAAATGAACCGATATATGTGAAAAAGTGAAGCAGTATGTTTGTCCAAGTGAACCGGTATATTGGAATGTGAACCAGTATATGGAATGTTTTGTATCAAGGTTTCATATGGTATGACTACCAGTTGGTAGTCTTAGCTTCAAGGTTTCCAGTTGAAGTGTTCTATGGCTATGTGATTCAACTGATGACATTGTGTGATGTCTTAGCATTGTAATGAAGAATAGGTTGTGTTTCCACATCAGCCTTTTGTGCATGAAGGATCTTACATGAAGGAGATTGATCCTATCTACCTCAAGAATGTGTGAAGTCTCTATAAATGGTGAAGAATGCGTGATGGGTTATCAGCCTCCAAGAAGCAGTGAAGAACGAACATTGGAGAATGTCTTGAGATCTATTCAAGACTATTGTAATCAATGCAATATGATCAACGGTCAGGATTGAACCAACTGAATTGCTTAACCTAAATGTTTAGGGTTTAAGGTTTATGCTACAAACCTATCTATTTCCTGTAAGGTCAATGTTGTTTTTCATATTGAGATTGTTGGCAAATGTTGTGTGTGTATCTAAGTGCAAAGATACGTGATTCTTGCCTGACCACATAAGAGAATAGATACTTGCAGAGTGTGAGTGCAGAAGGAAGGAACTAAAGCGAATCTGCATTGGTATTGAGTGTTGTTACCAGATCATTGTAATACCTGTTGACCTCTAACCACTTCAATAGTTGGAAAATCCCTTAATAGGGTATCTTTAACTGGCTTGCTGTAAAATCCTTTAACAGGGTGACTCAAAATCATTGAGTTCTAAAAATCCTCTAACAAGGTAACCTTTAATAGGGTTGAACCTTTAACTGGGTATTTAGCCATCCATTAACCGAGTGATCCCTAGCAGGATCGGTTCCTAACAAAACCTATTGTAATAGCCTTTAACCAGACTAGGCTCCTAACAGAGCGGACTTCAAAAAGGTTCAAAGAATAGCTTGTGGGTATTCATCCCCACCGTGGTTTTTCCCAGTTAGGTTTCCACATGAAAAATATGTGTGTTATGTGTGATGCTTTGTTATTTTTTGTTAAGTGGTAAAGCATGTTGAACCAGTAAGTCTTTACATTTCTATTGTAGTATTACAAGTGTATGTATATGGGTGAAGTGGAAATAAGATGTTAGATTGTGTGGAAAGCTGAGTTACCAGTTTATGACTTTCACTGTGCTTAACCGGTAGTAATCTGGTTTAGATTGGTGTTATTGCTTACCAGTGAAAGTGCAGGGTTCTCAGTCAAACTAGTTCAAGGAAAAGTTTTTTTTGTACTAATTCACCCCCCCCTCTCAGTACTGGTTTGGTACTAGTTGTTCATCATTGATTCATCAATTGGTATCAGAGCATCCTCTAGGTCCTTTGTGTCTTAAGCTTAACCACTTGAGGTAAAAGATCCTACTCTAATGATGAAGAGGGAAGGTCCAAAGTTCAACAGAGACAACTTTAAAATATGGAAGGACAGAATAAAGATATACATTAGAAGCATGGGTTCTCAACATTGGAGCTATGTTGAGAATGCTTATGTTATTTCTACTAGTACTCTCACTGATGATCAAAAGAGAGAGATTCAGAAGAATGGGCAAGTCATGGAAGCCCTAATTAGTAGTTTATCTGACATTGAGTTTATTGATGTTTAGGACAAAGAGAATCCCAAAGAAGTATGGGATGCCCTTGAGAATATCTATGGTGGTGATGAGCATGTGAAACAAGCTAAGGAAGAAAGCCTTAAGGGAAAGTTTGAAGACATGCGAATGGTTGAAGGAGAGACCATTAAACAATATGGAATAACATTCAAAACTGTTGTTGGAGATATCAAAAGTGCAGGTGGTAAAATGGAAGATTCCACTATTGTTAGCAAAGTTTTGAGATCCTTATTACCAGTCTATGCAATAAGGGTTGCTGCTATTCAGGAGTTGAGGTTTGTAGACAAGACAAAGGTATCCCTAGACTCCATCATTGCAAGGTTAACAACTTATGAGCTAAATAATTATGATGGTAGTATTCAGAAGACTGAATCAGCCTTCAGAGCATCTGCTGCACCATCTAGAAAAGGCAAAGATGAAAGTACCAGTGGTGAACCAAGACAAAGTAGAGAAATGGATGATGAGGAGATGCTGATGGAATTTGAAGCTCTTCTTTCCAAGAGACTTCCCAAGGGAACTAGTAAATATAGAGTTAATCTTCCTTTTAAATGCTTTTCTTGTAACTGGATAGGACACATTGCTGTAAACTTCCCTAATGGTGACAACAAGGATAAACCTGAGAAGTTGAATAAGTTCAAAGGAGGAAACCAGAGAAACTATTTTTTAGCAGTTGATGAAGGTGTCACTGATGAGGAATCAGAAGATGAAGAAAATGAAGATATTGTGTATGTAGCTGTCAAGGAAGATGTTTCAGATAGGAAGGCTCTTGTCTCTCGCTTTGATAATTCCAATGAGTGGATTATTGACAGTGGTTGTTCTCACCATATGACTGGTGACTTGAGTAAGTTTCTATCTCTGGAAGAGTATGATGGTGGTGTGATTCATTTTGGTAATGATGCACCATGTATGGTAAAAGGCAGAGGGTCCATCTCTCTGAATGGAAGAAGCAATGTTGACAATGAGTATTGGGTAGAAGGTTTCAGGCACAACCTTTTGAGTGTTGCTCAACTGAATGATAATGGACTCACTCTGGAATTCAAAAATGGAGTGTGCAAAATCAAGGTAAAGAATGGTGAACTGATGGCTACTAGAATGCAGACCAAATGCTAAATGCTAATGTTAGTACATGTCTTATGGCTAAGTTTGAGGATAGTTGGATATGGCATAGGAGACTCTGCCATGTAAACTTTGACAATGTTGTGAAGGCCAGTAAGATCAAGGCAGTTAGAGGATTGCCTATGCTGAGTAAACTGGAAAATCCTTTGTGCATAGAGTGTCAACTGGGGAAATGTCTTCCTCAACCTTCAAAGGTAAACCTTTCACTGCAGACAAATTACTTGATCTTGTGCATACTGATTTGTGTGATCCTATGAAAACTAGGAGTGTGCAGGGAGATAGGTATTTTATGATTCTTACTAATGATTGCTCAAGAATTATGTGGGTCACATTCTTGAAGGACAAATCTGAAGCTTTTGGAAAGTTTAAAGCAGGTTCATAGCACTTGTAGAAAAAGAAAGCGGTAAGAGGATTAAGTGCTTAAGAAATAATCAAGGAGGAGAATTCACTTCTGGTGAATTCAACAAATACTGTGAAGAGAATGGCATCAAGAAGCAACTGTTTGCCCCCCAGATTCCATAGTAGAATGGCCTAGCAGAAAGAAACAACTGGATTGTGGTTGAAGCAACTAGAACTATGTTGATCCAAGGAAAGGTTGCTCACACCTTTTCGAGTGAAGTGGTGATCACTGTAGTCTACACAATGAACCGGGTACTCATCAAAAAGGGTAAGGACAAAACACCTTATGAGTATTGGACCAATAAGACACTAGTGGTAAGCTACTTCAAAATGTTTGTTAGTAGATGTTTTATCAAGAGGAGTGAACATCAGAGCAAGTTTGATGCTAAATGTGATGAGAGAATATTCCTAGGATATTCCACAAAGAGAAAAGCTCTCAAATGTTTCAAGAATAGGACTTGGAGAATTGTTGAAAGCATCAATGTTAGAGTTGATGAAACCTCTGAGAAATATGAGGAAAGTAGGAGATGCAGTGACCTATTTGTGATGTAGAGTGGATGCTTATACATGTATGTTTATGATCTATTGCTAACACATTTTTGGATGCAGGATGAGTGACTTATCCTTTTTGATGTGTGTATATGCAAATGTGTGATGGATTTTATGACGCAATCTAAATTGTAATGTAACATGGATGGACAAATATCTTTTATTTATGTGATGCAACCTAAGTGTAACCTTATGTGATAAATGTTTTGTGGAAAATGAATATCTAAATGAAATAAGTAATGCAATCTATATGATGTGAATAAATAATAAAGAGGGAATATGCCCATAATAACACAATGATCTTAGATAGAAAAATAGAAGAATATGGAATAAATGGGAAATGGACAAAATTGTGGACTCCATGGGATTATTGAGTTTAGGATTTTATGGAATGATGGTGAAATTTTGTGCACAAAAAATGTGGAGAGCCAACCTAGTTTGATATTGCCTTGGGTGACTTGCACCACTAATTATAGAAATCAAGATGCCATGAGAAACCCAAGGCATGGATTGACTCTCAGACAAATAGGAATTCCTTACACATAGCTATGCAAGTGTTGAGAAACACTAATACAAGGTTGTGGGTATGTGCAAGTAAACCCTTAAACACACTGATACCTCTTCTACATGAGAAGGTAAGTGTTGATAAACACTAGTACCAGGTCGCTGGTTTATACAAGACAAATCCAAAACATTCCATGCTATGAAAATATGCCCTAGTATGCAGTTATTGTAACATACCTAGATATGGCAAATCCAAGCAGCCAAAGATAGTTACAATTGTAGGGCAAAAGATGCAAGTCTAAATGAAAAATCCAATAAGTCAAACAAGTCACTCACTCATGACCAACTTGATACCTCTTGCCAAGAGTAGGATTATGATGGAGGATAAGGTTGCTAGGTGAGGGAAGGATTCATCCCTAGGGCAAAGTGGACTTTGGATTAGGCAAGTTATTCTATGGGTTTGAAGGTTGACTTGTGGACTTAGGACTGTTCTCAAGACTTCTTGAAGCTCTCGTAGTGGCATAGAAGCTCAGTTTGATGGGATATTCCTTATTCATGACTCAGGTGAAGACTCATCATCATACGTGGGTTTTATTGAGAGGCAGAAGGGGAGGAATGTTGCGAATGGGTGGACTGGATGGAGGGTTCTTGCAGTATTAATCTAATAGACAATGTATCCAGTTATTTACCTTGGCACCTGCATGGAGGTTTTCACCAAGGTACTTGTCCATAGTGCCACAAAATGGTTTTCACTAATGGATGAATTGTTTTTTCTTTCTTCTTTCTGATTTTTTAGTTTTTGTTTTGTTTTTTTGTTTTTTTTTGTATTTTTCTTGATTTTTTTTTAATTTTTTTTTTTGACAATTTAAGACTTTCTGAGGACTAGGCATAAAATATTTTGAGGTGCATGATATTCATTGGATCATCTAAAGGATCACCTTCAAGAGTAGCCAACTGATAAGCTGTTGATCCATATTTTGCTATGATTACATATGGTCCAAGCCAATTAGGCTCGAACTTGCCTTTCTTTTCTCTTTCTTGTAGATTTTTCTGATTCTCCATGAGGACAAGATCACCAATTTGGAATTCCCGGGTTCTGACTTTTTTGTGATAACTCATGCGTAGATGGTTTTGATATACCTAGAGATGATTCAAGGCCTTGAGGCACCTTTCATCTAACAATTCTAGCTCTTGTAAGCGAGCAATTTTGTATTCCTCGTCTGGTAAGATATTTTACAGCAATACCCTTAGAAAAGGAATCTTGATCTCAAGGGGAAGGATGGCTTCGGAGCCAAAGACCGGGGAATAAGGGGTGGTGCCTGTGGGGGTGCGAATGGAGGTGCGGTAGGCCCACAAAGAGGGATGGAGTTGGAGGTGCCAATCATGGCTAGCTTCATTGACTATCATTTTGAGGATTTTGATTAGGGTTTTATTAGAAGCCTCAGCTTGGCCATTGCCTTGGGGATAATATGGGATGGAAAAGAGATGATGGATGTTGAATTTTTGGCAGAGTTCTTTGACATCCTGGATTTTAAATTGTCTGCCATTATTTGTAATGATAACTTTTGGGATGCCATATCGGCAGATTAGGTAGTTCAGGATGAATTTGGATATTTGCTTGCCAGTGGTAAAAGTAAGAGGGATAGCCTCTACCCACTTGGTGAAATACTCGGTGGCGGTGACAAGGAATTTATGTCTATTGGAAGATGGAGGGTTAATTTTCCCAATAAGATCGAGCCCCCACTGTGAGAAGGGCCATGGTGTAATGAATGGCTACAATTCTTGTGATGGTGCATGAATCTTGCCGCCATGTTGCTGGCAAGGGATGCATTTATTCACATAGTTATATGCATCGACTTCCATTTTTGGCCAATAGTATCCTGTTCTCAAAAGTGTTTTAGCCAATGTGAGTCCACTTGAGTGTGCCCCACATATGCCCTTGTTTACTTTGCATAATGCCCATTCTGCCTCTTGTTTATATAAACACCTTAGGAGGGAACCATCAAAATGTCTTCTGAATAGGGTGTCTCCAAGGATAGTGTAAAGAGCACATCAACAAATGAATTTTTGTTGTTGGGTTTTGGTGAGATGTGGGGGAATGGTGTTGTCTTTGAGGAAAGTGAAGGTTTCTTGGTACCAAGGGGACTCAGGACCAACGAGAACACACACCATTTCAAACTCTGGTAGGTCTTATGTCGGTATAAATAATTTCTCAACCAAGAACTCCCACTTTCGACTGTGTGCTAACATCTGAAGGAGGGAGCCAATGGTGGCCATTGCATTTGCAACCTTGTTGTTTGTTTGTGGGACTTGGTCAAACTTGATTGTCGTAAAATGTTGCTTAAGATCCTCAACCATGGTATGGTAGGGGAGGAGTTTATCATCTTTTATTTGGTATTCATCATTAACTTGTTTAATGACAAGTTGGGAATCACCATAGACTTGTAATTTATTTAGTTTCCAATGGATAGACAAGCGCAAACCTATTATGAGTGCTTTGTATTCTACGATGTTATTGGTACATGCAAAGGCTATCTTGTATGATTTTGGGATGCCATCTCCTTGAGGTGTGATCAATAATATTCCTGCCCATGATCCATTTTGGGTGCAAGAGCCATCAAAGTACAATCACCATGTGGAGGATGTGGTAACAGTCATAATGAACTCATCTGGTAATTATGTGATAAGAGGATGGTCACCTGAAAGTGGAGCTTCAACCAAATGATCTGCAATGACTTGTCCCTTGATTGCCTTTTTGTCCACATATTCAATGTCAAACTCGCTTAAGAGCATGACCCATTTAGCAGTTCTGCCAGTGAGAGCAGCTTTTGACAAGAGATATTTAAATGGATCAATCTTAGCAATTCATTTTGTTTTGTTGTTTAGCATATAGTGTTAGACCTTTTGTGTGCTAAACACCAATGTCAAGCATTCTCTTTTAATGGGGGTATAATTGAGTTCATACCCCACTAGCATTTGACTGATGTAGTAAATGGCATGTTCCTTCCCTTGATCATCCGTCTGTGCTAGTAATGCCACTAATGCCACTGCGGTAGCACATATATACAAAATAAGGGGTTTTCCAAGAGTAGGAGGCATCAACATTGGAGGTGATGCTAGATATTCTTTTAGTTTCTCAAAGGCCTTTTGGCATAAGCAGTCCCATTTGAATTTTGCATCCTTGTGCAAGAGGTGTGCAAATGGATGGCACTTATCTGCTAGTTGTGAAATAAAGCATCTAACAGATTGGAGTTTCCCCTGGAGACTACATAGTTGTCTAAGAGTTTTTGGTGGATGCATTTCCATGATAGATTTTACCTTTGCAGGATTGACCTTGATGCCTTTGTGGGAAATAATAAATCCTAATACTTTTCCTGGTGTGACTCCAAACATACACTTTTTGGGATTCAGGCATAGTTTGTATTTTTCTAATCTTTCAAAGATCTGCTTTAGGATGGGGATGTGTTCTTGCCTTCTCTCAAATTTGCCTAGCAAATCATCCACATAGTCCTCAATAATTTTGTGCAAGAGGTCATGAAAAATTGTTGTCATGGCATGTTGATTTGTAGCTCCAACATTTTTAAGGCCAAAAGGCATAACTGGGTAGCAGAAAGTAGCCCATTGTGTTGTGAATGTAGTTTTATGTTGATCCTCATCTGCAATCCTTATTTGGTTGTATTCAGAAAATCTATCCATAAGCGACAACATCTCATGTCCTGTTGTAAGGTCCACAATCATATCTATATTAGGGAGTGGGAAGTCATCGTTAGGACAAGCTCTATTTAGATCTCAGAAATATATGCAGATGCGGATGCCCTCGATGGGTTTGCCGATAGGTACAATGTTGGAGACCTGTTCGGCGTAGTCTATTGGTTTGATGTATTCTGCATCTAACATCTTTTGGAATTCTACCTTGACTAGGAGAGCAATATGCGGGTGCATTTTGCACAATTTTTGTTTTACAGGTTTTGCATCTAGGCGGACAGCGAGATTATAAACCACCAAGGCAGGATCCAACCCTGGCATATCGGCATAGGACCATGCAAAATTAATTTTTACCTCTATAAGGAAGTTGATGAAATCTCGTTTCTCTTTTTCCGTGAGGGACTTGGCAATGAGCACATTTTCTAGGATGGCTTCGGTGCCCATGTTGATGCTATATGTTTCTTCTATTAGCATATTTGATCTGTCCTATGGAAGGTAGCCAATGGTAGGGAGGTTAAGTTCCTCATAGTCAAGTGCCTTTTCTAGGTTTTCACTTTTGGATATGCCCTTTGTTTTTATTTTTTGCTCATCCAAAGGTGCCTCGGAGAGGTTTTCACCTAGGAAATCATGTTTTTTGCTTTGATTATCTTTTTTGAGGCTAAGGGAATTGACCTAACGACCAAAGTATCATTTTTCATGAAGTTGAATACCCTCTATTCTATTACAATCTTCCAGATTTCGCACCATCAAGAGAGTAATGAGAGCATTATCATCGATGCAGATGTCTAAAGTGGGTTTGTCTTATTGGCCCCAGTCTATGAGTTCAGGATGGACGAGATGTAGCTCGTGTGAAGAGGAAGGGGGGATGAGGGTAATCGTATTGATGTGAGTGTCAAAGAAGATATCATTTTCATATTCATAAGGCATTTCATGGAACTCCTCTTTGTCAATGCTTTCGATATCCAAAGAAGGACTAGAATGGGCACCAGTGATAGTAATATTAGGCACCGGGGTGTACCCCAAGCCTCTGTTGTATTTGTAGGAGATAGGATTTATGGGTGCTTTTCTTCCTTTCTCTTCTAGTCCCAGGCCGTGTCCTTTGTAACCCATTTTTTCAACTATGGCTGATACTTTTGGGTACATCTTTTTGGATATTTTTGCTGGATCTTCATCTTCTTCCCGATACAACCATGAAGAGACATCTTCTTCGAGGCTCTCCTCATCAAGTGGGCCCCATTGTTGGAAGGTAGTGTTTTGGCATTGCATGACTGGTTTTATGTCTTTCTTGAGCTCTTTTGGTTTGCCAAATGAATTAGGAGATAGGGGGAGGCTACCTATTAATAAGACATCTTCCAATTTGTACTCTCCACAACCATTGTCCAGGATCTTGATTTGAGTATCTGGTTGGGATGAAGTGGAGGAAACATTTGATGTGTCAGATGGAGGTATTGGCAAAGGTCTATTTAGTGGAAAATGATATGGATGCTTCCCCTCTAATAGTTTTCAATATTGAAAAGGTTGGGGATCACCTTTGATAGTGATCTCTCTTCCATTAAATGGGAATTTGATGCATTGATGATAGGTGGAGGGTACGACCTGCAAGGAGTGAATCCATGACCGACCGAGGAGAATTTTGTAGGGGAGATAAAGATCTAGTACTTGGAAAGGGGTTTCAATTGTAATGGGGCCCACTTGAAGAGGTAAGGTGTTCATGGCCTTCGAAACTCTTTCCGCATCATCATATACTTTTATTGTGATCCTTCCTGATGTGTCTATGAGGTCCTCAGAAAGTCCCAATTATTCTATTAACTTGTATGTATATAGATTAAGTCTAAATCCACCATCTATCAAAATACGTTTGACTTTGTGCTTTTGGATAAGGGCTTCAATGTGCAAAGTTTTGTTGTGATCTTCATCTGTAGGAGCATCTTTGGAGGTAAATACAAGGTGCTTTTGGGCAGCAAGGTTTCCAATGAGATCTTTGAATTGAGTAGCATTGATCTTATCAGGAATGCAAGACTCAAGGAGGGCTTGCTCCAAAATTTCCTTATATATAGGGGAAGTCTTGAGAAGTTCTAGGATGGAAATCTGTGCGGGGGTCTTTCCAAGTTGGTCAAGGAGGTCAAATCGGTGGGTGGAAGACATGGGTGGGGGTTTTGGTGGGGGAGGAACTCCTTGGATAGTGACTTTACCTTGACGCATGGTTACATTGCAGTCATTTTGGGGATGGGAGGTGGAAGACATGGCGCCTTGAATGACTATCTTAGGTGGATTTGATCTACTTTGGGGAGGGGGAGGATTAACTCCTTGGATAGTTATGACATTAACATGGTTGTCTGTGGGCTCGATGTGACCTACTAAAGAGTCAAAGCTAGTTATGTGATTGGTGTTGTCATAACCCACTGCATTAGATGATGAGCCTTTTCCTTTATCATGCTTCGGGAAGGGTTCCTGGTACATTTTGAGTTTGTCATTGTTATTACTAGGTTTTGCATTTGCTACTTCAATCTCACCCCTATCAATGAGATCTTGTATGTAGATTTTTAGCTTCATGCAGTTTCGTGTATCATGTCCTTTGATATGACGATACTCGCAATACTCATTTTCATTATACCATCTAGGTTTGGGTTGATTGGGGTCAAACGGGTGAGTGATTGGAAAAACCACTGCATCTACTTGGAGAAGTTTTTGAAACACCATTTCAATAGGTTCCGCAAGAGGAGTGAAATCTCTTAGAGTCTTGTTATTTGATCGGGGTGGTCATCCCTGGACTGAGACATTTTTGTGAGGTTTTTGGGATTGATTTTGATTGCTCTGATTGTTGAATTGATGATTATTTGTGGTGGATTTTAGGGGAGCAGCAATGGTTTGGACCCGCTTTTCATCAGTTACACCATCGTTGCTACATTTTTGTTTCTAGACCAGAAATTTGGCTTGTCATTATGATAAGAGGAAGAACTTTGTGTTGATTTTTGGTAATGTTTCAAGGTTCCTTCCTCCAATAGGACACGTTCGAGGGCGAGGCCCTTATCGGTCAATTTTTGGAGGGATTTAATACATTGAGACCTCAAAGGTCTTGAAAGTTCGGGTACCAAGTTCTTTTGAAATAATTCAATTTGATGTTGCTCTAGCATGTCCCACTAGAATTTCTTGATAAGATGTCGCCATCTTTGTAAGAAGTTGGTGAAAGTCTCTCTGGGCCTTTATTTTGTGTTACATATGTCCATCATGGAAACCCCATTAGCCATGTTGTAGGCATAGTGAGCTACAAATTTCTCTACCAAGTCTAGAAAGGAGACAATGGAGCCTCATGGTAGAGATGAGAACCATGCGAGGGCGTCTCCTATGAGACTCTTGGGAAAGAGTCTATGAAGATATAGGTCACTATAGGAGACTTCTTGACATAAGATGTGAAATTCCCAGACATGGTTGTGGGGGACTCCCTTGCCTTCATACTTGGTAAATTTAAGGATCTCAAATCCTGGAGGGTAGGGTGCAACTGATATAGATGGGTCATAAGGACAAGGAAAAAATTCCTCAAACGAGTAAGGTTTCCTCTTATTAGTCCCTTCTTTCATGTCCTTGATGATATTTTTTATGTCTTGAGTTTCCTTGATGAGGTCTTATTATGGACTTTGATAATGATGAATTGTGTTTGCCCCAAGAATTGGATGAGCCAAAGAAGGTGTACCACCACCAATGTATTGATATGATGAAGAAGTGGGAACATGAGATGTGATGACCGATGTCATAGGGATTTGAGTGATAGTTGGTTGCGGTCCACCAACTATTGTGATAGGATTGAGTACGGCCCAGATAAAATTTGCGACATTGTTGACAGGAAGCAAACTTTGCGGAATAGAAATATGTGGTTGAATGGAAGGAGGTGGTATAGAAGTGTGTTGGAGAATATATGAGATCGGATTTAACAGTGGTATAGATGGTAAAGAGGAAGAAGGTGGGATGGAGACCATGGTAGGAGGTGTTGCAGGTGGCATTGATTGAGTTTGGATGATTGATGGGTTGCAAGTGATTGAGTTTGAATAATAGGTGCAACATTTTGTGTGGGAGAAAGGTCTCCTTGTGGTTGTTGGCCGAGAGTGGGTCTGTCAAATTCAGGTGGAAGTTGAGCTCCATTTTCAAGGAGAGTTTTTAGAAGTGCATTAGGATTATGTTGGATGAACTTTTCAACCATCTCTTGGTTATAAGAGTCCACTAGGAAAGTTTACACTTCCGAAGAGAGTTCATCTTGGCTAACCATGTTAGGATTTTGGCTTTGATCTTGATTACGAAGTTGCCCACTTTGTGTAGGATCTTGCATGGGATCTTCATATAGGACACTAATGTTCAGCATGCCATATTGTTGTTCAGCCATCTTTTTATTTTGGGATCGAGTTGTGACCATACACGAATAACTTTAGAAAAGCTTGGAGGAAGAAATCTTTGATGAAAGGACTTAGTAAGATTTTTGTGGAATTTTTGGATTTGTCTTTGATGACAAGGGATTTTGCTAATTGGTGGGGTTTTTGTATTAGAGCCCAGATTTGATTAGGATTGACACCTTAGTCCTTGGATGAGGATCTTAGATGGTGGATGAAACCACAATCAAGATAATGACCAAGTTGGGGTAGAATTTAGACCTTGGAATGATGATTAAAAATCCTCTTTTCCATCAAGGGTTGACTAATGACCTTGAGCAAAGTAAAAGCGCAAGTTAAGAGTCTTTATCAAATCAAAAGGATAAGGCAAAAGATACTTGGAGAGGATTCTTCTTCAAGCACAAGAGCCAATTGATTAATGATGAGGTCTAAATTTAACTTCACAAGGCATGCAACCTTAATGTGAGGTTAAATTGGATTAAAGAATGATTGGATTTGGATTTTGATAATTGATTTGATAGTGGAGGGAGATTGATTTGATGTGCTAAGTCCTTAGGAATTTGAGGATGATTGATTGAGTAGGTATGATAGTGATGATTAAAAGTAACTTGATGACTAGGTTATTCTTGGCATGAACACGACCACCCTTATTTTGACAATAGTTGGTGTTACAACTTGGGCTTATGAAGCATGAGACGGATGAAGTTTTGATGCAATTTTGGACTTTGTGTGGGTAATGACTAGGATGATTGTTTGTGTTTGGACAAGTGTTTTTGCAAAGTGTTTGAGGATAATGATGTGTTCTCTAGTTTACTCTTGGCAAGTATATATCAAACAAAGCAAACACAATGATCAAATCTTTTTTAACTCAAAGACACTCATGCTCATATACAACACTCTTAAGGCTAGCAAGGACAATAGTCATTGGATCCCAATTGGTTTCCCAGCTACGCTTACCTAGAGTGGACACTTAGATGCTTGACCCCACTGGCTCCCCTCCATGACACTCACTTCTCCGAGCCAGCCAAACATCAATTCCCATGAAAACTCCTCATGGCAAAATTTGTGTCTCTACTAAAGGCCGTAAAAATATGGGCGGCTTTGGAGGTCCGACCTCCTGCACCAATGACTAGAAGGTTGTAGGCAACTATGAACAAGGTGTTTAGTAAGTCTTCCCATTAGGAGCTACCCTTTGCAGTTGTGCAAGCACAATTGAGGCCTATAGCCCAATGAAGCACCAAGAACTTAGCAGCCACGCAAGCATGATTGAGATCTCTAGGATCTTACTAAGCACCCAATGTGAGAGTGAACTCTCATATAGCCCCAACCATTGATCCTTTCATAGTAAATGGCCTATTTATTATAGTGAGTTGGGAACCCCAAGTTGGGTGTACTCACTTGGGTCATTCCCCTCTTACCTTCTCAAAGAGCAAGTTGGGAGGGCAGGCCCGCTGAGGGTAAACATGCAATCAAACAAAAAAAGGTTGGAGGGTCTGCATTTCTGATCATCTAGCTAGACGAGAGCATACTCTCCTATCTTTACGCTTTTCTTAAAACATATAAAATAATGATTCATTCATCCTTTTAATTATCATCTAGGTGCCTAGTTAAAAAAGTACAAGCACAATGTTTGGTTGAGTCTCCTAGGCAACCTACAAAAAATCGATTAGTAGTTTTTTTAAAAAAAATTTGAGGTCTTGGATAGTCAATTCAAACTGCAAAACTAAAAAAAAAGAAATTAGTACTTACTGTATTGCACATATAGTGCACGTGCTGAAGTGCAGTCAGTCGTGCTGAAGTGCCTACGCAAGCGTTGAAATGCCTGCGTATGCGCTACAGTAACTAAAACTAGTAAAAAAAATAATAGTAAACAAAGAACAGAGAAGGGTTTTATACCTATCTATCTCACTGATCTAAATCGCTCGTGCTAAAATGACTGCGTCCGCGTCGAAACACCTGCGCTCGCACTGAAACCCTGAAAACAAAAACCTGATAGATTAGTGGGCAAAAAAATTCAAAATTCAAATTTAAACAACAAAGTGGGCATTTTAGAAAAATGGTCACATTGATTTAAATAACTCATGATGAAACACCTGCGTTCGTGCCGAAACAGATAGACAAAAAGTAGAAAATTTTAAAATTTTTAAAAGAGCGGGAAAAATTTAAAAGTTATGAGACGGTCGCGCTGATGCACCTGCACAGGCATCGAAATAGGATTTATGTCATGTTGAACACAAGTCGCTCACGCTGATTTGCAGTCTCTCACGCTGTTCCGGAACCTACATCTCACAACTCACAAAAACTCACAAAAAATGTTATATTTTAGGGACAGGGGTCCCACCGGGCGTGCCAAAAATGAAGAGGAGAAAATGAGGAATGAGGTGGATTAGTTAATAAAATGCAAATCAAACGTGGAAATATATTAAATTAAAGGCATAACCCAAAAACATGAAAACATGAATGACATGCATATAACTCACAATCTTTTTACCTCTCCCTCGTATTGAGCTTGACGAAGTGAAGGTGCCCCTTGATGATGCTCCACTTGATGTGCTCCTTTGGTTGCTTGATGTGAATGGCTCTCCAAATATTGTGCACAAATGGATTAAGATAGATTTTGAGGAATGATATGGATGAGATGGTTTAAGTATGGATGAGAGATGATTTTGGCACGATGAGGATGCTATGATGGCTTTTCTAGACTCAAACTAGTAGCATGAGATTACTAAACTTGGAGATGATGAATGAAGGGATGGACTCCTCAATTTAAAGGGGTAAATCAGTTTGCACAAAAAGTTACTGGAACTTAAAATGCCAAATAGATCTAATAATTAATAGTTAAAGCATGAACCAACACTACATTAATAACACACATAACACCAAGATTTTTTATTTTGAAAAATTGGTTAATAGAAAAACCACAATGGGAACCTACCCAAAATGAGATAAAACCCTGTTAGGAATAAATCTAAATATTACAATGGAGAATGCACATGTATTCAAGCACACTGCCTAGAGCTCATTGTTCAAAATAAGAAACCTAGAAAGGCTAAAACCTTAAGGGAAGGCTCACTGACTTACAAGTACATTCAGACTCCAATTCGGATCACATGAACTATGAAAATAACATCTCCATATGCTTGAGTACAGTTTTGGTTAAGCACATAGTCTTCTCTGCAACACTTATTTTCTCCTCCACACTTGTTTGCACATAAAAATCAATCATACACTCATAAATACAATGCAAATACTAGCAGACATACATCTTGCATGATTATTACATATATTTGTAGCATAGAAATTAGGAATCATCACAAAGATATATTAGCAGGACTTGAGACATGGTAGGGATGAGGAGGATAGAGGGAGAACCCAGTGACAGAGGTACATGCTCCTTATGACAGACAGTGAACATTATGTAGTGTGATATTATATAGTCAGCCTGCGGGCCATACTTAGGACAGATAGTCCAATTTTGTACTCCGATATTATTTTGACATATGATATGATATGCATCGATATGATGGGATGCAATGTGTTATGATTTGTAGTTATTTTTCTATGTATGGATGACTTATGCACTTTTTATGAACATGTATGGATGTATTTTTATGTATTTTTTATGTATTTATTGAATGAAATGGATAAAATGTTTGATGTAATATGTGATGGAATGCAAATGTACTAACCAATGAATGTAGGATGCGGCATATGTGTTTGGATATCGGAGCACTAGACCGAACTGACTATCCGGACTAATGGAAGAAATGTTAGTAAGAAATGAGATAGAGGGCAGTTAGAGATGACGAAAAACTTGCTTTCAGTAATGCACTTTGTAGGTGAGAACCTTTATTTTTATGTAGCAAAATGGATGCGTAGCTTCATGGCATTGAAGGCCAGAGCTAAAATGCAACCCTTTTTGCAAAAGACAGACACATCATAGACAAGCAACACTCAAAATCAAAAAAGAAAAGGAGCATGAACCATCCTGGTCACTCTAAATCACTCAGTGACATCATCGAGCAACATAGGAACATGATCGAAGCCAAATATAAATCAATAAAAAGATAAGATGCACAAATTCCAACAAATCAAACAAACATCTTGATCTTCATTGTCAAAAGTTGAAAGTGCTGATAGGACAATCATGCTGTCTGGTTTCAGGACATGCGGTACCCCGTCTAAGACAGGACACAGTCTGGTTTCGAGTATACCACACCCTGTATAAGACCCATGATAGTAGAGACAAGGACAAATGATTTGGATACTAATGTTCGATTGAGATGACAATTTTGATCAGTTTGAATGTCTGGTTTGATTAAAAAAGTTCATCTGTTTAAGCGTGATTTCAGTTAAAAGCGTAGTGTTTGATTGATAGCGAGGCATTGGATGGATGCTCAGTGATCTGTCTGATGCATAGAGGGGTTACTTTATTGCAAAATGCGTGTTTTTGTTTTTTTGAGTTTTTACAATTTTTTTGTTCATTTTTTCAGGACTTTATATGACTTTTTAGGGATTTTTTCAGGACATTATTTGATTTTTAGACATTTTTTCAAGACATTTTTCAATTTTTATGTTTGAATTTTTTCAGGACATTTTTAAATGTTTATGAGATTTTGTCCCCATTGTCTAGCAAGGCAAGGAATATGATAGGTGAATAAATAGGCTTGCTGAAATGATGGTGGATAGAGGGAAGACAAAGGCCTTTTATCGTGGAGACAATACGGATGCAATTTCCAAGGGCTATGGCGTGATGGGACAAGAGACTGGATATGACAATGTAAAGCAATGACATGGCATGAGGGACATGTCAAGAGGTTTTTGAAACCATGTTTAAATTTTGTGTCCTTATGTCAAATCAAGATCAAGAAATGAAAAAGAGTGTATGGGTAGTGATAAGATATGGATAGGATAAGAAAGACCAAGAATGGATAAGGGACATGGACTGAAGGTCGGGATAGGCTAAGGGATAGTGGCAGAAAGTTGCAATAAGACAGGGAATATGGATGAAAGGTTGTAATAAGAAAATGGATAAATGACCAAAAGCTATGATAGACTGAAAGCTGCAAACAAGATGCATGATGCTCATGATGATCGTTAGCCTTGTCAAGATCAAATGTGGAAAGGGAAAATGAACATGAGGGATGATAGGACAAGGAAGGGTAATGACATGGTATGATAAGATAATGAAGGGCAATAGGATATGAAGGAGGGAAACTGCCCCCAAGTGTGATTGTGCAAGAAGTTCATAAATTACGCATGATGCCTGTTTGCCAAGTTTTCATCATGGTACTTGCCCAAGGCGCCTGTTTGCCAGGTTTTCACCAGTGGACGGATTATTTTTCTTTACTTTTTTTCTTCTTTTGTCTTTTTTGTTTTTTGATTTTTTCAGAAGAAGATGGACACATGATAGGGGATGGAAGAAGGACTCAATCATCTTTTTGTTTGGATAGTAGCCTTGAAAAAAAAAATGGACCATGACCTTTTAAAAGTATGCTCAAAGATGTTGGTAGGATAAGGACATGGAAAATGAGATGAAACTAAGGCAAGGATTTATGCAAAGGATGGGATCAGAGGGATCAAAGGATGAAACATATGCATTGGATAATGGATAGGGTATTGGAAGAATTGTGCTTCAGTGGATGGAAATGTTGGCAAGATCGACAGTGGCACACACCTTGAGGGGTGATGGACTGATGGAGGACAAATGGGTTTTGGATATGGAGATTTGGATGGAGGAAAGGATATGGATTTTGGGACATAAGGGCCCAAAATGGATAAAGAAGGTGATGGAGGAACAAACTTGGAAGGTTTGGATGGAGGAATAGCAATTTTGGATGCCAATTTTGATGTTTCTTTTTGTGCTTCAAGGAGCTTCTTGGGGATCCACATGGTTTTTGACTTTTCATGCTTTTGTGGTTCCTTGGAGTGCATTGCTTGCACAAGGGATTTAGGAACCCATATATATTTTGACATTGCTTTATTTTGCTCAATGGGCCTTTGTGGCCTTTTGGATTGTTCCTTTTCTTTATAGATCATATTGTTCTTTGTTTTGACATGTCGATTAGATTGGACATGTTGATCCTTGAATACATGTGGATTGCTAGACTTATGATGACTTTTATACTTGGCATCCAAATTGCTTGGAGGAGGAAAGGAATGCCTTGATGGATATGAATGAAATGGACTTCTTTTGAATGGATGAAATTTACTCAAGGATGTGTGCCTTTGCTGACCTTGCCTAAAGGATGAAGGGATATAAGGACCTAAGATGGATGGAAGGTATGATGGGGAAGGGATATGTTTGGATTTTGAAGGGATGTTGGATTTAGTAGGGGTACCCACGCCTTGAGTGTGAGCTCTGTAGCCATGACCCTGAAGATCTTCTTTGATATGGAGGGTTTCTTTCTCATGAAGGTCTACTCCTTTGCCTTTATCAATATTTTTACTAATAGGATACTCTTTGCTTTGGGAAGAAGATGCGAGTCCATTATGAGGTGGATATGATATGAGAGAAATAATGAGATCTTGAAGTGGATCGGATTGAACCAAAGAGGAAGAACCCATTATGCATGTCGAGGGTTCATGAACATCTTGCACTGACACATTAGAATCATGAAGGGGATTAGGATCATGAGGGCGATTAGGATCATGTAGTGGACATGGTTCAATGATAGGCTCTTCAAGAGATGGAGAGGGAGAAATAATGGGATCATCAAAAGGAATGAGATCTTGGAGTGTATATGGAGCATTATGACAAGGAGATGGAGGAACAAAAGGATCTTGTGGTGGATTTAAAGGAATAATAGGGTCTTGTGTTGGAAATGAATTTGGAAGGATACTTTGATCTTGACAAGGAGGAAGATCATTGGATTCCTCTTTAAAATTGCTTTGCTCTTGACTTTCAATGGGATCGTCGGAAAGGATGGAAAGGATATCTTGATCTTTTTGAGGAAGTGGAATGTCAATAGGATTTGAAAGGACATTTTTTTCATGAAATGGAAGGGGATCGTTTGGGATTGGATGGACTGGGATATCTTGATCTTGCTCGGGGAATGGAGTGTCAATAGGATCTTGGATAGGATGGACAAGAATAGGGGAATCATCGTGAGTGTCTGGGAACATGAGATCCTGGTCAACAATTGGATGGGATGATAAGTTTTCAGGATCTTGATCTTGATCTATTTCAAGACATGTTTCTTCATGCTCTAAATTATCCTCTTGACATGAGGTTGAACTTTGGATATGCATGGGGGATTCAGACAAGGAATCAATGCTTTGGCATGAAGGAAATGCACTTTGAACATTTGTGATGGATTTTGACAAGGAATCAATGCTTGAACATGAGGAAGAGGGACTTCGAATGGGGTCCTCTAAAATAGGTAGTAGCAATAAAGTGCATTGTGGCATTGGGTCTTGTATTTCTGAAACATGACAAGGATGTGCATCATGAATTGGATTATCGTGGCAATCAATTATGGATAGCTCTTGGGTAATTGCATCCTTGGGGGTATTGTTTGATGAGGACGATATGGAAGATTCTTGGGAAACTTCTAAAGGTGTAGGGATAGATGCCACTGGAGAGTCAATTTGTTTATGGGGGGATGAGGCATTGCTAGACAAAATTGTATTATTTTGATCTTCCTCAAAGAACTCACTTGGTCGTTTCCTTAAGATCATTGCAATAAAGCCACCTTTCTTTTGAGGTTTTGACATAGTTGTATCTGGAATTTGAACTTGTTTTTGATTTGATGTCATGTTTTGAATTTGAACTTGGTTCAATTGTTCTGACATGTTTGAGACATGGGTTGGTGTGTTCTGCAACCTTTGTTTTTGAATATTTGGTTCTAATTGTTGACATTGATATGTTGATTGAACTTGTTGATATTCCACCATTGGTTGAACCATTTGTTGACATTGTATAGTTGGTTGGACATATTGTTGAAATTGGACCATTGATTGCATTGGTTGAATGTGTTGGACAATTGGTTGAACCATTGGTTGTATTGGTTGAAAATCAGATTGATAGTAAACACCTTGTTCTTGTTGTGGAGGCACATACTGTTGAAATTGACGTTGTCTCTTTTCTTGAAATTGTTTCATCATCTCTATTTGTGAGAGGAGAGCTGGTATGTCTGATCGTTCAAGAAGAGATCTTACATCAATTGGCTCAATCTTTGGATTTTGACCTGGAAATTTTTGAAACACTTTGGACATTTGTGATCTATTCTTCGCAATGTTTTTCACTCTTTGTTCCAAAATCTCTTGTTCTTGAGCTAGTTTCTCCTCTAGTTTTTGTATTTGGAGACTTGTTTCATCATAAAAAGTTTGATCAATATTGCCTTGTTGTTGGGTTGGATAGAATTGGGATTGCATTGTCGGTTGATATGTCAAACTTTGTTGCATCATTGGTGCTTGGAACCTTGTTTCAATAGACATGTCACTATGCAAATGCAATATTTTTGGAAGTTTTCAAGGATAATGTATGATATGCAACTAAATGCAAACTAAATGAATGAGAATGCAATCTATGGCAAGAATGCAACCTATGTTTTTGGTTGTTTTTGAAGATTTTGACAAACTTATGAATGCAAATCTAAAAGAGACCTTTAGGAAATTGAAATGATGTCTAGACCTCAAAGGACAAAAGGACTTAATTGACAAAGGACAAGATGACAATGTCTCCCCTATATGCTTGGATACTAAGCTAGGTTTGACGAAATGACATTGATGACATAAAAAGAAAAGGTTTGACAAGGTCTAGACTTCTTGACAATGACTTAGGGTTTATCAAAGATTTGGATTACTCAAGTATGACAAAACCTAGTTTTTGAGACTATATGCAAAGGGACAATTAATATGCAAGTGACCCTAATATGATATGATAATGACCTAAACTTAATGAAGGGACCTAGGGTATGCAAATATGAATGAATGACAATGGTATTACTCTAATGCAAGATGACATATGCAAATGGATGACTCTTATTGATATGCAAAGGAGTATGACTTAGGTGACACCTAACCTTGGTACTTGACAAATGACTTTGCAAAATGCAACCTAGGATGAACCTAAATGTAAGTGACATAGATGTTGAGACAAGTTTTTGAACAATGTTGGATAACCATGTTTTAAGTTGTGCTTTGAACCTTGTTGAACTTTTATTGGATGAATGTCTCTTGTGTTTAAATCGTATGCTAGATCAATGTGTTTTTCTTTTGAAAGGGGATGCAATTCAACTTTTGACAATCAAAGAATACAAGATATTGCAACTTAGACTCAAGACAATCATGCTCATTTCCACATTTCTTATGGTAGGCAAAGACATTAGGTACTTGAGAGGTAGACTCATTATGGGATTCAAGGAGAATACATAGATGCTTGACCCCACGGGCTCCCCTCCACGGCACTCACTTCTCAGGGCAGCCAAGCATCAGTCCCCATGGAATCTCCCCATGGCGAACTTAGTATCTCTTCCAAGTATCCGAATTTGTCCTTCTCAAGCAACTAGAAGGGTTTTTGGCCTCTAAAAACAAGGTGTTTAGTAAGGATTTCTGTTAAGCATTACTCCTTGATGTCATGCAAGCGTGATTGAGACATTAAGCCCATCAAGATACCAAAAAAATGTAGTCATGCAAGCACAATTTAGACCAAGAGGCCCTACTTAGATGTTGATATGAGAAAGAGTTCAAGGGTCATCACTTCCCAAGTAACTGCAATTCCCACATAACACTTCCTTCAAAGCTTTCGCTCATCGGGTATTTTTTTATAGTGAGTTAGAATGCCAAGGAATTCTAGCCGTACTCACTTTGGGTCATTCCCTTCTCACGATTATCACTTGCTTGCAAAAGCAAAGTGGCCGGGAAGGCAGGCCCTCTAATGGAGACACTCAATCAACAACACAAGCATGGTATCAAAGATTTGGATTTCTGATCACCCTAAGAAGGATGAGAGCATACTCTCCTACTCCAATGTCACACTTAACAATCAAAGCAAGCAAAGGTTCATTTCCACCTATTTATAAATCACTAAGTGCCTAATTAAAAATCTCAAACACACAGTTTTGTTGTTTCTCCAAGGCAACCTGCAAAACCCAAGTTAAAGGTTTGATTTGTTGTCTTTGACCATCGATTCTACATAACACATGTTAGTAGTTTGATTTATAGTCTTTGGCATGCATATGCCAAGATTCTGTACAAATAATTAGTACCAAAATCCAAAGCACAGAAAATAGAAAGCAAAAACACCAAAAATTTCAAGTAAAAACTGCATTTTTCACCTCTGTTCTGGACTTTACACAAGCACAGAACTCATGACACAGGCGCAGAACCCATGACACAAGCGCATAATGCTCAACATAGGTGCAGGTTGCATCACACAAGCGCAGGAGTCTCCAGAATACCCTGCACGACCCTGTTTTTGGGTTTTTTGGCCTGCAAATCAACTTGAGAGCACTCAAAAACACAGTAAAGGGGTTAGAAGGTTAGTTTTCATGTCGGGTTCACCAATTAATGTAGCGTAGAAATTAGGAATCATCACAAGATAAGTAGATCAATCAAAACACAAGACATGATAACTCAATCATGAGAGCACTCATTGCAAATGAACCTAATCCTAAGCACACTCAATAGAGATATGAAAACAAAGCATTCAAAATGAAAGATTATGCAAACCAAATGCAGAATTGAATGCTCCTTCCATGCGGCTCCATTGTTGTTCTTTCCTCTTCAATGGATTTGTGGATCTCACCTACAAGTGCACATACAATTGAAAGCAAGATTGATGAAAAGCTCAAGAGTACTAGAAGCGTAAGTTCGGTAGTTTGATTAAGGATTCGAATTAAGGGATTTGATTGAAGAAAATCATCCAATTTATAGAGAAATTGGAGAAATGAACAAATTAGCATGATAGTGATTCAAATAGAAATTCAAATCAAGAATAGCAAAATTATGACATATCTATGACAAATTGCTATGCAAGGATTTATGACAATTCTATGACAAATTTCTATGTCAAGAATTTATGACAATTTATGACAAATTCTATGACAAATTTCTATGTCAAGAATTTATGACAATTTATGACAAATTTCTATGTCATTTCCATAAATTTAGGAGAGAAATAGGAGGAAATTGAAATTAAGAATTAAGAAATTAGAAAATTTAGAAAAAGAGGAATTAAGAAATTAGAAATTAGGAAATTAGAAATTAGGAATTAGTGAATTAATTAATAATTTTTCATTTATTAATCAATTCACAAAGAGGAATAATTAGCCAATTAAATGAAGATTTAATTGTAATGAGAAGACTTAGGATAAATAAGTAATTTAGTAATCCTAGAGGAAGAAATGACAAATTAAATCATAAAACCCTAGAAGATGAATTAGAAATGCGAAAATGACAATTAGGTCTTGATTGAAGATAATTAATGTCATGATTTTGAATTGATAAATGACCAGTGCGACAAAATGATTTGATTAAGAAAATGCGCCAATTGACGAGGAACAATGACAAATTGATCCAAATTGACATAATTGAGACAGACAACGATCGATGACAAATTGGTCGCAAAATGACAAAATTGATAAGAGGACAACGATCGATGACAGAATATATTGCAAAATGACAGGATTGAAAATGACCATGATCGATGATAAATTGATCGCAAATGACAAGATCGAACATGACAACGATCGATGACAAATCGATCGTAAAACGACAAGATTGATAAACCGATCGCCAGATGATAAGATTGAAAAGAGGACAAAACCCTAATTAGGATTGACGATGTCCAAAATGATAAGATTGATGATAAGATTGATAAGAGAGCAACGATTGATGACAAATCGATCGCAAGATTGACAGGAGGACAAAACCCTAATTAGGATTGACGATGTCCAAAATGATGACAAATTAGCACGCACATTGATGCAACAAGATAAGTTCGATCAAAATCATGATTGGATAATGTTTTCGACAAGACCAAATTTGAGGAGGAGATGATTGAAGAATGTAGAAGAATGACTCAATGTTTGCAAATGATAAAGACCAAGTGCGAATCATAGGAGAAATGTTAATGCGACGCAAAAACCTAAAATGAGGCAATGCGCAAATGTTAAAGTATGATTCCGCAAGCGTTGACCATTTTTAGGTGTCTACAATATTTATACAAACCCTCAACCCATGAAATTGAGGTCGGCTAAACCCTCAATACAAATAAAAAAATAATATTCTCATTCACTACAACACTACATGCAGACCGAAATGATGTCAGCTAATACATAGTTTGGACCCAAATCAACACCGCAAACATGCAACACCTTCAACAATTATGCATCAATCATCCACAACATGCTACAACTACCAATAATGTCGCATAACACAAAGAACATCACTGGACAAGGAAAATATTCAATAATGCACACAATAATAAATACAGAGCATGAATATGCATATAACATGATCTAGAAACATCCATTCACCACATGAATTGCAACTGCAATAACTACAATAACTCACATTACTACAATCATCATCATCTCTCTAACAGAGCTCAAGAACATTAACATAACTGACTGTCAAACTAAAAGATTATCTTGTGGATATCCAAATCATGAACCACTCAAACTAAGAACACATATCAATGTCCAAAACACATCCCACACATCCGCAACTAGAGATATTAGGATTCTAGAGCACAACATATGAATTCAACAAAACTGCCAATACTAAAAATCTAAATAACCAGCCACAATATCGAATAAACTAACTCAATCAAATCATCATGTAGACCTCTAAAAATGGGAATGAACCATATAAATACAACATAACAAAAAACCTTTAAACCACATCAACTCATCTATAACATAATGATGCAGGAGCATCATCGGTTCACAACAATCTTGCATCAACCAAAAACATTTTCTTTTATGTTTTGTTTTCTATTTACAGTTTCAGCTTTCCTTTCTGTGTGTCCTGGTTTTGGCTCACCGGATCCTATGGAGTTGGATTCTACTTGAAGACTTGATCATCTTTATTTCTTTCAAACTGCATCTCATTTGGATCATTTACCAACAAGATATTGCTACCAGTTTCCATGATAGTTTCTTGCTGCCAGTTGTTCTTTTGTTACCGGTTGTCTGAGACCTATTCTAGTGATCTACCAAAACCCATTCCGAAGTTTGCAAAGCCTTGGACATTGACCTTAATGTTTCTTAGTGTGTGGCCAACCTTCTACGTTTCATCCTTTGGATTTTCTAGAGGAATCTATTGGTGGAGGCCGACATTATTCATTTTGCACCTTAGGTCTTGTTCTTCAGGTTTTGATCCATTTTGGGCTGCCCAGATCCTTTGGATCAATATATATATACCTTTTATAATGCTTCAGAATGTAATCAATGGGAGAATCAAGGAGTATAAGATAGATAGACTATTCATAGAAGATAAATCTTTCGATTCAAGGTCCTAATGTGACCTATTCTACCAGGCCTGTGTGCTTGTATGTTTTAACTCAGTTGTTACCGGTTGGATGTAATCAAATTTGATGCAATAAAATTATCTAATTTGCATTTCCTCCATCATGTCTGTGTGTTTATGTTGTGTTTACTCTTGCTGACCCGTTTGGACCAATCTCCTTGAGGTCCCTCCTCACCAGTGACTACTTCACATATAGGCTAAACCAACTCAATCAATTTGACTGCGATACTAGAATACACAAAATAATTTCCAATAATATCCTCATCAACAATCTCCACATATTAGATAATATCCAATAGGTATCACAAGTAATTATGGAAACCTTAGCAAACACTATCCGAGCTCCAACATCAAATGTTAAAAAACCCCGGTCCAAGAAGCAGTTACATATACAACAAGGAAGTCATATATGAGAGTACACAAATTAATCCCCTAGCACAAGCAACAATTTCTAAATTCCAAATGAATTCAATGTAGATGTAGTCCCATGAATCAACAACAAGTGCACTATTTAACATTCCCACAACATGAGTTAGCACCAATATACAAAAAAACCGAACGAGCAATATTCTTCCCCAAGAAAGCGTAAAAATGATATCCCAATGTAGACCTTGTAAACATCAAAAAAAAAAAAAAAACATGCTTGACAACTTGCTTGGACACTTAGGGTATGCACAACCAACTTCTCAAGAATAAAATTTTTCTACATATTTCCAATGACAAGTAAAACCAACTGTCCAAATTGGTGCTCCATATCAAAATATAGGATTAACACATCAAGTTACACAACATCAACCAATTGTTCAACCACATTGATTAGGCCAACAACAATAATCCATGCCTCAATATCAATAAAAAATATCTCAAGTTCCCCAATTCTAAAAATAAATGACACAATCAAGAACTCAACAACATCATCTATTTCTCACAATTCAAACTCAACAACAACATCTCCAACAAATGCTATAATTCCAACCTCAAGTTCCAAACCCAGTGAAGTTTCCACAATTGCACCAATAAATTCACTACCAAGACACCACTATAGAGTAATATGGTGATCCATACCAAGACACACAAGTCACAAGTAGACCTTGATCTACTTTTCTCGAGTATCACGAACAAAAATAGCTCAAAGGAATGATATATAGACAACAAGGCAAAATAGGGATGAACAATGAACCTCCTTATGCCATGATGCAACAAATAGAGAAACTATCCAAGCAAGTTGAAGCATTACAAACAAGAGGAACCAAAAGAATTTACACATTGCAAGACTTATTTCCTAATCCTTTTGACAAAATTTTGTACATTCCTCCTTTCCCGGAAATTTTTAGTATCCCTAAATTTGATAAATACCAAGGAAACGGAGACCCAAAAGATCACATCAAAGAGTTCTATGCCTCTTAGATGGAAATTCATTATGATGACACATATCTAATGCATCTATTCCCACAAATTTTGTCTAGACAAGAAATGGATTGGTATGCCTTATTACTTGGAAACATTAAGTCGTGGAATAGTTGAAAAAATTCATTTGCCACTTTGCCTTCAATATTGACTATAATTAGTATGGTAGTCCTCAAAGAAATGTTTCCATTGACTATAATTTTATTAGATATTGAGTTTATTTTAATCTAGTTTTTTTAATTTTACCAAACATAGGTTATTCACCAAACATGAACTTCTCTATTCAATGCATTTGGGAAAGTAGTAAACTAATTCAAAAATGGAAAAAAATATATACACTAAGTATTGTTGTCTTCTTTCTAACAAAAATAAATAGATTTAATTTCGATATATAGAACAAGTTATGTGTTCAAACGTACACCTATAATTAGTCCAACTTCAAAACTTCATAAAATGAAAAATATTCAATATATCAAAATCAAAAAAATTGCATGCAGTGGGTATTGATGTTACAAACCAAAATTCAAAATAATTGAGTTTTTAATCATTTACAAAATAAAGATGTGTTTTGGGATGCACATCACTCTTAAAAAATGTTGTTCACTATAAAAAAATACAATTTTCTTCCAAAAAAATTTGAAAAAAATATTTTTAGAATGTGCAGACAAGATGTTACAAACCACTAGTTTACATCATCTTCAAATTATTAACGGTTTAAAAGTTATAGTGTTGGAGAGTGAAGGTTTTTTTCAAAATGTTCATCTAAGTTTCAAAGTTGGCAAAAAAGTGGGAACCAATATTGTGAGTTCACCCATAAACCAATCCTGTCCATCAGTATACCATAAATTGCCTTAAGATGTCAAATAGTTATGTATCAACTATAAGAATCAAAGATCCAAGTTCCTAGTGTGCAATAACTATGTGACGATCCAAGGTTATCTTACAAGGAACCCCTCCTACATCATAGGTCACTAGTCAGTATAGCATCCTTGATCACTTAGGAAAAATGGCTACACAAATCTCTATCCTAGATTTATTGCATATTTCTCCCATTCATAGAGAAGTCCTTGATAAGGAATTGCAAGAGTCTACAATTCCTACTCACATAAATTTTGACCAATTTTAGGTTATGATAGGACATATTTCTCTCTCTCACCCACTTACATTCAATAAAAATGATGTTCCACAAAACAAGCCCAATCATAATGACCCTTTGTATCTAGATATCTTTGTCCATACTACCAAGATAAGACAAGTCTTCATAGATGATGGAGTAGGATTGAACCTTTCTACATTGATAGTTGTCATAGCTCTTGGCTACTCTGAAAAAGACATTGATGCTTCCAAAAAGATAACTATCAAAGAATATGATAATGTGGGACCCCTTTTAAAAGGTGTTAAATTGTACCTATCAGAGTTGGACCCTCTACTGGAGATATAACATTGCAAGTCCTAGACCTTGATCTTCCTTAAAACATGATTCTAGGTTTCCCTTGGATACATGCCATGAAAGTAATTCTATCTACATACCATCAGTGCATAAAATTCCCATACAATGTGTAAAGTGGAAAATTGAACCCTAGTGATTCCCCACCTAGGAGAGAAAGGAAATCACTAGGATGATTTTCACTTGGGAGATACTTTACATTCAAAAGAGGGGTTTAATTCACTAGATCCAAACCCTAGAGATAATAAGGATCTAAATAATAAGTGAATTGCAAGGGTGAAATGCAATTTACCCTCTTTTGTAAGTAGAAGAGTTGACTTGTTGACTATGGTGAAAATGAAGACAAAATGGGTGAAATAAGGAGCTACCAATTTAGGATCGTGTTGTAACTTTGGATCTTAGGTACTTAGACTCATATGGACCTAGCTTGAAAATTTGTAGAAAAATCGTCGAGTTTTTTCGTAAGTTATGCACAGTCCTCCAAAAAATCCACAAATTGAAAAGGGTTTTTTCATCTCTGCGAATGAATCCTAAATCTGCAATTATAGTCATGCACCTACAATCTGGACATAAAAAAGAAGGGAAGAAGGGTTGTGGATAGAGGTTTTCCTTGGTAAAACCTCAGTTGAGGAATTAACCTTGAAAGAGGGTAATTTTAAATGCTTAAATGTAAATAATGGAAATGTATACCTTGTAGATCTACAATTTGTTGATGTTGGTTTCTTTGCTTCCTGAATGTAATCACAAGTGTTGCATAAAATGACATGTCACATGACAAAATCCTAACACACACATGCTTGCAAATTAATGTTGTAATGTTGCTCCAATGGATGAATGGAGAAGGAACATGAAGAAGAAGATTCGATGGATGCTTGAAGATTTGAACACTTGAACACTTGATGATGATAATGGAGACCTTCCATTTGTTTTCCCAAATTTTTCTTATGCAAATGAGATGAAAGGATCCCTTTTATAATTGCCTTGGAGGGTTAATTATCCCTTCACCACAAGCCAACATAGGGAGGGAATTTAATTCCCAATAGATAATTTAAGTCCAAGAGTCAGATGGACCCATTTTGGGGGCACACAAAGAGGAAGCACAAGTGCACCATGCCCCTATCCTAAGGGGACTGGGGCACCACACCATGGTCCTACCCATTTTTGGGGCCTTAAACATGGTCTACAAAAGTTGTAAAGTGTGGAAATGAGGCCCAGTTCCATGGTGGAGGCATAGATGTATCCCAATCAAGCGTGGGAGATGATATCACCAAGGTAAGGGCCTAAAACACAGTCAAAATTGCTAGTGGTGTAGTGTTATGATGCTACATTTAGCGTCCACTTTAGCGAGAGCATGGCTTACACCAATAAGAATGGTAAAGTAGAAGAAAGAGAGATGAAGATAAGAGAAATAAAGAAAAATCACAAGGAGTATAAGACATCACTAATGTTGAGGAACCAAGCCTCCAACCTTAGTATCTTAACTCACTCAAACATATGCAAGTGCACATAAAAAGGCACGCAATAAAAGATAATATCTTAAGACCTCAAGTCAACTAGTCGAAGAGACCTCGATATGAAAAATGTCTCAATCAACTAAAACCATTCTTGAAACATAAAATGCCATCTCATGAACACATATAATCACATAAAATAAAAAAGATGATATCATCCATGAACCATCAATAGTAAAACTATGAGTTCATGAGGGGAAGAAGAAATAGAACTTGAATAAACACTTTGCTGATCCATGAGAAGAAAGGCGAACAAAAGAAACCATAGACATCTTGCCCCTAGAACTAGGTGAACCATGGAGAAAAAAGGAAATGGAAAACTACCCCATAGATTCTGTCTAGGTTATCCATGTAGGGGATGAGAGTGAGAACACCATTAGTTCCACTCAACCTCATGTGCGTGTGTGCAAGTGAGGTTCGAAGCACCTCATAGGAATATATGCCTGAGTATGCTACGACCTGTAAGATGTATAGTACAAATGTGAAGAAAGGTGTTACATCTCTCTCTAAGAGACTACGCCCCAATTTTGAGAATATATTGGCATATCTAATCAAGATGATAATGGAGAGATTATTGGCATATGGAGATGTTTATGAGATGAGAACATAAACGGTAAAGTTGGTAAAGTTGATGGAGATTGTTGGCTAGATGATGATGATATAGTTGTCAGTTGTTTGGTGAATTTATTTGTGTTGTCATTGATGGAAACCATGTTTTTTGAGTCATATAAGTCATCTAGGCCTACTGATAAAGCCTAACCGGTAGAGGAATGTGTTAGAGAAAAAACTGCTAAGCTGCAGTATAGCGATAAACAGGAACAGTGTGATGATCAAGACACTGATATGGACGATCGGTGAAGAGTTATATATTGCAGTGTGGAACATATGTTTACAAAATTGGCATGAATCTGTGATTGAAACTACATCAAAAAAATTAGTATATTGAGTGAGTTATGATTGACTGTCATAATCTCTAGGAAGAAGAATGTATATTGGTAACAAATTTTTGATTGGTAATGATTTATGGTTTGGCACTAGATCTTATTATGTTCATAACTTAGTGATGACATGTCTGAATCTATGTGAAGTGATAAGAAGTTGTTTGAGCACGTACAAGGATCAGATTTCTTGGGAGACAACAAAGTTCTTAGTAGAAGGTGACAAGGGTTTGACTTCTTATCAAATACATGTGTGGTGATGTGCAGTGATCATTAAAGGGTGGAAATTGTCTTGAAATTTGTTGTAATGATCTGTAATGTATTTTGGTAGATTTTTTTACCACACTTGATGTAAATTCAATGTCTTTTGAATGTTTCTAGGTTTATGTAACTAACCTAGTTGAAAATTGTATTTAGGTCGAGTTTGAGAAGAAGAGTGTGTCGAACTAGATTGAAGAGTTTACATGAGTGTAGCAGAGTTGAGCTAAAAAGGATATGTACTAGAAAGCAAGGAAGTGTTGTAATTAAATCATTTTCCCTATTGTTCCCTAATAGTTCCAACAATATTGAAATCCCTTAACCAGGTAGATCCTAACATGTCTTATTTGTAAATCCCTTGGCCAAGTGGCTCATTAGCTTGAGTTTAAAATCCTCTTAGAAGGTTACTCTTAACAGGGTAGAGCTCCTAATAGGTCTATGGTGAAATACCTTAACTGAGTGACTCCTAACAAGGTCTTCTCCTAATCGGGCATATTGTAAAGCTCCTAACAGGGCTAGACCTTTGACCTGGCGCATTTTGAAAGAGTGAAATTATTTTGGGGGTGGTAATTCCCATTGTGTTTTTTCTTATTTTGGTTTCCACATGAAAAATATCTATGTTCATGTGGTGATGCATTGTTGATGTGTGGATTTGATATCTTTAGTTTATTTGCATGTTGATGAACACTTAAGTTTATGGTTTGGTAAATCTGGTAACCGATAGGTTTGAGTAGTTACCAGTACTAGTTTTTTGAAGTGTTTTTGAAGTATTGCAGATTTTTTCAACTACTGAGTCACCTCCCTCTCAATAGTTACCGAATCCTCATAATAACAATTGGGATTAAAGAACTAGGTCCTCTTTGTGGAGAAGCTTAACTGCTTGAGGTAAAGATCCAAGATGATGAAGAAGGAGGGTCCTAAGTTCACAAAGGATAAATACAGAATCTGGAGAGACATAATGAAGATCTACATCAAAGTAATGGGGGCACTATTATGGTGGCATGTTGAAAATCAGTATTAACCTCCTACCGATACTATGACTGCAGGTCAACTTAAGGAACATGAGGAGAATATTCAAACATTGGAAGCCATTGTAAGTACACTTTCTAATTATGAGTATATTGATGTCCATCATCTTGAAATAACTTATGAAGTTTGGGAAAAGTTCAAGCTGATTTATGGTGGAGATGAGCATGTGAAAAAAGCTAAAGAAGAAAGCCTAAGAGGCAAGTTTGATGACATGAAGATGATGGAAGGTAAAAACATCACCCAGTATGGACAAAGAATAAAAGAAGTAGTTGGAGGAATAAAAAGTGATAGTGGAACCATAATAGAAGACACAGTGGTAAGTAAAATGCTAAGAACCTTACTTCCTACTTATGCTATTAGAGTATATACTATCAAAGAATTGAGGCCAGCCAGCAAAGATAAAGTTATAGTTAGTTCTTTGATAGGCAAGATTACTGCTTTTGAGTTGAATAAATTTGACAATAGTGTACCTAAAGTAGAATCTTCTTTCAAAGAATTGGTATCTAATGCACTGGTAAGAAAAGGAAAGAATGAATATAATTCAAGTCGTCATGGTGATGGTAATGAAGAAGTGGATGGTGAAGATAACTTGATAAAAATTGAGGCTTTATTGGAAAAGAAACTTCCTAGAGGCACTGATAAGTACAAAGGCAAGCTTCCTCTTAAATGTTTCTCATGTAACAAAATAGGACATATTGTTGCAAACTATCCTAACAATGATCAAAAGGAAAAGTTTAGAAACTATAAAGGAAAGGAAAGAAATAATTCTATGTTGTAGTTTATGAAGGTGTTAGTGATGACAAATCTGAGGATGAAGATAATGAGGAAATTACTTTTGTAGCAATTAAGGAAGATCTATCTGATAAGATAGCTTTAGTATCTCATATTGACAGTAGTAACTAGTGGGTCATTGATAGTGGTTTCTCACATCACATGACTAGTGACAAGAACTAGTTCATCTCACTTGAAGAATTTGATGGTGAAGTAGTGATATTTGGCAACAATTCACCATGTATGGTAAAAGGTAAAGGTTCTATATCTTTAAATTGAAAAAGTAATGTTGGTGATGTGTATTGGGTTGAAGGATTGAAGCATAACTAGTTGAGTGTTAGTCAGCTAAATGATAAAGGTTATCATCTTCAGTTTAAGAATAGAGTGCACATGATTTTAGGATGCAAAGGAGAAATTGCTATCGGTAAATAGACTAAAGGTAACTTATTTCATTTGAACACTAATGTTAGCAGTTGTTTGGTTGCAAAATTTCAGGATTGTTGCTTATGGCATAAAATATTTTGTCATGTGAATTTTGGTAATTTGGTTAAGGTCAACAAATCAAGTATGGTTAGAGGTATGCCACAACTAGTCAAACTAGACAATGTGATTTGTAAAGAATGTTAGTTGGGTTAGATGACTACTTCCTCTTTCAAGAGAAAATCATTTTCTTGAGAAAATGTTTTAGATTTGGTGCACACTGATTTATGTAGTCCTATGAGGACTAGGAGTTTTTATGGTGATAAATATTTCATGATATTTATTGATGATCATTCAAGAATGATGCGGGTTACATTCATGAAGGAAAAGTATGAAGCTTTCAGAAAGTATAAGGCATTCAAAGCCTTAGTGGAGAAAGAAACTATTAGACAGTTCAGATAACCGGAAGACAACTGAGAGGGAACGAGGGTGAATCAGTTGTCAAAGATTACTGAAAGCATTAGTAATTTAAAATTTAATACCGGAACCCAAAACAATAATACCCGAATATTAGTTCATCTAATTAAGCATAAAAATAATCACAAAATAAAATCCACTCACACAACACCAAGATTTGTACATAGAAAACCTGATAAAGGGAAAAACCATGGTGGGAAGCCTACCCAAAGTGTGATAATACTTATGCAGTAAGTATGTGAATTAGAATGAAGGGGCTTGCACTTGCAGGAAGGCCAACAACCTAGAGAAAATTTCTCATCATGAAAGGAGTCTCACTGACTACATACAAATCCAGACTATAATCTAGAGAAGTGTTGAACTACAAAACATAGCATCTCCTATGCCAGAGTACAGTTCCGATTAAGCTCAATACTAGAGGACTAAATCCTCTTACACAAAACCAATTTGATCTCCAATGATCGACCAACTCCTTTGCCTGAATTATATTACATTATTTGCACATTACAATCCTTGACCATGACCTCTTACATTAACCATGATGATCTACAGTGAGATCATACATCTATATATACAAACCCTCGACCATAAACAATTAGGTCATCCACCAGACAATAAACCAATTACATAATTACAAAGCATGTCAGCCTTAGACCAAACAAATAATATCCAACACATAAGAAATCCTGGAAATACATCAATAGGTCATATCCACACATTTCATTAATGTCAGTCCATAACCTAGATCAATCAGGACCAAGTATAGTTCTACACTCTTCAACAATCATCTCCAATTGCCAAGTCTTGAGCATGATCACAAATAGCATCCTGAAACTCTATTAGAAGCAAGCAAGATAGCATCCAATTACCAGACAAAAACCAAATGACCAAATATGAATATAAGCATCATGAGAAAACCAATTCCATCATCAAATTATACTGGAGCCTTCCAGATCATGTCAGATCCAAGTCAACCAAAAAATCACTTAACCTATCGAGACCATAAGGGTGCCAGTAAAGAATCCAAACAGATATTATTGACATCAATGGCAAAACATGAATGTAATGGATAATTAATTCCACCAAATGGCCAGCAATCTCTCCCTTTGGCATTGATGGGAACACTAGAGGTGAAAAACATCTAAGTACCAAGAAATGTCAAACAACTCTCCCCCTGTGGAAGACAACCAACAATCTCCTGCATATAGCTCTGAATATCAATATCACTCCTCCTTTGAATAATATTGTTAACTTTTTCACATCAATATCACTCCCCCTTTGACATCAATGCCATAAATTTGACAAAAATATCAAAGCATAAGTATAAACCTCTGAATGTGAAAGCTGACTACTCCCCCTAAGCAGTCACATCCCACATCAGTGCCAAAATGAATAGTATTTCTGAAAATACATGTTAGACTGATGCCAAACTACATCAATCAAGTCTCTATCAGAGAGGCAAAAACCCCCAATCTATCTTTCAGATACACAAATGATTCTTTGGATAAAGGTTTAGTGAAAATATCTGCAATCTGCTCTTTAGTGTTTACATAAACTAGCCTAACTTCATTTGCTTCCACCTTCTCCTTCAGAAAGTTTTACTTGATAGATATGTTCTTTTTCTTAGAAAGAAATATTGAATTCTTTGATATATCAATAGCAACAGAGTTATCACAGTAAATAACTATCGGTCCATCACAATCCACCTTTATATCCTTCAACATTTGCTTCATCCATAAAACTTGTGTACAACTAGTAGCAACAACGGCATACTCATCTTCAACAGTAGTTAGAGAAGTACATGACTATTTCTTTCTGATCCATGAAACCAACTTCTTTCCAAGAAAGAAAGCTCCACCGAAAGTAATTTTCTGGTCATCAACATCTCCAACCCAATCAGCATATGTATATGCACACAAAGTGAAATTATCATCTTTAGGGTACCACAAGACATATTCTAATGTACCTTGCAAGTATCTAAAAATTATTTTCACCGCCATCTCATGATTTTCTCTAAGATCACTCTAAAATCTTGAAACAATACAAACAACATTCATAATGTCAGGCCTAGTCTGAGTCAAATAAAGCAGACCTCCAATCATAGATTTGTATCTTGTAGGATTTACTAGTGCAAACATATTTTTTCTTGTCAATTTCTCACTTGTAACCATAGGTGTACTTACCGGTTTATAATCTCCCATACCAAATTTCTTCAACAATTCCTTAGTATATTTAGTTTGACAGATAAAAATGCCTTTGTTAGTCTAAGTAATCTGCAAACCTAAGAAAAATTTCATCTCACTAATCATAGACATCTCAAATTGTTTCTCCATACTCTTAGAGAATTCTAAGCATAATTTATCTTCACCTCCAAAAATAATGTCATCAACAAATACTTCAACAATTAGTATATTATCATCAATGGTTTTATAATATAAATTACTGTCAGCACTACCTTTAGTAAAGCCAAGCCTCAAAAGATATTTATCCAATCTTCCTCATCAAGATCCCCATTCAAGAATTCACATTTAACATCCATCTAATAAACTTTGTAGTTTTTGTAAGCAGCATAGGCAAGAAATAATCTCACAGCTTCAATCCTAGCTACCGGTGCAAAGGTCTCTCCATAATCAATTCCTTCCTTCTAAGAATATCCTTTACAAAACAATCTAGTCTTTTTCCTTATTACTTTACCATCCTCATTCAATTTTTTCCTAAAAACCCATTTAGTTCCAATGACATTTTTATTTTTAGGCTGAGGAACCAAAGTCCATGTGTCATTTTTCTCAATCTGATCTAATTCTTCTTCCATAGCTTTTTACCAATGTTCATCTTTACAAGCCTCAATTACTGATATCAGTTCAACTTGTGAAATTAAACATACCTCATTAGTTACTAGTCTTCTTCTTGTCAGCACTCCATTGTTCTTATCCCGAATGATTCAATCACACATACCTAGGAGTCTTCTGACTATCTTTTCCTCTTCCCCGTTCTTCAGTTACTGTAGAATTTTCTGATGTTGCCAGAGTAATTGGTTCAACTCTCTGTTATGGTAAAGGTTCTACCAGTTCAGATATAATCATTTCCACTACGGTTCCTTCTCATAAATTCTAATTTGACTTTTTCTCAGCTAATCTACTTTGACATTAGCACTCTCCACAATTCTCAGCAATCTCTAGTTATAATATCTACATGCTTTTCATTCATTAGAATAACCAAAAAATATGCCTTCATCAGATTTAGGATAAAATTTCCCAATAGTATCCTCTCTCCTGATATAACATTTACTATCAAAAATTCTAAAATACTTAACTGTAGGTGTATTGCCAAACCATAATTTATAAGGTGTCTTACCAGTTTCTCCTTTGATATGTACTTTGTTGAATGTGTAAACCACTGTACTCACTACTTCTCTCCAATAGATATGAGGTAGATTATCTTCCATCATCATTGTTCTAGAAACATCCAAGATAGTTTTGTTGTTCCTTTGCACAACTCCATTCTATTGAGGTGTCCGGGGAGCATAAAATTGTCTTCTTATACCATGCTTGTCACAAAATTTATTAAACTCACCTTATATGAATTCTCCACCATGATCTAATCTCAAACATTTAATCTTCAATCCTATCTTAGTTTCCAATTTAGCTTTAAAGATTTTAAACTTTTCAAATGCTTCACATTTTTCTCTAAAAAATGTAACCCACATCATTCTATAATAATCATCAATGATTAGCATGAAATATCTATCACCATGAAAACTTTTAACTATAGAAAGGCCACACAAATAAGTATGAATAAGATCAAGAACAACATTTTATTTATCTTGTATATGTTAGGATTCCCAAAGATACTGAGAGGGGGGCAGGAAATCAGTATCTAACCAGTTAATGGATTTTTTGAACTTATTAAATAAATTGGATTTCAAAACAGTGTACCGGTAAACAAGAATTAATGCAGTAAGTAAGAACAATAACCACAACATAGAAAGCACACCATACCACACTATTTTTAATGAGGAAACCTGGTGTGGGAAAAACCTCGGTGGGATTTGTGACCCACAATATTCGCTCATTGGCCAATAAGTGAATATTACTGATACAATAGGGGCCTGCACATGCAGGAAGGCCAACTGCCTAAAGCTCGCTGCTTAAATACAAAAAGAGAAGTCTCACTGACTTACAAAAAAGGATTAAGTAAATCCAATATCATGTATTGCTTCAGATAAGCATCTGCTATGCCTGGTTTAGTACCGGTTTAAGCTCATTCAACATCCATAAACCTTATTCCAAACTCTGTCTTAATATTCGCATATTACTTTTGCAATAATCTAACCATATCCCCATATCCTAAATGATCTACAAGAACTCATACTTATATGAGTCTTATTACAATTCACCTTGTTGTCTTACAAAAAGATTTTACAATTAAATACAAAATACAATAAACAAAATCCTGTCGGCCAAGGTGTCGGTAATCATCTTTTCGTTGCCGATGAACTGTATGTTGGTGTAGAGTCTGTCGGTGTTGGTGCCTACTAGTGTCATAGGATTGTAAGGTTGCCATCAATGACAATACCTTCAACCACCTACAATTTCTCATTGGAGTGTGCATTTTCCAACAATCTCTCCCTTTGGCATTGATGGCAACACTCATGAGAAAAATCCAAAAAGTATATCCAAAACTGTGTGCTCCAAAAATGTGTGCTCCCCCTGACCAGATGATGTCTTCTACTAATCTTTTTTCTCATCTCCACCACTCCCCCTTTGGCATCAATGAAAAAGGTTGTCATTCAATGTCAATTGAGTGCAATTCTTGTCTTTATCCCTATAACTGGTGGGTTACAATTTGATAAAGATCTGCTAATGCCAAATTTGGGCTATTACTGATTCTCTCATTGTCCTTTAGTGTTGCTTCAATCCTTTGGATTGTACTGGTGAGTAAGTGCATTTTCTCTTCCGATGTCTTAAGTCCTGGAACAAGAGCCTCATAAATCTCCTTTCTCAAAGAGATGAGGATATCTAGTTTAGGACCTAGTCTACACTTCAATTCCTTTGCCTTAAATTTTAACCTTTCCTTATCTTTTTCAAGTTTTTCTATTTTCTCTTCAAATCCTGCAATTTCTTGTTCTACTACCGATATTGAATCTGATGAACCTATTAAATTATCCGCAATATTATTGATTTCCTTTTGTGCTTTGCTGATCTCTGAGTCTATATCCTCTGTGAAAATGTTTGTCTTGTATGTATCTATGTACAATTTCATGAATTCCAAAATTGACTTGCCTAGTACCGGTAATAATGTATCTATATATTCCTTAGTCTTCTTTATTGTCTCCTCAAGGAATTTTTCCTTCTCTTTATTCATTTTCTCTCTGAAGGTCTCCTCATTGATTTGATCAATTGTTAGTAGGTTGCCAGTTATGTACTTAGACAATGTGTCTAATTGGCTTAAAGAATATTTATTCTCTATTTTACACTTGTGTGCGATCATCTTCAAAATTGGTAAGGTGTCATCAATAGCCTTATATGCTAGTGCATTACAATATGTTATTTTATTGATTGAATCTAATAATACCTCTGTCACATTAGTTGGTCTGAATTCAGTCATGGAGGTTTCGGATGACTGTCCAACTAGCTTCACAATTTTTAATCCGTCGGTGGTATTAATAGCTTTGCTTTCCTCTTTCTCTGGAGGGTCAGTTTGTGTCTACATTTCAACTACCAAAGGTTTAGGTTTTTCAGTTGTAGTTGATGGCACTATTTCTGTATGTACCTATGAATGAACCCGTTGTTCTACCTATTTCTCTATATGTGTCTCTATTAGTTTCTTTATGCTCTCTACTGATGGTTTCTCTGATGGTGCCTCTGATGATTTTACAATGGTATCCACTGCCAGTTTTTCTGATTGTGACTTTGTGTTATCTACTAGTTTCTCAGTAGATACATTAGTCTTTCCAGTGTTCAGGGGGTTAGTTGACTATTTAGTTTGATGCTCAACCCCAATTTTAGTGTTTCCAGCTATGTCCACAACATTTATCTCAACTGCAATGTCTACTGCCGGTGGCTCAGTTGCCACATCTCTCTTGTCAGTTGTTTCCTTATCCACCACAATGTTGACTTCCTGTGTGTCAATATTCATTGTGTACAACACCTTTGAGTCAGGATTTGTGTCCTCATGTGGTGTTTCCATACTCTCTATTACCGGTGGTGTGTCAATAGTTTGTGCCGGTGGAGTATCAAAGGAAGGTGGGGGTAAGTTATCTATCACCTTTATGCTAGGAGGACCACCTACTTTGCCTTTCCCCTTATCCTTATCCTTTTTATAGACTCTAAGAGTCTTTGGTCTCTTGAGCTCTTCTTGTCTTTCCTTTTCAACAAATAATATATCCCACTTGTCTGCAGTTTCTTCTGATATCTCGTTAACTCTGCCTGCCATTAGTGCTACATGCTGGTGACTGGTTGAAAATATTGTTCGGTTAGCCTCACTTATTAATTCATCTATCTCTTGTGTTGAATTCACTGGGTGAACTGCAACTAGTTTTTCTATCTGGATCTTTTTATCCAATTCAACAATTGCTACCCTTCTTGCTTCTAACCTTCTATACAAGTCATTGGACATATCATCTACAATTTGCATCAAAAATTTCTTATAGATATCAAGGTGTAAAATAAAACTATTTTCTATAGTTTCTTTTTCATCATTTGAAAGTGTGTTATACAACTTGCTGATATTTGATAGTTTGCCATCTTCAGTTATCTCATTCAAAATTTTTTCCAAAGGAAGGACAACTTTTTTTTCTTTCCTCTTCTTTGGTGTTAACTTCTTTGTCGAAGGCCTAATTGCCTATTGTTTCTGTCTTGTTCTCTTTGGTGCAGGAGAGGGTACCGGTGAGGGTTTTTTTTTTCTCTCTACCCTTTTGAACTCTGCTGGTATTTCACTGTCAGAGGAGGTAGCAAACAATGAAAGATGTGTTTCCAATTGAAGTCCTTTCAAGCCACTCTCCTTAATACCAGTTTTATTCAATACATCTTCCTTGATTTCTTTTGCCTACCTTGTTCCTTTTCTAACTATCTATTCAATTTTCTTTATTCTTTTTTGAGATTGAATACTACTTTCAATTGTTTCTGCATTTCCAAATACTTTTTCTGTTGGTTCTCTAGGGGATTCTAAGAGGGCTTTTGCATAAGTTTCAATTATGTTCTCATCTGCCTCATATCCCCTTTCTGTAACCCAAATAGTCCTTGGGACTACTACCTCCATCCAGATTTCATATTTCTTTATCACAAAGCATATCTCCTTTTGAGATTTGTCAACTATAGATTGAGATAGCCTTATCTTATTTTTCATCCTAGACTTTAATGCCTGAAAGTGTTCATTTATGTTCTTTTCTTTGTCATCTCCCATGTTGTTTAGTATGTCCAGAAGTTGTTTTCCTACTAGTATGTCAAAACCAAAATCCTTTCTACCAATATCGGGTACTTCCTTGGTAATATATAACATCAAACATACAAGTAGGTTGCCAAATCTAAATGTGCCCTTCTTATCACCTTTGATCTTCCCCAGATTGTCTATTAGCTCATCCTTCAGCCATTCGCATATGTAAATCTTTGCATTGTTGTTTACCATGTCATAGGCACTTTTGATACATAAGCTAGAAATAGAGTTTAATCTGTTAGCATGTGTAGCCTTGTATCCAAGAATCATGCTGATGAATCTTACGCTGATATCCTTTATATCGTTTACTCTCAAAGATCTCTTATCAAAGGTTGCATCGGTTAGGGTCATTACAGTGTCATTTGAAACCTTTTTAGTCTTGTTAGGCCTGCTACCGATGGAAGGTAAGCGTGTCACCGCCCTAGCTGCTTCTTTTGTTATCTTGTGAATGGAATCTAACCAAAAGAACTCTCCATGTACTCTAATTAACATAATCCTTATAACATCCTTTGGAAAATCAAGGATACTAAGAATCTCCACAAAACCTAGGGTTTCAACTATCTTATGTTCCGGTTTCACATTTCCATTAACATCACAAATTACTGTTCTGTACATGTTCATAATCTCTTCAGCTCCTAGTTCTTCAATATGACAATGTATGTAAATTATAGGATACTCAGCATATACAACTCCTTTGGGTATTTTTGAGAATGCTCCTAGGGTATCATATTTCTTTGCAATTTTGGGAATAATTTTAAATACGGGCCTAGGGCACTTAACAACTTCAATTTCAGTAGCGTTTGCAATGAACTCAGGTGCAAAGGAGGAAACCATTATTATAAATACCTTAATCTGCCTTTAGGTTTGAATGCTTGAATGATTTTCTTCACTTCTCGTTGTGGATGCCTTCACTCGGGATTTTCGCACTCTAAGGAAGTCTAAATGCTCGGTGAGTGAAAAAATAGCCAAAACACTTTCTTTATAATGTTATCTCCTTCAACTGCCATATTTAATGCCTGTTGGTTAAGTTAAAACTTAACTCATCTGCCAGTAAAGAAACATTTCATCTTCTTACCATCAATCGAGGGTAAACTAGCATGTTTTACATTTTGTTGCCATACCCACAAGGGATTATTTCTCAGTTAGATGAAGAATCTCCTACCGATGGAGTGGTACTTTGTTCTTCTGGTGGAGGAATATTCACATCAACATTCTAATCAGACTTTCTAATCCATTGTTTTGAAAATACTTTTTTAACTTCTTCAAACTTCTCTTTACCTTTGAAGCTAGGTCCTTTGTTATTTGCCAGTGATGCCTTACTTCTACAAAATTTAACAATATGTCCAATCTTGTTACAGGCATAACAAGTCACATTGTTTTTCTGAATTGCTTTTCCATATCCTATGTCGGTATGTGTTCTACATTGATTAGATAAGTGTCCAAATCTTCCACAAACATAACATCTTACATTCATTCTGCAATTTTATGAATTATGTCCAATTTTGTTGCATCTAGAACATTGACCGGTGGGTGCATTGGTGTTATGATAGTTTCTAGATCTACACTAATTTTCTCTATGACCATACTTGTTACAGTTAAAGCATTTCCCATTAAATTTATAAGCATTAGGCTGTCCTATCGATTTTTTGTGATCATGATTATTTGCAATGCCGGAGCTTTCGCCAACTTCAAAGCCAAGTCCATTAGTGTCTCCATTAGGTTTTTGATTTTTCAGCATGTCATCAAGATCTTCTGAACTTTTCTTGAATTTCTCCTTATGTTGATTTGCACTAGCCAACTCAGTTTCTAAGAAATCCTTCTGTCTCATGAGTTCAATTTTATCATGTTCCAAGTGAATCATATCTATTTTTAACATATCATTCTCATGACTGGGTCTTAGATTTTCATTTGTAGCAGCATTGATTCTTCTAGCCAAACATCTTCATTCTTCTTTTTGTTTTCAGTGTCTTTACAAAATCTCATGGTGATATCTTGCATCTCATTTCTCAAAGACATATTCTCTTGTTTCAACTTGCTTACAAGATCATTAAGAATCTCTTTTTCATCATCATCACTCTGTATCTTTTCATGAAGTTCTCTTCTTTTGTTCCTAGAAATTGTAAGATTCTCCTAAAGTCCTTGAATGATTTCCTATGCATCCTTCATATCATCTTCAAGTTACATATTTTTTAATTTTTCTGCATCATAATCTGCAAGAGATGTTTCCAGTTGCTTTCTTAGATTATCCATCTATACCGGTGTCAGAATCTCCCTCAAGCTGTTAGGCTTTTGAAAATAGAGGACCAAGCTCTGATACCAATTGTTATGATTCCCAAAGATACTGAGAGGGGGGGGGGGTGAATCAGTATCTAACTAGTTAATGGATTTTCTGAACTTATTAAATAAATTGCACTTCAAAACAGTGTACTGGTAAACAATAATTAATGCAGTAAGTAAGAACAATAACCACAACATAGAAAGAACACCATAACATAATATTTTTAATGAGGAAACCTAGTGTGGCAAAAACCTTGGTGGGATTTGTGACCCACAATATTTTCTCACTAGCCAATAAGTGAATATTACTAATACAATAGGGGCCTGCACATGCAGGAAGACCAACTACCTAAAGCTCACTGCTTAAATACAAAAAGAGAAGTCTCACTGACTTACAAAAATAGATTAAGTAAATCCAATATCATGTACTGCTTCGGATCAACATCTTCTATGCCTGGTTGAGTACCAGTTTAAGCTCATTCAACATCCATTAACCTTATTCCAAACTCTACCTTAGTATTCGCATATTACTTCTGGAATAATCTAACCATATCCACATATCCTAAATGATCTACAAGAACTCATACTTATATGAGTCTTATTACAATTTGCCTTGTCGGCTTACAAAATGATTTTACAATTAAATACAAAATACAATAAATAAAATCTTGTTGGCCAAGGTTCCAATAATCATCTTTTTGCTGCCGGTAAACTGTATGCTGGTGTAGAGTCTGTCGGTGTCGGTGCCTGTTGGTGTCATAGGATTGTAAGGTTGCCATCAATGACAATACCTTCAATCACCTACAATTTCTCATTGGAGTGTGCATTTCCCAACAGTATACTCCTAAAAGTGGTTCTGACCTATTTACCCATTTGACATTCTTTACATACTGGATTATAGGGCTTCATAATCTTAGGTATATCCCTAACTCCCTTAGTCGAACTAATCTTCACAATGTAATCAAAATTTACATGATGTAGCCTTTTATGCCACAACCAACTCTCATCAATCTGTGTAATCAAACATGTCTTCTCACTGGAGTTCAAATAAAATATAGTACCTTTTGTCTGTGTACCGTTTGTAATCTCCAAGCCAAATCTATTAATGATTTTGAATTTTCCATCCTTGAACTATAATTGAAATCCCCTGTCTACCAATTTTCCTACACTCAAAACATTATGCTTCAAACCTTCAACATAATAAAAATTGTTAGTATTGTTCTTACCATCCAATGATATAGTTCCTTTTCCTTTGATCATAGATGCCTTTTCATCTCCAAATATAACTAGTCCACCATCAAATTCTTGCAAAGACAAAAATTTCCCTTTATCTCCAGTCATATGATGTGAACAACCACTATCAATTATCCATTCATCCTTGTCCTTAATTTTAGCAGCAAGTACCTTTTATTCTGGTACATTCTCTTCTAGTGTTAGATCATCTTCCTCGATAGCCAAGAATAACCATTTTTTCCCATTGTTGGATCCACTAGCAGAGTCTTATGTCAGTTTATCATCTGAATCAGTAATGCCTTCCTCATCCGCTATGTAGCATGGTTTGTCTAATTTAATCTATACGTGTTCTTATATTGAGGATTAGGCTTAAATGATCTTTTAACTCTTTCTTCAAATCTTGAATTCCTTTCAGGACATCTAGATGCAAAATGACCAATCTTTTTACATGCAAAACATTTAAAAGGTGCTTTTCCTTCATACTTACTTCCTACCGATCCTTTTGGTACTCTTCTAGCAAATAGTGCTTCAAGTTTCTCAAACTCATCATCTTCTCTCTTCATATCTTCTAACTCTTTTGCATGTAAATATTTCCAGTCTTGCTTACCAGATGTAGATGTAGATGCATGAAAAACAGGTTCAATTTTCATAGCTCCAGAAGGTTCAAATTCCTCAAGCTCAAAAGAAAATAATTTCCCAACCAAGGTATCTCTATTGATAGAAGTATTAGCCATTATTCTCAATTCATTGATAGCAATAGCCTTCATTTTTCTAAGTCGGTAGTAGGGATCTTAGGACTTTAGAAACAATTTCATCTTTTCTCATAGTTCCACACAACATTGAATTCCCATAACAATATCATTTACCCTTTCCATGAATGCAGTATTCCTTTCATCTTCTTCAATCTTCAAGCTCTCATATCTCACATGGCAACCATCAAGTTTAGCAATATTCACTGTAGGGTCACCTTCATTAAGAGTCTCCAACTCATCCCATATAACCTTTCTAGATGATTTGTCAATTAGTCCCATTATTTGTTGATCAGAAAGTGAACACAATAGGGGTTCTCTTTCTCTACAATCATTCTCAAGCTCCTTGTCCAGCTTTTCTAGGGGAGGATTGGTAGATCCTGAATTATAGAGTGTGACACCATTCTGTGTGATCTCCCAAATCTCCTTGCCAAGAGATATCCGATGAGTCTCCATCCAAATCTTCCATACCATGTAATTTGTTCCATCAAGCCTCAAGTATATCCCTTCTAAAGATAGCTCTAGAAGAATTGGATGAACTTGAATTGTTAGTTACCATAGGATCTTCCTCAAGCAATTAAGCTTTCTGCAAAGAGGACCAAATCTCTAATACCAATTGTTAGATAGTTCAGATAACTGGAAGACAACTGAGAGGGGGGCGTGAATATATTGCAACAAATTACCAGAAGCATTACAAATTTAAACATTAATACCAGAACCCAAAATAATAATACCAAAATATCAGTTAATCTAATTAAGCATAAACAATTAATCACATAATAAAATCCACTCATACAAAACCAATATTTGTATGTGGAAAATCCAGTAAATGGAAAAACCATGGTGGGAAGACTACCCACAGTCAGATAATACTTCTACAGTAAGTATGTGAATTACAATGAAGGGGCCTGCACTTGCAAGAAGGCCAACAACTTAGAGCACACTGCTCATCACAAAAGGAGTCTCACTGACTACATACAAATGTAGACTATAATTCAGAGAAGTGTTGAACTGCAAAAGATAACATCTCCTATGCCAGAGTACAATTATGATTAAGCTCAATACCAGAGGGCTAAATCCTCTTACACAAATCTAATTTGATCTTCAATGATCAACCAACTCCTTTTCTTGAATGATATTACATTATTCACACATTACAATCCTTGACCATGACCTCTTACATTGACTATGATGATCTACGATGAGATCTTACATCTATATATACAAAACCTAGACTATAATAAATTAGGTCAACCACCAGACAATAAACCAATTACATAATTACAAACCATGTTGGCCTTAGACCAAACAAATAATATCCAACACATAAGACATCCCGAAAATACATCAATAGGTCCTATCTACACATTTCATTAATGGTGGTCCATAACTTAGATCAACGGGGACCAATTATAGGTCCACACGCTTCAATAATGATCTACAACCACAAAGTCTTAAGCATGATCACCAACAACATCCTAAAACTCTATTAGAAGCTACACCAACACTACTAAAGAAATTCATCAAAGATCTCCTCAAAAAGCTCTACCAGTGAAACCATTGCCGGAATCAGAAACCAAGCTTCTAAGCAAGCAAGATAGCATCCAATTACCAAACCAAAACCAAATGACCATAAATGAATATAAGCATCATGAGAAAACCAATTCCATCATCAGATCATACCAGAGCCTATCGAATCATGTCAGATATAAGTCAACTAGAAAACCACTTAACCTACTGGGACTAGAAGGGTGTCGGTAAAGAATCCAAACATATAGTGTTGAAGTCAATGACAAAACATCAATGCAACACATGATAAAATCCACCAAATGGCCAACAGAAACTAGTAGTAAGAATATTAAGTGCTTGAGATTTGATTGGGGTGGAGAATTCACATCAGCCGAATTTTTAAAATATTATGTTGAGAATGGAATCAAGAGACAACTATCTGCACCAAGGACACCACAATAGTATGGCATTGCAGAAAGGAGGAACTGAACCATAGTTGAAGCAACTAGAACAATATTGATACAAGGAGATGTACCTAAAATGTTTTGGAGAGAAGAAGTTAGCACTACAGTATACACAATGAACTGGGTATTTGTCAAGAAAGGTAGTGACAAAACTCTCTATGAATTATGGTATGGTCGTACTCCTAATGTTAGTTATCTTAAAGTATTTGGTAGCAAGTATTACATAAAAAGAGATGAGTATACCAAAAAGTTTGACTCTAAGAGTGATGAAGGAACTTTCCTTGGTTATTCAACTAAGAGCAAAGAATTCAAGTGCTTTAACAAAAGAACCAAGATTATTGTGGAAAGTGTTAATGTTAAAGTTGATGAGTATTGTGATAAATCTGATGATAACAACAAATCTGATGCAGTTGAGGAATAGAAGCTAGTGATTATTGAACCAAAAGTTCAAAATGATGATGAGGAGAACAGTGTGGAGGATACTGCTCAATAGGTAGATGAAGATGAAGAACAAGAAGAGAATTCTATACCAGAATTGGTTATACCTAGATATATAAATTTGAATCACACAGCAAATCAAATAATTGGAGACAAGAATGATGGAGTACAAACAAGAAGAAAGATCATAGAAAATGCTTGTCTGATTTCCACAGTTGAACCGAAGAAAATGAGGGAAGCTCTTAAGGATGATGATTGGATAAAGGATATGCATGAAGAGCTTTCAATCAAATAGAGAAGAACAACACTTGGTCACTTGTCCCCAGACCAACTGATAAAAATTGGATTGATACAAAGTGGGTGTTTAGGAACAAGTTGAATGAAGATGGTGAAGTGGTTAGAAAACAAGAATAGGTGAGTTTGCAAAGGATTTGCACAAGAATAAGGTGAGGATTATGGAGAAACCTTTGCACTGATTGATAGAATTAAACGATTTAGAATGTTACTATTGGCAATTGACACTCATTGGATTCATTTTGTTGTCATTCATGGCAACACGGTTCTATATGGCAACAAGATTTGATAGGAATCATTTACTGGCATTATAAGGAATTCACCGGCATACACCAACTTCAGAGCATTCAGGGCTACACTAGCACCGACATCGGCACCATCACCAAAACTGACATCAAACACTTCAGGAAGCCCACATTAGGAAGATTTATTTAAAAAATCATTTTGTATTGTATAAAGCCGACATTGTATATATTTTGTATTGCATTGTAAGCTGACATAGGGCATATTGTTGGTATGGGTATATATAGGTCAGTATGTTAGGACATTATGAAATGGAACATAGAGGTGATGTGAAATAATTAAGGGTTATGAGAGGATATAACTTGTAAGGATTGTGGAATGCAAATATCATTTTGTATGCGAATGTTGTATCATGCAATGATCTATAAACATTTGTATGAAATTCTTGGAGGGAAGGTAATACCGGTAGTAGTGTTTAGGGTTTATGAACTGGTACAGAGCTGCACTATAACCAAAACTCTATTTGGCATAGCAGATGCATTTTGTGAGTTCACTTTCACTATTTTACTTCAGCAAAAGCTTGTAGTTAGTGAGGCTCTTTAGTGATGAGTAGTGTGCTCTAGGCAGTGTGCCTTCTTGCAAGTGTAGGCCCCAATTATATGTAATATCTTTCATATGGCTAGTGAATTGATATTGTGGGTCACAAATCCCATCGTGGTTTTTCCTCTTTGAGGTTTTCCACGTACAAATTATGTTTTTTATGGTGTTCATTCATGTGGATGGTTCATTTGCTTCAAGTTATATGTTTATCTGTTTACTGGTTTATATGTGTTTGGTATAAAGGCATAAAATCTTGTGTTACTGGCAGAACATTGATTCACCCACCACTCTCGATCTTCTTGGATTGCAATAATTGGTATCAAAGCCCGCTACCTCTAAGGAAGTTTAATAGCTTGAGGAAGATCCTGAAACCGGAATCTTTAGGCATGGCTATGGAGAAGCAACTTGAGATATCTCTTGAAGATTATGATGCTGAAAGGATGAAGAACTTGAAACTGCAAGATGAACTAAATTCTACAAATGAATTCATTCTTGTCCTGCAAGGTTATCATCTGCTCAAGCTAGAAGGAAGGAGCTATTGCAAAAACAAGATGATGATAATGTTCTCAAGGAACAATGTCAGAAAATGAGTCAAGCAAACATGCTCATGCAAAATGAAATGCAAGACCTAACAATGAGGATGTCTAAGGATATTGATGATAGAAAGAAGAAAGAAGAATATCTTGCTACATCTCTGAAGAACAAATCTAAGGAATGTGATAGATTGGCTCATGAGAATGATATGTTGAAAAATAGTTTGGTGCAATCCCTGAATAATGAGCAAGAACTTGAAAGACAAGTAATATCTCTGAGAGATTATCTGACTGTTGCAAGTGAGTACAAAGAAAAGTTTAGGATAAGTGTTGCACAATTGGATGACTTGTTGAAAAGACAAACACATACTCATGATTCTAGAGGACTTGGATTTGTACAAGGTGAAAGCTCTGGTACTGCAGATCAGACAACCAGTGTGCAGAACTCACTAAAATAGAGAATACCGGTAAGGCAATATAATGCTTATAAATTCAATGGTAGATGTTTTGTTTGCAATAAATTTGGGCATATGGATAAACAATGTAGAAATAGAGAAAATCAAAACTATAATTTTGTTCTTGGTCAATGCACAAATTGCAAGAAGTATGGTCATAAGTCAGAGGACTGCAGAATGAATGTTAAATGCCATGCTTGTGGAAATTTTGGACATTTTGCTAATCACTGCAGGTCAAGAAATTATACCAGATTTGTCAAAGCAATTCAGAAGAACAATGCTACATGTTATGCATACAACAAAATAGGTCATATTGCTAAGTATTGTAGAAGCAAGAATCAACCAGTTAGAAATGATGAAGATAATGAGAAAGGAAAATAGAAGGTAGATGAAATACAACAAGATCACACCAAGAGATGGGTTAGAAAATTTGAAGGACCAAGTGGAGATGGATCTACACCACTTACTCCATTAGTAGAACTGGGTATTCCTCCACCAAAAGGAAATTCCATTGGTAACTGAGGCATAAGCCTTAGGGGTTGGAAAATTCATTGTAAAATCTTGCATATTACCTTGGATGAGATCTAAGTAGATTTGGAAAGTTGTGTTCATCGTTGATGAAGGTTCACCTGACACAAGACTATGAAACTAACATCTAGTAGGGTTGTTGGTGAAGAATTTATTATAGAGAAAGGTTAGGGTTTTTGTTCACTGATAAAAGGGGTAAGTGAATTCATTTTCACTCACCGAGCACTCAAGAATTCAGAGTGAAGGAAAGGTGAATTCCAGGTGAATTGAGAGCATGCAAAGACATTGTGAAAGGATTTCGAGCAGTTATTTGAGAAGCACTCTAATCGATGTTCACTTTCAGGTATTCTTTGGAATGGCATCTAGATCTTCAGCTCCTACTTTGATTGCAAACCACATTGTTGTAGAGGTTAAGGATAGGTTGAGGCCCATATTCAAGGAGGTTGCCCAAATTGCTAAGAAGGAAGACTCTGCGAGAGCATTTTCTAGGGTTCCAGATGGCATGATGTATGTTGAAGATGTAAGGGCATACATTCACTGCACCCTGAAGGATCTAGGCATAGAGGAGATAAAAAAACATGTATCAATCCATAATACAGGGCAGCTCTAGAACCATAAAATTGGAATTCAAAGCAATTGAGGATCTAGGGTTAACCGATATCCTATACATACCAAAATTCAAGAATGAGGTCATCAAATACATTTTGAGCATGGTTCATAATGAATTTATCTGGCTGGATCGGCCTTACATGATTACCAAGGAGGCTATTCAAGTAGTCACCAGCTTACCCAAGGTCGGTCAAGAACTTGGCAAGAAAATTTCCAACTCAGAGGTCGAGAAACTCACCGGTGCAACTCATGATCACAGATCAATGAGGATCAACACAATCACCGACACTGATGTGAAATTTATAAGTATGATAATTGGTTATAAGGTAACTCAATCTAGCCGATTGAATTCTATTTCTAGTTCATGCATTCATGTCACATATCAGATGTTAAGGAATGATGCAAAGTATGATTTATGTGAATGGTTGAGGAGTGAGTTAATGATAAATATTGGAAAGATTAAGGGAGTCAAGAAAGGAACTTTTAGATATGGTAATCTCACTGTATGTCTAATGCTTTACTTTATGAATGAGCTACCTGGTCTTGGCAAGAAGCATTGGGCTCATGACATACCAGTAGGTATGCAGATTAAGGAAGCTATCACCGGTCCTGGTACTGACAAAAATGAAAAACATTGGGGATACTTTAAATCATTTCAGGAAAACATGAGGCAAAGAGAGACATTATCAAAGAACATTGTGGAGAAATAATCCACAGATATCTATTTCATGGTGAAGACTGATGAAACCCTTATGGAGGAAGTTGAACCTAGGACAATCTGGGTCACAAAGCTTGGATATGAGGTGGATGAGAACATCCTGGACCTCTATGCAAAAATATTGTTAGATGCCCCTTTAGATGATAAAACAAAGCATGTTGGCATGGCACAAGAGAAGGATTTTGAAGTTAAAACTTATTTTAATAGGAAGAGAAGGGAGAAGAAAATAGAGAAGATGTATGCTTTTGTGCAGAATGTCTTGCATAGAATAGACACTAAAATGGGTTCTAGATCAAAATCAATAGGAGAATCGGTAGTAGCTAGTACTCTAGAAGTGAAGAAGCCTGAAGCTTTCATTTCCCCCATCACCTCTGATTCTGACCTTGAGGACAATGAACCTTTAGCTTTCAAAATGGTACCGAGGAAGAAGAAAGATCAGCCACCGGTAGAGTAGAAGAAGGTAGAGCCTAGGAGGAGACTTGTCAGAAAGGTAACAAAACCTACTACACCTCCACCTCTGGCAAGGAAGCCTACTCAAAAGAGGAAACCAGTCACATCAACTCCGACAACCCCAAGCAAAAAGAAAAAGAGTGATATTACTGAAACCGGTAAGGCCAAATTGACTTGTGCTAAGCGAATTGATGAAATTACAAAAGATGGAATTTTGAAATATGTATCTATGTGTTATGAGAACTTAGAAGAAAATGAGAAAAATTAGATAGAAGAGGCTATTTTGTTACATATAGACATTTATAAGAAATCCTTAGTAGAAATTTTGAAGGAGATACCTCTATCTTTGTATAATAAACTTGATGCTAGAAGACTTGATGTAGTCAAGATGGATAGGGAGATAAAAGAGGTAGAGATTTTGACTCTATGTGGTGCTATTAGTCATGATGAAATGAAAAGATGTATAGATGTTGCTAAGGAGAGTGTATAGTTCATATCGGCTAAAACCATTTTTTAGGAAGGAAATGTACAGGTTATAGAAAATATTGTGGATAATACTCCACTGGTAGTAACTGACACTGCACCAAGTGGCGAAGCCACCGATGCTAAAGAGGATATGGTAAAGGGAATTGAGTCTATACCAGTAATTTATATTGATTCCTGGGCAAAGGTTCTGGCAATTGACACTTCTCAGGTTGAGAATAAATCAATCACTGAGTTGAGTCCAACTAAATTGATGATAATGGCTACTTTTAAATTATTAAAGGAAGGTACTGCAACAAAGGAATAATTGATCAACCAGTTTCAGTGTTGCACAAATTGATACCTAACTATAAGATTGAAGATGGAGCAAGCCCTTCCGGCAAGCTCAAAGCACTAACAAAGCATATTTCTAAAAAATTTCAATCACTGAGGCAGATTGCAGACCGACAGGCTTTAGAAAGGTTCACTGTAGCTAAAAGAGTATCTTTTGATCAAATCATAGAAACAGAGAAACATAAAATTGAATCCAAACTCATTCTTATTGAGGTTTGTTTAAAACAGTTTACAAATATCTATAGAACATGTTGTAACATAGAAATTCTTACAACTAATAGAGATGGCAAATTGAAGGAATTGTATGATAAGATAGCTAACATTGCAAATTATTTTGATAGATTAATATCACTAACCACATCTGTTGATGGACAAATTTTGTCCTTGGAGAACCAAATTTTTGCTTTGGAGAAGGAGAAAGATAAGATCATTCAGAGGGAAAAAAGTCTTAGAGGACTTGTAAGTCCCAAATTAGATTCATTGGGTGTGCATAAGAGAGAATGCATGGACATGATTGCTAAACCCACAATAGTAGAAGTCAAACAGAAGGAAACATTGCCACACTTACTAAGTGGACTAGTGTCCATTTATGAAACTTTCAAAATCGGCTGGGATACATATCTTCAGTTGTTTGTTTAAGGCATACCCCGAAATTTTGAGGATAGTCAAGCTCCAGTGAAATAAACAATAGTTATTCATTCTTTTGTTCTGAATTCTTTCAATTCTTTCACCAGCCTTTGGCATTGATGCCAAATGGGGAGTGTGTATATATGTGAAAAATATCAGAAAAATCATGCAGGAGCACATGGGAAGGATATCAGAATATCAGGAGGAGTGTATTGCTCAGGGGGAGAATACCGATAGGGAAACCATTTTTCACATGAGTGTTGCCATGAATGCCAAAGGGGGAGATTGTTGGCAATTGACACTCGTTGGATTTATTTTGTTATCATTTATGGCAACAAGATTTGATAGGAATCATTTACCATCATTATGAGGCATTCACCGACAGACACCGACTTTGGAGCATTTAAGGCTACACCGACACTGACACCGTCACCGTCACCAGCACCAACATCAAACACTTTAGGAAGCCAACATTAGGAAGATTTATTTAGAAAATCATTTTGTAATTATTGTATAAAGATGACATTGTATATCTTTTGTAATGCATTGTAAGCCGACATAAGGCATATTGTTGGTATGAGTATATATAGGTCAGTATGAAATGGAACATAGAGGTGATGTGAAATCATTAAGGTTTATACGAGGATAGAACTTGTAAGGATTGTGGAATGCAAAGATCATTTTGTATGCAAATGTTGTATCATGCAATGCTCTATAAACATTTGTAAGACATTCTTGGAGGGAAGGTAATACTAGTAGTAGTGTTCAATGTTTATGAACCGGTACAGAGCAGAGCTATAACTGGAACTCTATTTGGCATAGCAAATGCATTTTGCAAGTTCACTTTCATTGTTTTACTTCAATGGAAGCTTGTAGTCAATGAGGCTCTTTAGTGATGAGCAATGTGCCTTCTTGCAAGTGTAGGCCCCCATTATATGTAGTATCTTTCATATGGCCAGTGAATTGATATTGTGGGTCACAAATCCCACTGTGGTTTTTCCTCTTTGAGTTTTTCCACGTACAAATTTTGTGTGTTATGGTTTTCATTCATGTAAATGGTTCATTTGCTTCAAGATAAATTTTTATTTGTTTACCGATTTATATGTGTTTGGTATAAAGGCATAAAATCTTGTGTTATCAGCAGAACACTGATTCAGCCACCCTCTCAATATTCTAGGATCCCAACAGGTACATGCATTTGAAACATTCAAGGGATTCAAGGTTTACTAGATAGATGTAAAGTCTGCATTTTTTAATGGAATTCTAGAAGAAGATGTTTACATAGAACAACTGGATGGGTTTGCATTAACTAGAAGGCAAGGATATGGTATGTAAATTGGATAAATCTTTAAATGGATGAAATAAAGTTTTGAGGGAATATTTTGAAAGACTTCATTCACACTTGGTAAAGATTGGATTTTAGAGAACTAGTGAGGACAACAATATATACTTGAAGACTGAAGGAGACAAGTTATTAATTGTAGAAGTATTTGTTGATGATATCATATTTGGTGGAGATGATGACATGAGTTTAACTTTTGCAGAAGAAATGAAAAAAAAAATTGAAATGTCTTTGATAGAAGAAATCAAAATTTTCATTGGTTTGCAGGTCCAATAAATGAAAGGAAGCATCTTTATCAGTCAATCTAAATATGTAAATGAGGTATTTAAAACCTTTGGAATGGAAGACTATAAACAATTTGCAACCCCTATGGTTACTAGTTGTAGATTATCCAAGGAAGATGATTCTAATCCAATGAATAAATTTGAGTATAGATCCATGATTGGAAAACTACAGTATGTTGTTCATAGTAGATTGGATATTGCTCATGCAGTTGGTATAGTGGCTATATTTCAGAATAATTCTAAAGATACTCACATAGTGGCAGTGAAGAGAATTTTTAGGTATCTTAGAGGAACTATTAATATGGATTATGGTATCCATACAAAGGCAACTTTTTTTTGAAGGTGTTCATAGATGTTGATTGGGCAGGTAATATAGATGACCGGAAGATCACAACCGGTGGTGCATTGTTTCTAGGTGGAAGATTGGTATCCTGTACTAGTAAGAAACAAAGTTGCATTTCTCAGTCTATACCAGAAGGAATATGTGGTTGCATCTAAGAACTATTAGATAATTGGTTAATCCTAAACATATTGAGAGGGGGGGTGAATCAGTGTCTGACTAGTAAATGAAAGATTTAAACTTATTTGCAATTCTGTAACTGAAATTAATATACCAGTAAGCAAAAAACAATATAGTAAAGAGAAACAAAAGAATCAACATCAATGCACACCATAACACATATATTTTGGCGAGGAAACCCAGTAATTGAAAAACCTTGGTGGGATTTTTGACCCACAATATTTACTCACTGGCCAATATGAATAAATATTACTTAGTACAAAAAGGGGCCTGCACATGCAAGAAGGCCAACTACCTAGAGCTCACTGCTCAATAAAAATGGAGTCAAACTGACTACACAGTGTTGGGACTGATTAAAATTGAATTAAGTTTAGAGGCCCATTTCAAAATTTTGCCCTACATGTCAGAAAAGTACCTAAATAAGTCAGTTTGAATGCCTAGTTAGCAAGGGGGTAAAATGGAGCCAGTTGATTTTCAGAGGGTAAGACTCGAGATTCATGTCCCACACCTTTCATTTGGCCTATTCAGTGTGTTGCAACTTTTAGAATTCAGTTTGGAGAAGTTTATCAAGTACCCGTTTTGAGGGGTGAGCTGAAAGTGCATTCTAGGCACAAGTGTAAATTTTATTAAGTAGCCTACTTTGAGCGATTATATCTTTTTCCCTGTTGATTTTCATGAAGAAATTCAAAGTGGATTAAATTCTATGCATAAATGTGAGTCAGCCTACAAAATTTCAAGTCCTAACGAATCCGTTTGCTCCATTTTCATAGCCGAATCCATTTGTAGTTTGTGAGGTTTTCACAAGTGTAAAAATGTCCCGGTGAATGTCATGTCAGAATGTTTGTTCCGGGCTAATGTTGGTATAAATGGTGAGCTACATTTCAAATTTCAAGCTTTTATCAATCCGTTTGATCGGTTTTCAAAAGGACTCATTTTGCCATCAAATTCAGTTATCCGCACTTCCAGTGTTAGATCAGTTAATGTAGCCATTTTGGTGAGCGCGCCGTTTGCATCCTGTTAGTCTGGTGATCAAACTAAGAATTCAAAGATTTAATATGTACTTTAAGGTACCTATGTTTCAAATTTGAGGATCCACGGAGGTCGTTTGATATTTTTGAGAAAGGCATCATGTGTTGCCAGAACATTGACTTCATCAGGTCCGTAGTGTCGACAAAGCCAGTTGGCCGTTTTCGGAAATTAATATCTCTTCGCTCGGGACTCGTCTTGAGAAACCGTTTGGTAGATGTCATCCTTGTATATCAAAGTACACGCGTGTCAGATGGCGAGCTCCAAAAAGGTGTTTTGACAGGTTTGAAAATTACGTCTTCGCGATTAAATGCGAAAATTGTGGCGTAATTGCCTGAAGGTTGTAAAATGCGGATTAATGATCCGAAAATGATGCCGATCATTTCCGGAGGTATGTTTGAGGTCCGTGAAGCATTCCAGGGGTCAATTGCATAAAAACAAAAAAAAAATTAGTTGGACCCACTTTGGGGCCCGACCTGGCTCATGCCTGTGTCGTATTAGTTTATTGGCGACTTTGTTCACTGGGAGAATTTCAAAATTTTATAAATATGGATTTTAGTCACGAGATTTATCATAAGAGTTGAAAAGACTGTAGACCTTCAGGCAATTTCAAATTGGTGATTCTAATGCCCAAATCCTCCTTCAGCGACAAAGAAGAGATATTAAAAATGCAAATGCACTTGGCAGCCGTGGTGTTGAGAAGACCATTTAAAAGTTTTAAACCAAATGCATTGGCATGTGGAAATTCATTAAACCTTTCAACCAAATGTAATTTGGGATTTTGAAAGCCAAATTCCACAACCTTCCCAGCATTCTCCTTGTTGTGTGTGATGTCTGGGAGTGCATTTTAAAACTCCAGCCAATGCAATCAGCAGGTGTATCTCCAACATTTCCCCTTTGATGAAGCAAATGGTAAAGGCATGTTTGCGAGGCATAAATCCAATTCCAAAAAACAATGCAAAGTCTCCCTGCACAAATGAGAAAGGGGCAATTCAAAAACAATTAGCAGCAAATAGCAATTGGCTGGAGGAGAGGCAAATAAAAAAAATAGAAATATTTTCAATACAAATGAAATTTGGAAACCAATCTTGTTTCCTCCTTGCTGTGCGTGGATGTTTGGAAGGCATTTAAAATTCAGCAAAAGCAACAGCAAGCCATAAACCCTCTTCACGTGGCATGGTGATGGTCTCATGAGAGAAAACAAAAAATGCTTCCAACAAATAGTTTGGCAGCCCTTGCGTGATTAGTGAAGGAGAGGGAATGTTGAAACTCCAAGTTAATGCAATTGCAAATGGCAACGTGGCTGGTAAAAGACTTCTTTCCTCCAGTGTGTGGCATGGTGAAAGGCATTTAAAACTTAAGCAAATGCCATTGGTGGGAGGCATTACCAGCAGCCACAAGCTCCAATTAATGCATTTGGTAATTTGAAACAGGTGAATTTAGAAGTTCAACGCATATTCTGCCCAAGTCCTCCTCTCTGCATGGATATTGGGAGGCCAATGTTCAGCAACAGTAAACTATCAAATTAGTGAAACACTCTCCTCCTCTTCGTGGTTTTTTTTCTTTTGAACAGCATAGTCCTTCAAGCAAATGCATTGGCAGATGGAAAATCCCAGTGAAGACCCTGTGCAGAGCATGATGGAGGAGAGTGGGCATGTGTGAAATTTGTATGAAATCTCCAAGCAAATGCAAACACCAATGTAAATCTCTGTGCGTGGTGGAGGAGAAGCAGCGTTAAAACCAAAGCAAAGGGCATCGAATTCCAAGCAAATGCAAAGAAATCGCCATTAAAACCCAGGGAGAGAGCTTCAAAGCACAGTCCCAGGCAAAACGTTTTATCCCACATTCACTGTGGAGGGTAACTTTGTGGTATTTAAATGCAAAACCTTACAATAGTATAATGTCTAAGCCATAAAGGCTTTTGACACATGGTGCCCAATGGCACCCAAGGCGGGCCCACGCATGAGCACGCTTCCCAAGGTGATGGAGGAGTTGACTGGACGAAGACCAAGTGGACCCCATGTAGGCACGCTTCCCGAGGCAAACAGGCAAAATTTTGCAGAGGAAGGTCGGGTTAACGAGCGAACAGGTTCAAGAGAGATCGACGGCTCGCGCTATTTCACAAAGGGAAGATGCACGTAGTTTAAACCCCGTGAAATAGAGAAAGTGAACGAGAGGCGTCCACATGTCGTGATAGGTGGCAGTCCAGCAGGGGGTCCCGGTGAGGTGGTGCACAGGTGTCAGTCCAGTGGTGATGACGTGGCGGCCAAGTGGCAGTGACGAAGCAAATGATGTGGCGGTGATGAGGTGTCATCCCAGGTGGCGTCTGGTCAACCCCATCGACCAATCAGATCCCGCCATGTGGCAAGGTGTCAGAGAAAAAATGGAGGCAAAAAATCAAATTTAAAATGATTAAATGATATAGTTTAAACTATAGAGAAATTCAAAAAATTTAAATGATGGGTCCATGTTGAGGATTAATTTGCCCAGGGCTCAATGTTTTGCCAAAGTATAAAGTGTTATATGTTTTCGGAAAGCTCTCGGAGTGAGGAATCTGATTATGAAGTTAATTTTGACAAATGTGGGATATTTTAGAAGCAGTTTCCATGGGAAAAAAATTCAGTTAGAGAGGAGACACTTGGCAATTCAGTTGCAGATTTGATTTTCTTCTCTCCTCCTTTTTATTTCGAATTCTTCTCAGTTGTAGGGGTTCCAAAAATTTGGAGAATGGCTCCATTTTTTCATGGCTTCCAATTCTGAGTATTCTTCCAGATTGTACAGAGAAGGGTTATCCTTTCAATAATGGAGTTCGATTCTTTGCTATAGGTGTTCTTAGCTGCAGGTTCTTGTGTATGTAAGGCATGCAAAAATTCACACAGAAGTTGTCTCTGGATTTGTATTTTCATTATATTCAGATCAGATCCTCAAGGAGGATGAGATTTGCTATCTCAAGGAGGTAATTGTGATTGTTTGCAGGGATTCTTCAAGGAAGAATTTAAATTCTATAATAAATCATGAATAATGGAATATAGTGTCTGGATTTGATATTTTCTATGAGTGAGCTGAGTAATGCATTTATGCAAGGCATTAAATGCATGAATATTTAATAATGAAGATGGATTTGTAGTATAAGGTTTCATTTATAGTTTGATGTGTGACTCTGTTGCCCTTGGATAAGGCACTGCTCTTGCAAGTTTGGGGATGTTTCTCAGATATACATTTTAAAAGACAAATCTATTTCCCTTTATGTTTAGGGGTGTGTTCTTCTCATTCCAAGCTCTGTTTTCATTTATGATTTATACAGATCTAGCCAATCTGTAGTGTGTTCCTAATTTGGTGAGCTTGTGGAATGGTTTGTCTGCTTATTGTTGATGCAGTCTTATGTTTGTGATTGTTGTATTTAATGCATCAAAAGGGTGTCCCCTCCTAGGTCTAGCAGAACCTGAAGTGCAGGAGGATCATTAGGATCCTATGTTATGTTGTCCAAGCCCTGAGGTGTTTCATTGATTGAGATTGGCTATCTCATAGATAGATTTGCAGGTGTCTTGGGTTATCACTTTTGGTGAACAACACACAGTTGGATGGTTAAATCCAATAATCAATGTACTGCTTCAATATAGCATCTACAATGCTAGATTCAGTACCAGTTTAAGATTAGTCTAGTGCCAGTTCTACCTCTGCCCAAAACCCTTTCCGGTATGCTATCAAATGATTTTTCTTACATAAAATAGTCTTCGCTATTCTCTTCTTCTTATTCACTCCAAAATAAACACATCAAAATGCATATACAACTATTCGCTATCATATCCTATCTTATTTCATATTACCGCTTACATACATAAATACATACCAAATGACCTACAAGATCTCATAAATATATGAGTCTTTATAATACTACATGTCAGCCATACAATAAGTATTACATTACAATTTCGCATAAACAATACTATTGCCAAGTTGGCGTGGAATGCCGGTATAATCTTCTACCGGTGTAAACTGGATGTCGGTGTGAATAAGCCTTGTTGTATCTACCAGTGCCAGTAGATGAATTCTATTGCTAATTGAACCTATAGAACCTTGTTGCCATCAATGACAACATCCACCTTTCTCATCTGAGTGTATAATTCCAACAATCTCCCCTTCAGCATTGATGGCAACACTCATGAGAAAAATCAAAAATTGTGAATCCAAAATTGTGAGTGCTCCCCCTGAGCAAATGATCTCCTTCTATTCACTTTTTACCATGCCTTACTCTGTAAATTTTTCTCATTATACCACTCCCCCTTTGACATAAATGACAAAGGATGTCAAAAGTTTCAATAATTCAAAAATTAATTAGATACCTGAAGTCCGTTATGTACATTTTGAAAAATATCCGCAAGAACTAAGTTCATACCCTGCAAGAACTTCGTACTGTCGGTGATTATTGTCTCTATTTGCTGATCATCCTGGTAAGATAGTGTATTTTTGCTCCGGTGATCTATCTCCTTGAATTGTAGCCTTTGATAGTTCATTCTAGTGAGTGCGTAGATTGTCCAGTCTTGGACCAAGCTTATTCTTCAACTCCCTAGTTTTCATCTTCAATCTTACCTTTTCTTTTTCTAGATTTTCAATCTTTTCCTCATATATAGCCATCTCCTGTTCTAAGAATGATGTTAGTTTCGAAGAACCAATTATGTTATCCGTAATATCATCAATTTCCTTCTAAGTTTTTCTTAACTGATCATCAATATCTTTTGTTAACTGATGAGGTTTGCAAGCTTCTTGATATAATTCCTTGTACTCCAAAATAGGGGAATTCAATGCTGGTAGCAGTGAATCAATCTGTTGAGTACATTCCTTTATTGTTTTACCAAAGAATTCTTCCTTTTCTTGATCAACTCTTTCTTGAATAGTCTCCTCATTAATTTTTTCCGTCTGAATGTTAGTAGAAATGAATTTGGACAATGTGTCTAATTTACCTATCGAGCCAACAATATGATCTACCTTTCACTCTGGTGCAATCATCTATAAAATTGGTAGAGAATCATCAATAGCCTTAAATTCTAAGGCATTAGACTGTTATTTCCTTTATAGAATCCAAAAGTACTTCTGTGACAGTTGTTGGTCTGAAATCCACATTTGAAGTACTGGGAGAAGTGCTAGGTTCTACATTTTCATTCTTCTCTTCTCCTTATTTATGTTCAGCTACCACTTCCTTTTCCTTATTCTCAGTCGGTTTAGATGCTATCTGTTCTTGTGCTTTAACTGCTGATATCTCAACATCCTGTCGAGTGTCAACTGCCTTGACCAGTGAGTCAAGAATTTTTGAAAAAGAGGTATTATCCATTACAATATTGATGTCCTGAGTGTCAACCTTCATTGTGAATATAATGTTTGACTCAAGATCAACTGCATCTTTTGCTTTTTCTTCCTCTGATATCTTTTCTCCAAGCTGATTCTGCACATCTACCTGTGCCTCTGCTATTGTTGGTAAGGTGTCCTAAGCTGGTGGTGGTAAGTTATCTTTTATTGTGAAGTCAGGAACACTGCCAACCTTATTCTTCCCTTTATCTCCTTTTTGATATACCTTAGTAAAGTATTTATCAACTTTTTATTTTTGTTTTTCTTCTCTTTTCTCTTTCTCAACAAAGAAAATATCCCATTTATCTATTGTCTCATTTGCTATTTCCTTTATCTTGTTGGCCATGAGGCTTAATTTCTGGTGACCACTTACAAAAACAGTTCTATTAGTTTCATAAATCAAATCATCTATTTCTTGTCTAGATTTAGCTGGATGAACAACTAACAGTGCTTCAACCTTTAATTTCTTATCCAATTCCATAATAGACATTCTTTTAGACTCAAGTCTTAGATATAAGTCATTAGGGAGAACATAAATGACTTCAATAAGAACTTTCTTATATATATCTAAGTACAAATTATACTCTCTTCAATGGTGTCCTTATCTGAATCTTTAAAAGAATGATAAAACTTACTGACATTGCTAAGATTACCATCCTATGTTATTTCGGTAACAAGCTCTTCTGGGGAAAGTGTATCAGATTCCTTTGGTGTCGGTTTCTTCTGTGTAACCTTCTTCTTCAGACCGCTAGACTCTCTCACACCCTATTATTTCTTTTTAAGTGTCCTTGTCTTCTTAGGTGATGGAGCAGGTGTTGGTGAGGATTTTCTCTTCTTCCTATCCACCCTTTTAAATTCTACAACCTTGTCACTATCAGACTCAGATGAGGTAACAACAGGGGAAACATGTGTTATCGGTTGCTGGTCAGATTTTCTTTCTTTTGAGCTTGCAACAACACCAATCATCTGATCAAGTTTCAACAATCCCTTGGTAACATCTTCAACAAATTTTGAAGCATATTTCAATATTTTATCTCTTTTCTTCCTTTGCTTCTGAATAGCAACATCTTTTTCTATGATTTTTATAGTGCCAAAGATCTTCTCAGTAGGTTCCAGTGGTGCATCTAGAAGTACTTTGGCATAAGATTCTAGAATGTTTGTGGCAACTTCATATCCCATCTCTGTTACCCAAATAGTTTTAGGTGTAACGACCTCCATCCATATTTTATCTCTCTTAATAACAAAGCATATCAGTTTGTCATATTTATTAACAATACTTTGAGGGATTCATTCCCTTTGCTTCATTTTTGCTTGAAATTTTTTGAAGTATTATTTTACCTTCTTGTTTCCTTATGAAACCCATGCTGGTAATTTCCTCCTGAATCTATTTTCCAAAAGAAATATCATTGGAAAAGTCTTTATGCCCTATGCTAGAAATCTCCTTTGAGAAGTATAGCATTAAACATACAAGTAAATTTCCAAATTTGAATGTTCCCTTTTTATCACCTTCGATTTTGTCCAAGTTTTCTATCAATTCATCTTTTAACCACTCACAAAGATCAATTTTTGCATTGTTCATTATCATTTAATAAGCACTGTGAATGCATAGACTAGAAATAGATCAGCCTATTTGTATGTGCAACCTTGTAAGCAATAACCATGCTGGCATATTTAACATTGCCATCAGTTATGCCACTTACCCTGAGTGATCGGTTATATGATGTAGCATCGATTAAGCTCATAACATCTTTGTTTGGATTTTTCATCTTCTTCTTAGGCCTTGTGCCAGTAGAGGGTAAACTTGTAGCAACCCTAATATCTTCCTTGCTGATTTTTAAGACTAAGTCAAGCCATAAGAATTCACCTTGAACTCTACTAAGAACATATTAGATAATTTCATCTTCGAATTCAGGCATATGAAGGATGTCTACGAACCCTAAATCTTCCACAATCTTATGTTCAGGTTTGATTACACCTTGTTTGTTTATGATGACTTCCATAAGAATGCTCTTTATTTCCTTGGACCCTAAATCTTCAATATTACAGTGAATGTATGCCCTAGGGTCTTTTACAAATGCAACTCCCTTCAGAATTTTTGAAAATGCTCCAATAGATTCATCCATCTTAGCTATCTTAGGAATTATCTTAAAGACTGGTCTAGGACGTTTGATATTCTCCATAGTAGTAGGGTTTGCTATGAATTCAGGAATGAAAGATGAAGAAGCCATGTTGCAAAATAAATACCCTTCTTTGTCGAATGCAAGTGAGAACCTTGGATGCCCTAGCAAATCTTTACTGCTTTGCTTATTGAATGTCGGTGCTCTACTTCTATGCTCTTCGAATAATTGAATTCTTGGTGAGTCGAAACAAGAAATTTTAATGCTTTATAACCAAAAAGTTAACTAACAACCGTATTAAATGCTTCGTCGGTTAAGTGAAATTCCATTGTAATTCAACATATGTGTCGGTAAAGAAGGATTATGACTTCTTACCATCATTTGAGGGTAAAATGCATGATCTTCAATTAGTTTCCTTACCCCTAAGGATTATCCCTTAGTTAGATGAAGAATCTCCCGCAAGTGCAGGATTGCATTGTTCTATCGATGCAGAGCCAAATTCATCATTTCTCTGATCTCTCCTCTTGACCCATTGTTTAGAGAATTCTTTCTTGATTTCATTCATTTTTTCCTTGCCTTTGTCATTAGATCCTCTATTTTTTGCCAATACATTCTTGCTTCTGGAAAATCTTGCAATATGCCCACTCTTGTTGCATGCATAACAAGTTACATTGTTTCTTTGAATAGCTTTTCCATAACCTTTCCTGATTTGAGTTCTGCATTGATTAGATAGATGTCCAAATCTACCATAAGCATAGCATTTACATTCATTCTATAATTGTTTGAGTTATGACCATATTTATTGCATTTGGAATATTGAAAGGTAGATGAGTTTGTATTCTGATTATTCCTATATCTGCATTGATTTTCTCTATGACCAAATTTGTTGCAATTAAAAGATTTGCCATTGAATTTCTAAGCATTGGGTTTCCTTACCAGTTTTTTGTGATCATGATTATTTGCAGTTCCAAAAACTTCTCCATGTTCAAATCCAAGTCCAACTGTTTGTCCATCAGGTCTTTGACTTTTCAGCATACATCAAGCTTGTCTGAGCTCTTTTTGAATGTCTTTCTATTCATTTGCAACGACCAAGTCACTTTCCAAAGTGCTAACTTGTCTCATAAATTCCTCTTTGTCATGTTGCATGTGAATTAAATATGTTTTAAAAATATCATTTTCATAAGTAAGCCTTAGAAATTCATCTGATCTTTCATTAAATCATCTGACCAAATATTCTTGATTCTTCTTTCTATCTTCAATATCCTTACATAGTCTCATGGTTAAATCTTGCATCTCATTCTTCATGTTATTGTTCTCTTGACTCAGTTTCTCTGCAATGTATCTAAGAGTTTCTTTTTCTTCATCATCTTGTTTTTTCAATTTCTTAGGCAATTCTTTTCTCTTACTCTATGCCATGACTAGGTTTTCTTGAAGTGCTTTGATAAATTCTCGAGTAGATTTGAGTTCTTCTTCCAGTTTGATATTCTTTAATTTTTCTGCATCAAAATCTTCAAGAGCTCCTTCCAATTGTTGTCTCAAACTTTCCATCGGTACCAGTTTCAGAATCTTCCTCAAGTTGCTAAGCTTTTGCAAATAGAGGACTAGGCTATGATACCAATTGTTAGATAATTGGTTAATCCCAAAGACACAGAGAGGGGGGGGGGGTGAATTAGTGTCTGACTAGTAAATGAAAGATTTAAACTTATTTTCAATTTTTTAATTGAAATTAATATAATGGTAATAAAATAATAATGCAGTAAAGAGAAACAAAAGAATTAGCATCAATGCACACCATAACATAGAAATTTTGGCAAGGAAACCCGGTAAGGGAAAAACCTCAGTGGGATTGTGACCCATAATATTTACTCATTGGCCAATATGAATAAATATTACTTAATACAAAAAGGGGCCTACACATGCAGGAAGGCCAATTGCCTAGAGCTCACTACTCAAAAAAAATGGAGTCACGCTGACTACACATTTGGATGGTTAAATCCAATAATCAATTAAATTCTTCAATATAGCATCTACAATGCTGGATTTAGAATCGGTTTAATCTCTGTCTGATACAGGTTCTACCTCTGCCAAAAACCCTTGTTGGTATGTTGTCAAATGATTCTTCTTACACATAATAGTCTTTGCTCTGCTCTGCTTCTTATTCACTCCAAAATAAACACATCAAATTGCATATACAACTATTTGCTATCATATCCTATCTTATCTCATATTACTGCTTACATAGATACATACATACCAAATGACCTACGTATCTCAAAAATATATGATTCTTTACAATACAACATGTCGGCCATACAATTATAATTACATTACAATTTTGCATACACAATACTATTGCCAAGTCGGCCTACAATGCCGATATAATCTTCTGCCGGTGTAAACTGGATGCCGATGTGAATAAGCCTTGTTGTATCTGCCAGTGCCTGTAGGTGAAGTCTATTGCTGGTTGAACCTATAGAACCTTGTTTCTATCAATGACAACATCCACCTTTCTCATCTGAGTGTATAATGCCAGCAAGAACTATACTCAAGCAATATGGATGAGAGATGTGTTGGAAGGAACCAGTGATCATATAATGTGATAATACAAGTGCAATAAGTATTTCAAAGAACCTGGTACTACATGCTAGAAAAAAGCATATTGAACTGAAGTATCATTTTTTAAGAGAGAGAGTGCAGGAAAAGACAATCAGGATGGAGCATGTGTCAAGTAATGAGAAGCTAGCTGATATCTTCACTAAGCCATTGCCTAAGGCTACCTTTGAATATCTTAGAGGCAAACTAGGGGTTATACCCCTACCAAAGGTCAACTAAGATGTTGTTGAAGCATCAATCTAGTGGACTAATTGAAGATCTTTTTCTAGGCATTGATGAGAAGTGGGCTACTCCTTAGGGGAGCAGCAGAGATGAAGGAAGAAAGAGTAGCAAAAGATGAATTTGACACTTTCCACCTTTGGTATTTTTGTCAAAGGGGCAGAAGAAATGAAAAGTGGGAGAAGAACAATGATAGGGGAGAAGTAATGTAAAGAAGGAGAAGAGTGGAGAAGATCCAGTACATTAGTCATCACTGGAACTCTAACAGTTATGTATGGTGAGTGTTCACTTTTGCATGATAGCATTTTGATGAGCTTTTGGTATTGCCAATTTGGTGTTGCCATCAATACCAAAGGGGAAGATTATTGGCATATCTGATGAAGACAATAATGGAGAGATTATTGACATATGGAGATGTTGATGAGATGAGAATATAACCAGTAAAGTTGGTAAACTTGATGGAGATTGTTGGCTAGATGATGATGATATAGTTGTAATTTGTTTGATGATTTTATTTGTATTGTCATTTATGGCAACCATGTTTTTTCAGTCATCTAAGTCATCTAGGCCTACCAGTAAAGCCTGACCGGTAGAGGAATGTGTTAGATAGTAAAACTTCTAAGTTGCAGTATATAGGTAAACAGGAACAATCTGATGATAAAGACACTGGTATGGATGAGAGGTGAATTGTTAGATGTTGTAGTCTGGAACATATGTTTATGACATTGGCATGAGTTTTTTTATTGAAACCGCATCAACCAATTTAGTATACTGAGTGAGTTATGATTGACTGTCATAAACTCTATGAAGAAGAATGTATACTGGTAATAGATCGTTGAACAGTAATGATTTGTGGTTTGGTAGTGGATCTTATCATGTTCATAACTTAGTGATGACATGTCTAAATCTGTGTGAAGTGATAGGAAGTTGTTGAGCACATATAAGGATAAGATTTCTTGGGAAACAACAAAGTGCTTAGTAGAATGTGATAGGGGTTTGATTGCTTATCAAATCGACGTGTGGTGATCATTTAATGGTGGAAATTGTCTTGAAATTTGTTGTAATGATCTGTAATGTATTTTAGTGAATTGTTTTTAGACGCTTGATGTAAATTTAATGTATTTTAAATTTTGCTAGGGTTATCTAACCGACCTAGTTGCAAAGTGTACTTAGGTCAAGTTTGAGAAGAAATTTTGTGTCAATGATTTGAGAAGTAGAGTGTGTTGAACCAGATTGAAGAGTTTGCACGTGTGTAATAGAGTTGAGCTAAAAAGGATCTATACTAGAAAGCAAGGAAGTGTTGTAATCAGATCATTTTCCCTGTTGTTCCCTAACACTTACATCAGTATTGAAATCCCTTAACTGGGTATATCCTAACAGGTCTTATTTGTAAATCCCTTGACCTAGTAGCTCATTAGCTTGAGTTTAAAATCATCTAACAAGGTTACTCCTAATAGAGTAGAGCTCCTAACAAGGCTAAGGTGAAATCCATTTACCAGGTGACTCCTAACAGGGTCTTCTCTTAACCAGGCATATTGTAAAGCTCCTAACTGGGTGCATTCCAAAAGAGTACAAATATTTTGTGGGTGATAATTCCCACCGCAGTTTTTCCCATTTGGGTTTCCATGTGAAAAGTCTCTATGTTCATGTGGTGATGCATTGTTGATGTGTGGATTTTATATCTTTAATGTATTTGCATGTTGATGAACACTTAAGTTAATGGCTTGGTAAATCTGATAATTGGTATGTTTGAGTAGTTACTGGTACTGATTTTTTGAAGTATTGTAATTTTTTTTCACTATTGATTCACCCCCCCCCCCTCTCAGTAGTTACCAAATCCTCATAATAAAGGAATAATCACCCTACATAAGAGAAAAGTGGTGACATCTCACTCTAAGAGGCTTTCCTCTGGTTCCAAGAATGACTTACTATATAAGAGAAAAGTTATGACATCTCGCTCTAAGAGGTTGCCCTTTGGATCTGAGAATGACCCAATGTATAAGTAAAAAGTGGCAACATCTTACTCTAAGATGCTACCCTCTAGTTCTGAGATTGACCCACCGTATAAGAGATACAATGCGTGAGAGAAATATAACACAAAAAGAGAAGTGTGGGTGCCCCCCCCCTTAATATGTCAACGCAGTTTACTTGTTGATATATTAAGGAAATTAGAACAAGGATACCTACCTTTGACACCAAGAATATATCCATCATACACCAATGTAATAGATCCAAGAAAGAGAGGTAATGCTTTTGAAGCAAGGATAAGATAGTTGAAAAGAGATCTTTCTATAAGTGTAAAGGAGATCCTTGGAGGAGAAGAGATCTTTCCTCAAAAGACATCTACCTCCAAGAGTAGTTGTCGTAGACAAATATAACATCTTCTAGAATGAAGCGCAAAAGAGAACAAGAATTTAATCCTTTCTCCTATTGCTAGGTGAAAGGGATTCTTGATGAAGGATGACTCACTTTTATCCCAATGGGGATGGGTGAATGTATTATAGATGTACATTACCCAGTATGAAAGAGATTGTAGTCAATGACTTACACCTCTTGTATAAGAGAGAACCCTTGGGAAAACAACAACAACTTCAAACAAGGAATGAAATCAAGTAATAAAAGTCACACAATCCACATAATAGGAAAGGGTGGATCCTTAGAGAAAGAGAGGGGGAGAGAGATCATTTACCCCCAAGTGTAGGACAATGGGAAGAATTAAATAATGTCTGGAGAGAGATTACTCATAAGAGATGTACCATTTCAAGTGAGGAATACATCCTAACCAAGGATCATGCATGCACTCATATGAAGAATAAATCCATTCAAGAAAGGAAACCAAGTTATGAATAAAAAATAGAAGAGGTAATTTGTAAAGAGAGAAAGAAGAATAAGGTTCACAAAAGTTCTCTAAGGAGAGATTATTCATAGTAGATGTATCATTTCAAGCAAGGAAAAGATACCACTCATGGAATAGACATGTGCTTGCATGAAAAAGAACTCCATGCAACAAAGGACATAAAGTTTATGAATAATGTGATCCATAAAGAAAATAGTGAAACCTTAGAAAGAGGAAAAGGAATATTATTTCCCCCCAAGCATAGAGGCAAGAATAAATAGACTATTATGTTTCTCACTAAGTATGATTACAACAAAAATTGTACCACCATGAAAGACAAGGAACCCCCAAATAGGTAGGATAACTATGTCACATAGTGAGGAGAAGCATAATAGGAACTTAAATGTTATTTTAAATGATCATGATGAATATGCCATTCATTGTCAGATGTTACTTTTAACATGTCTGAATCAATGTAATGTTGTATTTGTGTTTTCAAACCTTGACACTCGTAAGTAGAATGGCCATGGGTTTGATGATATGTACCTGTAAAGCGGAAAAAATCAAACCCTAGTCGTTCTCCCCTCCCCAACTCCAAAGAGAGAGAAGGGAGAGTCACTAGGGTTGATGGTTTTCACTTAGGAGGGACTTTACATTCAAAAGAGGGGTTGAAACCCACAAGATCCAATCCCACACAATGCAAGATTGGATTCTAAATGAGTTTCAAGGGTTAAGACATCAAGGATACCCTCTTTTGTAAAGAAATGTAGATAGAAGGATTGAGCTAGGAATGCATGTAAAGTGAGAAAGATTCACTTATAAACAGAGATAGGGATATAGGATGAAGCTACGGACCTGGAATTAGCAGTAAAATGTCGAGACGGTGTTGTTCTGCAAATTTGAGCGAAAGTTGACAGGACGATGGCGCCCGGCATGCACACGGTCCTCCGAAAAATCCGCGAAACGAAGGTGGATCTGTTCGTCTCTGCACAAGGATTCCAGATCTTCAATTATAGCCGCGTACCTGCAACCTACACATAGAAAAGAGAGGATGATTGGGGGGTTAGGGATGAGGGGTTTGCCTTTAGGTCAAACCCCGGTTTTGGAATTAACCAAGAAATGAGAATGTTGTAAATGTAAATGTTTGTAATGTAAACAAGTACTGATACCTTGTTGTAAGAATGTTTGTATTCTTACATGCGAAGGTGTAATGTATGTAGTATGTTGTATGTTGTAAGTGATCTCCTCTTCAAAGGTTGAATCCTTGCCTTGAATGCAACACTTAGCCTTGAATGGAGACTTAGAATGTTCAATTGCTTGAAGGAATGCTTGAATGCTTGAATGCTTGAATGTTTGAATATTGCTTTCGCCTTTTTCCCATCTACCAAAATGGGAGAGGAAATGTAGTTTATATACTTGTCAATTAGGGCTGATAGACTGATTTTCCCGACCTTAGGCCCACCTAGGAAGATTATTTTCCAATTTGCAAACTTAAAGACCCGAAGCCCCATAAGAGACCGGGCCCAAAATAGGGCCAGGGACCAGGGCGCTGGGCGCCATGGTCCCACCTCCCGGGACAGTAGGGTGCAATGAGGATCAAGCCAGGGTGCTGAGAAATGTAGTTTATGATGTCATGAACAAGTCTCGGGGTCTCCATTCAGGTTCCGTGTTGCATCGCCATCATGAAGAGCCAAATGCAGTCGAAATTGCAAGTGTCACAATTTTAGGATGCTACATTTAGCCCCCACTTTAGCGGGAGTATAAGCGTACGCTCATACTTCTAGTAAAGTACAAGGAAACAACATTGAAAGACTTTCACCACGTCAAGGAGGCAAGATACACCAAGCCCCCAATGGACTAAGGATCTTACGACTTCGATTGACAAAGTAAAAGGGAAGATCACGAGGGAGAACCATGACTATCAGTAGTAAGGTTCCCTCACTATGAGTCATGCAAGAAAGATATCAAAAATTTTCAAGGCAAAGCTAAATTTGTCAAGAAATTTTCAAGTATCTTGAAAAGATATGAATGGGATGTATGCCCCCCTACGTTAAAGCGATCGCACACGCCTCATCAGGGGTGATTGCTTTAATGTAGTGATACATATAAGAAATGTGAAAGGAAAGGAGCACGTTATCACAAGGATTTAGCCCCCAAGTGTGAGATAAGCCCAAGGATAATAGACACAAAACACAAAGCACAAGGTGACTTCGCTTTCCTCGGGGTCAGTATGTTGTATGATAATTCATGTATATCATATGTATGTATGCATAATTGTTCTTCATTCCCCAATCAAGGAAGGTCACCTAGAAGAAGGGAACACATGTGTCTTTTGAGTCAACATGAGAGAGACCAAGAGATCTCAATGCTTTGCATCGTCCTCAAGTAGACAACACTAAGGACAACAAATAGAAGAATGAGAATAACACATAGAAGAAGTAACAAAAGAGAGGAGGGGAGAATCTGCTATGCTAATGAAACTAGTCTAGCACGTCATCTACCCCCCGATCTTGCTGATCAATATTTTGGGAAGGTAGGAAACACGCTAGAGGAGGAACATCCAACACAGCAGATGGAGCTATCACAAGATCCAAACAAGGGCTATGTTCATGTTCCGAGCCACGTTGATCTTGTCTAGGAGCTAGGATAAGTGCTTTAGAAAATTCGTTAGATAAATGGTTATCAACATCAACATATTCATATTCACTATCAGAATGAACAGGAGTAACATTTTCATCATGAATAAAATTTTCATCTATGTCATCATCAAGATTTATAAAAATAGGATCTTTAACTCACACAGGATCAAGACCATCATGCATCTTATGTTTAGGAGATTTCGGCTCAATCGTCGGCTGAGGAGAAAATGGAATAATACTGGCTGAAGGTGTTTTTGGGGATTGCAAAGTTTGAGAAGCAGCTGCCTAAGCTCTAAGATGACGCTTTCATCGGCGTTCACGTGCAGAACGATTCCATCTAGTCTTAGTAGGAAGTTGAGAAGATTGAGGAGGAGGAATGTTCTCATCCTTTTCACTTGGGTGTTTAGGTTGTGGTCTCTTAGGTTGAACAATAGGAGAAGAGGAAGGTCTCTTCTCTCCATAAGAGGAAGGAGGAGGAACTGCTCCATATAAAGGAGGAATATTTGGTTTAGGAAGGAGACCAAGTCCATCATGATGAGGAGGTATAGGTCTACTTTTAGGAATTTTATTAGATATAGGCATAATCACATTCATAGGAATGGGTTGGGAATCTTCTTGAGGAAAGACATTAGTTTTATCTTTCAAAGGAAGAACTTCCTTCTCAAGAACGATAGGAATGTCAAGTTTGGGTGTTCTACGTTCACTTAGAGATAGGATCATATCTTTTTTCCACTTTTGATAAGATTTGAAAAGATGATCACTTCGCGGTGGAAGAGATTGGAATTGTTTAGATCAAAAGTAATCAAAAGGAACGCTAGGAGTTCTTTTAGTTGGTTTAAAGAGACTATGATTGATAGTAACAACTTCACCATTATGGGGAAATTTCAAACACTTGTGAATAGGAGAAGCAATAGCTTTCATGGAAGATAGCCAAGGATAGCCTAGCTTCATACAAAATTGTTCAGATGATGGAATAATAGCAAAGTCCACATCAAGGGGTTTGTTATGGACCTCAATAGGTAATGTAATAGAACCAATTGCAGGAGAAGAAAATGCATCAAATAGTTTCACAACCACATTTGTTTCATCATAGATCACTTGATTCAATTGCAAAGTAAAAAGAAATTCTTCAGTAATGACATTAACCATACAAGAAGGATCAATAAGCACTCCACGGCAAGGTGTATTCTTGAATTTTGCAACTATATATAAAGGACCATCAGGTGCCCTAATAGTTTCACTGGAATCAAAGGTGATGGAAGGTTCTTTAGGGATTTTCTGCTGCTCTACAAAGTTAATCACATTCGGAGCCATAGACACAAGATCATCAGGTGAGACAGAGGAATCAGTAGTATCAATCGCATTAGAGGTATGAGAAGGTAATGGATCGGTAAAAATTTGAAGATTTTGGTTAGGAGGAGCTACAGATGTGTTGCCTTTATCATTCACTCCAGAAATAGAAATAGTATTATTATCAATCAAATCTTGAATTTTACCCTTTAAAGAAAAACATTTTTCAGTATCATGCCCAGGATGACGATGAAATTGACAAAAAGATTTGTTATCAAAATAGGGTGAATTAATCTTTGCAGGATCTATTTACCTTATAGGAGGGAGAGTAAGCACATTTTGTTCCAATAACTTATTCATAATACTATGCAATGATTCATTCAAAGGAGTAAACTTTCTTTCTTTCTTGAAAAACTTAGAAATAGGAGGCACACCTAATGTTGCATTCACATTGTTGTTGATGATGTTTTCATTGAATTTAATGGACTCTCTGTTCGGTTTAAACTTCCCAAATGGTTGTTGACTACTATCACCCTTATCACTCGGAGCCATAGGATTTGCTTGTTCCATTTGACTCACAGTCAGTTGATAATTGTGAAGAGTTGCGCACAACTGTTGGAAAGAAGTAAACTCAGAAAACAGGAGTTTTTCTCTAATATCTTTTTGTAAATTAGAAATAAAGATTCTTTGAATATCATTGTCAGGCACTGGAAAAGAAATTTGAGCATACAAATTCTTATATCTACCAATGAAATCAGTCACTTTTTCTTTAAAACCTTGTTTACAATGCATTAAATCAATCAAAGTAACTTTAGGACTTATATTGTTTTGAAATTGTTGAATGAAAGCATTTGCAAGTTGTTCGAAAGAAGTAATAGAATAGGAAGGCAACGAGCAATACCATTGTAGGGCTTTATCTCTTAATGTTCTAGTAAACAGTTTTGCAAGCAACCGTTGGTCATAAGCAATATCAGTACATATTGTTTGAAAAGTCTTAACATGTGTTAGAGGATCACCCTTACCATTATAAAGTTCCAAATGTGGAATGTCAACATGTTTAGGGGGGATAGCTCGAACAATGTCAAGAGAAAGTGGGCTCGCAACATCAAATGTGGGCACACTAAACTTAGATTGATTCATAGAGGCAATTTGTTGCTGTAAAGAAGAGACAGTTTGTGCAAGATTGTTGATGGTCGCTTCAGTCGAAGAGTTCATATTAGACGTGTTAGATTGTGATGGAGGTGTTATGTTATTGAAAGAAGGTATAGAGTAAGGTGGCGGGACACTATGATAGTTAGTCATAGGAGATGATTGGAAAGGAGGAACACTACAAGGAGGAATGGAATGATTAAACGAATTGCCCCCTTGCGTCATGTTCATTTGTGGTGATATAATAGGAACACTTATTGAAGGAATGAATGAAGAAGTTGGATTGAATGAAGGAAGAGGGTTGATTGAAGAAGAGGGATTGCCCCCATGACTGGTGATCATAGGGGGAATATCTTGTATTGAAGTAGTCATTATGTTTGATGTAAAAGTAGGTATACTAGCAATAGGAGTCGTCAAAGGAATAGAATGATTGACTTGAGTAGGAGGTTGTGTATAACCCAAAGTTTCGGCACAACTTTTCATCAGCATCACATTCGAATCCACAATGTGTGCAATACCACGCAAAATATCAATTCCATTCTTATCACTTTGAACCATACGTTTTAGACCCTCAATTAATGAAAGAGCTTCACTATCAGGGTATTCTTGAGACATCCATTGTCGAAAATCATCAAATTGGTTATCCAATTTTGAAAGTTGTTCTACAGAAACCTCATGGAGAGCTTCTTCATCATTAAGAGGATTAGAGGAATTACCCATGTCCTTGTTAAAAAGGCCATTCAAATTAGGTTCCATCTCCTCGGTAATTACACCTTGAAAGGACTTAATCCTAAGGCTTCGTCTAACGGGAATAGTGTAAGTAGGGCTTATTGTTGTAAAACTCATGCACTAAAGAAAGAGAGAAGATTTTGAATTTTAGAGGTAGCAAATTTCAATAAAACCAACCAATCTCCTAGATTTAAGCTGTTAAATGAAATCAAGACAATTTCTCGAAATTTCGGAAAAAATGTCCGGGACCGTGGCGAATGGAGTGCACACGGTCCTCGCAACTTTTTTGAAATTTTCAGGGATGAAAGTTATGATGATTTTAAAGCTAATCTGAAGAAATTGAGTGATTTTACGATCTGTAAATAGGCCAAATTAAAGTTGCAATCTCGAAATTGAACCCTACCAAGATTGTTGAAAAATGTAAAATTTGAATTTTGAAAAAGAGAGGGAAACTAAAATTTTGAATTTTATGATTTTAGAGGGAATACTGAAAGCAATGCAAGCTTTGAAATTTAAAAGTTGACTCAATTTCATGCAAAATTCAAATTTGAAAGTGGAAATCAAAGTTGCCGCAATTAAACACTTAATTTCAAAAGTCACAAACTGCAAACATTTGAATAAAGCACTGAAATTTCGAATGAATGCTAACACACTTTTCAGATTTAGGACTGTAAGAAACACAATTTTGACACAAATTTCAATTTCAACAATTTTTGAATGATTAGAAACCTCAATCCAAGCAATTGCTAGACCAACTTTGACTTTAATTTTGAAAGTGTTAGAATTGATAAAATCAGCCAAAATTCTGGACTTTAGCAGAAAAATACAGTAAGATCTAGCTCCCGAAATTTCAGAATAAATGTCGGGGACGATGGCGCTCAGGGTGCACATGGTCCTCGCAACTTTTTTCCAAATTTTTAGGGATGAAAGATATTGTGATTTTATTGCGGAATCCAAAGTTACAGCCAATTTGGAGGTGTTTTGATCAGTCAAATTATCAGTCAAAGGTTGAATCAAGAAGGTTTTAAAAATTAGGGTTTTGACACTTAACCACTTAATTTTCAGAATTAAAGCACAAATATGAATTGACAATTTGCAATAGAAGGGTAGATCTGAAACAAGCATTAACAATTAAACATTTCACAAGTTTAATTACTTAAAAAGAAAATTTTAGGGTTTTTATGCAATCAACCTCTAAAATTTGCAAAAGATCAAACATGGAAATGTAATTAGGGAAGCAAATTTTTCAGATCTAACCATTAATAATCAGAGTGGGGATGTTCATGTCGGGTTCACCAAAATGTAAAGCGAAAAAAATCAAACCCTATTCGTTCTCCCCTCCCCAACTCCAAAGAGAGAGAAGGGAGAGTCACTAGGGTTGATGGTTTTCACTTAGGAGGGACTTTACATTCAAAAGAGGGGTTGAAACCCACAAGATCCAATCCCACACAATGCAAGATTGGATTCTAAATGAGTTTCAATGGTTAAGACATCAAGGATATCCTCTTTTGTAAAGAAATGTAGATAGAAGGATTGAGCTAGGAATGCATGTAAAGTGAGAAAGATTCACTTATAAACAAAGATAGGGATACAGGATGAAGCTGCAGACCTGGAATTAGTAGTAAAATGTCGAGACGGTGTTGTTCTGCAAATTTGAGCGAAATTTGACAGGACGATGGCGCCCGGTGTGCACACGGTCCTTCGAAAAATCCGCATAACGAAGGTGGATCTGTTCGTCTCTACACAAGGATTCCAGATCTTCAATTACAATCGCATACCTGCAACCTACACATAAAAAAGAGAGGACGATTGGGGGGTTAGGGATGAGGGGTTTGCCTTTAGGTCAAACCCCAGTTTTGGAATTAACCAAGAAATGAGAATGTTGTAAATGTAAATGTTTGTAATGTAAACAAGTACTGATACCTTGTTGTAAGAATGTTTGTATTCTTACATGCGAAGGTGTAATGTATGTAGTATGTTGTATGTTGTAAGTGATCTCCTCTTCAAAGGTTGAATCCTTGTCTTGAATGCAACACTTAGCCTTGTATGGAGACTTAGAATGTTCAATTGCTTGAAGGAATGCTTGAATGCTTGAATGCTTGAATGTTTGAATATTGCTTTCGCCTTTTTCCCATCTACCAAAATGGGAGAGGAAATGTAGTTTATATACTTGTCAATTAGGGCTGATAGACTGATTTTCCCAACCTTAGGCCCACCTAGGAAGATTATTTTCCAATTTGCAAACTTAAAGACCCGAAGCCCCATAAGAGACCGGGCCCAAAATAGGCCTAGGGACCAGGGCACTGGGCGCCATGGTCCTGGGGGACCAGGGTGCTGGGTGCCCTCGTCCTGAAGGACCAGGGCGCTGGGCGCCATGGTCCCACCTCCTGGGACAGCAGGGTGCAAGGAGGATCAGGCTAGGGTGCTGAGAAATGTAGTTTATGATGTCATGAACAAGTCTTGGGGTCTCCATTCAGGTTCCATGTTGCATCACCATCGTGAAGACCCAAATGCAGTCGAAATTGCAAGTGTCGCAATTTAGGATGCTACAGTAGCAAAAAAAGAAGTTTGAGAGTGTTGTTTATGTTTTCTTCTTAATTTAGGACAAAGAGGAGATATCAAGTTGGAATTTAGAAGATTGGTCAACACATTTTCTTGTTGTAACTCAAAATTAGAATGAGAAGGTGAATATTTACAAGACAATGGAGAAGAAGACGTTGACACAGGAAAGTGTGATTTCTCATGACTTTGTCACTCACATTCAAGCATTTTTCCATTGCATCCATGTGTATGTTAAAAAGAGGGTTCACTCTTAGGGTGAATTGGATTGAAGTTTAAAGAGACCCAATCAATATCGAGATTTGTGTTAAGAGAAAAATTTGGAATATGAAATTCAACCATCTTAGACTTTCTAGAAAAGGTAGGAGTGAAATCTAAGGACCACCAATCATCCTGTAAGAGTTCCTCTTTAGGAACTTCTTTGGTAGGAGATGGTGTATTTTAGTCACTTGAAGAGAGGATATTGGGAACTAAGAAAGCATATAATGCTTGACCTATATTCTCATCAACTACCTCATTAGTATATGTGTAAGGCACAATATGATAATTAGGAAGATTTTTTGGTTTCCTAGGAACATTAATGGAATTGATTTGATTTTTTTTATGCTCTTGATTTTTGGGACAAATAGTATTATGGTGAGAAAAAATATAATCCTCTTGTTGTAAGGTATCTTTATGGTCAAGACACTCATTAGGAAAAGGACTATCATATGTAATTAATGCTTCATCTTTTGGGGGAAGGTTATTGGAAGGAATAGAAGGTGAAGTGTTATTAAAATCATCCTCTTTCACCAAGGTACTGTTAGGAACCGGAAGGACAATTGAGAGGGGGGGGTGAATCAATTGTTAACTAGTTGTATATAAATTATAACCCAAATGCAAATTATTCCAACTTAAACTTAGTGCCGGTAAACCAAACTTGAATTCTGGTAAAATAGATTAACAGTTATAGCAGTACCGGTATAGCTTAATGCATGAAATAGAAAGAGAAACAATATCCACAACACATGACACAAATATTTTGAAATGAAAACTTGGTAAGCGGAAAAACCATGGTGGGAAACCTTACCCACAAACACATGATACTACTGCAGATAGTAAGTGTATACAAATGGGGTATGCACATGTAGAAAGGCCAACCACATAGAGTTTACTTCTCAATCACAAAATAGGAGTCACAATGACTACAATTGGATGGTTAAATCCAATACAATGTACTGCTCAAAATTGCATCTGCAATGTTGGATTCAGTACTAGTTTAAGCTCTGAACATGAGTGCTAAACACCTTCATAACCTTCCTTCAACCTTCAGATAATTTTTGTGTGATTCGCACAAGGATCTTCTTATTTTTTGCTCTTCAATATTCACTCATAAGATTACCATACCATGCCATATCTCACAAATGGGATCTTACATTTATTTATATAAAACCTAAGACCAAATTTATAGGTCAGTTCACTAAAGATATTACAATTAAATCAATTACAAAATAAGCCTTGCGATACAATATGTTGGCTCAATACATTATCCAATCAATAAACCATCTCCATAACATGTCATGCTGATCTGGAATAGATATCATGTACTAGTCCATAACCTAGTCTTATATGTCAGTAAAGGCAAACATGTCAACCCCATTAGACCAATAAGAAAAAAACCAAATCCAAACATCCAATCCATGTCTTTGACATAACCAAATGATCTCCAGATGATACCAAGTTATCATCACTGTCGATGAATAATATAACTTGTCGGTGAAGCATATACCAGTGAATGTGCATAAGCCACTAACCACATCGGTGAACACAAAATAATATAACCAGAGTGCCAAATCAACAATGTAGACCTCCATGAAGATAAGTGTTGACATCAATGACAAAACTAATGCAACACATGACGAAGTCATCCATAATACCAATAGGTACCCTCATGAGGGAGGATCATATGAAGAGAGTAATCTACAACTTCCTATAATGGTTCATCCCAAATAGGGAGCTCATTAGGTAGAATGTTAAAATTACCTTCTTGCATCAATATGTCCTCTTTTAGGGGATACTTTTGGGGAGAGGGATATTTAAGGGCTCAAAAAGGAGATTTTCATATATCTTAAATTCTTTCAACTTAATAGTTTCATCTTGTAGAAAGAAATTTGAAATTTTTCCAAATTGAAAGAAAAGAAGTGAATGCAATGAAGTAAATTTGAAAAACAGAATTGAAAAGTTATGCAATCCACAATGTAATTCAAATGAGAGCTAGGAGGGAAAATTTGAATTTTGAAGTTTGGAATTTAAGTTGCTATTACCAAAATTTTACACCAACTAAATTTTGGTGGACTAAATAGGCCTTACACATTGCAAATGAAGAAAGTTACACAATTTGTTTTACAAATTCTTCAATTTTGCACATTATGATTTCAAAGTTGAAGTTATTTCATTATGCAAGTAATTTTCAAGAAATGCCAACAAAAAGATTACACAGAATTAGCTCTTTTATTTACAAGAATGTGTAAAGTTTCCCACACAAGCCATGAGAATAGCCAACTAAGCTATAGGCATACATTCTCATATATATATGTAGACAAACTATATAAACTAAAGAAAGATTAAGATGACAGAAGGGTGACCCCTCATTGCTCTAAATGACAAGCCTGAGCTTGAAGAAATGGTTGATCTTCATCCACTCATCCATTTTAAGCTCCTTCCACTCCTAGTCCATCAATACCTACAAGAGATTTTAGAAAATGATGATTAGAGAAATGAGGATAACCATACTGTTATGATCAAACTCAACAAAATATACAGTGTATCTACATAGAGCAGAAAGAAGGTGCCATGAGAAAACAACAAGTATCATGTTTTATCTAACTTGTTTTCTTCATGTGTAGATACAAGTTTTCACTTCATATCCATCATGTATGTGGGTTAAAATGGGCTCCCAAAGGGGTTGAACTCAACATACATGTCACTATTTAGAGGGTGACATTAGCCAATTATCAAAATACTGAGTATACCAAGCCATGATCTCACATGCTGGCACTAAATGATAGAAAGGGATTGACATCCAATGGCATAATGGAAAAACATGTACTCAATGCATTCAATAGTCAATAGATGACTGATATCATTATATGAGTAGGGGAAATATATGAAATCATAATAGGGCCAAGGAATGATGAAAAATATCCTTTAGAAAAGTCATGTTATAAATAAGGTCAATATATGGAAAAAGAGTAATAGGAAAGTGCATTTATGAAGACAGTCAAAGCCCAAAAGACATCAAGACATGGAGTCTATAATAGTAAAAAAGAGAGCTTGCACCTGAAAAATCTAATAGTGGTATTAAAGATGCAAAGATTCATTTTGTTTAATCACTAGAAGGCACATGAAAAGTAATCATTTGTGAGTTATATAGTACATAGACATTAATGTTATTTCAGACTTGAAGACTGCAAAATGAGTAATTGCACACCGTTGTTGACATTTATGAAAAAATAGCTCATCATTCAAGATAGATCAAAAAGTGCATGTAGTGCATATATATACAGCGAACCCTTATCATGTAGTCATAGTAAGGTCAATAAGAGCCATCATGCCAAGCCTCTCATAGAAACTCAACTCTCAAATTCTATTTAGAGGATTATTAAAGGCTTTAAAGTTTTGACAAAGATGATTTGGAATTCAAGGGTAAGAGCAGTCAAAGTATCAATTCCATTGATGCCCATGCCATAAAGATACATTTAGTCAAGAAATAGTGGGTCTAAAGATAGTCAAAGACCTAGCACCATAAGAGAAATTACAGTGGCCATCTATAGAAGATGAGTAATCAATGCAATATTGGTTAGAAACAGAGAAGACATTTAAGTGATCCCAAGCACAGAGAAAACTTTATATCATAGCCATCAAGGGTGACAGTCATAGCATTATGATTACAGTGATATCTAATGGAACAATTGACAATGGGTAAAAATATCTCAAAGCTGCCCGAGAGCAGTCCATAGCCTTATTTAAATACATAGATAAGGGCAACAAAGATCATTGTTGCAAACAATCACAAGCACCAAATTACCAAAATAGTTGTATACAATCAATAGATCAATTATGATGATAATGAGATACACAACCAACATGAAGACAACCACCTAAGTATGAAAAGATAGAGGGTATGATCATAGGGTAGATTCAAGAAATCAAATATCTATGAGAAACAAGAGATTAGCAGTCACATTATTCTAAAATAGTAAATGACTGTGAGAGGGGCAGATAAGACAAATCAAGTTCAATCGTAGTTCATAGGTGTAATACCCTACAATTGGTCATCTAAGCCATGGGCCCCTAATCTCGACAACATCACCAAGGTCCTAACTAAAGGCAATTAAATCAACTTTGAGCACACAATTAATTAATTCTTCAATCATTAAATATCACATGGCAAATCAATAAGTCAATATTAATTAAATATTTATTTAATTAATTGAATCACTCCAAGAATATCATTTTGATCAATTATCCTCTTTAATTTATTAAATATCCTAGCATATTTAATTAATTAATAAATTTGCCATTTAATCATGCAAAAAGGAATTAATTTATTACAAAAGAGGAATTAATCACAAAGCAAGAGTTAAATTGAAAATACAATAAAAGAATTGAATTGAGAGAGAAATCAGACTTGAGATATTATTTCTTTCTTCTAAATTGAGATAACTTGAAATCAAAAAAAAAATTAATTGAATTATTAATCATTCTCTAAAATTAGAACTCAAAGCTTTTGAGAAAAAGAAGTTCAGTTGCATTGAAAAGACTCTTTTCTTGAATAAATCAAATAATTGCATGAAATAACCTATTTTTTATTTCAAGTGCACGAAATTAATTAATTCTTATCACCAATGCAACTCGAACTTATAATCTGAATGCATTTCAATCAAGCTATAATTGGAATCTATCTCAAGGTTAACTGAATCTGATTTCTCAATTATTTCAATTAATCCTAAATTGTGCTTTTCCTTGATCTCTCTTGTGAATTTCTATAAATTCAGCCTTCAGCTCTCATTCAAATTACCCTAGAGATACTTGAGAAACACCCTAGAGATTTATTATTATACACTTTTTGCTCTGGAGTCATTGAATATATTGTGCTTGCTTTTTTTAGATTATTGCATCTTAGTTTAGTTTTTTTGCATATTTAGGTTACTCATGATTGCCTGCATCCATTATTGCTTGAATTATTCATCCATCTTGCATCAATTTAGCTTAATCACATGCTCATATAGATTAAATCCTTCGTTTAGGTGTAGTCTAGTCACTGGTATTTTCTTATACAAATCTGAGAGCAATTCTAAACTCGCATTTACTAGAAGGTGTGTACATGTAAAATTCATCTTTTTCAAGTAATGAATTAGAAGCAAAAGGGAAATCACAAATCCCTTCTAACCAAAGAATTTAACAAATAAGACAATGGAATAACACAATCAAGCAAATAGGAATTAAAATAATCAAATCAAATCAAAACTCCCTATCCCAAGATTGCATATTGCTTCCATTGCTCTTCTCCTCTCTATGGTATTATGGCTCTCAGATATTGCACTGGTAACCTACAAGTGACACAAAGATTCAAAGTTCATGGTTATTGAGTAATTATTTAAGATTGAGGAGGATTGAAAATGAAGGTTGAATGCTCAATTTATAGGAAATTGGAGAAGATTGATTGAAAGGTGGAACAGATTGATTAAGAGGTGGAACTCAAGTGAGCTGACATGAAAATTGATAGTTGAACTGTTGATTGTAGGAGTGGAACTCAATAAATGGAATAGATTAATTGAGTTAACTGATTGAAAAAAAGATGACTGAAGGAAGAAAAAGAATGATTGGAGGAAATAAAGAAGATGACAAAGAAAGCTTAATTTAGGAAAAGCTAACTGAAAGATGGAAATAGAGATTGGAGAGATAAATGATTTAATTAATTAATTGTTTGAATTAATTAATTTAGCATGTGCTTGCATTTAGATCTAGATTTTCAATTTAATCTTTGCATGAGATTTATTCAAATAATTGAATTTATTATAATTTAAGTTAGCATTTGAATATATTTAGAACTTGAGTTTGATTTTCAATTTGGCTTTTGAAATCATGCACATGTATTTGAATTTGGAAGAAATTAGAAGAAATAAGAAATTAAATTAAGTTAGAATTTGAAGAACTAGAAGAATTAATTAGTTAATTAAATAATTTAAAGAAATTATTTAATTATTTAGAAATGGAATTTAATTAAATAATAAAGATTATTTAATTTGAAGGATTAAATCATAATTAATTAAATAATAAATATTTAATTAATATTAGAAAATGATTAAATGATCAAATTATGATAGAATAAGAAAATAGAATAATTAGTAAGATTATGAGGAAATATGAGATTAGAAAAATAAGATTAATTAACTTAATTAAATAATTAAAGAATTATTTAATCAATTAGAAGAATAATTAGTACATGATCAATGAGACATTTTTCGGTGTCTACATTTGCCCCTCTTTGAGACAAAGTCGGAACGACATTGTTTAAAAGAAAATGAAAAATTCTACCCCAATATGCCCCGGTATTGTTGTATAGTGTAAATATGCTCCCTCGGAAAAGGTGGTCAGAAAATTCCAAAATTGAGACCATGTTTTCGATATCAGTTTAATGAGCAAGTGTATAAAATTTCGTATGATTTCAAGATCATTTGAGTAGGCTACAAGGTGTTTGAAGCTAATGAGGACCACAGGCGTCGAGGTGTCAAAAAACCCTAATTTTGAGCTATAAATAGAGATTTTTAGGTTTTCATTTTCTCATTTGTAATTTGGTAATTCCTTGGTTTTCTCTGCAATTTGTGTGCTTTTTTCTAAGTATTTGATCGTCATGGCTGGTTATAGAGCTTGATTGCACCTGTCTGATCGAGTACGTTCATATCAGAGACCTCCTGGGACTGGCGGCATGGTATTTTTCCAATTTTTTTCCTGATTTATGCCTGTTTTATGCTAATTTCCAAAAAAAAATTCATGATCAATTTTTGTATTGTTTCACGCAATCGCTTGTCGATGTTTACGCATTAGTGTTAACTATACTGCAAATGTTTTAAATGGTACACATGCGTCACAAGTGTTACGCATTAGTATTAAACATGCCGCATTCGCTCATTTCTTTACACATAAGTGTTTATTGTTACGCAATAGCTCATTTCATTATGCATTAGCTTTAAACATCACGCAAGAATCATAATTGTACCGCATTACTCATAACTATCACTCATTCCTTGTATGTGTAATTTTGTGTCATGCATTTGAAAATATTTTTAAGTTTCTCGAGATCCAATATTTGATATTTTGAACATTTTCTCACTGCAGGAGAACATTGGAGTGTTATACTGCCGACAGAGCAGACCTAGTGGACTTGACCTCCGAGCTGACTTATCGGATGAGGAGATTGAGCATATCCGACAGCTTGGTCTATATCATGTTTTACATTTGCCAAAGGTTACAGCCAACGGGGCCATGATTACAGCTTTGATAAAGCGGTGGCATTCCAAGACCTATTCTTTTCATCTTCTGACTGGTGAGGCATTGATTACTTTAGAAGATGTATGGCGTATACTATGGATTCCCATTAATGGTGAGAGATTTTTATATGACCATGATGATGGCATTGCTGGACTATGTGTACTTTTCGAGTGTGAGATGCAGGACTTGCAGATCAGTGGCTGTTATGACATCCCTTGGGCCCGTTTAGACTATGATGACCTAACTATTGTATTATGCAGTGTTGTCAGTGGTTTACTGATACCTGACAGATGAGGTCATGGGTTTCCAGTTGGATGGGGTAGAGTGCTCCATGATATGATTGTTCATCATTGACTATATGCTTGGGGTCCTTGTCTTCTAGCCATGTTGTACTATCAGTTGCATGATATTGTGTATCTTAGATACCGTTCTATCAGTTGTGGTGTTACTCATCTACAGACATGGGCATGGGAGCACATTTCTATTTTGAGGCCTATTATTCATGTTGATTTGCAGCCTAGTGAGCCTTATGCTTTCAGGTATACTGCAGGTATCAGACACAGGGGTTCGGGGAACACCTTGTACTAGAGACATCAGTTTGACATATTGCAACATTTTATTTGGAGACCATATTTAGATTGCCCCGATTGGGATGATGATGCAGTGCACTTGTCTTTTTGCCAATAGCAGAGATATCTTATTGGTAGGACCTTTGATACCTAGTGGATTATCGAGATGTATCTTCTAGGGTGGGTTCTGAGACAGTTCAGTGAGGTACAGGTGACACCAGTGGTTACTACTTATTTTGCTCATGTATCTTGAGAGGTATCTAATTGGGGTGTGTGCATACAACCACATGTTGCTTCTGTTGGGTTTGATGCTCTGGAGCCATTACTCTAGGGTTGGGGTAGAGGTGCAATGGATCCAGGGACGACGGTGGAGTATGATGCATGGTTTGCTAGGCATAGGCCAGTGCCTTTGACTGATCCTGTTGTTCCAATTATAGCACAACAAATTTTCCATCCTAGGCAGTAGTTGAGGATAGACGCAGGGGAGAGGGCCAGAGGAGGAGGAGAGGGTGGAGTTGTGGGAGGTGGTGGTGGAGATGAGGGAGGAGATGAGGGAGATGAGGATGTAGACATTGGTAGAGACACTGAGTCTATTAGTAGTGAGGTTAGCAATGAATCTTCTAGGTCATCGAGTAGCAAGGGTGGAGGTGATGATGAGGATATGCCAAAGATAGAGGATGTGCCTAGTGCAGAGGTGGGATAGGACAGGTTCGTGAGGAGGATGAGCTGCAGACTCTTAGAGCGCGGGTCTAGAGTTTTGAGGATGAGGTCGCTAGATGAGATATCGAGCGAGAGACTTATTGTGCAGATTATGGTGCCCTTGAGGCTGAGAGAGATCATCTCCAGAGGGAGAGAGATGAGGCAGTGCGGAGATGTTAGATTACCATGGATGCCTTTGATCAGCTTTTTAGAGAAGGTATAGATGTGCGCGACCAGATAGATAGGTATTTCACTGCTGCGTAGAAGTCTATTTATTATCAATAGGTATATGAGACAACCATCCCTGAGGGTCAGAGAGAGCCTAGCTTCAGTGAGTTTATGGGGGGAAATCGAGTAGATCTACTTCATGATGGACTAGTAGTGGTGGTGTTATGGGACCACCTCGACATCCTGGGGCAGGATCTAGTGGACAGGATCCACCTGCTGACAGAGGCAGTGTTGGTTGATCATGTTATTTGAACCTTCGAGCTTACTTATTGTATTCACACACATTATCATTTTTGAGTTATATATATATATGACATGCAGGTTCTGGTAGTGATCTATTTATGTTTTTCTTCTCATGTATGCTTATATGATGCTATGAGTTTTATGATGTATATCTATTCGATTCTATATGATTATGAATGCAATGGTAGTACATGTATGTATTAATGATGGTAATGGATTTTAAAATGAATGCTATGGATCTATATAAAATGTTGTGATGAATGCAAATGAATCTACAATAAATGCAAATGAATCTATAATGAATGCAAATGAATCTATAATGAATGGTTTTTTATATGATAATGGTTGGACCAATTTTAACTTAGATACACCTTGAAGAAATGTTAGTTAGATAATAGAAAGAAAAATTGATGGTAGAAGGAATGTTAGAAAGAATGCGATTTAGACAGAAGATGATAAATCAACAAACTATCAAAATGAGATGAGAATGAGAATGAAATTGAATGAATCATGAACCTGTGTCACATATTTTATTGCGCCAATATATATTCATCAGTGAGCCTTATTATTTAACAATGAAGCTTAGCACATCAGGGTATAAGGAACCAAGATGCAAAGATATCTCCTTGTAGAAACAAACACGTAGCAGACAAGGAGTGAACCCTCCATTTTGGGAATTACCCTAGGGGTCACGGTATGTGTGGCGATTTCACCTTGATGTGAAGGCTCTTATCACAGATACCCACTAGAGTAATTCCCTAGAATTTCATCGGTTCACACCACAAACAAAGAAAAAGATAATGCCCATCATATCTCCTCTAGTCACTTGTAGACATCCTTGAGTAGCATAGGAAAAATATATGTCGCCAAATGATAAAAAGATAAAGACTGACTTGGACAAAATTCAGCAGCTATACTGACCTTGTACCTTCGTTCTCAGTTGTTTGATGTGATGGTTGATAATGTTTGATCTCAGAAAGTTGCAGACCCTATTTAAGACTGACCTGTATGATTTTGAGTGTATCCTCTTCTGTTTAAGACAAGATAATGATCACATTGATATGGATATGATACGATTGATAACACAGTTTGATCAGTTGATTGCAGACAATTGACTGGATAGTCATATCCTTTGTTAACTTCGTGCAAAGTGTTTGCTGGATATCTACTAGGGTATTTGTTTCTCACAAGACATTTTATTCCAAGTTTTTCTGATTGATTGATTTTCAATTTTTTAGTTCTTTTCCAAGAGCTTTTTTTATGTTTTTGGATTATGTAGATCGATATTTGAATGTTTTTGGTTGATTTTTTCAGGACATTATATGGATGTTTTTGGTATTTTATGGTTTTTTCAGTGTTTTTGAATTTTGTGTTTTTCATTGTTTTTTGGATTTTGTGTTTTTCGTTGTTTTTTGGATTTTGTGTTTTTCATCATTTTTTGGATTTTTGTGTTTTTCACTATTTTTGAATTTTGTGTTTTTCATTGTTTTTTTGGATTTTTCGAAGGACGTTATCTAATTTTTAGGATTGTTTCATGACTTTATATGATTTTTTGGATTTTTTCAGTTATGCCCCCAGTGTGCAGACTTGTATGACATGATGATCTGCAGAATGTATGTGGAGACAAATGAATTTTTGACATGAACTATGTGAATGCAATATGCAGAATTAAGATGCATTTCCTATTCGAACAAGGTTGACTGTGTTTATTTTTGCATTTGTAATACACCAATTGAAATGGAGGTGCAAAACATTTCATAGATAAGAAGTCAATCGATCTCTAAGGTCCCTAGGAACATTCATCTCAACACACTTAGTGACTACGATTTACAAATGGAGACACAGAAAACTTCTCCATTGGTTCTTGAAACTTAGATCTTCATTTGCCCATGTGTGTGCAGATGAGTTAATTCCTGCTCTTGTGTTCACTAAAGATCCTTAGCATCCTATATGACTAGCTACATGGATTATTCTAACTTCAAAAGCATCCCGAATAGAGCCTCACTGCCAGCAAGCCTTGAGAGCTCCGACGAGGTTATAAACTATAATTTCTCAATTATTGCTTCATTGTCAGTAGGCATTCATAGCCCTGATGGAGTTACTTGCATGTTCCCATAGTCAAGCATTTTTATCACATTTGTATTCATGATATTTTAGTTATATATCATTTCTCTTTTGCCTTGAGGTGGATATTTGGCATAGCTCTTCTTTTTTTTCTTTTCTTTCATTTTCTTGCCTTGACTTGTAAGTAATGAAACCTACTTGGGTGTGACAATTACAGCAGCGCTGAAGCAGATTTTTAGATTTTTCACTAGTCATATGATCAACAAGGTGTCTAGAATAAATTAGAGATCTTCTTAATGTGTGAGATATAGCAATTGATAGATTGTGGGTTAACAAGTCTCAAATAGTGAAATTACTACCAAACCATAAGTAAAGCGTCGTCACAGGTAATGTTGAAAATGAATGACCTTAGGATCTCAAAGACTTCATGTTTGAATATCTAAGAAATGAAATGACCCTTGTTTTCCTTAGATGCAAACAGACAATAAACTTGGACAGTTGCCTTATTTTATTGACGCTGCTATATGTAATTGCCGAAAATTTGAGAATGCGATGCATTTAAAAAAGAAACTATATGTAATGCAGTGTTTTAAATGATATGATATGCAATGCAGAAAATAAAACCTAAACTATACATCCCTTAGGTATAATATCGTTTGAGGTGCATGTTGTTCATAGGGTCAAAGAGTGGATCTCCCTCCATGGTAGCCAAACTATATGCTCCATTGCCTATGACCCTTGTTATAATAAAAGGACCTAGCCAGTTAGGTTTGAATTTCCTTGGCCTTTCTCGTTCCGCTAGGTTCCTTTAATTTTCTTTAAGTACTAGATCTCCCACTTGAAAATTTTGTGGGCGGACCCGTTTATTATAACTTTGTCTTAGTCTATTTTGATATCCTTGTAGATGGTTAAACATTGTTTGTCTTTTTTCATCAAGGGTTTTGAGTTCTTGTAACCTTGCTACCCTGTAGTCTTCCTCTGATATAATGTTAGGTAAGGAGACTCTTAGAGACGGTATTTCTATTTCAATGGGGAGTATCGCTTTTGTCCCATAGACCAAAGAATATGGTGTTGCTCCTGTAGGTGTGTGTACTCCTATTCTATAAGCCCAGAGAGGAGGATTTAACTGGAGATGCCAGCCCCGTCTTGTGTCAGTGACTACTTTCTTAAGAATTTTTAGTATTGTTTTATTTGTAGCCTCTGCTTTCCCATTACTTTGTGGATAGTATGGTGTGGCAAACCTCTGTTGTATAAGAAATTTGTCACACAACTCTTTCACTTCTTGGTTTTTAAATGGATGCTCGTTATCTATAACAAAGCACATTGGAACTCTGTATCTACATATAATGTAGTTGAGCATGAATTTTGATATCTTCTTTCCAGTGGTGTATGTTAGAGGAATTGCCTCAACCCATTTGGTAAAGAATTCAGTGGCTGTCAAGATGAACTTGTGCCAATTGGAAGAAGTAGGGTTGTATTTACCCACTAGATCTAATCCCCATTGTGAAAATGGCCATGGTGATGTGATGGGTTGAAGATCTTATGCCAGTTCATGAATAAGGTTTCCATGCATTTGGCATTGTTTACACTTCTGTACATACTTGTAAGCATCCTTTTCCATGGTTGGCCAGTAATAACCTATTCTCAACAATTTATTTGACAATGGTAGACTACTTTGGTGAGCCCCACAAATTCCATCATGGACTTCTTTTAAAGCAAGGTGTGCCTCATTCTCATCCAGGCATCGAAGAAGAGTTCCATCGAAACCCTTTCTATACAAAGTATCAGCTATAATGGTGTACCTAGATGCCTGACGAATAAATGTCTTCTTTTGATTCCTGGACAGATCCAGTGACATGTATTGAGTATGTAAATATGTATATATTTCATTGTACCAAGGTGATTCTTGACCCACGATTGCACATACATATTCTGATAGCGGAGTCTCATATGCAGGTAGCATCATCTATTCTATGATGAACTCAAACCGAGTTTCGTTAGCAAGCATATTCAGAAGAGATCCTATGGTTGCCATTGCATTTGTTGCCTTGTTTTGTATTCTTGGGATTTGTTCGAAGGTAATTTTTCTAAAGTGCTCCTTGTAATCTTCAACCAACTTCTTATAAGGCATGATTTGTCATCCTTCATGTTGTAATCATCATTGACCTGGTTTACAATCAACTGCAAATCACCATAGACCTGTAACTCTTGTATTTTCCATTGTACAACTATACAAAGCCCTATGAGGAGAGCTTCATATTCAGTCATATTGTTGGTGCATTGGAAATTGATCCTAATTGACTTAGGTATAACATCCCCTTGAGGAGTAATGAAGAGAATCCCTGCTCCAAATCCATGACTTGTATATAACCCATCAAAGTATAACTTCCACATTACTGAGGCAGTTAATTTAAACATGGATTCGTCTAGAAAGTCTATCCGCAACGGGTGACTATCCTATATAGGAGCCTCTGCTAATTGATCTACTATAATTTGTCCTTTGATGGCGTTTCTGTCTATGTATTCTATATCAAACTCGCTCAAGATCATAACCCACTTAGCCAATCGCCTGATCAATGTTGCTCTACTCAATAGGTACTTGAGTGGGTCAAAGAGTGCAATGAGTTGTACCTTATGACTCAACATGTAATCTTTGAGCTTTTGGTATGCAAAGATTACTTCTAAGCATGCTCACTCTATGGGGGTATAATTAAACTCATAGCCGATCAAAGTCTTACTTATATAATAAATGGCTCTTTCTTTTCCATTTTTGTCATGTTGTGCCAATAGAGCTCCTAGAGCTAAGTTCATTGCTGATATGTATAACAATAGAGGTTGTCCTGGAGTAGCAGATATTAACACTGGTGTGTTCAAAAGATAGTCTTTCAAAGCTTGGAAAGCTTCCTGACATTGTTCTATCCATTTAAAAGTAACTCCTTTCCTCAGCAAATGCTGGAATGGGTGACAGTTATCTGCCAACTGTGCTATGAATCTCCTTATGGATTGCAGTCTTCCTTGTAACCCTCTAAGTTTTTTAAGTGTTGACGGAGGTTGCATATCAATGATTGCCTTGACCTTGGCAGGGTATATTTCAATTCCTCAGTTTGACACTATGAACCCTAACAGTTTACCCTTTGTTACGCCAAATACACACTTCTTTGGGTTTAATATGACATTATACTGTTCCCACCGATCAAATATTTGTGTAAGAACTGCAAGGTGGCTTTCTCTTATTTGTGATTTAGTCAATATATCATCCACATAATCTTCCATTGTGTTATGGATCATATCATGAAATAATGTTGTCATGGCTCTTTTGTATGTTGCTCCAACATTTTTCAGACCAAATGGCATCACATTCCAGCAGTATGTTCCCCATGGGCATGTAAAGGTCGTTTTATGTTGATCTTTTGGTGCAATTTTAATCTAGTTGTATCCTGAAAAACCATCCATTAAGGATAGCATCTCATTTCTAGCTGTTAGGTCAACTATCATGTCGATATTGGGTAGGGGAAAGTCATCCTTAGGACAAGCTTTATTTAGATCCCGAAAGTTAGTACATATTCTTATTCCTCCCGTGGGCTTAGTCATAGGTACCAAGCTGGATATCCATTCTGAGTAGTCAATAGGTCTAATAAAACCTACATCCAACAACTTTTGTAGTTCTATTTTAACCAGTAATGCAATACTAGGATGCATTTTTCTCAATTTTTGCTTGTAAGGTTTGACTCCTAGTATCAAAGGTAAGTGATGCAACACTAATTCAGAGTCTAAACCTGGCATGTCTGAATAGGACCAAGAAAATTTGATAGGTCATTGCTTGAAAAAATGAATGAATCTATCTTTTTCTTCTTTTCTTAGTGATTTTTCCAGATGGATGTTATGTACAACCTCCCCTTCTGCTATGTTTACTTCTTCTATTTCCTCTGTAAGTAATGTTGACCTTTCTCTTTCCATAGGAAGATTACCCAAGTCACTCTTGTCATTATGAGTAGTTTGATCCTTATCTTCTATTGTAGAAGTACTTTCTTCTCCGAAGTATGTCGTTCTATTCAGGTCTATAAAAAAACCCTTCTTTATGATCACCTTGTGGAAATCCCTCTCCGACTCCTAGAAATTCTGAAATTGCTTCGTCATTTTCAAACCAATCCAGCGTTGGTTTTCCTTCTTGACCCCAATCAATCAAGTGAGAATGCACTAGGGGTAAATCATTACTCCCTTCTATAGTAGACTCGAATAACATGAAGACTTGATTGTTTGACTGACTTTGTGTATCTTCATCTCGTATAAGCCTTATTTGATTCCTTAATATTACACTTTTCGGTGGGCTAGAATCATGGAGTGATTAGAATTCGTAGTCATGAGAATCTATCTCACTTTCAATATATGTTTCATCATATGAGCTATCATCACTTATTTCTTCTTGTTCCTATCCCTAATTCTGCTATAGATTGACTAGTCTTCTTTGGACATTAGTTACCCTTCTTAAGCCTGGTATAAGCCTTTTCAATCTTTCTTCATTCATTTTATTAGGTTGAGCCTATGTGGCTTCTTGTGGTAGAAGTAGTGACAATAACCATGGGTGGGATTCGAGTGGTGGTGGTAAACCTGCATCTGTTGCCACATTATCCTATACTATTGTGTCAAGAACGACATCATTTTGTAACTCAGTGGTAGGTTCTTGCAAGAGTTGTCTCATGTCTTCTCCATCTGATTCGATACTAGGTGATGTAGGTACCTGATTACTTGTTTGAGATGAAGATGGTAGTGCTTGTGTGGACAAATTCCTTTATGATATGAAATCTGATGGTTTGCTTGGTCGATTTAGAATATCAAGAGTACATTGTCTTGCTTCGGTGATAAGTTGTACATGCTTGTATCCCAATCCTTGATTCCCTGGATTATCATTAGGAACAACAGGTTCTAGTCTTCCTTGTTTCTGTAACCCAAGGCCTGTGGTACCATCATATCCATGTCTTTGGAGTATTTTGAATCCATTGCTATACCGATCTGTGTGTATTTTGCGTACTATCATATGATCTTCTTCTCTATATATCCAATGGTTAACATCTTCGTTCAGGGATTCTTCTTGTAAGTCACCCCATCTAATGAAAGAGCATGAGTTTGTATATCTGACAATTTCTTTTCCTTTGTCCTATTTTTGCACTGTAGTGTGAGGTTTCCCAAAGGACTTAGGAGAAAGAGACAATTTTTTCCCACTTAAAAGTATTTGCAATAGAATACTCTCCACAACCCATATCTTTGATTTGTAAGGAGGATGTTTTAGGCATTTCTTTTTTTGTTTCTATGATATTTAATGTTTCCAGTTGTGTAGTGAGAGTTGTGGCCTGATTGATATGTACCTAATTATCCACACTGTCTTTCAGATAATTGCAATGTTGAAATGGATTTGGATCACCCTTTATGGTGATTTCAATACCATTGTATGGGAATTTGACACATTGATGGAACGTGGATGGTACTGCTTGCATGGTGTGGATCCATGGGCGGCCCAATAACATGTTATATCCCAGCTCTTTGTCCAAGACTTGAAAAGTGACCTCTGTCGTTATTGGTCCTACTTGTACAAGTAATGTTACAATGCCTTTAGATGGACATTCTTCATCATCGTAAGCCTTGATATTTATCCTTTTGGAAGAATCAATGTGAAGTTCAGAATATCCTAGTGCTTTGACCAGATTTAAAGTACAAATGTTGAGACCGGCTCCCCCATCTATGAGTACTAATCTGATTCTTTGCTTATGAATGTAAGCTTCCAGATGTAGAGGGTCGTTATGAAGCAGTCTATCACTAGGAATATCTTGTTCTGTGAATGCAATACGTGTGCCTTGTGTTAGATTTCCACCATAGACTGGAAGGCATTTTCATCTATATCTATGTTCACTATCGAATCTTGAAGTGCTTTGTCCAGTATAGCTCTATAAGTGGGTGAAATTCGCAATATTTCAAATAATGATATCTATGCAGGAGTTTTCTTAAGTTTCTCAACAACATTGTAAGTTCCTACTGCTAGTGGTTGATTTTGTGGTAATCCTTGTAAAGTTACCTTTGATGTGCGAGTAACTATGCACAGTCTTTGTCTTTGGGAGTTATGGTGATCGTAGCAATTCTATCATTTGTATCATAGGTTGTTTTATCAAGATTTATGTTAAATCCCTCTTCATAGTCTTTATGTGTATGTTGGACATCCATGATATGTCTATGAGTTCATCTTCAAACCACCCTGAGTGAGATGGTTGATCATGACCCCATTCTTTGAGACGAAGATTTCTATCATCGTCATACTTCAGTGCCTTTGATATCATGCAAATTTGGTTATCATTTGCGTGAGTGTTTTGATATTGGTCACCTTGATCAAGTGTTTCTTGTGAATGATTGTTTGCTACATCTTCTGAGCTAATTGCATGAATAGTGTAGTCATATGAGACCTTTGTGTAGTTAGCTGTATTGTCTTGGGTACCTAATGTGGTAGCTTTCCCCTTGTCATGATTAACAAAAGGATCCTTAAAAATCATATGATTTGTGTTTGCTGAGGTCTTATCGGTATCAATTGTGATGTCCCCTTGGTCTATCATGTCTTGGACCAAGTTTTTCAATTTGTAGCAACTTGTTGTTTTGTGACCTTTAGTCCGATGATAATCGCAAAAATCATTATCATTCCACCATGTGGGTTTGAAAGGACCTGGTTCATACACTCTTACCTCAGGTAAAGTGATCATGTTTGTCTGTATTAGCTTTTGGAGCGCTAACTCAATAGGTTCTCCTAGAGGTGTGTAATTTCTTCTTGGATCATTTACCCTGGGGTATCTTGTGTTCATGTTTTGTGTGGAATTTACATTTGTTATTCCCTGTATGTGGATTAGATGACATACTCATTCCCAAAGATAAAATGGGTTGAGTTTTGTTTATCATTCTGGTGTCTACAATACCATCATTGGTCACTTTTTTTTTTTGACCAAAACTTAGATTTGTCATTGTTGTTGGTATTGTCATACTTAATAAGACCTTGTTCTACTATTCCCTTCTCACATTTGAGAGATTTTTCTGTGATTTGTTAGAATGTGGTTAAACATTGCATTTGTATCGGATATTTAATCTTAGGAATCAAATTTTTTGTGAACATATCCACTTGCTCTATTTCTGGGATAACTGTCTTGCACCTCCTATAGAGAGCCCTCCATTGTTGTATGAAGGATGCAAATGTTTCATTCTCATATTATTTAGCATCACACAAGTCCATCAAAGTAACCGGGGTGTCAATGTTGTGCGAGAATTTTGCAATAAATTATTCAGTCAATTCTCCCCATGATGTGATGGTTGGTGGTAAATGTGAAAACCACTCTAAAGCCGGACCTCCCAAACTTTTAGGAAATAATCTCATTAGATAAGTATCTTTTGAGGCAACCTCTATACATGCCATAAAAAATTCTCTGATATGATCTCTAGGATCACCCTTCCCTTGATATCTATCAAATTTGGGCATTTCAAAATGTTGTGGGAAAGGCGGCATGTATAATGTGTGATCGAATGGATAAGGACATAAGTCTTGGATTGTGTAGCTCTTTTTTTCATTACCAGTTTGCATGGTCGTCATTTGTTGTTGTAAATTATGTATTTGTTGTGTTAGAATATCTGTTTGTGTCAAAGGTATACCTTGTGTTTATGTATGTCCCATAAAAGGATTTGTGGTTGCATAACTAGGAGGTTGTTGGAAGGTACCAAGATTATAACCTTGTGTGTTGTGCATTCCACTAGGTAGTGTGAAATAGTTGATATGTGAACCCATGTTTGGTTGAGATGTACTTGTTGTATTGGCAAGACCTAGATTTGCATTTTGATAACTATATGTGGATCCCATAGAATAGGAAATTGGAGGTTGGGTTGTACTTGTTGCTTGTGTTTGAATAGGTGCTGAGACACTTGATATTATCGGTATGCTTTGTGCTGGTATACTAGCATTGATCGCCAAAGATGACACACTTGTTTGAAAGTTTGTATTTGTGTTGGCATTTATTTGGATAGGTACATTTTGAAGAAAACTGGAGGTCGTTGCTTGTATTTGTGTCAAGGGTGGAGTTTGACTATTATCTCAACCTAAAGTTTTTCCTGGTGGTAAAATCTTTGTGACATCGAAATCCTCAGGTAGTTTTACCCCATTTTGTATTAACAATGAAAGATACTTATCCCTATCGCTATGTATAAGTGCATCTAGGATCATGAGGACATGTGGGTCTTATTGTGCGGATTCAATTTCTTCCTTTGTCAAATGTTGTTGTAATTCATTTAGGGTGGACATTGTCTATGTACCTGAGTGTTGACCTATTGACATGTCTAAATTCCAAATAGGGTTTACAGACTGTGTGTTATTCGGGTCCATTATTCCTTTCGCTTTTTGTGACATTATGATGGGCATCTAAAATTTCTTGTATGAGGGTGGTTCTATGGAAGATGATGACTTAAACCTAGACTGTAGACATAAATGCAAGGCTATACTAGACTCTCTATTGAGGATTTTGGCGTGAGACCTTTTGAGCATTCCTAGATTTCTCTACTGCAAGTCTTTCCATTTGTTGACGAAGTTGTTCAGCCTCAATCTCTCTATCAATTATACGGGAAATCCTAAACTCAATCTTTATCTCGTGTATGACTCCTATATATTGAGGTGCACTTCTTCTTAAATCCCAGGCTAAGTTAGCTAGACCATCAATGATATCTCGTTGACTGTCATTTGGAACTATATTAGGTTGCTCGAAGGGGAGCAAACCATCACCTGGGAGACCCATGAAGGCACATGCTATGAATCTATAACTGACAATGGACTTATATGTATATAATAATGTAGGACTATGTAACTAATATGGATGATAATGCAAAAGACTTAGGACGATAATGAGGATGTGATTAGGACTATCCAAAAGATGTAGGATGATAATGAGGACATAAGTGGGACTATGCAAAAGACGTAGGATGATAATGAGCAATAACTCAATGATGAACAAATAGTACCAAACCGATACTGAGAGGGGGAGGTGAATCAGTACAGACAAGAATACAGTCCAAAACCGGTTTGACAGCAAATACTCCAAATGACTAGCAAACAGTGACACTGGTTGAAACAGAGCGCAATTGGTAAGACCCAGAACAACTAAAACAATCATAAACCGGTTACTCTCTTAGCTTTCCTCTTAACTCAATACTATAGTACCATTACACCCTCATGCATGAACAGGTAAACTATCAGCAGATCTTCACAATAGTTAGTTCAATATGTTTTATAGACAGGCATAAAACACTGAACCATCAAAAGCTTAACAGTCAATAACAAAGCATCACAAGATAAAAGCATCACACATGACACACATATTTTCACATGGAAACCCAACTAGGAAAAACCACGGTGGGGATGAATACCCTCAAGCTAATTTTTGAACTCTTTATAAGTCCGCTCTGTTAGGAGCCTTGTCTGGTTAAAGACATTACAATAGGTTCTACTAGGAACTGATCCTATTAGGGATCACCCGGTTAAGGGTTAAACCCAGTTAGGGTTACCTTGTTAGAGGATTTCAAGAACTCAATAGCTAAAGGATCTCCAGAGCTCTATATCTTCCTAGAACTCAGTAACTTCAAGTTACCCTATTAAATGATTTGTATCAAGTTGGTTAAGGCTACCCTGTTAAGGGATTTCACAACTATTGAAGTGGTTTAAGATCAACAGGAATTACAATGATCTGGTAACAACACTCAATGCTAATGCAGATCCGTTTTGGCTCCTCTTCACCTTCTGCACATTCACTTTGTAGGTATCTCTTCTCTCCTTTGGTCTAGCAAGTATCACGTATCACTTCCCTTGGATACACATGTACAACTTTTGCCAACAACTTTAGAAAGAAACACAACATCGACCTTATAGGAAGCAAACAGGTTGGTAGCAAAAACCCTAAACCCTAAACCTATTAGGTTAAGCAATTCAAATGGTTCAATCCTGACCGTTGAATCATACTGCACTAAATGCAACAATCTTGAATCGATCTCAAAACATTCTCTATCGTCCATTATGCATCGATTTCATGGCAGCTGATAACCCATCACGCGTTATCACCGTTTGACAAACTTTGCACATTCCCAAGGTAGATAGGGGTAGTCTTCTTCATGCAAGATCCTTCACGCGCATAGGGCTTACATGGCAACATGATCTGTTCTCTATTATACTGCTAAATCATCACACAAAGATCACCAATTGAGTGACACAGGCTTGAGGTACTCCAACTAGAAATCCTAAAGTGGAAACTACCTACCAACTGGTAGTCATACAATGCTTCCATGTGCTGGTTCCCATAACTACATGTCAGTTCACCTCATATCACATATTGACACACTTTGGCATACATACCGGTTCACACATATGCCGGTTCTCTCTTCTCACATATCACATATGCCAGTTCACTTCATATCACATATTGACATTAATGACAACATACAATATCATTATGTCCTTATACCGGTTCACATAATGCCAACAATCTCCCCCTTTGGCATAGATGGTAATATACAAAGATATCTCTCTGCTTCACATCTTCTCCCCCATTTTTTGCAAATATCTTTTCCGCTTCACTCCTCCCCCTTCGACAACAATGCCAAAGTGGAGGCACAAACATCCTTGTTCCATTATGTTGCTCCCCCTGAGGAGTAGCATCCTTCAACACATCAATCAACAAAAATTTTACTATGGAATACCTGACTGATGTGGAACAAATACTTTTAGTTCACCTCCTGAAGGGGCAGTACCCCCAATTCACCTCTTAAATGCACAAATGTAGTCTTTGGGAGAGGCTTGGTGAATATGTCTGCTAACTGCTCCTTACTGGAAACATGTTCCAGTGCAATCTCTTTATTATGAACCTTTTCCCTCAAGAAATGATACTTAAGCTCAAAATGTTTGGTTCTAGAATGTAAAACCGGATTCTTTGAAATGTTGATAGCACTTGTGTTATCACGGAATATACTTATCGGTTCAGATACAGGGATTTTGAAGCCATTTAAAACATGCTTCATCTAGATTGTCTGAGTGCAGTTCATGAAAGCTGCAACATACTCCACTTCTGCTATAGACTGAGAGATACAACTATGCTTTTTACTCATCCATGAGACCAATCTACCATTGAGAAAGAATGCACCACTGGTTGTGCTTTTCCGGTCATCCACATTACCTGCCTAATCAACATCTATGAATAATTTTGGAATGAAATCATTGTTGTATGGGTACCACAATCCATAGTCAACTGTTCCCTTTAGATACCTAAGAATCTGCTTGATTGCAACCAAGTGGGATTCTCTTGGATTTTTCTGGAACCTTGCAGTAATGCCAACTACATGTGCAATATCCGGTCTGCTATGCACTACATAATGCAACTTACCAATCATTGATCGGTATTCCTTCTCATCAACCAGTGCGTAATCATCCTCTTTTGACAATTTGTAACCGGTCACCATCGGTGTACTAGCCGGTTTGCTATCTTCCATGCCAAAGGTCTTCAACACCTCTTTGACATATTTGGATTGAGTGATAAAGATTCCATTTTTCATCTGCTAGATCTACAGTCCAATGAAGAACTTAATCTCCCCTATGAGTGACATCTCAAATTCTTTCTTCATCTCATCAACAAACTCATGACTCATCTTGTCATCTCCACCAAAGATAATGTCATCAACAAAAACCTCACAGATCAGGATCTGTTCTCCTTCAGACTTCAAGTAGATATTACTATCTTCACTTGTTCTCTCAAATCCAATCATCACAAGATGGGAATGTAGACGTTCATACCATGCTATAGGTGCCTGCTTTAGACCATATAAGGCTTTATGTAGCCTACACACTATATCACTATCTTCAGATAGGGAAAACACATATGGTTTCTCTATATACACCTCCTCTTCAAGTACACCATTTAGGAATGCAGATTTTACATCCATTTGATATACCTTGAATCCCTTAAAAGCTACATATGCAAGAAGCATATGAACTGCTTCCAGTCTGGCTACAGGAGTAAAAGTTTCTCCATAGTCTTCTCCTTCTTCTTGAGCATATCCTTTGCACACCAATCTGGCTTTATTCCTATCATTGTGCCATCCTCATTCAGCTTGTTTCTAAACACCCATTTGGTGCCACTGACATTTTTATGCTCCGATCTGGGTACCAAGGACCATGTACCATTTTTCTCTATCTAGTCAAGTTCCTCTTCCATTGCCTTGATCCTGTCTTCATCTTTATGAGCCTCTTTGAATGATTTAGGCTCAAATTCAGAGATCATACATGATTTTTCTCTGATCTTTCTTCTTATAAGGATTCCTGCATCCTTATCTCCTATGATCCGCTTAGGATCATGATTCAGCTTGACATACCGAGGAATGGTCTTGACTGGTTCTTCTTGCTTTTCCTCTTCATGAGTATCAACATTCACTGGTTCAGGAACACTGTTACTGGTACTTGGTTGACTGACAACTGGTTCCCAAAAGGTTGCAACCAGTTCATTTACAGCTTGCTCACTGCTAGTTTCCTCAATTTTCTCAAAGGATTCATCAACTCTTACATTGATACTTTCCATAATTCTTTCAGTCCTATCAATATCCCCTCATCACATTTAGCTTCAAATTTGCCCTAATGTTCACTCCTCTTGATGTAACATTTGCTAAAAAATACCCTAAAGTAGCTAACCATAGGTGTCTTACTGGTCCAATACTCATAAGGAGTTTTGTCCTTACCTTTCTTGATGAGTACCCGGTTCATTGTGTAGACTGCAGTGCTCACCGCTTCTCTCCAAAAGGTGTGAGCTACCTTTCCTTGAATCAACATGGTTCTAGCTGCTTCAACCACAATCTGGTTATTCCTCTCTGCTAGGTCGTTCTACTGTGGAGTCTGGGGGGCAGACAGTTGCCTCTTGATGCCAAATTCTTCACAATACTTGTTGAATTCACCAAAAGTGAATTCCCCTCCTTGATCAGTTCTGAGACACTTGATCCTTTTACCTCTTTCCTTATCCACTAATGCTCTGAAAGATTTGAATTTCACAAAGGCTTTAGACTTGTCTTTCAAGAATGTGACCCACATCATTCTTGAGAAGTCATCAGTGAAAATCATGAAGTACCTATCACCCTGCACACTTCTAGTTTTCATAGGACCACACAAATCAGTATGCACAAGATCAAGCAAGTTGTCAGTAGTGAAATATTTACCTTTAAAGGTTGAGGAAGACATTTTCCCCAATTGACACTCTTTGCACAAGGTATTATCCGGTTTGCTTAGCACCGGCAACCCTCTAACTGCCTTGATCTTACTAGCCTTCACAATGTTATCAAAGTTTACATGGCAGAGTCTCCTATGCCATATCCAGCTATCATCAAACTTAGTCATAAGACATGTACCTATATTTGCATTCAGATGAAATAGGTTACCTTTGGTCTGCATGCCAGTGGCCACCAATTCACCATCTTTTCCTTTGATTTTGCAGACTCCATTCTTGAACTCTAGAGTGAGGCCACTGTCATTCAGCTGGGAAACACTCAGAAGGTTGTGTCTGTGACCATCAACCCAGTACACATTGTCAGCACTACTCTTTCCATTCAGGGAGATGGACCCTCTGCCTTTGACCATGCATGGTGCATCATTGCCAAAGCAAACCACACCACCATCATACTCCTCCAAGGATAGAAACTTGCTCCGATCACCTGTCATATGGTGAGAACAACCATTGTCAATGATCCACTTATTGGAATTATCAAACCGGGAGACAAGAGCCTTCTTGTCTGCCACATCTTCCTTTACAACAGCAAACACAATATCTTCATTCTCTTCATCTTCTGATTCCTCATCTATGACACCTTTACCAACTGCCACAAAACAGTTTCTTCGGTTTCCTCCTTTGAATTTTTTGAACCTTTCTGGTTTGTCCTTGTTATCGCCATTAGGACAGTTTATAGCAATATGTCCTATCTGGTTACAAGAAAAGCATTTCAAAGGTAGCTTAGCTTTGTATTTACCAGTTCCTTTAGGAAGCTTCCTGGAAAGGAGAGCTTCAAATGCCATCAGAATCTCCTCATCATTTATTTCTCTGCTCTGTCTAGGTTCACCACTAGTGCTAGCTTCTTTCCTTTTCTAGATGGTATAGCAGAGGCTTTAAATGTTGATTCAATCTTTTGAACACTGCCATCCAAAATATTTAGCTCATAGGCTGTCAACTTGGCTATGATGGAGTCCAAGGATACCTTAGTCTTGTCTATTGATCTCAGCTCCTGAATAGCAACAACCATTATTGCATAGACCGGCAACAGGGATCTCAGGACTTTGCTTACCATAGTGGAATCTTCTATTTTACCACCTGCACTCTTGATTTCTCCAACAACTATTTTGATTCTTATTCCATACTGCTAAATGGTCTCACCTTCAACCAGCCGCATATCTTCAAACTTCCCTCTCAGGCTTTCTTCCTTAGCCTGTTTTACATGTTCATCACCACAATAGATATTTTCAAGAGCATCCCATACCTCTTTGGGATTTACCTTGTCCTGAACATCAATAAACTCAATGTCAGATAGACTACTAATAAGGACTTCCATGACTTGCCCATTTTCTTGTATCTCTCTCTTTTGGTCATCGGTGAGAGTACTAGTAGGGACAACATAGACATTCTCAACATAACTCTAGTGTTGAGCACCCATGCTTCTGATGAATATCTTCATCCTATCTTTCCATATACCGAAATTTACCCTGTTAAACTTTGGACCTTCCCTCTTCATCATTTGACTAGGATCTTTACCTCAAGTGGTTAAGTTTACAACACAGAGGACCTAGAGTGCTCTGATACCAATTGATAACTCAATGATGAATAAATAGTAACAAACCGGTACTGAGAGTGGGCATGAATCAGTACAGACAAGAATATAGTCCAAAATAGGTTTGATAGCAAATACTCCAAATGACTGGCAAATAGTGACACTGGTTGAAATAGAGTGCAACCGGTAAGACCCAGAACAACTAAAACAATCATAAACTGGTTACTCTCTTAGATTTCCTCTTAACTCAATACTATAGTACCATTACACCCTCATGCATGAACAGGTAAACTATCAGGAGATCTTCACAATAGTTAGTTCAATATGTTTTATAGACAGGCATAAAACACTGAACCATCATAAGCTTAACAGTCAATAACAAAGCATCACAAGATAAAAGCATCACACATGACACACATATTTTCATGTGGAAACCCAATTGGGAAAAACCACGGTGGGGATGAATACCCACAAGCTGCTTTTTGAACTCTTTAGAAGTCTTCTCTATTAGGAGCCTTGTCCGATTAAAGACATTACAATAGGTTCTACTAGGAACCGATCCTGTTAGGGATCACCCAGTTAAGGGATGGCTACAATACCTAGTTAAGGGTTAAACCCGGTTAGGGTTACCTTGTTAGAGGATTTCAAGAACTCAATAGCTAAAGGATCTCCAAAGCTCTATAGCTTCCTAGAACTCAGTAACTTCGAGTTACCCTATTAAATGATTTGTATCAAGTTGGTTAAGGCTACCCTGTTAAGGGATTTCACAACTGTTGAAGTGGTTTAAGATCAACAGGAATTACAATGATCTAGTAACAACACTCAATGCTAATGCAGATCCGTTTTGGCTCCTCTTCACCTTCTGCACATTCACTTTGCAGGTATCTCTTCTCTCCTTTGGTCTGGCAAGTATCACGTATCACTTCCCTTGGATACACACGTACAACTTTTGCCAACAACTTTAGAAAGAAACACAACATCGACCTTATAGGAAACAGACAGGTTGGTAGCAAAAACCCTAAACCCTAAACCTATTAGGTTAAGCAATTCAAATGTTTCAATCCTGATCGTTGAATCATACTACATTAAATGCAACAATCTTGAATCGATCTCAAGACATTCTCCATCGTCCATTATGCATCGATTTCAAGGCAGCTGATAACCCATCACACATTATCACCATTTGACAAACTTCGCACATTCCTAAGGTAGATAGGGGTAGTCTTCTTCATGCAAGATCCTTCACGCGCATAGGGCTTACATGGCAACACGATCTATTCTCTGTTATACTGCTAAACCATCACACAAAGATCACCAATTGAGTCACACAGGCTTGAGGTACTCCAACTGGAAATCCTAAAGTGGAAACTACCTACCAACCGGTAGTCATACAATGCTTCCATGTGCCGGTTCCCATAACTACATGTTACTTCACCTCATATCACATATTGACACACTTTGGCATACATACCGTTTCACACATATGCTGGTTCTCTCTTCTCACATATCACATATGCCAGTTCACTTCATATCACATATTGACATCAATGACAACATACAATATCATTATGTCCTTATACCGGTTCACATAATGCCAGCAATGAGGACGTAAGTGGGACTATGCAAAGGACGTAGGATGATAATGAGGACATAAGTAGGACTATGCAAAAGACGTAGGACAATAATGAGGACATAAGTGGGACTATGCAAAAGACTATGTAAAAGACTGCCTAGGGTCACAAGTATGTATAGACTTTTGAGTTTCGGTTTCAAAATGGACTTTGTTTTCTGTAACTTCATGTGTAGGACAATGTTTTATAGTTTTCCAAATCTGAGAGCAATTGCTGGTAGGTATGTATAGCTGACTAACTCAATTTTCATACAATCTCAAAAAATTTGGAGATACATGGGATAGGGCCTGAAATAGCCCAAGGGACTAACTCAATACTAGTCTAGCACATCGATACATAAAAAAGCATGAAGTAAATCTTAGGCTGGATAGTGGACACCATTCAGTGAGGCCCTTATGAAATACCAAGATAAAATGAACAGATAGAGAGTCTAGCAGCACTGGCTCCACTCCATGACACACACTTCTTGGGCATGCCAGTCTCTCTTACCCCGAGGATCCAAGGATATTATAGCCGAGGGATTCTTGTATCATAGTGTAAGGTACATGAAGGGTATCTATGGGGTACGATCCACACTCTCAAAACCACTGAATGTAGGATGTTTGGCAACTAAATTGGTTCTTAGTATTAGGTTTCAAGGGGTCCTGAGCCAACGATGGATTCTTAGAGAAAGCCACTTAAGGCTTTAGTTGAGCTTATCGGTGCAGGGAAGGCCCCCACATACGTAAAATTCACTCAACACTCTAGCCGCCTGACCAGTATATTTATATAGCAGCTCAAAAAACCCGCTCGAGAGTACACTGGGAGAGTTAATATCCCCAATGGATCCCAATTCGAAGTACCTCTGTGGGGCGATGAAATCCCTAGTCAAAGATACCCCTCACTACGTAGAATAAAAGAAAATTTGGATGTTGTTGTCACCTTCCTTCTTTCTCCCAAGACTCCGAAGGCAGGTGGAAAGTCAATTATTGCAATAGTAGGTCCACCCCAGACACATAAAGTTCTTTACCTTAAGAAAAAGAAAAATGATTTAATCTAATGCAGCCTGATTCACATTCATTTTATAGCCCAAATTTAGGTGTTAGATACGCATGTGCATGTCTATTTTAAACACCAAATCCAAGTATGAAGGCATACATGTCAATTTCAACCCTTTGTTAATTTTAAGCACCAAAAACCAAGTGTGAGATACATGCATGTCGATTTTAGCCCATGTTCATTTTAAGCACCAACAACTAAGTGTGAGATTATCCATGCATGTCCATTTTAACTGTTGTTGATTTTAAGCACTAAAAATGAAGTGTGAAGTGTGCATGCAAAAATACTAATCTAATCCTCTCTGCAAATCCGCCACAAGCTGTAAACAGAAGATTAGTAGTAAAACCAAACTAACAAAAAACAAAAACTCAAAACTTGACAGAGACGATTGCGTAATTTCACCTATGCGATTGCGTAATTTCACCTATGCGATTGTGTGATACTTACAGAGTGAATGCGTGAATTTGACAGAGCGAATGCGTAAATTTTATAGACCAAATGCGTGACGATATCTGGTTGATTGTGTCTCACTAACAAGTCGATTGCGTAATAGAAAGAAGACAACAAAAAAAGTTAAAAAATAAAAAAATAAAAGGAAACTAAATCCAATCAGGAACATGCAAAACCAATTGTGAAGCCCTAGCCAAATCCCTCATCATCCAATCAATATTGATTAGATCATATTTAACTGTATAAGAAAGAACTAGGCTATTATATCTATCTAAGGCCATTTTCTCTTCTGAATCCTGTATCAATATTTCTACCTAGAGAACCTTTTGATAGCGTTTGGCTTCTCTTCTTTGTTGTTTCCTCCTTCTTGCACCTGAAATCCTAAACTGTACTTTTCTTGCCATAAACTGTATTAATCAAATCATAAAATAAAAAGCAATTTGATCCCGGATTAACCAAATTTAAGATAGAATTAAATAGAATAGATAGCAGACAAGAAAAAATTAAACAAAAAAAGCTTCCTATGAATGCATGATTCAGAAAGGGTGATTGCTCGATCTAGACAGAGCGATTGTGTGACCTTGTCAGAACAAATGTGTGACCCCGAAGGGTTGAATGAGTAATGTTGTCTATGTGTTTGCATGATGATGAATGCTCGATTGCATGATGGAAAAAAAAAATTCTCGAAATTTGTGCAACCTGCAAAAAAAATGAAAAATCCTCACAATCTACAAAAATCACACAGAAAAATAAAGAAGGTTAAATTGTTGTTACTTCACGTCGGGTTCACCAAAATGTGTACATGTAAAATTCATCTTTTTCAAGTAATCAATTAGAAGCAAAAGGGAAATCATGAATCCCTTCTAACCAAAGAATTTAACAAATAGGACAATGGAATAACACAATCAAGAAAATAGGAATTAAAATAATCAAATCAAGTCAAAACTCCCTATCCCAAGATTGCATATTGCTTCCATTGCTCTTCTCCTCTCTATGGTATGATGGCTCTCAGATATTGTGCTGGTAACCTGCAAGTGACACAAAGATTCAAAGTTCATGATTACTGAGTAATTATTCAAGATTGAGGAGGATTAAAAATGAAGATTGAATGCTCAATTTATAGAAAATTGGAGAAGATTGATTGAAAGGTGGAACAAATTGATCAAGAGGTGGAACTCAGGTGAGCTCACATGAAAATTGATAGTTGAACTGCTGATTGTAGGAGTGGAACTCAATAGATGGAATAGATTAATTGAGTTAACTGATTGAGAAAAAGCTGACTAAAGGAAGAAAAAGAATGATTGGAGGAAATAAAGAAGATGACAAAGAAAACTTAATTTAGAAAAAACTAACTGAAAGATGGAAATAGAGATTGGAGAGATAAATGATTTAATTAATTAATTGTTTGAATTAATTAATTTAGCATGTGCTTGCATTTAGATTTAGATTTTCAATTTAATCTTTGCATGAGATTTATTCAAATAATTGAATTTATTTTAATTCAATTTAGCATTTGAATATATTTAGAACTTGACTTTAATTTTCAATTTGGTTTTTGAAATCATGCACATGTATTTGAATTTGGAAGAAATTAGAAGAAATAAGAAATTAAATGAAATTAGAATTTGAAGAACTAGAAGAATTAATTAGTTAATTAAATAATTTAAAGAAACTATATAATTATTTAGAAATGGAATTTAATTAAATAATAAAGATTATTTAATTTGAAGGATTAAATCATAATTAATTAAATAATAAATATTTAATTAATATTTAGAAGAGGGTTAATGATTGAATGATGATTAGAGATAGAAATTGAATAATTAGTAATTTATTTAAATAATAAAGATTATTTAAATTGGGGAATTAATCATAATTAATTAAAGAATAAATATTTAATTAATATTAGAAAATGATTAAATAATCAAATGATGATAGAATAAGAAAATAGAATAATTAGTAAGCTTATGAGGAAATATGAAATTAGAAGAATAAGATTAATTAACTTAATTAAATAATTAAATAATTATTTAATCAATTAAAAGAATAATTAGTACATGATCAATGAGACATTTTTAGGTTTTTACAGAAGGCAATAGGTCGCTTTGTAATGGTTTATTATTTATTGATTATTGATTTACTAACCATGCATCTAATGACTTATTGTGTCTTGTAGCTAGTAGACTTATTTTACTTTTTTCACACACACAATAGGTACAATGATACAATGAAAGTGAAGATAAGATCTGGGAATACATTGACAATTGTCTCAAGGAAGAATGATTATATACCTTAGTTGCAACATGTATTTTGATTTGACAGAGCCATAAAACTTGCAAATAATGAGAATATGACTGGTGTGAGTAGTAAAAAGCATATTCATAGCCTGACAGTATAAAGAACAACCCTTATAATAGTTAGAACTGTCATTAAAGACTTTGGAGAGATATCAAACAAAGCAACCACCATACAAGATGACATTTCCCATAAAAATTAAACAATCGAGTGAAAAGAGATTATCCAAGCAATCTAGCCTCATTTTTGACAAAGTGCATAGAGACATTATGAGGCTAGCCACACATGCATTAGAAGGCTAATTCAGGTTTACAATTATATTTATTGAGTTTTGCATATAAAATTCAAAGAGAACTCAGTAGCTATCAAAGGTCTTTAACAATTATATCACTGTTATAGCTGCATCAAATGCATGATACAATCATATTGTTTCTATCATTTCTAAGAAAGCTAGATCTCAATTTTTCAAAAAAAAATTTATAGAAATTAGATACAGAAAACATGAAAAAACTCTTTAAATTTGGTAAAAACCCAGTTCATATTTTTGCCAAACCCTTCACCAATCCGAAAGGGTCCAAGTAAGGAGTATTTTCAAGATAGTCCAAGGATTAGCAGTCATCCCCATAGTTCCCAAAGCTAGTTACCAAAGCATCAAAAGGCGGTATGAATAGTAAATTGGCTAGCTTTATGCAGGGAACAACATTTTATTGCTTTAAAACTCACAACTTATAAGAGCAACCAATATAGTCAAATCATCATTGATACTTTTCATAGCAACCACCTGAAGTCCCATGAAAAAATCATAACAACATGAAGATAAACAATGATCCATATTTACAATTCAAGTCAAGGGGCGGTTCAGTTATAACAACTAAATAAGATATTTATCCATATCATCAAGAAAGTTGTCTACATTGATAAGAATTATAATACAAATCATGAATCACAATAGTACAAAGCAACAAAGATATCATGCATAAGGGCATCAAAATTCATATAGCAGATAATGACAATACACAGAGTATATGAAGTCCATATTGCAACATTCATCACTCAGTCATAGTGATACAATTTTTGGAGATTTAAGCCCCTGACACAGCGGTTATAAGAACTCGAAGACAACATCAGCATATATTCAAATGATTACAATCTGCAAAGGAATTTTTTAATCTTGATCATAAATTTGGAACAGTCATTAAGAGTTTCAAGTTAAAGATGCCTTCAAGTAGGGCACATATAGTAAAGTACATAACAGATGTCACTTGAATGACATTCCAACGTCATAATCGGCAAAACATACATGACTATAACAATAAAATATAGTGATTTTCATGAAGATAGAATGAGTATAAATGCATAGTGATATCCTCAAATAGTCGTAGCAGTCCGTAAAAGAATGAAATTGCAGCTACTATCAAAAACCCAGATAACAATCTACAAATATTGAAATCAACGGAGATAGCAATGACACAAAGTGTAGCTCATAAAAAACATCTTTATTAGCATGGAAAAAGAGAAAAAGTTAGGGTTTCAAGAACCCTAAGATATTTAAAGATCAAAAGCACAGATAAAACTCTCTCAAAAAATCTTCACGAATAAGGAGAAAAAATCATACCACATTGTTAATAATCATGCAAGGAATCCCAATCTGAGGCCTGAAAATCCTCGCGAAACCCCAACTCAAGTCCAATTTGGGAAAACTAAAAGAATGCATGGCAAAAAAAAAGGGTTCCTTTCAAAAGATGAAAAAAGAAAAGTGAAATGTTTTCTTTTTTAGGGTTCGAGTGTGCTTTGATATGTATGCCCTAACCCGATAAAGTGGATTTTATCTCTTTTTACTTTTTTGTTTAAAGAAAACAAACTACATTAAACAAGTCCTCCTTTAAGTATTTTTTAAATATTTAAGCCATGTAATGAGCCCTAAGATAAAGGGCCAAAAGCTTTTTAAGCTTTTATTTTTCTTTTTAAAAAAATTATATCTTAACATAACATTACTAAAGATTTATTATCATTAAAAATCTTAATAAAGTTATGTTAATATATAAAATGCATAACTCAAAATAATAAATTTACTTTAATATTTATTTAAAAACAATATATTAGTTGTTTTAAATAAATATTAAAATAAAATTATTTAAAAAGAAAAAAGGAAAAAAAATATATATAGCTCAACATTGAAAAATCTGGAAAAGGGGGAGATTTTTTATTTTTTGGAGCTATATTTGGCATCACATGGCATGCAATTTTTTGCAAAGGGAAGGGTTTGTTATTTTTGGCTTCAGTGCTATATTTGGCTCATGATCATGCAATTTTCAATGGAAGGAGTTTTTTATTTTTTCTAAGACTATATTTGACAGAGTACCAGTTCTATTTTCAGCAGAGAGGTGTTTTTTCAATTCATAACCTATTTTGGCACAGTGGGGCATGATTTTTGGAACAAGTTGCTTTTTTTTTAGTGGAGTTAGTTTGGGCAAGATTGGTATTTTTATATTATGCAGTGAGAGTTCTTTTCATGCAACATCTGTTGGGGTCCTATTTTGAGCATTAGAGGTTATTTTTGGCAAGATTATACATGATTTTTTAGGCTATTTTGGGCAAATTCACCTAAGGCTTTTTCTCATGCAGATTTTTCTATTAGGGTTTTTGAAGGAGATGTGCATGATGATATATATATTCTTCTACTCTCCTTTTTTCCCTCTAGTTCTTTTCCTTTCCTCGGCATGATTGTGGACTGATTTTAGGCCCTTTCATGGTAAAGGATGGCATTGTAGCTCAAGCAGTATTTGATTTTTGTAACAACAGATTCCTTATTTTTTAGTAATATAGCAACAGATTTCCTTCTTGGTACTTCTTTTATTATTTCTTGTGATTTTTATCCTCTAATTTGTCTCATTTAGTCAATTTGTGGTGCAAGGAGATACATGTTAGTTGCAGGTTCTAGTTTGTGTTAGTTGATTTTAATTGCATGAAGTTGAGAAAACCTATTGTTTTCCTTAATGCATGCATTAAATTCATCCCTTTCTAGGAAATGTTTATGCATCTGCATGTTCAATTGAGTTGCGAGATTCAAGATTATTTGTTGGAAGGCTTTTGTGAGTTTCGTGGTTATAGATTTCAGATAGAAAATTATTTGGTGCATCACCCCATTAGGATAGATTTTTAATTACATGCAATTATTCTATCCCTTTTCATATCAAAATAATTTGCAGAAGATTCACTAGACAGGAAGCCGACCTGATCTCCGGAGAATCACCTTCACTTTAAGCAACCCACAGGATCAAAGATGTTTCCATGTTTCACATGATTGCTTGGTTTCACGCTTAACATGGGTTCAATCCTCTGTGACAACAATTACAAAATTGAATAACGCAAAATTCTAAGAACAATGATTATAAAAAATAAACCAATTGATATAAAGAAGGAATATTGCAATTTCCAGGAATGATGATAATTATCCAAAAGAGACAAAAATTAAAATTAGGGCCCATTGAAAAAACTCTTAATTTTAAAAATTGAAAGTGGTTGAATTGAAATTTAAAATTAGGGTTATTCTTAATTAACCACTTAATTTTAAACTATATCTTGAAAATTGAAATCTTAAAATTGGAGATATTTTTTTATTTTAGAGTGATCAAAATTCGACAAAATTAGCTAATTTTCTTGAATTGAGTAGTAAAACACAATCATAATAGTCTCCCAAAATTTTGGGAAAAAAGTCAAGGACAGTGCGTAAGTTATGCACGGTCATCCCAACTTTTTTCAAATGTTTTAGAGATGACAAATACGATGGTTTTATTACTAATTCCAAAAATTTAAGTGATTTTATGATCTGTAGATATGTAAATTTAAGCTCACAATGTTAAAATAGGACCCAATTAGGGTTTTGTGAAAAATGATGAATTAAAGGAAAATTTTGAAAAGTATTAGACCAAATGGATAGGACCAACTTGGAAAATGTTTAGGGAACTAAAAATTAATGAATTTGATTGAAATTAGCATAAAATCCAATTTAATTTAAAAATTAGGGTTGTAAGTCCTAACCAATTGATTTTGAAAATTTAAATTTTGGCAAAAGGAGAGAATTGAAATTTTGAATATTTTTAGTAAGAAGACAAATCTAAAAATGATGATAAATCTGAAAATTGAATTAAGATCCAAATTTTGCACAATTTCAATTTCAAATCTAGATTTTTTGTAAATTGCAAGAAAATCAAACATCCAATTTTGAATTTGTTTTCAACCTTAGGAGGTTTAAAAATTGATAAAATCAGCCAAATCTCTGGATTTAAGCAGTAAAATATAGTCAAATCCAACTCCTAAAATTTTAGAAAAAATATCAAGGACTGTGCGTAAGCTATGCATGGTTCGACCAACTTTTTTCAAAATTTTAAGAGATGAAAGATATTGTGATTCTATTGCGGATTCCAGAAAATTGCATGGTTTGGAGATGTTTAGATAGGTGAAATAAGTAGTGAAAGGTCGAAATAAGAGATCCCTTAAAAATTAGGGTTTTACTGTTTAACCACTTAATTTTTAGAATAAAAAGACATATTTGAATTGCAAATTTGAAATAGATTTCAGATCTAAAATAAGCAATAAAAATTATATACTTCATATGCTTAATTTCCTCAAAATGAAAAAATAAGGGTTTTTATGCAATGAACCTCTAAATTTTGTAAAAAGATAAAACTTGGAAATGAAATTTTAAAGTTCAAATTGCAATTATTCAGATCTAACAAATAAGAAATTAGAATTAAGATGTAGGATGTCGGGTTCACCAAAATGTAAAGTGTAAAATTGAACCCTTGTGATTCCCCTAGGAAAGAGAGGAAATCACTACGATGATTTTCACTTGGCAGATAATTTACATTCAAAAGAGGGGTTGAATTCACTACATCCAAAGCCTGAGTGAATAAGGATCTGAATAGTAAGTGAATTGTAAGCGTGCAATTCATTTTACCCTTTTATAAGTAGAAGAGTTGATTTGTTGACTATATAGAAAATGAAGACAAAATGGGTGAAATAAGGAGCTACTGATTCGAGATCATGCTATAACTTTGGATCTGAAGTATTTAGAATCATATGGACCTACCCTACAAATTTGGAGAAAAGGTGTCAGGACCATGCAGATGTAATGCACGGTCCTCCAAAAAATCCACAAGTCGAAAAGGGTTTTTTTGTCTCTGCAAATGAATCCTAAATCTGTAATTACATCAGCGCACCTGCAACTTGCACACATAAAAGAAGGGAAGAAGGTTTGTGGATAGGGGTTCACCTTAGTCAAACCCCGATTGAGGAATCAACCTTGAAATAAAGTAATTACAAATTCTTAAATGTAAATAATGGAAATGTATACCTTGTACATCTGCAATTTGTTGATGATACTTGCTTTGCTTCTTGAATGTAATCATAAGTCTTGCATGAAATGACATGTAACATGAAAAAACCCTAATACACACATGCTTGAAAATGAATGTTGTAATGTTTCTCCAATGGATGAATTAATAATACACATGAAGAAGAAGATTTGATGGATGCTTGAAGACTTGAACACTTGAACGCTTGATGACGATAATTGAGACCTTCTTCTTGTTTTCCTAATTTTTGCTTGTGCAAATGAGAGGACTAGATCTTCTTTTATACTTGCCTTGGAGGGTTAATTATTCCTTCACCAAAGGTCAACATAGGGTAGAATTTAAGTCTTGAAAGATAATTTAAGTCCAAGGGTCAGATGGACCGATTTTGGGGTCGTACAAAGAGGGAAGGACAAGGCCACCACACCCCTATCCTAAGGGGATTGGGGCACCACACCATGGTCCTGCCCATTTTTGGGGCCTGAAATAGGATCTAAATAAGTTGTAAAGTGTGGAAATGAGGCCCAATTCCATGGTGGAGACATGGATGGACCCTGATCAAGCGTGGGAGATGATATCGCCAAGGTAAGGGGCCTAAAACGTGGTCAAAATTACAAGGGGTGTAATTTTTTTATGCTACACAATGGAAAAAAGATCACATTCTAGGAAATCTAGATCCTTTTCAATTTAGTGCCAACTTGAAAGGAACTTTTGAACAACAAGTGCTTGTAAATAAAGAATCTTTGTCATCTAACATTTGATGCTTCTTAAAACACATATCCTCAAACATTAGTTAAATTGTCAAAAGGTAAACTAAAATATGAAGATTAGGGATGTGGAGAATACACTAGGGCACAAAAATTCCACATTGGAAAGTTACCCACTTCCCCTAAATCCTATAGAAAGTGATGTCCCATACACAAAGAACCCAAAGTCATCATTCAATATCAGCCTCCCACCACTTTCATAAAATGGGCAGACCATAACGAAGAAGATATTGAAGAAGATGTATCAAAGTGGCTTTAAAAATATGAGGAAGATGTTCGACCTGTATAGTTGCCTATAGAAAATTATGGTAAAGGATTTACTATCATGCAAAAAAAGGGTTATAATGGACACAGTGGTCTTGGAACAATTAAACAAGGAATTGTAGAACCTATCTAACTAAGAGAGCAATTGCCACACGAGAGGACTTTAATTTAAACTATTGTGAATTGGTTCTTCCCATTCCAAAATAACCTCATGTGAAAAAAAAATGTCCTCTCGATGATGAAAAGATAGTGGAGGAATACCTTGAAGAATCTAATTCCTCTATCTCTAGCCCTTATGTTATAAATGATATTTTCATTGATCTAGATGACCTCAAAGAGAAACATGTCAACACTCTACTTTTTGAACAACCTTGTCATAGAGCTTGCATTTTAGACTCTTGGCATCCTAGCTTCCCTTCTAAAGAAGATCATACTGAAATCAATATTGAGAGTGACACTACTGATATCCACATCATGACTCTTACCTTTGCCACTCTGGACCTGTATAATGTTGATGATAACACGCCCCTAGTCCATCCCAAACTTATTGATTGGGACAAACATAGACCATCAAGTTTAGAATATTTTGAAAATGATAAAGCCATAAAAACATTCCTTGAATCTCATAAAGAAACATCAACAATTTTTTTAGGGGGTAAACTCCTCCTAGTCAAGAAAATGAAAATGAAAAAATTGAAAAATAATGAGTCTCTTGGTGAAAACCTCAAGGCACCTCTAGACATGAAAAAAGTAAAAATCAATGATGTATATGAGGGTGAAAGTCTTTCTAAGGCACCCGAGGATGGAAGAATGGACAAAACCCTGACAAAGCATGTGGAATCTCCTCTCTTGGTGGAGACAATAGAAGAAATCAATTTGGGAAAGTCAGATAATCCTAAAGTCATTCATTTTGCAGTATAACTATCCAAGAAAGAAAAGATAGACTTCACACAATTCTTTCTTCAAAGACAAACCAAATTTGTATTCTCCTCTGTGGATATGCTAGAGCTAGATCCTAAACTAGTACTTCATCACTTACCATCGCAACCAAATGCAAAGCTAGTTGAATAGAAATTGAGAAAAATGCATCCACATATCACATTACTTGTGAAAGATGAGATAAAGAAATTGTTAGATGTCGGCTTCATCAGGCCTATTGATTATGAAAAATGGACATCTAACTTGGTTCCATTGAGAAAACCCGTTGAGGGCATCTGCATTTGTATCAATTTTTGAGACTTAAACAGAGCATGTGTGAAAGATAGCTTCCCTTTGCCAAACATTGACATAATTGTTCACTTACCAACTAGTTATGTAATGATGTCCCTAATGGATAGATTTAATGGATACAATTAAAGCAGGATAGCTCTTCAAGATCAGCCTAAAACAACTTTCACATGTGCATGGGGAACCTCCTATTGGAATGTAATGCCCTTCGGCCTAAAAAAATGTTGGAGAAACCTATCAGAGGGATATGACTACTATATTTCATGATTTCATGCATACATTAGTGGAAGATTATGTGGATGACTTACTTTTTAAATAACTCACCAAAAATAGTCATTTAGGCATTTCGACCTTGATATTTGAAAGAATAGAAAAATATAAGCTTAGGCTCAATCCTAAGAAATGTGTATTTGGTTTGACATAAGGAAAACCCTAGGATATAGTGTCTCTCATCTTGGCATTAAAGTAAATCTAGCAAAACTGAAGGCTATCATGGATATGCCTCTCCCCATCAAATCTAAAGCAACTAAGAAGTCTACCAGGAAAATTGTAATCTATTAGAAGATTCATAATAGCTCAGTTGGCCGACAAATGTCATCGTTTTCTACGCTTTCTTCACAAAGGAGTAACATTCAAGTGGACTAAACGGTGCCAGAAAGCCTTTCAATAATTGACAAATTATTTTCTATCTCCACAAGTTTTGATGCCTCCAATTGAAAATAAACCCCTCATAATGTATATATCAACAACTATAACAACATTAGTGTTGGATTCCAAGAACATTGAGAGGGGGGCTGAATCAGTGTTCTACCGGAAAGATTAATTTTAACCTTATTAAAACATGCATACACCAACTAGTATACCGGTACATATAGAATTGAAATAAGTAAAGGAACCAATAAGACAATCACATAAATAAATACCATAAGACAAAATTGTACATGGAAAACCTCAAAGAGGAAAAAACACAGTGGGATTTGTGATCCACAATATCAATTCACTATCCATATAAAGAGATATTACAAAATATAGGGGCCTGCACTTGCAGGAAGTCTTACAACCTAGAGCACGCTGCTTAATAACAAAAGGAGCCTCACTAAGTACATACAAGTCCAAACTACAATCCAAAGAAATGAATGAACTACAAAGATAGCATCTTTTACGCCTACATATAGTTCCTGTTAAGCTTTGTTTGTTCCGGTCTGAAACCCTAAACCCTTTACTGGAATATCCCTTTACATAAATATCCTCACATACATGAGCCCTCTCATATATTTCACATCTCCTCTATTATTTCCTTATAGATATCTATCTCAAAATGAACTTACCTACTCACTTATATACCCTTACAATTCATCATGCATTATGTTGGCTTACTAAGATATTTACAATATGAATATACATGTCAGCTAGATAACATAAAAAATAAATATTAAAAACAATTGCCAATGTTGGATCCAAATCATGTTGGCCTCCAATACCGATAACCTAATTCTAAACCATGTCGACCTACATTTCCAGTAACCAAAGAAGTCTATCCAACCTGTCGGTGCCGGTGAAGTGTTTGCGAAGTGCCTGTCGATATACAATTGAACCAAAATATGAGGCCGAAACAAGTTACCATGTTGCCACCAATGACTCATATTAAACCAACCAATTCAGTGTCAATTTCCAACAATCTTCCCCTTTGGCATTCATGTCAACACTCATGTGAAAAATGATCATGGTTTCCAACTACCAGTTCCATCTCGAGCATGTTCCCCCTGCACTGAATATCCAAAATACTCCATATCTCCTCAATTTTTTCCACCTATACTGCCCACAATATATACAAATACCTCTTTTTCTTCTTATGTCTCATTTTCTTTTTCACATCAATATCTCTCCCCCTTTGAAAGCAATTCTATCTAGAATTCCAAAAAGAATACAAAAAACTAGGATGAAGAATGAAAGACTGTACAAATAATATCCCAAAAATACCTTACTGGAGCTTAATATATTTGAAAATTTTTAGATAGGCATTCTCCAAAAGCTCTAAATAAGTATCCCAACCAGATTAAATGAAAGTGTCAGGAATAGATATAATTCCATGTAGTATATGGGAAAATGACTCTTTCTCATTTAACTTTGTCGGTGTGGGCTTACCAACCATATCTTTACACCCCTTATGTACACTTAATGAATCCAACTGGGGACTCACCAATCCTCTAAGACTTCTAGCTCTCTTTGTGATTTTATCATTTTCCCTCTCGAGCAAAAAATTGGGCTTCCAAAACCAAAATCTGACCATCAATGGATGTAGTCAATGAATTCAATCCATCAAAAGAATTGGCTATACGTGTAATATCATCATGAATGTCCTTAATCTTTTTATATGTCTCAGTTGTGAGAAAACCTATGTTACAACATAATCTATAGATATTTGTACACTTCCTTAATGTGTTATCTATCAATTTCAACTTATCATTGATTTCATTCCTTTCAGATTCAATCATTTGATCAAATGTAGCTTTCTTTGCCTATATGAATCTCTCTGGAGTGCTTGTCAATTTGATATCTGCTGCAAGGACTGAAAATCCTTTGAAATATGTTTAGTGATTATCTTAAGCTTGTTGGATGGGCTTGCTTCATTGCCAAATTTACACTCTGGGACAAGTCCATGCAAAACAATGATAGATTGATCAATAACACCTTTATCCATAGAAGCTTTCTTCGTCATTTTCTGTGCATTCATCATCACGAGTTCAATAGAACTCATCTCGGTTATGCTTTTCATTTCAACCTATGAGGTATCAATTGACAACAATGATGAACTCACTAATGGTTTCCTGTCGAATTCCTTTTCCTTCTCCTCTGGTGATTTAACCTTTATATCTTTCTCACTTGCACCGGTGGCTTTGCCACTTGGTGTAGTCTTAGTAGATGTCGGTTCCTCCCTGGGAATTTTATCCTCATCCTATACAATTTGATCTGGATGACTATTTTCCTCAACATGAGTAGCCTATTCATTATCAACCTTAATACTTTCTAGATTTGTTGGTGGCTCAACATTTGTCTATAATTTTTATCTATCGGGGGCTCAATTTATACTATCTTAATGTTTTTCAAAATCGGGGGTAAAGTACCCATAATACCTTTACCCTTTCCTTCAACTAGGATGTCTGCAGTATCTGTCTTAGATTCCAGTGAAGTATAAAAACCATGGTTCTCTTCAAAGAACTTAACCCATGCCTTGTGGGTCTCCTTGATTATCTCATTTACTCTTCCTAATGTAAGATTGATTATTCTATGCTTGCTATTAAATATTTTCCTTTCTGCAACTTCAAGTATCTTATCCATTTCCTCTAGAGCAATAGAAACACAAACAAATAACAACTCTTGAATCTTTATATGCTTGTCCTCTTTAATTCCTGATAATCTCCTAGCATCTAACATTTCATACAACTGTGTTGATATTTGGTCTTCAATTTCTAACAACAAAACAACTTCCTCTACTTCTTTTTTTTCATCATTATCTAAATATTCATAATAAAATTATACATTCTTTAACATACCATCTTTAGTAATTTCATCAACTAAATCTGCACAAGTCTTTGGTGGAATGATAGTTACATTACTAGATTCAATAGCTAGATCAATGTCATCCTTCTTATTCCTCCTTCCAGTATCAGATGGGGCTGAAGGTGTTTCTTTTGGTGCTTTCTTCTATGTCGGTACCCAAAAAGTAACTTTCTTAATAGGTTTCTTCTTAGCCTCTACCTTAGTTTCTTTAGTTTTCTTCCTTATTACCCTTTTTAATGCTAGGGGTATGTCGTCATCAGATGCAAAATCTGGTGCAATAGGCTCAATTAGTATTTTTGGTTCTTTCATCTTCCTGCATTTTTTCAGAACAACATTAATCAATGCTTTAATATCCTGTGAAACTTTCTCAAAAAATTTACTTGCCTTTCCTTCCTTCTTCTCTCTCTTCTTCTGGTTGAACTCAGTTTCCACCTCTTGCTTCTTCTATTTAGCAGTGCCAAAGGTTTTGACTGTTTCATCAATAGGGGCTTCAATTAGCATTTGTTGATAATTTGTGCATCAACTTCATAACCCATTTTCTCAATCTAAATCTTCTGGGGTTTTATAGCTTCCATCAAAGTTTCATCTTTCTTGACCATGAAGAATATGTCGGTTGAGTAGTTTGCAACAATGTACTTAGGAACCCTCACCCTAGAATTCATGACCTTTTGAAAAGCTTTAAAGTAACCCCATACTTTGTCATCTCTCTTACTACCCAATGTAGTGATACACTGTTTTAATTGCCTCCCTACCAGGATATCGAATGCCCATTTTCTCTTCCCAAAACCACTAGTCTCATTGATGAAAAATATAATTAAACAGATAATTAGGTTACCATACCGGAAAGTTCCTTTCTTTTCTCCTTTAATCTTTCCTAGGTTAATTAATAATTCATCCAACGTCCAACCACATAGATCTAACTTCTCATTCTCCCTCATCATTTTGTGAGTTGCATAAGTGTAGGAGCGAGAAACAAAATTTAGTTGGTTTGATTGAGTTACCTTATAACCGATGACCATGCTACCGAATTTGATATCTGGGTCAGTAATAGTATTGATCCTCATTGATCTCTTGTTTGATGTTGTGCCAATGATCTTGTTAACCTAATCATTTGAAACTTCCTTCTCTGGATGTTTTCCAACCTATGGTAAATCGGTGATTTCCCTAATGGCCTCCTTCATAATCTTATATGGTTTATACAACTAGATAAACTATCCATGTACTCTGCTCAAAACATACCTAACAATTTCATCTTCAAATTCTGCAATATCTAGAATGTCAGTAAACCATAGATCAACAATATGTTGGTATTTGGGTTTAATCTTTCCAGAATCTCCCATTAGCTCATTCATGTACATGCTCTTCATATCAGTTGTTCCCAAATCCTTAAAATGATAGTGAATGTAGGATATTACATCTTAAACATACACGACTCCTTCCAGAACATGGGAAAAAGAGCCAACTGAATCATCCAAGGTAGCTACATGTAGATATCGCTTGAAAATTGGCCTGGGTCGGTCCTTGACCTCAACAATAGTTGGATTTATAACAAATATAGGTATAAATGATGATCCCACTTCCATGATTGAAGATAAATACTTGTGAGTCACTACCGCTAAAAGACATTAGAGACCTCTTCCAATTGCTGGTGAAATCGCTCAAGATGATATCATTCACACTGATTCGCTATAGACTTCCTCTAAATCTCTCTGAATTTCTCTGAATGCAAAGTGATAAAAAATAAAATAAATTCAACCTATTATCCTTCAAGAAACCCTAATTCGTCATTAATATTAATGACTTCCGATGGAAGGTACTAGATCTTGATAAAACATCTCCATGCCAGAAAAGCATCTCCAATATCTAGAAACATTTTCTAGAACCTCTTCCCCGGGCATATGCATCATCTTCCTGTTGATGCAGAGTAGCCTCCTCTACCGGTTGATTAACCATTGCATCTACTGATTGTTCTTCTGACTTCCTTACCCATCTCTGGGTATGGTCTTGTTGGATCTAATTAACCTTCTCTTTTCCTTTCTCATTTGATCCATTATTATCAACCAATGGATTTCTGCTTCTACAGACCTTCAGTATTTGCAACCTCTTTACATGCATAACATGTAACATTGTTATTTTGAATTGCTTTGCCAAAACTGGTGTAATTGCTTGACCTGCATTGATTAGCCACATGTCCAAATTTTCCACATGCATAACATTTAACATTCATTCTGAAATCTTCTGTCTTATGTCCATACTTATTACATTTAGAACATTGACTAGGAGTAGAATCAGGGTTTTTATTTTCTCTATTTCTACATTGCCTATCCATGTGACCAAATTTATTACAAACAAAGCATCTACCATTAAATTTATAAGCATTAAACTGCCTTACCGGTGCCTTATGGTTTTGCTCTTCATTTGCAGTACCAAAACTCCATCCTTGTTCAAATCCAAGTCCATTGGAATCTCTATTATGCCTTTTTCTCTTCAATAACTCATCTAGCTATGTTGAACTAATCTTGAATTTTACTTTATACTCACTTGCAATAGCCAAATCATATCTTAGAATTATCATTTTTCTCTCAAGATATTATTCATTACTCTAGGATTGTACTAAATCAGTTCTCAACATATCATTCTCATGAACCAACCTACCATATTCTTCAAATTTGTTCTTCAGAGATATAGCAAGATTTTCTTTCTTTTTCTTCCGGTCTTCAATCTCCTTAGACATCCTCATAGTTATAGCTTGCATTTCATTTCTCATGCTCATGTTCTCCTAACTCAACTTCAAACATCTTTCATTAAGTGCATATTTCTCATCATTATCCTCATTCTGCAAAAAGTCCTTCCTCTTAGCTTGAATAGATGACAACCTCTCCTGTAGGACAAGAATGAATTCCTTAGCAGAATTCAATTCATCTTGTAGCTTCAAGTTATTCATCCTTTCAGCATCATAATCTTAAAGTGCCATCTCAAGTTGCTTCTCCAAACTCATATACATGGAATCTGGATTCAGGATCTTCCTCATGTTGTTAAACTTCCTCTGAGGTACAAGGCTCTGATACCAATTGTTGCAATCCAAGAACACTGAGAGGGGTAAAAGTACAAAGTTGTGTCACACTTTTATAAAGGAAATTGTCAATGTTGATTCAAATTTTTAAAGTAAATCAATAGAAATTGAAATATATGTTTTGAATTTTTAAATGATGTAAACTAATAAAATTTATATTCTTTTGTCTATTTTATGTTTGTAATTTTAACAAAATTTTAAAAAATTATTTGAATGTAGTTTTTTATAAAGTAAACACTATAATTTAGTTGTTGTTAAAATGTTGAAATTGAAGTTACATAAGCCACCACACTTTAATTAGTAAATTTTACTTTTTTTTCATCAATTTTTTTGTGTATATTGATAACTTGAAACTTTAGTGCATGGATATATTTTTTCTATTTTTAATAAATATATATTTTCAATGAATTTGAAAAGTTGTGTGTGCTGAAATATAACTCTTTCCAATTCCCACCATCTTTTTTCTTAATTATTTATCCAAATTAGAAAAGAATTATATCATCTTGACATAGATTCCTTTATCTACTGCATCATATTTTTTTCAAAATTTTTAAATAAATTTTAGTATTTTTCCTTCACAAGATAATCAACCTTATATTTTAGTGTTGATGACATACTTTCAATAAAAATAAAATATAAAATATAAAAAACTAATTAAAAGACTAAAAGATATATATTTTGCAAAATTCACTTATAGATCTATAAAAGAGTATTTTTACATTTCAAAAAAAATATTATTTATAAGAGTAGGAGTTGTTGAAACATCGAGTTTTTTTATTTTTTATTTATTTTTTGTAATTAGACCCAAAGTGGTATAAATTATACATTTAGTAGACACTTCCAATTGGAAAAGTTGTGGTCCATATATAACTTATCTATAATGAATCTATATAGACCATATGTTTGATGAAAATTAATTTTTAGTTAGAATTACTTAAATTCACTTGTGCTGATAAGTTATCCTGAAACATGACACAGTTTTGTGCTTTTCCTCGAGGGGGGGTGAATCAGTGTTCTACCGTAAAGATTAATTTTAACCTTATTAAAATAGGCATTCACAAACTGGTATATTGGTACATGTAGAATTGAAAGAAGTAAAGCAACCAATAATCCAATCACATAAATGAATACCATAACACACAAAATTATACATGGAAAACCTTAAAGAGGAAAAACCACGGTGGGATTTGTGACCCACAATATCAATTCACTGGCCATATGAAGAGATATTACAAAATATAGGGACCTGTACTTGCAAGAAGGCTTATAGCCTAGAGCATACTACTTAATCACAAAAGGAGCCTCACTAACTACATACAAATCCATACTAAAATCTGAAGAAATGAATGAGCTACATAGATAGCATCTTTTATGCCTGAATACCATTCCGGTTAAGCTCTGTTTGTTCTGGTCTAAAACCCTAAACCCTTTACGAGAATATCCCTTTACATAAATACCCTCACATACATGATCTCTATCATATATTTCGCATCTCCTCTATTATTTCCTTCGAGATATCTATCTTATAATGATCTAACCTACTGACTTATATACCCTTTACAATTCATCATGCCTTATGTCAACTTACAAAGATATTTAAAATATGAATATACATGTCGGCTAGATAACATAAAACATGAAAATCAAAAACAATTGTCAATGCTAGATCCAAATGATGTCAGCCTCCAATACCGATAACTTGATTCTAAACCATGTCAGCCTCCATTGTCGATAACCAAAGAAATCTATCGATCATATCAGTGTTGGTGAAGTGTCTGTGAAGTGTGTGTTGGTTCACAACTGAACCAAAATATGAAGCCAGAACAAGTTGTCGTGTTGCCATCAATGAAAACATATTGAAACCAACCAATTGAGTGTTAAATGCCAACACTTATGAGCTCTTCTAGCATAGAAAGATGAACAAGGAAAAGATAAAGCTATATATTTCATCAATAGAACTTTACTTGGTTGTGAATTGAATTATACAAAAGCTGAACAAGCTTACTTAGTAGTTTTCTTTGATACTTGGAAGTTGAGACATTACATATTGAGTCATAAGTCATTGCTCATAGAAAAGATACATCCCTTGAAATATCTACATGATAGGGCAACACACACTGGATGACTTGCTAAGTGGGTTATCATGTTAAGTGAGTTTGATATCCAATATGTAGACTGCAAGGCTGTAAAATGACAAGCAATACCAAATCAGCTCACAAAAGCTCCTATCAAAGATAATACCCACTATTGTTCAATTTTCCAGATGAATCCCTCTTCAATATCACTTCCACTCCTGACTGGAAACTCTATTTTGATGGCTCACATACATAACATAACTTCAGGTGTCAAAATTTTATTCTTGACTCCATAGGGAGATGCAATTTGTAAATCATACAGAATCCATTTTTAGTGTACAAACAACATTGTAGAGTATGAAGCCTTGGTCATATGATTGATAATGGTAGTACAATGGGACATCAAGTAGCTTGAAGTGTATGGTGACTCTCATTTAGTCATTTGGAAAACCAATGATAAATATAAAACAAAAGATGAGAAGATTATTCCTTACAAAAAGTTGGTTGATTTCTACAACACCAAGTTTGTTAAAATCATTTTCAGTCAAGTACCATGCCTACAAAACAAACCTGTAGAATCTATGGAGCTACTATTACCTCTATGCTTGATATTCCTCAAAATGTTACTAAATGCAAATTCTTGGTCAAACAACTATTGATCCCTTCTTATGATATTCCACAATATAAACTCGTGTGTGAAATTGTTGGTCCTAATTTCCCTTGGTATGAAGACATATACAACTATTTGAAAACCCAAACATTACCTGTTGATTTGTCCAAATACTAACATTGTTCCTTCATCCATCAAACCACTATATATGTTATCATCAACAACAACCTATACTATCATTATTTCAACCAAACCCTTCTCAGTTGTCTTGATTCTAATGAAGTGAAACTTTCCTTACAAGATGTCCATGATGATATTTATGGAGGTCATTTCAATAGTTTAATCTGTGCTAAGAAGTTGTCAAGAGTAGGATATTACTGGACTACCATAGAACAAGGTGCGCATGCCTTTAAAAAGAAATATTAGAAATGTCATATCCATGGAGACTTGATTCATGCACAAACATAGGAACTAAGGCCTATCATATCTCTTTAGCCCTTTTCTCAATGGGGACTCCGCATCATATGTAAGATTCTCCCCACCTCTACTAATGGACACAAGTTCATTATCACAACTATTGAGTACTTTACCAAATGGATGGAAGCCATTCCAATGACCTATATTACCGGTATCCAAATTTCTAAATTTATCGCCAATTACATCATATGCCATTACAGAATCCCTTTGGCTATGGTCATGTTGGGTGAATATTTTGTCACCAGCATACCAATGGCAAAATATATGATTCACACACAACTATGTTGAGAAATCAATCTCTCCTCTCATCAAGGGGATGTTACCTTTGAAATTTCTTCTCTAATTAATTAAAAATCAAAATCTATGGGTTGGTATTGGGCATATAACTCTCTTTTTTCAGAGTTTATGTATTCTCCCTCCACCTTGTTAAAATTCTCTATCTCTTTAGATACTTAAAGAAAAGAACAATGAATCTAACAAACTACGCTAAAACTTACTATCAAGTAGCATAAAGTCTCCCTTGAATGTAACACTAACTGAAACTGATTATTACAAATAATTAGAAACTTAACTTGCAGCTCAAAGTCTTCAAGTATAAATTCCTAATCCTTTAAACTACAAGTAACTGCAGAAATAAAAAGCCTACCACTAATCACTTAATTATCAGAAAATTTCCCAAATATGCGACAAGCACACAGTCTACTTGCACGATTCAAGAGCTCTTTTACCCACATAATAATATCTCCAATATCAAAGAAGTAAATAAAATATATAAGTAATGGACATAAGAACATTAACTCATATAAATAATTTTATTGACACAACACAAAGTTTGAGATCAAACAAAATTGCTTTCTTTATTTGCTTGAAATAATCTTCACAACAAAAGGTCAAAGTCTTAGTTGAGGCAAAAGTCCTGCAGAGTTTTGCTTAGCATTAAAAACATAAATATTTACAAATGAGGTCCTCCTTAAATAGGAAAATAATGGAGAAAAATGTGGGCACAGTTGACTAATTCAACTGCACAGTCCCACTTCAATACAACTAAAACGTGAGGAAAATGTGCGGCTGGGAGAAAACTAGCAGCATCTAATGATGCAACTGCATAAAAAGAAAAATCTAAAAGGGGATGCTTTATCCATCTTTCTCCTCCTCCTTCAACTTATGGAATTATTTGAACTTAGTCAGGATGGATTTCATCTCTCCTTTGTCTGGCATTGGGGTAGAATCTGTGATAACACGAACACGGGAAATCACATCCTCAATCTTTACATGTTTCTTTTTCCTATCCTTCAACATCGATGCGAGGACTTCAAAACTGACTTGGGTCTCTAGTAACTTATCAAATGCACCAAGTGAGAAATCCTATCCTGTGCAGTGATCTATTAGAGAAAGAAATTCCTGTGTGATGGCTTCAATAGTAATGAGATTCTGATTATCATCATATAGATAAAAAGGAAGATTGGCAATTTTGGCAGAAATGAGATCAATCTCATCATCACCTTCCTTCCTTTCTCGGTCCAGCTCTACAATCATCAACCTTATTGTCTCTTAATTGTGAGACAACAATGACAAAATGTGGATATATTTTTCCCTTGTAGGAATTACTTTATTTTCAACAAGGAAATATATTCTGAAGTCCTCCATTTTACTCCAAAGGGTTGTACTTTTCTCAAATTCCTCAATCTCTTGAGATAATGAAGTTTTGAGTCCTTGCATTTGGCTTCGGATTACTTCAAAATCCACCAATATCCCAACTATTGAACTTAAAAGATGAGAACCTTCTAACCTTAGCCGTGAAATCCACTCATCCATCACTTAGCCCTTGGCTCCTACCTATTCAATTTTCTTTAGAGCTTCAGTGTCCATCGAGGATCCTATGGGCTCAACTTCCTAAGAAGATTGTGTGACTTTTAGAAGAACATTAGTCAATTGTTCACACTTCTATTTTAATTCATTCTTCTCATCCCTCTCTTGATCAAACCTCTGTAACAAAGAGTTGAAAGTTGTCTGAGAATCCAACTTAACACTCTCATGTGTTTCCATCCCAAGCTCTACGATTTGCATGGTGTAATCATCGGGTCGTATATTGCCTTTATCCTTATTTGATGATGGTGCCATGACCTCAGCATAATTCCTTTTAGAAGCGGGGTCTACTAACACCCGAAAGACAGTCTTTGGCTTCTTTGTTCCTTTAGGTTTTGGAGGAATCAACTGCTCAAAATCAAACTCGACAGGAGAAATTACCTGTTTTTTCCTCTTAGGTGCCACTACCTCCATCCAAGGTGGTAATTCTAGATTGGCCGATGGAGTAGTATCTCATTGCTGAGTCTTAGTTGAGATTTTGGGAGTAGGTTGACTAGAGCTTGCAACAGTTGTGAGTGTTGTTATTGGCACCACCGCTGAAGTATCTTGTGGAACACCTATCAATGTTGTAACAGTTGTTGCTGTTGGCATATCTTTAGTCATAGATGGGAGAATTGAAGGTGTCGTGGATGCAACCTCAGTACTTACCATTGGTGGAATTTCTATTATGATTGTAGTAATAGGTAAGTTCACTATAGATTGATCTGCAAATGCCTCTTCCATGGCTTCATTAAAATCCAACATTGAAGATTCAATAGAGGATGAAGGAAAATCATCGAAATTGGAGAAATTGGTTAATGCAAAAAATTGTTGAGCAGACTCTGACTGCGCCATGTCCATTCCCAAGCCCTCATCATGAAAATCCTCATCCTCTTGGTCAGAATCAATAGAATGAATGAGCACCTCTAAATGAGTTGGTACTTGTGAAGTGATTGGGGCATAAAATTCACCAGGATGTGATGTATCTTCAACCTGTCTTCCTCTTGTTGAGGAATTTCACCTTCTTCAGTCTCATTCTCTTTTTCAATTTCCATGGTAGGCTACTGTTTTGGTTCCTTTGTAGCTATCCCCTGCACTGCTGATGAAGACTCACCCTTCTTGGACCCTTTCAAAGTGAATTTGATTTTGGGCCCTTTCCCCTTAGATTGTGTCACGAGGGATGAGGATAGTGCTTGTGGATCTGCCCTAATTTGTGTTCTTCTCTCAGTCATAGTTGTCTTACCAATTAGGCCATCACTATTATCATCATCCCCAGAACTAGCAGGAAGCTATTTCATCCTAAGATTCTTTTTTAACAGCCAAGCATTAGTGTTTCCCAGAATAGGAGAGATTCTCTGGGTGATAGATTTACTTTCCTTTCTCAACCATTGCATAGGAGGAAGTGGAGAGTCGGCAACCTTCTTTTCATAATAGACTGGGTCTATTATGTCATCAGTGTCTTCCATGGTCATTGGGGCTTTTGCCAAATCCAGGTTCTCAATATGCTCCGAGGTAAGACGACTGAAATCCATCCTCCTTATGTCTTCCTCATCTTGACAATCTACCCATACATCCTCAAATCTAAAAACATGAGTGTAGTTTCTTGTAAGATTATTTTTCATGCCATGAAAATCAATTTTGTTTTGTGCCTTGAATCTTCTCATAGTATTCCATTGCATCTCTTCCTCCATGTTCTTTGCTTTGGGGTTAGTTAAAACTAAGTATCTGCTAATAGATTCTGGAAACTTCAACCCAGTCTTATGTGCTTGTGATTTCTTTTCATACACATAGATCAGTTGTCGACACAATTCCATGAGGATGATCTTCTCAAGAGGATACCTTGGCAAAATGAAGGGTTCACCCAAGAAACATCCGATCCAGATGTAAGTGAAAGTTGGAAACTGAAGAAAAACACATCCAAAATGGGACACCTTGTTATATGCAGCTTCTGACAATCTTTTCTTCTGTAGGTTCTTATCAAACATGCATTTCCACACAGCAAAGAAGGCATCATTGAACCTTCTAAAATAGCTACCTTAATTCTTCATCATGAGCTGATCATAGTATTCCCAGACAGGCACTAATCTCCTATCACCCTTGGTAGACAAACTTGGATATTCCCTCATAGAGGCAACTGCATAAACTAGGTACGAGGTCATATAGAATTTCAGCATCACCTTGACTTCCTTCAATTGAGCATAGAGCGCATCACTGATTTGTTCATCCCAATCAATTCTCATAGCCCCTTTCCTGATTATATTCATGTAATAGCACATCCAGGTTTGAAAGTAATGAGAATCCTTTAAACCCTCCACTCTTGATAACATAGTGACCATATCATTGTACTCTTCATTCAAGTCACTTAGGTGAAAATACTTAGGCCATCATGAGGTGGTAGAATTTCTTGCAGCGGAGAGGTACATTGTATTGATTACTTTCTTGCATTTCTCCTTATTTTTTTCATAGTACTCCTAAGCACTTTCTTGAGAAATGTTAGCTACTTCCTCAACTGAAGAACCTTTGAAAACACTATTGAAGAAAACACTATCCAAATTCATGATCACATTTTTATCAGCATCCCTAACCTGTCTTGTATTCGGATCGAAGTGATCCACTACTGCAAGTACCAAATCAGGATCATGAGCTGCAACTGGGAAGGAAGCATACTTATGTAGCTCAGATTTGATCAAGTTTTTCAAGCGAGAAGGAGCTTTCTCAACCCGATCAACAAATTCTTATATACTAACATGACCAATTTTTGTATCCTTAATTTCCTTGATGTTTGAATCTACTGAACTTTCTGGGTACAATTTCAAGTACTTGTCGTACTTGTACTTCATCTTCTTTGCTGATGTTTTTCCCGATGAAGATTCCAACTAACTTGAAGAAGCTTCTGATTTGTCATGAGAGGGCTTTGACATTTGCAAATGACTACATTAAATACTGAATATTAGCCTCTTTGATAGTTATCATCATCAATAAAACCACATTTTATCAATCAGATCGAAAAAACAGATTCAAAAAAGACTTAGGAGCAAAACTGTCAAAAATTGAGGGTGGGGGAAAAAAGTCTGATTTGCACCTTAGGAGTCAAAATTTGCACATCGGGTTTTAAAGTCCAATGTGCAAAGATAAAATATCTTTAATTGCATATCAGACTTTAAAGTCCGATGTGCAGGTGTAGAACATTGCAAAAAGACCAGCACATTGGACTTTAAACTCCAATGTGCTAGTTGGGGAAAATCCACCGATTGACATGTTGGGTTTTAAAACCTTATATGTCAACTGAACAATCTCTCCTCTCGCATATCAAATTTTAAAGTCTGATATGCGAGATTTACCCTCCTGCATATCAGAATTTAAAATCTGATATGCGAGGAATCTCCATAAATTATCCTGCATACCGAGCTTTAAAACCTAGTGTGCAGGCTAGGGGAAAGAAAGATTAAAAGGGCAATCGGATTTTAAAATCCAATTACCCTCCGAAGACAACGACCAAGAAAAAACAAAATCAAAGGTGAAAAGGAAAGGGAAAATGTGGAAAACAAACAAAACCCAAAATAAAATAAAAAACCTACCTCAATCCACCATGGTGAGAGAAAAATTCAATGAAGACCCGATAAATCCACAATGCCAGCAAGTGAAAACGGAAGAGAAAAGAGGAGGCACGCACAGAGGGGAAATTGAAAATAAAAATGAAGAAATAAACTCCAAAACTTATAAAATAAACTCCTAAATTAGCAATTAATGCGACATTAATTACTAATCACGCAGTGCATGTCAGACTTTAAAGTCCAACATGCAACTTTTCACCAAAAGAATTGCAGGTTAGACTTTAAAGTTCGAACTGCAGGGGAAGGATTACCTGTAGGTCAGACTTTAAAGTCTGAACTACATGGGAAGGATTACCTATAGGTTGGACTTTAAAGTCCGATCTGCAGGGATAAAACCAAACCTCAGTAAATCAGACTTTAAAGTCTGATGTGCAATTACCTTTTGAAAAGAAAGAACCCTTTAGGTTGGACTTTAAAGTCTGACCTGCAAGTAAAACTGCAAATCTTAAAAACTAAGAAAACAATAAAAATGAAAAGCGAAAAGCTAAATGAGCTAACTAACGAAGTCGATCAAGCTCTCCCAGAGGTCTTAAGGTATGAAACAGACCAGTTTCATAGGGTTGCCTCACAATTTTGGTTGTGTTGAAATTGACGACAATAGCTGACTCTGACTGGGGAACAAGTTGCACCACTTCAAGCTTGTAGAATCCAGAACTCTGAGTGCATGTATCCATTGGGCTATAGAGTCAGGTGACAAAAAGACTAAAAAGAAAAGACTATACATATTTTACAATAAATACAAACTCCTTTACATCACTCTATATTGAGTAAAGAGCTTCAAATGTTCTCCACTATGAGGTAGAGATAATGGGGTACCATCCACATATGCAAGTAAGTAGCTATGCTCACCATATACTTCATGAATAGTGAAGGGACCTCTCCATAAGGAGTCAAGCTTTCCATGAAAATTCATTGGTTCCCTCCTCTTGTCCCATAAAAAGACTTGATCACCGACTAAGAACTCACGAGAAGTTGTTTTCTTATCAAATAAAATCTTCACTTGACTTTGGTGTTCAACAATCCTATCAACCACTTCTGCTCTTGTTTCTTCCAACTGAGAAAGAAACATATTAAAAAAATAATAGTCAGATGAGTGTGAAAGGGTAATACCATGATGAAAACAAAAAACAATGATCTCATAAGATGAAAAATATGAAGTATTATTGGTTATAATCTAATGAGGAACACCAAACCTTGAAATGATGTTTTCCTTCAGGAATTGACAAACCACCGCGGAGGTATCTTGCTTAGTTGGAATTGCCTCCACCCACTTGGTGAAGTAATTTGTTGCTGTGAGAATGTATATGTGACCTACACTAGATGTTGGATTGATAGGTCCAATGAAGTCCAATCCCCATTGTTGAAAGGGCTCTTCAATTACTACTAGTTTAAGAGGGAGCGCAACTAGTTTGGGCTTACCCACAAATTGCTGACATTGCTCACACTTACGAACCCAGTTGTATGTATCCTTAAACAATGTCAACCAATAGTATCTAGCATGCAAGATTTTGTGTGCAATGATAGGAGCCAAAAAATATCCACCACAAGCAAGATCATGAAAATCGTGAAGTAATCTTTCTTGTTGTTGTTTGTCTACGCAATGCAAGAAATTGTCGTCTAGACCTTTCTTGTACAAACCATTTTCCCATAGGACAAAATTCACTGCTTTAAGCCTTGGGGCTGACCTTTCTTTCCTTGATAGGTGTGCAGGAAAATCTTCATATGTTAAGAGATACACCAAGTCGTAATACCACTCATCAGTGGTACTAACAAATAGAACTTTGGGAAGATCTTGATTCATGTACCTTCATTTTCCAGCACCACTTGATCAATTAAGCTATCAACTGACATGGACTTTTTACACAAACCAACTTAGTGGGCTTGATTTCCATGTCATATTCCTAAATCTTGGCAACCCAGTTGCCCCTTTTAGTTCCAAACTCTTGTTGCATCAAAATTGTCTGGACAACAACATCGGGAATAAGAGTGATGACATGTGAATTTAGAATATAAAACCTAAAATGTTTCATTTCTTTGACCATGACAAAAGAATTCTTCTCCATTTATGAGTACTTCAACTCATGAGCCTTTAGTGGATAACTCATGAATGCAATGGGTGATTCCATCCCTTCATTATTTTTCTACATCAATATAGTCGGACAAGTATGATCTGATGCATAGTTGTACATTATAAACTCTTTGGTATAATCTAGGCATACCAAGACCAAGGCATTTGCCATGGCATCCTTGATTTGATGGAAAGCTTTCTTTCCTTCAGGATTCCACTTAAAAAGATGCCCCAGAATTGATCACACAATGACTAAGCTTAAAACCATTAATCAACAAAGAGATATAGAATGGCTCTATCTTTTTTGTAGGAGAAGGGGAAATTACTAAGTTATTTTGAAGTGAATCAGAATTGGGGAGACTTCTTGGGGTATTATCTTTTTCTTTAACAAACTTGACCAAACAGTCAAATCGATCTGGGTTAGACCTCAAAAACTCTACCTCAGACATTATCAGATGCCCCAAAATCGACCACACAATTACTAAGCTCAAAACCATTAATCAACAAAGAGATATAGAATGGCTCTATCTTTTCTGTAGGAGAAGGGGAAATTACTAATTTATTTTGAAGTGAATCAGAATTGGGGAGACTTCTTGGGGTATTATCTTTTTCTTTAACAAACTTGACCAAACAGTCAAATTGATTTGGGTTAGACCTCAAAAACTCTATCTCAGACATTTATATTTTGGTTTTCCTAGCATGGTCTAGAATATCAAATGACTGAAAAGAATTCATTAAAGATGAATTTAGGTTCTCATTTTGAGAACTTAAAACATGAGGAACACTAGTCTTCGGTGTAGGTTTAGAAGAATCGATAGGTGCAAAAAAATTGACAGCAATTGAAGGAGCACTTACACTTTTATCTTTCGCAACATCCTTCAAGATAGAGTTGTCTTTTGGGGGGTTTGTTATAGGAGTCCCACGCTTATCAATAGTAACTAGCAAACATTGAGAATCCTTGATTTGAATAGAATCATCATTTTTCACATTGGCAGGTGGGTGAGCTGCCTGTGCTTGTGAACGAGTGAATACTACAAAGACATCTCCTTTGTGTGTATCTGACATATCATTTTCTTGATATTGCATAAACCTTATGTTAGAGTCGCCAGCCAATTCTACATCATCTACCTGATGCAAATTGGCATCTTCATCACCAAAAGGGGGAATATCATTTTGTTTAGCTTCATAATAGCCTATAGCTGAATTTTGGGGTGGTGCTTCCAATGCAAGCCTTTCTGGAGCGGGATGTAATTTTTTCTGATTATGCATGGCATAATTGGGAGAATTATTTGGATAAGTCCTTCTTGAGACATCATGATAGGAAGTATTTCCTTGTGAGGAAATCTGCTTCTTAAGTGTTAACAACTCATTTGCTAGCTTTTGTATCATGGGATCAATAGAATTAGTTCAAGAGAAAGACGTATCAACAACCTAATTACTCCTAAACTTGTTAGGATCTCTCCTTATCTTACCCACAAGGATAAGATCATCTTCAAATGATATAGCCATCTCTTGAGTAGTGGCCAAATCTATAGGATTGTCCCTTCACAAAAGAAAACTCACCTCTGGCAATTGAGCGTTGATAAAGAAGCATTTCAGATTTCCAGCGGTGGGTCGTGAAGCAACCGGGATACAGTTATGTAGCTTATTGAATTTCACTATGAACTCATGCATTGGTTCAGAAGGCTCTTTATTCATCTGGGTTAATTGTGCCAATAATGCATGATCATCTTCAGCAGACTTGAATCTTGCCTCAAATAATGTTCTGAGAGTTTCCCAACTTGTAATACAAGCGTTCAAAAGATGATAGAACCAATTAGAAGCAACTCCATGCAAAGTTTCAATGAATAGTCTCACTGAAGCATCTTCATATTCAACCCCTAGAACCCCACATACAATGTAGAAGGCAACAATGTGCTCATCTGGATGTTGAGTTCCATCTCCCAAAAACTTGGACAAAGTTTTTCGTGTGCCTTTGGGAAGTTCATGTAAAGGTGCGGTTAAGCTCATTGGACCAAAAGGAGTTCCCCAAGGGCTAGAAACATCCATCCTTAATGGATTATATGATTGTATTACAAAACTATTTGCAAGTGGAACAACTGAGACTTGCAAACTTGATGCCTCATTCACCCACTTGTGAAAACCTGGCAAATAGGTGCACTGTGTAAGTGCCATGGTGAAAATATTGCAAACAAATGCCACACATAGAAATTCATTGCTCCATTATCTATCAGAAATATTTTAGAATCCTATTCATATCCAAGATAGATCTTTCCATCCATCTTGTAAGTTAACTCTCTTTGATTCCCACTATCATGGCCTGGAACTGGTCAATATTGAATTGTCTTTCCTAATGAATAAACTAGTTTTTGTATATAACCTCCTTTGGCCATTGTATATAGTTACATGCAAATTGGGGGCATTTTCTTGATCATGATAAAGAATGGAGTCTCTTCCTTCTATTCAAAGGGAGAATGACACGTCCATAGCTTAAAATATCCTGACAAAACCCTAAAAATTGTAAATATCCTAAAAAAAATCATATGCTCTAGACTCTGTGGCATTCATATCTTGAAGATTTCAAAAGTTGGTATGCTTGAATGTTCTAAAAAAAATCCTTAAAATTGTAAAATATACTGAAAAAATCCTAAAAAATCACAAAATGTCTTGAAAAAACCCTAAAAATTGTAAAATGTCTTTAAAAAGTCTCCAAATTGTAAAATGTCTTGAAAAAATCTAAAAAATTATAAAATGTCGTGAAAAAATGCTAAAAATCACAAAATGTCTTAAAAAAATACCAAAACAATATTGAAATAATATCCTGAAGAACAAAGATAAAAAAGATTCAAAAATGTCCTGAAGAAATCTCCAAAAACATCGAATATCCACAAAATCGCATAAAAAATTCAAAACACTAAAAAAATTTTAAAAACAATCATCATTTTCTTTCATCAATACACTTGTCCTTTGCAATAGATAGATATTTCATCAGACACAGATGAAAAACTTGTAACATTGCGCTTAGCAAATCACATATCAACAGACAACTTGGCAATCAAATCAACATGTTGGACAGAACAACTTGTCCCATCTATCGATCATTCAACCTATCAACTTGTCCTTTGTCAAACTATCATTTGTCTTACACAGAGTGTAGTATACTCGAAACTAGACTGTATCTGTCTTATACAAGGTTTTTGTTGACTATTTCTATGTCAAATTAACTTCATCAGGCCTAAGAAATATTTCACATAACTTGTGTGTTATGTGCACTGTATTGATGGGAAATGAGAGGAGTTTCTTTCACCTTGTTACTCTATTCAGGCTCCAAGTTCTATTTTTAAGTTGACTAGTCATGGTGGTCAAATCATTTAGAGATTACCAGTTGAAGGGTCCTAGCTCAGTGGTAGGACCAACCCCTTTCACCCGCTACCCACTAGCATGGTTCACTTATCGCTTTGTTGCATCAAACATGAACACTTCCATTTTGGTTCCCAGTTCCAAAATTGCTTTTTGGTGCAAAAATGCGATATGAGATGGTGGGTCCTAGCCTACGTGATAGAGAGGAGGGTTATTTTCACTAAGGGTTTCAATGGTGACAGGAGGTAAAAGCATGTCAGGTTGAAAGGCCATGTCTTCTCAAACTCTAACTAAAGTGGGAACTCCATGCCATGTCACCCACGGGGCCTAGTTAAAAAAAGGACAGATTATTTGCAGAACTAATGTGCAAATATTAAGGCAGACTTTGGAATAGGGTTTATGATTATTGCAAGAGCTTAAACCAGTATTGGATCTAGCATAGTAGATGCCCTTTTGTAGTAGTACATCATCTTGGATTTGCATAATCCATTTTTGTAATTCAGTGAGACTTCTTTTGTAGCTGAGAAGTGAGCTCTAGGCACTTGGCCTTCCTGAATGTATAGGCCCCTATTGTATCAGTAATATTCACTTATTGGCCAATAAGCGAATATTATGGGTCACAAATCCCACCGAGGCTTTTCCCCCACCAGGTTTCCTCATTAAAATATTGTGTTATGGTGTGCTTTTCATGTTGTACTTATTGTTCTTATTTACTACATTAATTCTTATTTACCGATACACTATTTTGGAATGCATTTCATTTAATAAGTTCAGAAAATTCATCCACCAGTTAGATGCTGATTCACACCCCCCCCCCCCCTCCTCTCAGTATCTTTGGGAATCCTAACAATTGGTATCAAAGCCTAGTCCTCTATTTTAAAAAGTCTAACAACTTGAGGAGGATTCTGACACTGGTAGAGATGGAAAACTTGAGGAAGCAATTTGAAATAGCTCTTTCAGACTATAATGCAGAAAAGGTGAAGAATATTAAACTTGAAGATGATCTAAATGCTACACAGGAGATCATTCAAGGACTTCAAGAAAATATCACTATTGCAAGGAACCAAAGAAGAGAACTTTTTGAAAAGATGTAGAATAATGATTATGAAAAAGAGACTCTTAATGATCTGGTGAACAAACTAAGACAAGAAAATAGTACAATGAAGAATGAGATGCAAGATATGACTATGAGATTTTGTAAAGAGACTGAAAACAGAAAGAAGAATGAAGATGATTTGGCTAGAAGAATCAATGATGTTGCAAATAAAAATCTAAGACTCAGTCATGAGAATGATATGCTAAAGACATATCTAATTCACTTAGAACATGATAAAACTAAACTCGTGAGACAAAAATATTTCTTGGAAAATGAGTTGGCTACTGCAAATCATACAAGGAGAAATTCAAGAAAACTTTAGAAGAACTTAATGACATTCTGAAGAATCAGAAACCTAATGGAGATACAAATGGCCTTGGCTTTGAAGTTGGTGAAAGCTCCAATACTACAAACAATCATGATCACAGTAAATCGGTAAGACAACCTAATGCTTATAAATTTAATGGGAAATGCTTTAACTATAACAAGTATGGTCATAGAGCAAATCGGTGTAGATCTAGAAACTATCAGAACACTAATACACCCACCGATCAATGTTCTAAATGCAACAAAGTTGGTCATAATTCAGAAAATTGCAAAATGAATGTAAGATGTTATGTTTGTGGAAGATTTGGACATCTATCAAATCAATGCAGAACACATACTGGCATAGGATATTGAAAAGCAATTCAGAAAAACAATGTGACTTGTTATGCTTGTAACAAGATTGGACATATTGCAAAATTTTGTAGAAGTAAGGCATCACCAGAAAATAACAAAGGACCCAACTTGAAAGGTAAAGAAAAGGTTGAAGAGGTAAAACAAGAATTTTCAAAGCAATGGATTAGAAAGTCAGATCAGAATGTTGATGTGAATACTCCTCCACTGGCAGAGTAGAGTATCACTCCACTGGCAAGAGATTCTTCATCTCACTAAAGAAAAATCCTTGGAGGGTATGGCAACAAATTGAAAAACATGTTAATTTACCCTCAGTTGATGGTGAGAAGTTGGATTACTTCTTTACCGGTAGATGAGTTAAGTTTCACTTAACCAGCAGACATTTAATGTGGTAGTTGAAGGCAATAACATTATAAAGCAAATGTTTTGGTTCTTTTTTCATTCACTGAGCATTCAAATCTCCAAAGAGCCTGATAATCCTGAGTGAAGGCATCCATAGCATGAAGTGGAGAAAATCATCCAATAAAATCATCCTTAAAAGAAGATTAAGGTATTTATAACAATGGCTTCTTCCTCTGCACCTGAATTTATTGGAAACCCTACTGTAGTTGAAGTTATTAAGCACCCTAGACCCGTGTTGAAACTTATTACCGAAATTGCAAAGAAAGATGATACCCTAGGAGCATTTTCAAAAATACCTAAGGGAGTAGTTTATGCTGAGCATCCTAGAATCTATATACATCATCATACTGAGGAACTTGGAGATGATGAAATTAAGAACATGTACAGGATTGTAATTTGTGATGAAAATGGAAATGTTAAACCGGAACACAAGATAGTGGAAACCCTAGGTTTTGTGGACATTCTTAGTATCCCTGATTTTCCTAAGGATGTGATAAGGATTGTGCTAAGAAGAGTACATGGGGAGTTCTTTTGGTTGGATTTCATCCATAAGATTACCAAAGAGGCAGTTAGGGCAGTGACCAGCTTACCTTCCACCGGTAGCAGGCCTGATAAAACTAAAAAGATTCCAAATGACACTGTGATGACCCTAACCGATGCAACTTTTGACAAAAGATCCCTAAGATGTGAAAGATATCAATGTTAGATTTGTTAGCATGATTCTTGGTTATAAGGCTACACATGCCAACAAACTAAACTCAATTTCCAGCTTATGTATCAAAAGTGCATATGACATGGTGAATAACAATGCAAGAATTGATGTATGTGAGTGGCTAAAAGATGAACTGATAGACAATTTGAAGAAAATAAAAGGTGATAAGAAAGGAACTTTCAGATTTGGCAACCTGCTTGTGTGTCTAATGTTGTACATTACCAAGGAAGTACCCAGTATTGGTAGGAAAGACTTTGGTTTTGATATACCAGTAGGAAAACAATTGCTAGACATACTAAACAATATGGAAGATGATAGGGAGAATAATATAAATGAATATTTTCAAAATTTGAAAGAAAGATGAAGACTAGAGTAAGGCTATCTCAATCTATTGTTGACAAATATCAAAAAGAGATATGCTTTGTAATTAAAAAAGATGAAATTTGGATGGAGGTAGTTTTCCCAAGGACTATTTGGGTTACCGAGATGGGATATGAGGCAAATGAGAACATAGTTGAAACCTATGCAAAAGCCCTCTTAGAAGCACCTAAGGAACCAACTGAGAAAGTTTTTGGCAATGCGGAGACCATAGAAAGAAAAATCTAATCTGAGAAAAGAATCAATAAAATTGAACAGATAGTGAGGAAGGGTTCAAGACAGGCAAAATCAATCAAAGAGGATGTACTAAACAAAACTGGTATTAAGGAGAGTGAGTTGGAAGGACTGCAACCAGAAGCACATCTTTCATTGGTTGCTACTTCTTCTAACAATGAGATACCAGCTGAATTTAAAAGGGTAGAAAGAAAAGGAAAACCCTCACCGGTACCCTCACCCACACCCAGAAGGACAACACAAAAACAACAGGCAGTTAGGTCTCTGACTAAGAAATTGACTCAAAAGAAAAGAAAAGTAAAATAGGCTATTCCTCGTTTTGATAAACTTCTGGATGAGATAACTGAAGATGGCAAATTGACAAACATCAACAAGTTGTATAATACACTATCTAATGATGAAAAAGAAAGTATAAAGAATAGTGTTATACTACATCTTGACATATATAAGAAATTTTTTATGGAGATTGTCGATGACATACCCAATGACTTGTACAGAAGATTAGAAGTTAGAAGGGTAGCTATTATGGAATTAGATAAAAAGATAAAAATAGAGAAACTACTTGCAGTTCACCCAGTGAACTCCACTCAAGAGATTGATGAGTTAATCAATGAAGCTAACCGGATGGTATTCTCAAGTGGTCAACGACATGTTGCGCTAATGGCAGGCAAAGTAAATGAAATATTAGAAGAAACTGCAGATCAATGGGATATATTAGGTGGACCTCCAAGCCTAAAGATAACTGATAACTTGCCCCCACCTCCTTCTGATACTCCACCAATACAAACTGTTGACACACAACCGGCAACAGAGAGTATGGATACACCACATGAGGATACAAATCCTAATTCTGAGGTGTTATACACAATGAATATTGACACACATGAAGTCAATATTGTGGTGGATAAGGAAACAACTGACAAGAGGGATGTGGCAACTGAGCCACCAACAGGAAATATTGGAGTTGATCAAAACATTGGAATTGGGAATGAGCAACAAACTGAAATATCAAATGACCCCCTGGATATAGAAAAGGAAGATACCACAGGTGCACACACTAATGTATCTACTGAGTCACCAAAAATAGACTGTACAGAGGTAAACAAAGAAAAACGGGTAGTGGACACCATAGTAAAATCTTCAGAGGCACAAACAAAGACACCATCAGGAGAGGACACTAAGAAATTGGTAGAGAAATAGGCATCTTCACAGGTACATACTCAGACAGTACCACTGGCCAAGCCTTTGGTAGTAGAAATGCAAACTCAAACTGATCCTCCAGAGAAAGAGGAAAGCGAAACTATCACTACCACCGATGGATTACAGATTGAAAAAATAGTTGGACAGTCATCCAGAACATCCATGACTGAATTTAGGCCAAAAAATATAATAGAGGTACTATTAGATTCAATAAATAAAATAACAAAGTGCAATGCACAATCTTATAAGGCTATAGATGACACTTTACCAATTTTGAAGATGATAGCTCCAAAGTGTAACATAGAAAATAAAGATTCTTTGAGCCAATTAGACACATTGTCTAAGTATATAACCGACAACCTAATAACACTGGATCAAATAAATGAAGACACCTTCAGAGAGAAAATGAATAAGGAAAAGGAAAAATTCTTTGAGGAAACAGTCAAGAAGAATAAGGAACACATGGAAACCTTATTACCAGTACTTGGCAGAGCTATTTTGGATTTCAAGAAACTATACATAGATACATGTAAGACTAATATTTTGACATAGGACATAGATTCAGAGATCAACAAAGCACAAAAATAAACCAACAATATTGTTGACAATTTAATAAGATCATCAGATTCATTATCCATAGTTGAAAAGGAAATTGCAGTTTTTGAGGAGAAAATTGAAAAACTAGAAAAAGATACAAAAAGAATAAAATCTAAGGCAAAGGATTTGAACTGCAAACTAGGTCCTAAACTGGATAACCTCATCTCCTTGAGAAAGAGATTTTTGAGGCTTTGGTTCCAGGGCTCAAGACAGTGGAAGAGAAAATGCACACACTCATTGGTACAATTCAGAGAATAGAAGCAGCAATAAAGGATAGTGAGAGGTTCAACAATAGTCTAAATTTTGCATTGGCGAACATCTATCAGATTGTAACCCACCGATTACAAGGAACTGGGCACAAACTCCACTCAATTGACATTGGATGACAGCCTTTTTCATTGATGCCAAAGGGGGAGTACTTGAGGATGAGAAAAAGGATAACAGAAGAGATCATCTGCTCAGAGGGAGCACTCAATTTTGAAGCAGACAGTTTTGGTAAGACAAATTTTGGACAACACTTTTGGATATAATTTTTGGCTTTTTCTCATGAGTGTTACCATCAATGCCAAAGGGGGGGATTGTTGGCAAATGCATACTCCAATGAGAAATTGTAGGTGATTGAAGGTTTTTTTCATTGATGGAAACCTTACAATCATATGATACCGGCAGGCACTGGCACCGACAGACTCTACACTAGCATATGTTCACCGACACCCTCGCCGACATGATTTTTGTTTATTTGTATTTTGTATTTAATTGTAAAATCTTTTTGTAAGATGACATGGTGAATTGTAATAAGACTCATATAAGTACGAGATCTTGTAGATCATTTATAAGGAAGCGGATATGGTTAGATTATTTGCAGAACTAATGTGTGAATATTAAGGCAGACTCTGGAATAGGGTTTATGAATATTGCAAGAGCTTAAACCAGTACTAAATCTGCAATAGTAGATTCCCTTTTGTAGTAGTACATCATCTTGGATTTGCATAATCCATTTTTGTAAGTCAGTGAGACTTCTTTTGTAATTGAGCACTGAGCTCTAGGCACTTGGCCTTCTTGCCTGTGCAGGCCCCTATTGTATCAACTGTTAGGTCCCAAAGACAACTGAGAGGGGGGAGGGGGTGAATCATTTGTCAAATAAATTCAAACCAAAAACAACTTACCCAACCTTAATTCTTGCAACCGGTAAACAAAACTTTATGCCGGTAGATAGTTTATCAGTTAATTACAGTACTGGTAAGGATTAATGCATGAAATAGAAAGAGAATAACATCCACAACACATAACACCAATATTTGTACGTGGAAACCTTGTAAGGGGAAAAACCATGGTGGTAAAGCTTACCCACAATCAGATGATAATACTAAAGATAGTATGTGTATACAAATGGGGTCTGCACATGCAGAATGGCCAAGCGCTTAGAGCTCACTGCTCAAATAAGAGTCACACTAACTACAATTGGATGGTTAAATCCAATAAGAATGTACTACTCAAAATAGCATCTTCATGTGCTATATTCAGTATCAGTGTAGTTCTGATTGTCTTTACAAATACCTTGCTTCACCTTCAAATGATGTCTACATGTATACCTCTTCTTAATCTCGCATATACCTTATTTTTAATTTCTTATCACAATCGCATATCGATCTTACATATATACCATAACCTAAGCCCAATTTTAGTAGGTCGGCTCTAAAAGATATTATAATAAAATAATTACAAGTAAATCAATAACCGATGCAATATCTGATTCAACATGTCGGCTTAATGCATTTATAATAAAACAAAATCATCTCCAAAGCGTGTCGTGCTGATTTGGAATAGATAAGTCTGTCGGTGCATAACCTGGACCTATTTGCCGGTAACAACAAATATGCAAATACGAATATGCCAATGAACAAATCTCCAAGACAAAGTGTCCAAGCAATGTATTTGACATAACCAGGTGTTTTCCATATCATTCCAAGTGTCGGTGAACATTATATCCTGTCGGTGTACCAGATATCGGTGATTGTGCATAAGTCACTTGCTTGTCGGTGAACATTGCTGATCCTCTAAGGTGCCAGAGTTGATAAGTGTTGATAGGATTTGACATCAATGACAAAACCATACCAAAATACAAACAATCTCCCCCTTTGGAATTGATGGAAACACAAGATGGAAAAACCATCAACGCGCCAAAACAGAAATGCCAAATAAAAATAAACCAATAATCTCCCAAAAAGATATCATAAGCAAAAATCAAAATTCAGAATCAATCTCTCCAAAGTAACAATCTCTCCCCCTAAGAGTAACATGTGTTTTCCTTTTTTTTTTCCATATCAATCTCTCCCCCTTTGACTTCAAATACCAAAGCCAATACAAAATACCAACCAATTCAGTATGCCAACTACTCCCCCTGAGAAGTAGCTCTCCTCATCAAAGTCAGAGTAAAAGATTTCTCTGTTAGTTTTGTCGGTTGATGACAAACATCAATTGTCTAAGTCTCTACTGGTGGGGGTATGACCCCAATCTGATCTCTAAGATGTTCAAAGGTCTCTTTAGGCAGAGGTTTAGTGAAAATATCTGCAATCTTCTCTTTAGTATTCACATAAACCAGTTTTACTTCTTTTTGATATAAACATGTTTGGTTTTAGAATGTAATATCGGATTCTTAGATATATCAATTGCTGTAGTGTTATCACAATAGATAGTTATAGGTTCCTTGCATTTTACCTTTATGTCCTTCAACATTTCCTTAAGCCATAATACCTATGTACAGTTAGTTGTTGTTGCAACATATTCTGATTCTATTGTTGATAAGGATGTACAACTTTGTTTCTTACTCAACCAAGAAATTAATCTGCTTCCAAGGTAAAATGCTCTGTCGGTGGTGCTTTTTCTATCATCCACATCTCTTGCCCAATTTGCATCTGTGTATGCACATTATTCAAAGTTTTCATCTCTAGGATACCATAAACCAAGATTTGTAGTTCCTTGTAAGTATCGAAAAATCCCTTTTACTACTAATTCATAATTTTCTCTACAATTACTTTGAAATCTTGAAACAATACATACTGCATTCATAATATCAGGTCTTGTTTGTGTCAAATACAGTAGGCATCCTATCTCAAACTTGTACCTAGTTGGATTAACAGGTGTAGATTCATCCCTTAGTGATAATTCGTCATCTGTAGTCATAGGTGTGCTTACCGCTTTAAAGTTCTCCATCCCAAATTTCTTTAGTAACTCTTTCAAGTATTTGGATTGACTTAAGAATATACCTTTATCAGTCTATAAAATCTACAATTCTAAGAAGAATTTTATCTCTTCAATCATGGACATTTCAAATTCTTGTTGCATTTCAATAGAAAAGTCTTTACATAATCCATCTTCTCCTCCAAAGATTATATCATCAACAAAAACTTTGATAACCAAGATGTCATCATTAGTCACTTTATAGTATAAGTTGTTGTCAACATTACCTTTAGAAAATCCAATCTTCAAAAGATACTTATCCAATCTTGCATACCAAGCTCTTGGAGCTTGCTTCAACCCATACAAATCTTTTCTTAACCTGCAAACCATATCATTGTTGTCTGTCAAACAAAATCCATCAAGTTGCTCAATGTAAACTTCTTCTTCAAGATCTCCATTCAAAAATGCACATTTAATATCCATTTGATATACTTTTTAGTTCTTTTGTGCTGCAAAAGCCAAGAATAATCTGACTGCCTCAATTCTAGCTACTGGAGCAAAGGTTTCATTATAATCAATTCCTTCTTTCTAAGAATATCCCTTACACACTATTTTTGCTTTATTTTTTATTACCTTACCATCTTCATTAAGTTTGTTTCTGAATACCCATTTTGTTCCAATCACATTTTTGTCTTTAGGCCGAGGAACTAATGTCCATGTGTTATTTTTCTCAATCTGTTCTAGTTCCTCTTCCATAGCTTTAATCCAGTGTTTATCTTCACATGCCTCATTAATTGATGATGGTTCTATTTGAGAAATAAGACATACCTCTTCATTTTCTAGTTTTCCTCTTGTCATTACTACTTTATACTTGTTTCCAATTATCTGGTCTTCAGAGTGATTCAGTCTTACATACCAGGGTGTCTTCGTTTGTTGTTGTTCCTTAGTTACAATGGAATTTTAAGATGATACTGGTGTACTTGGATCTTCATTCTATACCAGTGGATTCAATGTAGGTTCATTTGTCAGTATCTCTGTTGTCGGTTCAGAGTCTATATACCTTGAAGTTCCTCTAAATTGTTCATCAATCTTCACATTTGTACTCTCAACAATTTTTTGCAATCTCTTGTTAAAACATCTATATGCTTTGCTCTTAGATGAATAACCAAGAAATATTCCTTCATCACTTCTAGGATCAAATTTTCCAATATACTCATCTATTCTAATATAGCATTTACTTCCAAATATTCTGAAATATTTAAGAGTGGGAGTAAGACTAAACCATAGTTCATGAGGGGTCTTACCGGTTTCTCCTTTGATGTGAACTTTGTTGAATGTGTAGACCACTATCCTTATTGCCTCTCTCCAATATACATGTGGTAGATTTTCTTCAGATAACATACTTTTGGCTACATCCAAGATAGTTCTGTTTTTCCTTTCTACAACTCCATTCTGTTGTGGTGTTCGGGGTGCTGATAACTGTCTTCTGATTCCATTCACTTCACAGAATGTATTAAATTCCTTAGATGTGAATTCTCCTCCTTGATCTGATCTCAGACATTTGATTTTCTTACTGGTTTCATTCTCTACCATTTCTTTGAATAGTTTGACCTTTCCAAGTGCTTCTGATTTTTCTTTGAGAAAAGTAACCCAACACATTCTAGAAATTGAAAAACTTCTTGCTGTATATCCAATTAACTCACCAAACGAGATAGATAAACTGATCTCAGAGGCTAACCAGTCAGTATTTTCAACTGCACACTGGCATGTAGCACTTATGGCTGCTAGAGTGAATGAGGTAGCAGAGGAAACTGCTAATGCATGGGACATATTCCTTGTAGAGAAGGAAAAGCAAGAAGAATATAGAAACCCTAAACCCATCAAAGTATATCAAAAGGATAAGGATAAGGGAAAAGGAAAGGTTGGTGGACCACCTAGCATAAAAATAAAATATAATATATCCCCACCACCACTGGATACTCAACCAGTAGTTACCACTGACAATCAACCAGCTAGTGAGAGTATGGACATACCACAAGAGGACACAAATCCCAATTCTGAGGTGTTATATATAGTTGACATTGACACACAAAAAGTCAATATTATGGTAGATAAGGATACAACTAGGAAAATAGATATGGCTAATGAGCCACCAATAACAGATGGTACAGAAGGTAAACTGATGGATGATAACACTGAGCAACAAGTAGAGCAACAGGCTCCATCATAGCAATAGGTTCACAGAGAGACAGTGCCACCGACAATAGCTAAGCAATCCAAACCTTTGCTTAAAGAAATGGAAACACAAACTAACCTACCAAAGGTCACCACAAGTAAGGAAATTGCTCCCACTGGCGAGATACAGAGTGTTGGCTCTTCAAATGCAAAATTCAAATCAACTAATGTAACATAAGTTCTTCTGGATTCCATAAAGAAAATAACAGATTGTAGCTCACAAGCATACAAGGTAATAGATGATGCCATTCCAATTTTGAAAATGATAGCACCTAAATGTAATGTAGATAATAAAGAATCTTCGAGTCAACTTGACACTTTGTCTAAGTATATTACTGACAACATTGTGACAGTTGAACAAATAAAAGAGGAAGCATTCAAGGAGAGAATAGAGAAAGAAAAACACAAATTATTTGAGGAAGAAATAAAGAAGTGTACAAGGCAATTTGACACACTTTTACCGAAACTATGTAGTACACTGAAGGAATTTAAAACTTTGTACAAGGATACATGTAAAACTAACTTTTTGACAGTTGACATAGACAAGAAGATCAGCAAGATACAGGAGGAAATAAATCAACTAGCTAATAATTTCATTAATTCATCTAATTCATTATCAGTTTTTGAGCAGAAAATAACAGGTTTTGAGGAAGAACTACTAAAGTTGGAAAGAGAAAAGGAGAAAATAAAAGGAAAGGCTTAAGATCTAAACTGGAGACTTAGTCCAAAATTGGACTACCTTGCCTCCTTAAGAAAAGAAATATCTGATGCTTTGATTCAAGGACAAAAAACACCGGTAGAGAAAATGCAACAGCTCACCGATACAATTCAGAGGATAGAGGCTGCAATAAAAGACAACAAAAGGTTCATTGAAAGCCTAAATCTGGTTTTAGCAGATATATTTTAGATTGTAACCAACCGGTTACTAGGGTGAAACTGGAAACCACATTCAATTGACACTTTGACAACCTTTGTCATTGATGCCAAAGGTGGAGTAGTGGAAGAGAAAAATATAATCAGTAAATGACTCATCAACTCAGGGGGAGTACACATTCTTTTGCTACTCAATTTTTGGTAAAACAATTCCGACAGATTCCTTTTGGATGACAGGTTTTGGATTTTTCTCATGAGTGTTGCCATCAATGCCAAAGGGGGAGATTGTTGGAAAATGCACACTCCAATGAGATATTGTAGGTGACTGAAGGTTTTGTCATTGATGGCAACCTTACAATCCTATGACACTGGCAAGGTAATTTACCGGCACTTGCAAAGATAGACTCTACACCGGCACATAGACCACTGGCACCGGTAGTGAAAGGAAGCATACCAACACAGAAGCCGACAGGAATTTTGTTTGTAATATATTTTGTTAATTACTGTAAAATAATTGTAAGTTGACTTGGCAAGTTGTAAAATGACTCATATATACAAGAGATCATTATAGAACATTTAATAGGATATGGAAGAAAATATATAGGCGAAATAAGGCAGACTTATTATGTGAATTATAGGTTAAGGATTTATGTATGAAGCAAAGCTATAAATCGGTACTTGATCTGGCATAGTAGATGTTATTTTGAAGCAGTACAAGACATTGGATTTATATAATCCATTTTGTAAGTCAGTGAGACTTCCCATTTTGTAATTGAGTAGTGAGCTCTAGGCACTTGGCTTTCCTGCATGTGCAGGCCCCTATTGTAGTAGTAATATTCTCTTATTGGCTAGTAAGTGAATATTGTGGGTCACAAATCCCACCAAGGTTTTCCCCACACCGGGTTTCCTCATTAAACTACTGTGTTATGGTGTGTTTTTCATGTGGTTGTTGTTATATCGGTTTACTGCATTATTTCTTGTTTACCGGTATACAATATTGATATGGTTTACATGTTTTAAGTTAACAAAATCATTAAACCAGTTAGATACTGATTCACCCCCCCCCCCCTCTCAGTATCTATGGGAATCCTAACAATATTGTTTACTAGTTAGTGCAGTCTTTGCAGTTTAAGTTGTTGAAGAAATTTTTTTCCATACTGATTCACCCCCCCCCCTCTCAGTATCTGTTGAGTATTTATTATTCATCATTATTCATCAATTGGTATCAGGGAATCCTCTAGGTCCTCTGTGTTATAAGCTTAACCACTTGAATAAAATATCCTATTCTAATGATGAAGAGGGAAGATTCAAAGTTCAACAAAGATAACTTTAAGATATGGAAGGATAGAATGAAGATCTACATTAAAAGCATGGGTGCTCAACACTGGAACTATGTTGAGAATACTTATGTTGTCCCTACCGACACTCTCACTGATGATCAAAGAAGAGAAATTTAGGAGAATGGTCAAGTTATGGAAGCTCTTATCAGCAGTCTATCTGATATTGAGTTTATAGATGTTCAAGGCAAAGACAATCCCAAAGATGTATGGGATACTCTAGAGTCTATCTATGGTGGTGATGAGCATGTGAAGCAAGCTAAGGAAGAGAGTCTTAGGGGAAAATTTGAAGACATGCGGATGATTGAAGGAGAGAGCATTCAACAATATGGGATAAGAATTAAAACTATTGTTGGAGACATCAAGAGTGCAAGAGGTACGATGGATGATTTCACCATTATTAGCAAAGTTTTGAGATCCTTATTACCGGTCTATGCAATAAGGGTTGCCGCTATTCAGGAGTTGAGATCTATTGACAAGACAAAGGTATCCCTAGATTCCATCATTCCTAGGTTGACCGCATATGAGATAAATAGTTATGATGGCAGTGTTAAGAAGACTGAATCAGCCTTTAGAGCATCTGCTCAACCATCTAGAAAGGGAAAAGAAGTTGGTACCAGCTGTGAACCCAGACAAAGCAAAGATATGGATGATGAGAAGATCCTAATGGAATTTGAAGCTCTTCTTTCCAAGAGACTTTCTAAGGGAACTGGAAAATATAGAGGTAAGGTCCCTTTGAAATGTTTTTCTTGCAATAGGATAGGACACATTGTTGTCAACTATCCTAACGGTGATAATAAGGACAAACCGGAGAAGTTTAAAAATTTCAAAGGAGGAAATAGGAGAAACTATCATGTTGCAGTTGATGAAGGTGTCACTGATGATGAATTAGAAGAAGAAGAAAGTGAAGACATATTGTTTGTAGCTGTTAAGGAAATTGTGTCAGACAAGAAGGCTCTTGTCTCCCACTTTGATAATTCTAATGAGTGGATTATTGATAGTGGATGTTCTCACCACATGACTAGTGACCGGAGAAATTTTTTGTCTTTGGAAGAGTATGATGGAGGTTTAGTTCGATTTGGTAATGATGCACCATGTATGGTAAAATGCAAAGGGTCCATCTCTCTAAATGGAAAAGGCTTTGCTGATAATGTGTATTGGGTAGAAGGTCTCAGGCATAACCTTTTGAGTATTGACCAGCTGAATGATAAAGGACTCACTCTAGAATTCAAATATGGAGTGTACAAAATAAAAGGAAAGAGTGGTGAACTGATGGCCACTAGTATGTAGACCAAAGGTAACTTATTTCATTTAAATGCAAATATCAGTCAATGTCTAATGGCTAAGTTTGATGATAGTTGGATATGGCATAGGAGACTCTGCCATGTAAATTTTGATAATATTGTGAAGGTCAGTAAGATCAAGGCAGTTAGAGGATTGCATGTGCTAAACAAACCAGAGAATTCTTTGTGCAGAGAATGTCAACTGGGGAAAATGTCTTCCTCAACCGTCAAAGGTAAATCTTTCACAGCAAATAATTTACTTGATCTTGTGCATATTGATTTGTGTGGTCCTATGACAACTAGGAGTGTTCAGGGAGATAGGTACTTTATGATTCTTACTAATGATTTCTCAATAATTATGTGGGTCACATTATTGAAAGACAAGTTTGAAGCTTTTGGAAAGTTTAAAGCCTTCAGAGAACTAGTTGAAAAGGAAAGTGGTAAGAGGATTAAATGCCTTAGAACCAACCAAGGAGGTGAGTTCACCTCTAGAGAATTCAATTAATGTGAAGAGAATGACATCAAGAGGCAATTGTCTACCCCCTGAACTCCACAGCAGAATGGACTAGTAGAAAGGAACAACAGGACTATAGTTGAAGCTGCCAGAACGATATTGATTCAAGGGAAGGTTGCTCAAACTTTTTGGAGAGAAATGGTGAACACTGCAGTCTACACTATGAACCAGGTACTCATCAAGAAATCAATGGATAAAACTTCTTATGAGTATTGGACCAATAAGACACCAGTAGTAAGCTAATTTAGAGTATTTGGTAGCAAGTGTTAAATCAAGAGAAGTGAACACCAGAGCAAGTTTGATGCAAAATGTGATGAGGGAATATTCCTAGGGTATTCCACCAAGAGAAAATCTCTCAAGTGTTTTAATAATAGGACTCAAAGAATTGTTGAAAGTATCAATGTTAGAGTTGATGAAACCTCTAAGAAACCTGAGGAAACTAACAGTGAGCGAGCGGTAGATGAACCGGGTGTAACCTTCTGGGAACCGGTTGCAAAACAACCAAGTACAAGTAACAATGCTCCTACACCAGTAGATGTTGATGTAGATGAAAATGAGGATGAAGAGGAAAAGCAAGAGGAATCGGTTAAGATCATTCCTAGGTATGTAAAGTTGCATCATGATCCAAAGCAGATCATAGGGGATAAGGATGCATGAATTCTTACAAGAAGAAAGGTCAAAGAGAATTATTGCATGCTTTCTGAATTTGAGCCCAAAACATTTAAAGAGGCACATAAAGATGAAGACTGGATTAAGGCTATGGAAGAGGAACTTGACTAGATAGAAAAGAATGGTACATGGTCTTTGGTACCCAAACCTGAGCACAAAAATGTTATTGGCACCAAATGGGTTTTTACAAACAAACTGAATGAAGATGGCACAGTGGTAAGAAATAAAGCAAGATTGGTATGTAAGGGATATGCTCAAGAAGAAGGAGAAGGCTATGGAGAAACTTTTTCTCCAGTAGCTAGATTGGAAGGAGTTCGAATGGTACTTGTATATGAAACCTTCAAGAGATTCAAAGTGTATCAGATGGATGTGAAATATGCATTCCTGAATGGAATACTTGAAGAGGAAGTGTATATAGAGCAACTAGATGGGTTTTCCCTATCAGAAGATAGTGATACGATGTGTAGGCTACATAAAGCCTTGTATGGATTGAAGCAAACACCTAGAGCATGGTATGAACATTTACACTACCATCTTGTGAAGATTGGATTTGAAAGATCAAGTGAAGATAGCAATATCTATCTGAAGACAGAAGGAGATCAGATTCTGATCTGTGAAGTGTTTGTTGATGACATAATTTTTGGAGGCGAAGACAAGATGAGCCATGTATTTGCAAATGAAATGAAGAAGGAATTTGAAATGTCACTAATCAGAGAAATTAAGTTCTTCATTGGACTACAGATTCAACAAATGAAAGATGGTATCTTTATCACTCGGTCCAAGTATGTCAAAGAGGTGTTGAAGACCTTTGGCATGGAAGAAAGCAAACCAGTTGGTACACCAATGATGATCGTTTGTAAATTGTCAAAAGAAGATGACTCAACGTTGGTGAATGAGAAGGAATATCGGTCAATGATTGGTAAGTTGTACTATGTGGTACATAGCAGACCGGACATTGTACATGCAGTGGGCATTGCTACACATTTTCAAAAAAGTCCAAGAGAATCCCACTTGGTAGCAGTCAAGCGGATTCACAGATATCTGAAGGGAACTATAGATTATGGATTGTGGTATCCATATAGTAATGATTTCAATCTCAAAGTGTTTACTGATGTCGATTGGGCTGGTAATGTGGATGACTGGAAGAGCACAACCGGTGGTGCATTTTTTCTTGGTGGTAGACTAGTCTCATGGATGAGAAAGAAGCAGAGTTGTATCTTTCAATCCACAATAGAACCAGAATATGTAGTAGCATTTATGAATTGCACTCAAATAATTTGGATGAAGCATGTATTAAGTGTTTTCAAAGTCCCTGTATCTGCACCAGTTAGTATATTTTGTGATAACACAAGTGCAATTAATATTTCCAAAAATCCGGTATTGCATGCTAGAACCAAGCACTTCGAGCTCAAGTATCATTTCTTGAGGGAGAAAGTTTAGAACAAAGAGGTTGTATTGGAATATGTTTCCACTAAGGAGCAGTTAGTAGATATATTCACCAAGCATCTACCAGAGGCTACATTTACCTATTTAAGAGGTGAATTAGGGGTGTTGCCCCTTCAAGAGGTGAACTAAAAGTATGTGCTCCACATCAGTCAGGTATTGCATTGTCAAATCTTTTCAGGATTGATGTGTTGAAGGATGCTACTCCTCAGGGCGAGTAGCATAGTAGATCATGGATGTTTTTGCCTCCACTTTGGCATTGTTGTCAAATGGGGAGAAGTGTGATCCAGAGAAGATATCTGCAGTATTGAAGACATATGATATGGAAGAATATGTAGAGATATCTTTGTATATTGCCATCAATGCCAAAGGGGGAGATTGTTGGCATATGTACAGAGTTTGATGATATGTTGTCATTTTATGTTGTCATTGATGTCAATGTCTAAAGTATGAACCGATATATTGAAGTAAGGGAACTGGCAAGTGAACCGGTACGATGAGTCAAGTGAAGTGGTATGTTGAAGTGTGAACTGATATGATGGTATGAACCGGTATATACAAAAAGTGAAGCGGTATGTTGGAATGTGAACCAGTATATGCAAAGTTTGTATCAGGATTTCATTTGATATGACTACTAGTTGGTAGTCTCAGCTTTAGGGTTTCTGATTGATGCATTCCAAGTCTGTGTGATTCAATAGATGATATTCTATGATGAGTTAGCATTGAAATGAAGAGTAGATCGTGTTGCCATGTTTGCCTTGTGCGCGTGAATAATCTCTTTGAGGATCTTGCATGAAGAAGATTGATTCTATCTACCTCGAGAATGTGCAAAATCTTAGTAAATGGTGGAGAGTGCGTGATGGGTTATCAACTTCCAGAAGTGGTGAAGAACAGACGATGCAGAATGTCTTGAGATCTGTTCAAGATTGTTTTACTCTATGTAATGTGTTTAAACGGCCAAGATTGGACCAATTGTATTGTAAGCCTAAATGCTTAGGGTTTAGGGTTTATGCTACCAACCTAATTTTTGCCTATAAGGTCGATGATGTTTCTTATTGTAAAGTGATTGGCAAATGTTGTGTGTGTATCCAAGTGAAGAGATACTTGATTCTTGCTAGACCAGAGAAGTGAGTAGATACCTGTAGAGTGTGATTGCAGATGTAAAGGAACTGAAGTGGATCTGCCTTGGCATTGAGTGTTGTTATCAGATCAGTGTATTATTTGTTGACTTCTAACCATTTCAGCAGTTGGAAAATCCCTTTACCGGGTAGCTTTAACAGGCTTTTTGTAAATCCTTTAACAGGGTGACTCAAAATCATTGAGCTATTTAAATCATCTAACAAGGTAGCCTTTAATAGGGTTTTAACCTCTAACCATTTATTTATCCATCCCTTAACTAGGTGATCCCTAGGAGGATCAGTTCCTAGCAGAACCTTTTGTAAAGTCATTAACCAAACTAGGCTCTTAACAGAGCCAACTTCAGAAGAGTTCAAGAACAACTTGTGGGTATTCATTCCCAGCTTAGTTTTTCCCAGTTGGGTTTCCACGTGAAAAATCAGTGTTATGTGTGATGCTTTTTATGTGATGTTTTAGTGTTTTTTGTTAAGCAGTAATGCAAGCTAAACCAATGGTCATTGTACCTCTGATGTATTACTTGCTTAATCATATGGGTGAAGGTGAGATGAGATATTAGGTTATGAGAAGTTTTAAGTGTTACCCATTTATGTCTATTACAGTCATACTGTGTTCACCGGTATTGCCTTGATTTAGATCGGTGATACTGTTTACCAGTTAGTGCAGTCTTTGTAGTTTAAGTTGTTGAAGAATTTTTTGTCCATACTGATTTACCCCCCCCCCCCTCTCAGTATCTGTTGAGTATTTACTGTTCATCATTATTCATCAAAATTGTCCCCCCAATCCATTCAAATGCATTTCTCAAATTAGTTTTTCTCTCTTAGATCCTATGAGAATCCAAAGTTTAATTCCTCTAAATGAAAATCCACCCGCCAACAAATAATCTTCAAATAACTGAATCCTTGCAATTGGAGGACTATGGAGGGGAACAATAACTTTGTTGATTTCAAGACTAATTGCATATTCTCCTTTCATTTCCTTAAATCCAATAATATAATTGGTCATTGAGATGGTTGGGCGGAATATTTTAATTAAAGCATCAACTACTATATTAGTTTTACCACTCAAATTTTTAACAACAAATGAATAATTTTGCAAAGAGACCCATTTGACATGCTTATGTGACAATTTGTCATGAGAATTGATATATTCCAATGCTTGGTTGTCTCTCAACAAGATGAATTCTCTATGAAATAAGTAGTGTCTCCATTGTTTCAAAGCTTCAATAATAGCATTAATTCCTTAGATCATAAGTACCTACCTTTTTTTGGAATCATTAGTTTCTTGATAAAGTAGGGAATTGACTTGCCTTCTTGACTCAATACACCCCTAATGCCTACTACAAAAGTATCACAGTCAATGGAATTTTTTTTCTCAAATTCAAGTATGACAACTATAGGGGCCTTAGCCACCTTTCTTTTAATCTATTTGAAACTCCTATCAACTAATTAAGTCCAAGAAAAATACTTTCGTTTAGTACAATCAATCAAGGGAGCACTTATTCCACTAAAAAAATTTATAAACCTCTGATGGAAATTTACTAACCCATGAAATATCTTTATTTTTGTAATTCTCTGAGGGGAGGTTCATTAAAGTATATCCTTTACCATTTTAGGATCCATGCTTACTCCTTTTGAAATCACATTTCCAAGAAAAATCAACTTGTCTATACAAAACTCACTTTTTTCAAGGTTTATAAATAGCCTATCCCTTTTAAGAGTATCAAAAATAATTTGAAGGTGTTTTAAATGTTCTTCCATGCTTTTAAAAAAAATTATAATATAATTATAATAGATTATAACAAGCTTCCCAATGTAGGATACAAATACATGGTTCATGGTGCACATAAAAGTGCCAAGGGCATTTGACATTCCAAAAGATATCACCAACCATTCATATAACCCATTCTTAAGATTGAATGATGTCTTCCATTCATCTCATTCATGCATTAAAATTTGAAGGTAAGCACTCCTCAAATCAATCTTGGAAAAAATCTTGGCACCTACTAAACAATCTAACAACACATCCATTTCAAGAAGGGGATAGCAATACTTTGTTGGCATTATGTGAACCGGTATGAGGACATAATGACATTGTATGTTGTCATTGATGTCAATATGTTGCAGAGGTGTGAACCGGCATATGTGAGAACCGGTATAACACTGTGAACTGACATTTGTGCCAAAGTGAAATGATGTGCCTATTCAAAGGTGAACCGGCATATGATTATGGGAATGGGCACATGGAAGCGTTGAATGACTACTAGTTCGAAGTCTCAACTTTAGGGTTTTCAGTTGAAGTGCTTCAAGCTTGTGTGGCTCAACTGGTGACTTTGTGCGATGAGTTAGCATGATAACAAAGAACAAGATTGTGTTGCCATGTAAGCCTTGTGTACATGAAGGATCGTGCATGAAGAAGATCTTGCCTATCTACCTCGAGAATATGAGAAGACTGTAAAATGGCGATAACGTGTGATGGGTTATCAGCCGCCATGGAAACGGCAGAAAATGAACGATGGAGATTAATGCAATATGCTCAACAGTCAGGATTGAACTGTTTGAATTCCTTAACCTATTAGGTTTAGGGTTTAGGGTTTATGCTTCTGACCTAACTATTTTCTATAAGGTCGATGTTGTGACTCTTTCTAGGGTTGTTGGCAAAAGTTATGTGTGAGTATCCAAGAGAAAAGATACGTTTTTCTTGCCAGACCAAAAGGAGAGAAGTGATACCTGCAGAGTGTAAGTGCAGAACGAGAAGAGGAGCTTAAGCGGATCTGCATTAGCATTGAGTGTTGTTACCAGATCATTGTAATACCTGTTGATCTCTAACCACCTCAACAGTTGGAAAATCCCCTAACCGGGTAGCCTTAACTGGCTTGCTGTAAATCCCTTAACAGGGTAACTCAAAGTTATTGAGATCTGGAAAGCTAGAGAGCTTTGGAAATCCTTTAGCTATTGAGTTCTTGAAATCCTCTAACAAGGTAACCTATAACAAGGTTTAACCCTTAACCGAGTATTGTAGCCATCCCTTAACTAGGTGATCCCTAATAGGATCAGTTCCTAATAGAACCTATTGTATCTATCTTTAATAGGATAAGGCTCCTAATATAGCGGACTTCCAAAGAGTTCACCAACAAGCTTGTGGGTATTCATCTCCACTATGGTTTTTCCCAGTTGGGTTTCCACATGAAAAATATGTGTGTCATGTGTAATGCTTTTATCTTGTGATGCTTTGTTATTGCCTGTTAAGCATATGACGATTCTGTGTTTAATGCCTGTCAATAAAAAATGTTGAACTAGCTGTTGTGAAGATATGATGATAGATTACATGTTCATGCATAAGGGTGAAATGGTAGTGTAGTTTTGAGTTAAGTGGAAAGCTAAGTGAGTAACCGGTTTATGATTGTTTTAGTTGTTCTAGGGTTTTACCGATTGCACTCTGTTTCAAACTGGTGTCACTGTTTGCCAGTCATTTGGTGTAATTGCCATTGAACTGGTTTAGGACTGTATTTACTGATTCACCCCCCCCCTCAGTATCGGTTTGGTACTATTTGCTCATCATTGAGTTATCAATTGGTATCACAACATCCTCCTATTCCTCTGTGTTGTAAGCTTAATCGCTTGAGGTAAAGATCCCAATCAAATGATGAAGAGGGAAGATCCAAAGTTTAACAGGGAAAACTTTGGTATATGGAAAGATAGGATGAAGATATTCATCAGAAGTATGGGTGCTCAACACTGGAGTTATGTTGAGAATGTCTATGTTGTCCCTACCGGTACTCTCACCGATGACCAAAAGAGAGAGATATAAGAAAATGGGCAAGTCATGGAAGCCCTTATTAGTAGTCTATCTGACATTGAATTTATTGATGTTCAGACAAGGTAAATTCCAAAGAGGTATGGGATGCTCTTGAAAATATCTATGGTGGTGATGAACATGTAAGAAAAGCTAATGAAGAAAGCCTGAGAGGGAAGTTTGAAGATATGTGGATGGTTGAAGGTGAGACCATTCAGCAATATGGAATAAGAATCAAAATAGTTGTTGGAGAAATCAAGAGTGCAGGTGGTAAAATAGAAGATTCCACTATGGTAAGCAAAGTCCTAAGATCCCTAGTATCGGTCTATGCAATAAGGGTTGCTGCTATTCAGGAGCTAAGATCAATAGACAAGACTAAGGTATCCTTGGACTCCATCATAGCCAAGCTAACAGCCTATGAGCCAAATAGTTTTGATGGCAGTGTTCAAAAGACTGAATCAACTTTTAAAGCCTCTACTATACCATCTAGAAAAGGAAAAGAAGCTAGCACTAGTGGTGAACCTAGAAAGGGTAGAGAAATGGATGATGAGGAGATTCTGATGGCATTTGAAGCTCTCCTTGCCAGGAAGCTTCCTAAAGGAATCGGTAAATACAAAGGTAAGCTACATTTGAAATTCTTTTCTTATAACCAGATAGGATATATTGCTATAAACTATCCTAATGGCGATAACAAGGACAAACCATAAAGGTTTAGGAAATTCAAAGGAGGAAACCGGAGAAACTATTTTGTGGTAGTTGATGAAGGTGTCACAGATGAAGAATCAGAGGATGAAGAAAATGAAGATATTGTGTTTGTTTCAGTCAAAGAAGATGTGTCAGACAAGAAGGCTCTTGTCTCCCAGTTTGATAATTCCAATGAGTGGATCGTTGATAATGGCTGTTCTCACCATGTGACTGGTGACCAAAGCAAGTTTCTATCCTTGGAGGAGTATGATGGTGGTGTGGTTTGCTTTGGAAATGATGCACCATGCATGGTCAAAGGTAGATGGTCCATCTCTCTGAATGGAAAGAGTAGTGCTGACAATGTGTACTAGGTTGATGGTCTCAGACACAACCTTCTGAGTATTGCCCAGCTAAATGACAATGGCCTCACTCTAGAATTCAAGAATGGTGTTTGCAGAATCAAAGGAAAAGATGGTGAATTGGTGGCCACCGGTGTGCAGACCAAAGGTAACCTATTTCATCTGAATGCAAATATAAGTACATGTCTTATGGCTAAATTTGATGATAGCTGGATATGGCATAGGAGACTCTGCCATGTAAACTTTGATAACATTGTAAAGGCTAGTAAGATCAAGGCAGTTAGAGGGTTGTCGGTGCTAAGAAAACTGGATAATACCTTGTGCAGAGAATGTCAATTGGGGAAAATGTCTTGCTCAACCTTTAAAGGTAAATCTTTCACTACTAACAACTTGCTTGATCTTGTGCATACTAATTTGTGTGGTCCTATGAAAACTAGGAGTGTGCAGGGTGATAGGTACTTCATGATTCTCACTGATGACTCCTCAAGAATGATGTGGGTCACATTCTTGAAGATAAGTCTGAAGCCTTTGTAAAGTTTAAAGCTTTCAGAGCATTAGTGGAGAAGGAAAGCGGTAAAAGGATCAAGTGCCTGAGAACTGATCAAGGAGGGGAATTCACTTCTAGTGAATTCAACATATATTGTGAAGAATTTGGCATCAAGAGGCAACTGTCTGCCCCCCGGACTCCACAGCAGAATGGCCTAGCAGAGAGGAATAATCGGACTGTGGTTGAAGCAACTAGAACCATGTTGATTCAAGGAAAGGTAGCTCACACTTTTTGGAGAGAAGCAGTAAGCATTGTTGTCTACACAATGAACCGAGTACTCATCAAGAAAGGTAAGAACAAAACTCCTTATGAGTATTGGACCGGTAAGACACCTGTGGTTAGATACTTTAGGGTATTTGGTAGCAAATGTTACATCAAGAGAAGTGAACATCAGGGCAAATTTGAAGCTAAATGTGATGAGGGAATATTCCTAGGATATTCCACCAAGAGTAAAGCTCTCAAGTGTTTCAAAAATAGGACTCAAAGAATTATGGAAAGTATCAATGTGAGAGTTGATGAAACCTCTAAGAAACCGGAGGAAACCGATAGTGAGCAAGCTGTAAACGAGCCAGTTGCAACCTTCTGGGAACCAGTTGTCAGTCAACCAAGTACCAGTAACAGTGTTCCTGAATCGGTGAATGTTGATACTAATAAAGATGAGGATGAAGAGGAAAAGCAAGAAGAACCAGTCAAGACTATTCCTCGGTATGTCAAGCTAAATCATGATCCTAAGTAGGTCATAGGAGATAAGGATGCAAGAATCCTTACAAGAAGAAAGATCAGATAAAACTCATGTATGATCTCTGAATTTGAACCTAAATCATTCAAAGAGGCTCATAAAGATGAAGATTGGATCAAGGCAATGGAAGAGGAACTTGACCAGATAGAGAAAAATGGTACATGGTCCTTGGTACCTAGACCAGAGCACAAAAATGTCATTGGTACCAAATGGGTCTTCAAAAATAAGCTAAATGAGGATGGCACAATGATTAGAAAAAAGCCAGACTAGTGTGCAAAGGATGTGCTCAAGAAGAAGGAGAAGACTATGGTGAAACCTTTACTCCTGTAGCCAGACTGGAAGGAGTTCGTATGCTTTTAGCATATGCAGCTTTTAAAGGCTTCAAAATATATCAAATGGATGTAAAATCTGAATTCCTAAATGGTGTACTTGAAGAGGAAGTGTATATAGAGCAACTAGATGGGTTTTCCCTATCTGAAGATAGTGACATGGTGTGTCGGCTACATAAAGCCTTATATGGTCTAAAACAGGCACCTAGAGCATGGTATGAACACCTGCATTCCCATCTTGTGAAGATTGGATTTGAGAGAACAAGTGAAGATAGCAATATCTACTTGAAGTCTGGAGGAGATCAGATCTTGATCTGTGAGGTATTTGTTGATGACATTATATTTGGTGGAGATGACAAGATGAGTCATGAGTTTGCAGATGAGATGAAGAAAGAGTTTGAGATGTCACTCATAGGGGAGATTAAGTTCTTCATTAGATTGTAGCTCCAACATATGAGAGATGAAATCTTTATCACTCATTCCAAGTATGTCAAAGAGGTGTTGAAGACCTTTGGCATGGAAGACAACAAACCGGTTGGTACACCGATGGTGATCGGTTGTAAACTATTCAAAGAAGATGACTCAGCATTGGTTGAAGAGAAGGAATACCAGTCAATGATTGGTAAATTGCATTATGTAGTGCATAGCAGACTGGATATTGCACATGTAGTTGGCATTACTGCAAGGTTCCAGAAAAGTCCAAGAGAATCCCACTTGGTTGTAGTCAAGCGGATTCTTAGGTATCTGAAGGGACGTATTGACTATGGATTGTGGTATCCATATAGCAAGGATTTCAACTTGAAAGTGTTCACAGATGTTGATTGGGCTGGTAATGTAGATGACTGGAAGAGCACAACCAGTGGTGCATTCTTCCTTGGTGGTAGAGTGGTCTCCTAGATGAGTAAAAAGCAGAGTTGTATCTCCCAGTCTACAGTGGAAGTAGAGTATGTTGCGGCTTTCATGAACTACACTCAGACAATTTGGATGAAGCATGTATTGAATGGCTTCAAAGTCCCTGTATCTGAACTGGTAAGTATATTCTGTGACAATACTACTGCAATTAATATCTCCAACAATCCAGTTTTACATTCTAGAACCAAGCACTTTGAGTTTAAGTATCATTTCTTGAGGGAAAAGGTTCAAAACAAAGAGATTGCATAGGAGCATGTGTCCAGTAAGGAGCAGTTAGTAGACATATTCACCAAGCCTCTCCCAAAGACTACATTTACACACTTAAGAGGTGAATTAGGTGTACTGCCCCTTCAGGAGGTGAACTAAAAGCATATGCTCCACATCAGTCCAGTATTGCATAAGTCAAATTTATTTTGGATTGATGTGTTGAAGGATGCTACTCCTCAGGGGGAACAGCATAATGGAATAGGGAAGCTTGTGCCTCCACTTTGGCATTATTGTCAAAGGGGCAGAAGATGTGAAGTGGAGAAGATATCTGCAGAAATTTGGGGAGAAGAAGTGAAGCAGAGAGATATCTTTGTATATTGCCATCAATGCCAAAGGGGGAGATTGTTGGCATTATGTGAATCGTTATGAGGACATAATGATATTGTATGTTGTCATTGATGTCAATATGTTTTAGAGGTGTGAACCAGCATATGTGAGAACTGGTCTAACACTATGAACCAGCATATCTAAGAATCGATATAACACTGTGAACCAGCATTTGTGCCAAAGTGAAGCAGTGTGCTTGTTAAAAGGTGAACCGACATATGATTATGGGAACCGGCACATGGAAGCGTTGAATGACTACTAGTTCGAAGTCTCAACTTTAGGGTTTCTAGTTGAAGTGCTTCAAGCCTGTGTGGCTCAACCGGTGACTTTGTGCGATGAGTTAGCATGATAACAAAGAACAAGATTATGTTGCCATGTAAGCCTTGTGTACATGAAGGATCATGCATGAAGAAGATCTTGCCTATCTACCTCGAGAATATGAGAAGACTGTAAAATGGTGATAACATGTGATGGGTTATCAACCACCATGGAAACGGTGGAAAATGAATGATGGAGATTAATGTAGTATGCTCAACGGTCAGGATTGAACCATTTGAATTCCTTAACCTATTAGGTTTAGGGTTTAGGGTTGATGCTTCTGACCTAACTATTTTCTATAAGGTCGATCTTGCGACTCTTTCTAGGGTTGTTGGCAAAAGTTGTGTGTGAGTATCCAAGAGAAAGGATATGTGTTTCTTGCCAAACTAAAAGGAGAGAAGTGATACCTACAGAGTGTGCAGAAGGAGAAGAGGAGCTTAAGCGGATCTGCATTGGCATTGAGTGTTGTTACCAGATCATTGTAATACATGTTGATCTCTAACCACCTCAATAGTTGGAAAATCCCCTAACCGGGTAGCCTTAACCGGCTTGCTGTAAATCCCTTAATAGGGTAACTCAAAGTTATTGAGATTTGGAAACCTAGAGAGCTCTGGAAATCCTTTAGCTATTGAGCTCTTGAAATCCTCTAACAAGGTAACCTATAACAAGGTTTAACCCTTAACCGGGTATTGTAGCCATCCCTTAACCAGGTGATCCCTAATAGGATCGGTTCCTAACAAAACCTAATGTATCTATCTTTAATAGGACAAGGCTCCTAACAGAGCGGACTTCCAAAGAGTTCACCAACAAGCTTGTGGGTATTCATCCCCATCGTGGTTTTTCCCAGTTGGGTTTCCACATGAAAAATATGTGTCATTTGTAATGCTTTTATCTTGTGATGCTTTGTTATTGCTTGTTCAGCATATGATGGTTCTGTGTTTTATGTCTGTCAATAAAACATGTTAAACTGGCTGTTGTGAAGATATGATGATAGATTACCTATTCATGCATAAGGGTGAAATGGTAGTGTAGTTTTGAGTTGAGTGGAAAGCTAAGTGAGTAACTAGTGTATGATTGTTTTAGTTGTTTTGGGGTTTTACCGGTTGCACTCTGTTTCAAATTGATGTCACTTTTTGCCAATCATTTGATGTAAATGTCGTTGAACTGGTTTAGGACTATATTTTGTTTGTACTGATTCAGCCCCCCTCTCAGTACCGGTTTGGTACTATTTGCTCATCATTTAGTTATCATACTACATCGTGATCTTGTTGATAGCTCTAGAGTCCACTCACATTCTCCATTTTCCCCCTTTTTGGTGAAGGTAAAGCAAGTTTGACTCAAGGGCTCATGCTCTCCCTTATGAATCCCTTGTCTAACAATTCACAAATATACCTTTTGGTTATATCAAGTTTCTAGTTTTAAAATGTTCTAAAAATAAAGTTAACTAAATTTCTCAATTCATATTACAAGCTATTTAAAAAATCCATAAAAGATAGTTATATTCCAAAGTTTAATAATATTTTAAATTAATTTATATTATTTTTATAAATATTATAAAGTGATATATATTAATATTATAAACTATATAACTATAATATTTAGTTATAATAATTTTTAATAGTTAATCATAACTTAAATCTCCCTCCGGGCCTAGAGCTCTTCCTATAATTGGCCACTTTCATCTTCTCATAGATAAAACCAGGCTACTTCACCAGATTCTAAGCTCACTCTAAAAATAGTATGGACCTATTATGCATCTCAAATTTGGTAGCCGCACTGTTTTAGTGATAAGTTCTTCAACTTTAGTCACAAAATATTTTATAGTAAATGATAAGTATTTGGGTTACAATAATTATAAATGATAAGCATTTGGTTAAAATAATTATATAATGGGTTGGGCCTCTTATGGCTGCTATTGGCGAAAGGCAAGAAATTCATAAAGTAGCAAATTCTTTGTTTCAGTAGACACAATTGCAGAGTATTGTTAAGTTGTAATAGGTTGTTAAAGATTCTTAATGTTTTAATTTAAATTTGAACCATGGGTTCAAAACGTTCATTTTTAAGGAGAGAATGACGCAAACCAATTCCTCAGAATAGGAGGCATGACATAACATTAAAATTATGTTATTTTCTCATTTTGTCATTTTATAGTTGATATATTGTATGGCATATGACATAATATTAAAATTCTGAATTATCAAGTGGTATTTAATATTTATCTTTGTCACTACCATTTTGACATTTGACATTGATCAATGATGAAGTATCATACTATCATATGTATCTAATTTTACATAGCTACATACACACACTCTTTCAAAGGGCGTAGTTAGTCAATTTGAAAACCAAAATACATACACAACTTATCTAAGCTAATCAAGAAACTAGAATTGCATGCTAAAACCTTCCTAATCTAACCAATAAGACCATTAAAATGAAAATGAAATGAAAACACAAACCTCGAATCTTCAATCGAGCCTTGTTGTTCTTCCTTTCATCCCTAATAAGGCTATGTTTCTCTCATTATGCCAGGTGCACAAAATAGATGAAAACAAGGAACTGATGTGCGAGATTTACTAGTAATGTGTGATTAAAATGATTGCTAATTGCTAAATGCTAATGATTGATTTGATAGAATGATATTATCTAGACTATATGATTACTTAAAAAATGTGATGGAATGAAATTTCTCGAAAACTAGATGATTTGAATGAAAGAGAGGTCTCAATTTATAGAAAACTGGAGACGCAACCGATGGACAGGATCACAAATATTTTTGATCATGTGGATGGACCAAATTGAACATATGGCAGAGCTGTTGTATTGCACCCCAAAATACCCTAGAGAAAATAACTAATCTAACTAACAAATAGAGATTTTAAAAAAAAAAACCCACTAAGGCAATATACAAATATACATTTACGCATGTTCAGTAATTCAATATGTACCAAAGTGCATATATCATCACAAACATAACCCTAAAGTCATATTATGCAAGAGGAGATAATGATACAACATCTACCGTTCCCTAGGGTACCTCAACGTCATTACTTAACTAACATCAACACACAAACAATCCATATACCATGATACCATTAACATTCATTACATTTAATTCCTAATTAATTACTTCCTTCTTAACATAAGAACTACTAATTATCGAATGCAAATCCTTCATATCCCCATTAACTCTTGGATTCATTTTAAGACACCAAAAAAAAATGTTCCTAATTCCATTTTAAACCATCTAATATCATATTTGCACATAAAGTATCACCCAATGCAAATCTAATTCTTTTCCTTTAAGAGTAACCATACATACCTACAAGCTACTCATTTATATTCATATTCTAAAGATAACCAACATCAAGGAATAACATATTTTCAATTTAGTACTTTCACTCATAGACGTATGCAATCATTTAACATTCCACTACTATCCATAGATATACATAAGATATTCCAACCTCATTACTTAATCATTTAATTCCTTTCCAATCTAGAAACATTCAAGTTCTATTGCATAAATAAATATTTAGAATCCTATGAGATAATTCCAATAGTAAACTACTCTTCATTAAGATTTCCAATTACCGATTATATACCAGAATATCTAGTTACAACAATCATAATCGATTACAGCTCAACATGATCTCAACCTACTACAAGTCCTATTACATATGATCACAAGATACTAGGTACATAATCTTTCATTACAATTTTCTCATGATATAAAATACATTATTTCAGTCTCAATTACATAGATTACACTCCAAGGATCCATCCACATGAATAGGAGTTATGATTCCACATCCATGCACACTAGCATCAAAAGATGAACATCCCAATGGAATAAGGCATCAAACCACCCAACCATGTGGAACCAAAGGAACCACACCCCATGCTAGGAGATGGCATGAGGTTCCAATCTCACACTCTAGACCTAGGCTGCCACCTAACAACCAAGGGACTCAACACGACATCCACAAAAGATAAACAACCATATAGCAATAAACCACATCAAATCATGAGGCTAAATAAAAAGAAATAAACTCCCAGAGGTGTACCAATAATCAAGGCATATGGATCATGGACACATATAGGGAAAAAGTGTCATCACATGCCATCCTTGCATAAAAGGGGACAAGCCATAGCTTGATAGACATGTGGAGTTGTCTCAACCTATGAGCAAGAAAGGGAGTTTGTCTTATGCCATTATCGGATCTTCCCAAGCTCATCTCGAGTCTCCACTCAAGGGTTATGAGGTGGGGCCACAAAACCAACCCTCTAATCAAATTATTATGGTTATCAATTTCAAATTAAATATACTCTCCATGTGGTTCCATCATAGGTCTACACCCTAAGCATCTTTACAAGGAACCTCTTAGAAGCATATTGCTCATGACCCCGGTCCTGCTGGTGTTGGAAATAAGCCACACCCGAACCAATGATGGACTGGTCCAAGAGGGGCTAGTAGCTCAGTGGTAGAGCACTCCAGTAGTGTATGGAAGGTCCTAGGTTCAATTCCTAGCTGGTCCATGTCTCAACATGGTATTAGAGCCAGGTCCAGGCTAGGAACCCCAAACACATGAGAGGTGTGGCTTAAGGGGGGGTGCTGGTGTTGGAAATAAGCCACACCCGGATCAACGATGGACTGATCCAAGAGGGGCCAGTAGCTCAGTGGTAGAGCACTCCAGCAGCGTATGGAAGGTCCTAGGTTCGAGTCCTAGCTAGTCCATGTCTCAACAGGTCCTACACATGCAAGAGATGACTCTCCCTACCCATGGACCAAGAAGTTAGGGTGAAACATAACAATAACAACATCACAAGGAGGTTCATACATATAATCTACCAACAACAATGTCATACTAATACAAATTTGAAATATAACAAGGACCATGAAGTTATCATGAAAATCAAGAGCCTCAACCATCAAAAGCACAACAATAAAGAAGAGTAAGCCATGCACCATCAAACTCAATAATATAAAAATATAATCCTCAATAGTGAGGCACATCCATCCCACTGGAGCTCATATAAAATCATCCTCAACAAGAAGGTATTATTCCTTTTACTAGATCTATAACTATCTTGATACACAACCCTCAACAAAAAGGCATTAACCATCTTGCCGGAGTACAATAAAAAATGAAATAATTTATATTGAACCATAAGAATCTCATAGAAACTCTAGACAACCACCAAAAAGCCTTTGGTACAAGCCAAAATCCAAAGATCAATCACCGAAGAATAAAATTTTCCAAACTGGCAAAACAAGGGAAATTGGTGCATAAAAGCCATTTTGTAGTGCATAGCAGCCTTTTTGTAGCACATATAGGCCATTCTATAGTGCATAGGTCCCAAAGACCAAAAAGATGAAAAACAAAAGAAATAAAGTTATGACTCTACCCATAATTGATCATACACTCACCAAAGGATGCAAACTCCCTTATACAAGGTACGTAAGGCCAAAATAAAGCCAAGCATAACACCAAACAGGCAACAAGAGCTCACAAAAGTAATTAACCAACATATAAACTATCTCAAGCATATATTTAACCAAAATCCTCAAGAATTGAACTCCTGACAGAGTCAAATACTCCACTCATGGGGAGAGATAACAAGACTCTTTCAATCACAAAGATTACATTAACACTCCAAAATCTACACAACACAAAGCTACTCTAAATAAGGAAAAACCATCAAGAATACACAATATATTCATAGCTCTTAGAAAACATTGTTGACAACCATACATAGGCAAAATATTTATACTATCCATTTTTTTCCCCCCCATCCATATAATAAAATTATAACAAATATATCTAGATTGTATTTATTGGAGTTGAGGAAAAATCAACTCTACAGCTCCCAAAGATCACCTGCATGCAGACCTGTCAGAGAAAGAGAGAAGCTAAAAAGCTATGGAGGCCAGAATTAAGAGATCCAAAAAACAGGAGTCATATTGTTGTGCAACAAGAATGCAATTCAGTAATTATAGTTGTCATGAAAATACAAAGAGAGAATCCTTATAAGAGGATACTCAAAACCCTAAAGGTGAAAACCGTAAAGAATTATAAGATTCCTAAGTTTAGCTTAAGCATAGAGTATAATAGACTAATAATTAAATAAATAATTATTAGCTAATAAAAGATTACTCTAACACCCCCCCTTAAGATAAACTTAGGGAGTAGCTAAAAAACAACTAAGGACTGAAAAAACATGTAAAAAATGCAGGAAAACAACAATGGGTCTTGACAACTAGGCCTGATGAGGTACCCAAGTACAACAAATATCTGTAAAGTGGAGAAAAAAGGAGAAAACCCTATGGGAATAAAACTCCTCTCCAAGAAGAGATGAAAGCTCAAGTGAAGGACTAAGAAGCCTACAAACAAGAGTGTTCCAGAAGATAGGAACAAAAAGAAGAGAATGAAGAACACCACTAAAGCATGAAATTGCTGCAAACACTGTCAAAGAGTAATTGTTGATCTGAAGAACCTCCACTGAAACAGAACATGACCAGGTAGAGAAGACTGTAATCTGCATGAGTGCCCTCAAATGACACTACTTGAATCAGATGGCAAATGAAGGCAAACAACTAAACTCAAAGATACTAATGGCATAAAACACTGAACCCTGAAGAGCTAATCAATCAAACCAAAGAAGCAATAGAACAACAGGACAAAACTCTACATAATGCTGAAAAGGGAGAGGGACAGGTACATTGAAAAGACCGACCAACAAGAACTGCATGATAAAGAACCAGGAACATCGAAGATGCAGAGAAAGTACATAATGTCATGGAAGAAACACTCACTTGACACACATCATGAGGCTAATGTCGTGGAAGGAACACTCACTTGACAAAGGTAGATGGAAAACAAAGGGAAACATCAACCCCCCAATGACACTTTATAAGTAGTGCATGTACAATAAGACACAAGATGTGCAAGATCCCAAGTATACAATGCATGATGACACTTTATCTCAGTGCATTTGCATAAATAAAATGATACAATGATTAGAAGAGACAAAATATTGGAAATAGAAAGAACAACCAAAGACGAGACATCCTACTTAAAGAAAGATATCTCAGGACCTGAAACATCCAAGATATTCACCAGAGTGTTGAAAAGCAAAAAATTGAATAAAATATACTTGGAGCATAATCTAGAAATAAAACTCATATGAATGGAAATAACATAGAGCAATCTTTCCAACGATATAAAGTTTTCAAAAAATGGAGGTCGGATGCTCAAGTTATGTCTCCCAAAGTGCAAAAAGAACCTCTGGCTTTGACAAAAAAAAACACCATCAAAAAAGAAAAATAAAAAATTCAAACCTCTAGATCTAGATAGAGATTGGAAGGAGATTTCCGATGATATAAGCTTTGTCAAAAAATGCCTCCGTATGACCAAGCTACGACCAAAAGAAAAAAAAACCCTCTGTTAGGGCATACAAAAGGTAAAAAAAAAAATTATTTTTATTTTGACGAAAATTTTCTGACGCATTTGTAGGTACAATTGTACAGACTTTTGTTCCTTGAAAAACATGCCAATAAAAAATCATGCCCCAGATTCCCCTGTCATCGAAAATAGGCAAATTATATATCAAAAATCACGGAATCAGCCTTCTGAATCCAACTATGAGGTCCTTTTGCACCAAAATGTATCAAATAATCAGCTACCCCCAGAAATGGAAAAAATCAATTGCACAAACCCTCAAAAACACAGATATGAAGAACAAGGCCCAAAATCTCTCATGAAGAGAACAAGAGCATGTAGATCTAGAGCTCTAATACCATATTGGATTTGGGGAAAAATCAACTCTACAGCTCCCGAAGATCACCTGCATGCAAACCTGTCACAAAAAGAGAGAAGCTAAAAAGCTACGGAGGCCAGAATTCAGAGATCCAGAAAAGAGGAGTCATATTGTTGTGCAACAAGAATGCAATTCAATAATTATAGTTATCAACATACAAAGATAGAATCCTTATAAGAGGATACTCAAAACCATAAAGGTGAAAACCCTAAAGAATTATAAGATTCCTAAGTTTAGCTTAAGCATAGAGTATAATAGACTAATAATTAAATAAATAATTATTAGCTAATAAAATATTACTCTAACATTATTTTTCCCACAACCAATTCATTCATGGAGCAAACAATCTTTTCCAAAAAGTGAAATTTGTAAAGAAGAGAAAACTCCACCAACATGGAAGAATAGAAGTTATGGCAATGCAAATCTTAGAAGAGCAAAAACCAATCCAGTAGGCTTTCCAAATCCAAAATCAAGTCCAGCCAAGAAATTCCAACTCCCAGCCAATTGAAATTCCAAAGTCATAGAAAAATCATCCAAAAGCTAACCCCGACAATGCACAGAGAAAGCCAATAAATAAAAATTGAATTCAAAACTATAGGACAATTCCCAAAAACTATATCATATATCTACCATGCATAGTTCCAAGGTAAGTATTTTTACCCCCACAAAATCATCCCATAGGATAAAAGGCTAGGTAATAAAATATTATATCAATTAACCAAATAGTAAAAAAGGAAATAATAAATCAAAACCATTAAATAAAATAACCTCATGGGAAAAATAAAATACAAAAGAAAAATAATCAAGTAAACCAAAGTCTATGAAATAAATATCACAATTAAATATAAAATCAGAAACCATATAAAAATAAATAAATAAATAACCAAGGCTCATAAAACTATAATCAAATGATATAAATAAATGTCATCAATTAAAATAATTAAAAATTAAATAAATAATGAATAAATATCCAATAAACATTAAATAATAAATAATATTAAACCAATAAATCAAAGCTAAATTGACAATAATCAAATAACAGTAATAAATATTAAACCTCAATAATAAATTACCAATAATAATTAAATATCTAAACTATACCATAGATTAATTTAATTTAACATTAATAACTATGAATCAAATATTAATTAATCACATAATCAAATACTCATGACACCTCAAGGCAACCCGACAAGGGGTCGAACATCATATCACAAGACTCTAACCACCAACTCAAGTCACGATACTAACTAACAAGAGTGACAACCTAAGCCTAAAGTGCATAGAGGGAACTCATGCCATCTCCAACAACTTGCCATTAGGATAGAGACATGCTCAGCCCTGTGAGCCCATGTGGAGTCAATGTCCGGTACCTGCAATTCCTGCAACCACTGCTAACCATGATGCAACATATACAACACCATATCATAAATCAACATGCAAGTGATAGAGAATCACACCACCATATCATGCTTGTAGTGAGTGGTATGACATCATCCCTATCATGAATATAGTAATAAGGTAGTTGCACACATCATACCATCATCTCATCCACTATAATGATCAAGTGGAGTTAGTATAGTGATGATGTATGTTGTCCTCATTTTTGTCATGCAAAAACTTGAGCAACCCCCTTTTGATTTTTTGTTAAATTTCTTTTTTTTTAACACGCTTCCCAAGGTTGAATTTTGTTTCAAATATTGCCTATTTTGGGTGTCTACGTATTTTTGATCTTTCTTGGTTAGTTTTATTGAGTTTTTAGTCTTCATTTTTTTGTTTTTTGTGCAAAATCCGGTTTCAGGGGTAGCATTGCAAGTTGGGGGTTTTCTTAGTTGCATTACAAGTGAAAACATCACTTGTAATTGGTTTGTGAATCCTGATTACAAGTCATTAAGTTCTTTTTATTTTTAAGTCACTTGTAGTCAAGGGTTATAAATCCAATTACAAGTTTGTCATTTTATTTCTCTTTTCACTTGCAGTGCTTGTGGCGAAACCCGACTTTCCCTCTCTCTTTCAACACGACTTCAAATTTTCATCGCTTTTTTTGGGAGCATTCAAGGCGATGAGGATTTGGAATAGAAGTCTCTTCATTTGATCTTTTTTAGTCTCCTCTTGATGTTTTTCTTGTGCTATTTCAAGCTTCTTTCATCTTCAGATTATGGTGATTTTGTATAAGGGTTTCCTTAGCTCTTTCAAGAGCTTTTATTGGCAGGTATTTATTTCTTTTTTTTGTTTTTGGTCATGGTTTTGAAGATGTAAATAAAATCTCTATTATGGTTTTCCATGTATGAATATTATATTTGAAAGCTTGTCTCTTGGAAAATTGGGTTTTTTTTTTAGAGACTTTTATGCCTTGCGTGTTCATCTCATCTCATATCGGTCTTTGTATTTTTGCAAGTCACGTATTGTACTTTGTGCATCTTGTGGTTTTCATATCAATCTTCCCTAAAAGTTTATAGTTGGATTTTACCAAGACAAGCCAAAAATGTGAGTTCAAGTTTTCCTTTGAGTCTTTCTAAATCCGTTGTTTGAAGCTATGTCTACAAGTCTTAAATGAAAAAGACTTGCAACCGGGTTTTGTACACCCGACTACAAGTATTTCTCATGCATTTTGGTTCCTTGCAAAGTAATTTTCTTGTTATATCTGATGCATTGAAAGGTACCAAGATAACTTGCAGTCGGTTTCTCAAGACCCGACTACAAGTGATATATTATTTGCAAAATCAGGTGTTATTATTACAAGTGAAAGTATCAAGTGTGAACATACAAGTATAGCCGGGTCTTGGAGGCCCAACTACAAGCATGCCCTTGCATCTTGTTTTTCTCTCCCACATTTTGCATGAAATTGGTTTTCAAAATGATAATTGCAAATGATGATTGGAAGTTTATTTCCCTTTGTAGTTAGATCCATCATGTGTATAACATAATTCATGTCTTTTAATTGTAATCAAGGGTTTCAAACCCAATTACAAGTGAACTCTTGACATATTGACTTAAAGTCACTCTCAAAGAAAATCAGGTTTTGTTACTGCTATTGCAAGTTCAAAATAGAAAAAATTACTTGCACTCGGATCCTTATGTCCCAACTACAAGTAAATGTTGCTCCTTTTGAAGATGCATCTTTCATAATTGTTGTAAGCATATCTTTCCCCCTCCATAAAGTTCATATTATAGTATAGTCAAGTTTGATACATTTGGAAAACTCACATTCACTTGGAGTGGGATCTTAGAGACCCAATTACAATTAAATCATGTTATTTTACATCTCATGCATACTTGCAATCAGATTCACAATAACCGACTGCAAGTACCCAAATATGGCCTTTCACTTGGTTTGACAAACTCATGTTTCTTGCAATCATTTCCCCCCATTCCAATATGCTTTTCACAAAGTCATTTCACAAATTATCCATTTGAATCTCGTTTCAAGCTTCCATTTTCATGCATGCCTCATTTTATGCCTTCAATCTTCATTTTTCCACTTGCAGTCAGGTCTTGGAGACCCGATTACAAGTGTGAATTGTGTAAGATTTTCCACTTGTAGTCACCTCTATGAGATCCAAATTTCCCTCCTGTCGCTATCCAAGCCCATCCATAAAGCATCTTTTGTTACTACTTATCAAATTGCTATTAGTTTCATATCCAAAGTCATACTATATATTCTAGTCAGTTAGTATTACTGAATCATGCAATCGGTACACATAGAGAAGTCGGTATGAACAGTCTAGTCGGTTACAGAAGAAAGCAGTCACAAAATGCAGTATTCACCGAGCTGTTTACCAAGTAATGTTTCATGGCTACCGAGCAGTAAAGTTAACTCACCGAGTTGATATTCACTGAGTGAAACGTTTTACTAGATACATTGAACCTGGTCATGCACATGAAAACATGTTACAAGATCGAGGCACATCTAACCGTTTTACATTAGAAATTGCACTAGGAGATTGTGTATGATTACAAGGTCAATCTGACCAATGAAATATTTTGTTTAGTTATTCATTTGAAGAATCTTTTTGTAAAATCAAAGCAATGAATTAGATCACCGCTGTAAGAGATCTATTTATACAACATGATTTTAGGGTTAGAAAAGAGACAGATGTGAGATATGTGTGTGTATGCATGAAGGAAGACTATTATAGAGACACAGAGAGGTCACTGAGAAGGTTATTAGTGAACAGTCAAAGAATAGAGTAAACAGAAGGGTTTACCGAGTTACCATATGGGTTACCGAGGTATGCTACAAGCTAGGTAATCTTATTCTAAGCACATAAAATCTGCTATAGCATTTCAAATGTAAAGTTGCAGATATTTGTAATGATTTTATTGTAAAATTGTGAAGTTGCAAGAGAAATCTTTAACAGGGTAAAAGATTCTAACCAAGTCTATAAATTGTAAATCCTCTAACCAGGTGCAACATTTATATAGTGTTGTAAAATCCTTTAGTAAGGTAGATCTAATAGATCTTGATACTCCTAACAGGGTAAGCTATCAGAAATAGCTAAATGTAGCTCTAACCGAGCAATCTTTATTATTGCAGTAGTGAAGTTGTGGGTGCCATCCCCACCATGGTTTTTCTCTCTAACCAAGAGTTTCTGCATAACCAAAATATATGTGTTATGGAGTGAATCATGTATGATTGTTATCTATTTGTTTTAACTTTATTTTATGTTACTGCACTATTCTGTTTATGCATAACAGTAAGGTTACTATTGAAGAAAAGTTTTGGAGTACTGATTCACCCCTCCCCTCTCAGTACATTAGCTTTCCATATTGGGCCTAACATCTTTGAGTCAATCCAAGCTATTTTATAATGAAATCCTTCCCAACTTGTGGTATGAGCATTAGTTTTTGAGGCTTGAAGATAGTGGAATCTTTGGTTGTTGCAAAAGATGTTGTAACCCTTTTGAGTTTTCATTACAGTATTGCATATTCTTGTTCAATAGTGGGACAGCCATCTTCACCACCAAATAATAAGATGAAATACAAGTATGGCAAGTACTAGAATGAGGTTGCTCCCACACAGGTGGTCTCTCTTATTGATGAGATCCGAAATACAAAGATCGAACAAGTTGACATCTCTGAGTTTTTGGAAAGAATAGAGTGTTTGCCAACACATGGGATGCAACTTCTCCCAAATAGTCATTTCCATCTAGTGTCTTGATTTCCAGTGGATGCCTTAGAATATGAGTTTGTTATCACATGTTCTGCTCACTTTGATCGAGAAATGAGAACAATCAGAGATGAGGACGAGAATGAAATTATAAGGCTGGATCCAAAAACAATAGAGAAAATCTTCAAAGTTCTCGCATCCCCTGTGTATGTTGACATAACCATGAAAAGTGACTTGGATCATATAATAAGAGGAGACCAGAATGTATCAAGCAAATTAATGCAAAATGGCTGAAAAATCCTCGAACCTGTTTCTTGAGATGGCCTAAGTTGTATATATGTGACTTTATTGAGGAGGTAGGAGACATGATCACACTTCTTAGCAGATTCATGGGTTTGAGACATTTTAATGCATTCAAAATTTGGATGTACAAGTACATTATGGTAATGAGGAAGAATTCATCTCACATCTTATAGGGAGATATTATTACTGAAAACTTGTATGATCAACTGTCACAAGTTCCTAACACTCTCACTTTCTATATGAAATCCTAGTTGGTTTATATTGCAAGGTCACTCGGATAGTTTCTTGGTCTTTCTACCAAGGGTGACATATCTCTATTACCGGTATGGAAATATTATGATCAGTTGACTCTAAGGCCCAGTAGGCTTCATTACAAAATAATGCAACATGCATTCTTTGGTCATTTCATGTGTCTCTTTGATAAGACGCTCAAGAACATGAGGGTTTCTAAGGATGCATTGATGATGGTGAATGAGTATGGATGTTTGTTTTTGTAGTTCCCAACCTTCACATATATGAGGATTGGATTTTTTGAGGGACAACCATATAGGTTACCTCGATATCCTATAGATAAAGCTCTCCTAATGGAATTGGCAAGATAGTTGATGGCAGTTCATGCAGTACAACTTGTCAATCATAAACTTGGTATAAACATTTCCTCACATAATACAATGCAGATTGGTTGATATTCTTTGAATACCTTAGTGAGGGCTAAGGCAATGGAGATAAAACTCTAGGAAATCAAGCTGAGGAAGTTTATAGAAAAAACAATTTTTACTACCGAGGCATGAAAGACAAGATCAAAAGGGACTTCAACCATGTCCATCATCTGGAAGACATCTAGGTTGATCTCTGCATTGAAGAAGAAATCAAAATAATGGACTACAGTAGGTTGACTCTGAAGTAGATTTTGGATCTTGATTTAACTAGAATTCTACAGGGCATGGTAGATAATGGAAAGATCCTCAATCCCAAGTATGTCAAGCAAAGAGTTCTAGAAGCTCCTCTTCCTTCTCCACAATATTCAAAGAAGGAATGTGACTCCATCATTAATAGGTTTCAGTCCATCCTTTAAAATACAAATTCTTGGCTAAAGGATAATAGGGTCAAGACTATTAAGATCAAGGTGGAGAATGAAAGTGATTTGGCTCGGCCTGCTGGGTGAAGATATGAAGTTAGAATCAAATATAATGAAGGTGCTTCTTCTTCTAGCACAAGGATCAATCTGTGTGTGAGTAGAACATTGGTTATTCGTCCACCAGAAGTGTCATTGAAAGGGAAGGAGAAACCATAGGTGCAGATCCATGTTTTTTATGTTGAGGATGAAACCCGTGATTATAATGTTGTAGAATCACCCCCTTCAGTTGGTTGAGATTCTCCTCATATGAATATTCCACAATTATCATTGGATGTTCCTATGTCTCCAGTTGATATATATGTAGATTCATTCTCCACCATATATGTAAACCTTGTGGAACCAGGTACATCTGCTGGTGTTAACACAAGATTATCTGCTGAAATGTCTCATGGAATTCTTGAGAATGTTTTTGAGATAAATCCATCTTATGTGTTCATTTCCAATGTTTCCTTTCCTAAGGTTGATACTTATGCTTTGAACTTTGAAAAGTTCATGACAGTGGCAAGTAGTGAGTTACCACATGAGCAAAGAATTCTTTCTATTCAAATAGAAAATTCTCCTTGAGTCACACCTATGGTACAAGTAGAACCTATTCCTTTAGAAGCTACAATTGATATCTCAAATATGATCTCAATAGAACTACCCTCTTGGCTGAGTTTGATCACACCAAAGAAGAAGAAGCAAAAAATTTCTCCTGATATATTTGATTTTCAAAAAATTTCAAAACTTAAGCCCAGAGCCGCAAAGAAAGCAAAGACAATTTTAGAACTGGTGGTGGATAAGAGTTAAACAAAGTATGCAGAAGTAGTAGAGCCACTAGTTGAAAAGCCATCGGAAGAGATGTAGTTGTTATATTACAAGCTCACTAGGATAGAACTTGGTAAGAAGATGCGTATAGGTGTCATGCATGATGCCACAAATTCAGAATCCCTCTTGGTCCAACATTATGATGAATTACTAGCGAAGAATAATGACCTTAAAGAGAGGAATTTATAACTCATTATAGTAATTTAGAAGATAACAAATTCTTCTGAACATGTTGACCCATTGACTTCTTCTACTTCTAAGGACTTTGTTAAAAATTTGGAAAAGGTTGCTTAGAAAGCCAGAGTAGTTGATACTTGGGTTGATCAGTTGATTGATCAAAGTACCCAAGTAGTGAAGGTGTTGCATGTTTTGAGTAGCATTAGAGAAAAAAACAAATTGAATGAGATATTGGAAGTTTTTGAACAAATTCTAAGCTCAATTGAAGAAGATTTGAAGACCTGGCATCAAATGGATCAGATTAAGTTAGAGGTACTGTGCAACAATATGATTATATCTAACAGAAAATAGTACATAGAATTGATAAATGTTTGACAAACAAATCATTGGTTGTCAAATAACTCATCAAAGATGTTTAGGTAACACTTGAGATGAGTGGCGAGGTTGAATAAGACATACTTTCTAATTTTGATAAAATTTCTTGTAAGATTCTAAATTTAGATGGAGAGTTTCTTGCACTAGATGAGGTACTTGTAGAGATGGTTTCAAGACTATATAAGGAACTAGATGCATAGCAGTTTACTATGGATTCAATCCATAGATTTGTGAGTTGTCAAGTGTCTTATGATAAAATGCAAGCTTTTCTTGAAGTACATAAAGAAGCAATGTTGAGGTATTATGATGTGATTATAAAGACCGTTGCAGTTGCCAAGAATACTTTAGGGACCGATCTAGATAAATTGCAAAGATCAATCAGTGGTTTACAGTCTTTCATGGTTAGGAATGAAAATGAATAAAGAGTGTCTTAGGATACTTAGTTTTTAATTTTTATGATTTTTTGTTTTGACAAATTACATATAAAGATGATTTTTGTGATTGCAAGTGAATCTTTCACTTGCACTTTTGTAAAATGTAATTACATGTTGAGAAACTAGAAGTTGAGCTAGATTAGGACTGTAGTTGGAATAAGTCATGGTGGTTGAGAGAATTTATCAAGTTGGTTAGGATCCTCCCACATTTTCCACAAAATCTCTTTCCTATATATACTAGAGGGAGCCTATTGTATTTCTTATCTTTTTTCAAGCAAGTAAATTCTGCAAGATTTTATACTCATAAATACTTTGAGCTTTATAGTTGTAAATTGTCATTTTCTGAGTAATATAAAGAAGTGCAAGATTTCAGAATTTGTGTTCAAATCTTTCTTAGCTCCCATTGTGTTCTTGTATCATTGTAGGATATATATTTGTGCTTACTTAAGATCATAGAGGGCTATTGGAAAGAGATTCATCACAAATAATTGCAAACTTTGTGTTGCAGATATCAAAGGTAAAATTAGTTATAGTTCACAACTTGAAGTACTTGTGAAGTGTTGCAAGACTTTATGCTTGTGATAATTTTCATTTTAGTCTTAGAAGTGTCTTATATTTGCAGACTTTGTGTTGTTGTACTAGATGGTCCACTTCATTGTTGAGCGACCAATCCGAGGATCGTGAACCCCCATGATTGGAGAAGCCGATAACGAAGTTCGTTATCTCTGCATCGATCGACCAACCCAGGTTGCTAGAGCTTCAGAGTTCGACGGTAGCAACAATGATCCTTCGTTTGGTAGCAGGAGACCCCCCCCCCCCCCTTATAATAGATAGAGCCAGTTAGCTGCGGCACTAAACAGAAGGTCCAAAGTTTACGTGTCTAGACAGGTTACCCCATTAATGGATTGCTTTGGCCTATGCGTAGGAACGACCATAGGTAGAGCGAAGCGAGACCGAAGGGAGGGCTCCACACTTTTTCTTGAAAATTGTTGTTATAAAATGGTAGATAGGATTTCAGATATTCAAGACTTTGTGCTTGATATTGTTATCTTGTCCTGGAGGAGGTGACACAAGTCTTTGTTCTTTCAAGAAACTTCATTTCCTCTCTCTCATTTTTCTTTATAATTTGTTGTTTTATATTTCCAATTGCTAGTACTTTAATGTGAAGAGAAAATAGTATAGTTTTTATTGAAAGAAGAATAAAGATCATTGTCTCACCCATATTAGATTAGTTTAGTCTGTAGATAGGGGGAGCCTTCCCTAAATTAGGAGACTATCATACTCAAACACTTTAGTTGAAATCACAATTTTGTACATCCCCCAGGTGATTAATAATTTCAACCAACAATGTCATCATAGTCCCATAAGCCTTATAAAATATGCATTATTAATGAGTGCATCTAGATCACTATACATAAGTTTGATCATCATAATAGTCCAGGACATAACTTCATCCACATAAATCATAATGAATATACCAATATCAAAGAGATGATCAGTATAAAGAATGAGGCAAGTGATATATCAAAACATGCACAATTCTAAAAAATGTTTATCACATCATCTCATAAAGGATGAGTCGGGTAGGGGCATTACAACTACCATTCGAGGAAAGATGAAGGAGGTGGAGGAAAAAGTGATCAAAAAGAAAAAAAGAAAATTTTTGGGTTTACACACCTCATTTTTCAATTTACAATTTAAAAATAATGAGACATTTCCAAAAATTCAAGGTTTTTGAAAATCAAAGAGGAATCTTGACATAATATTGCCATTTTCAAAAATCGGAAGGATATTTTCAATTAAAATTTGAAAAAGTAGATATTATCTTCATGTGAGAAGATAATTAAATAAATAAAGTTATTTATTTAATTTCAAAGACATAATTTGATAATTGAATATTTTAAATAAATTATTGAACTATAGGTTAGAAATGAACCTTTAATTAATTAATTAATTAATTAAAGGGCATAAATAAAAATTAATTAGATAATGTAATATTATTTAATTAATATAAAAAGGGCAAGGGTTTGATCAGATGATTAAAGATGAATAATTAGTAAAAGGGGAGATTAATTAATTAAATAATTAATTAAACGTAAGAGGGAAAGTTAGTCAAATTGATGTCCAAAGACCTCAATTGGGTCGAATTAAGTCAATTTGGGTCAAAATGGGTGAAAATGGAAAGAATGGGAATGTATGGATAAAAAATGAGAAGATTCAAATGAATATCAAAAAATTAGGGTAAATCAGGTAAAACTAAGTAATAACGGGTAAACCGAGTCAAAGTGGATCAACGAGTGGAAAAGGGATGAATATGATGAAATGAGATCAAAGAAGAGGTCGAAATGGAACCTTAGAATAGGGATATATAGGAAAGGGGATCCAACAGAACTGAAAATTGAAAGCGAGAAATGCCAAAACCCTAAAAAGAACCAAAACCCTAAAATTGTGACATCACCAAAATGATTTTAGGGGAACACTCCAATGCAAGGGAGTTGACGGAAAGGTCAAGATGAAACCTCAACACAAAAAGTGGGAGGGAAAGTGAATGATATATAGACAAAAAATGGAAAAGGCGAAGCGGGAGGACTGAATTAGGAGCAAAAAACCCTAATTTGGACACAATGAGGCAAAATGTTACTACAAAAGAGACAAGGGAAAGATTTGATGTGAGAGGGATGAAGTTAAGGGTAACATGTAACCCTAAACCTAAAATAGAAATAAATTGGAAAGATTAGGACCGAAAATGGAAAAGGGGAAAATAGGGCAAGATCACACGAATAAAGAAGATCATATGCACAATTCTAGATTAAAAACAAAGAATGCAGGTGATGCGGATTTTTAGTGTCTATATTTTTCCCCTCTTTGAGACAATTTAATTTTGAGAATTTTCTTAAAGAAGATTTAAAAAAAGCATGCCCTAGCACACCAAGGGATGTAGATTGAGGGATGAAGGTATGATGTTTCACCTCAAAAGATTGTTTATATATGAAAGAAATGAATTATCTTTGAAAGAAGAGAACAATGTTATATGAAAAAGGAAAAATGATGAAAGAGAAAAAAAGGTTAGTAACAAACAAAAATATTAGATGAGGAACAATTAGTAATGATGAAACCTTTCTTTCATTTGAATGCACTTGTAGGAATAGAGAGCTTTATTTAATATAGCAAAAATGAATACATCACATTGTGACATATATGATGAAAGTGATAATGTGATCCTTTTGCAAATGGGACATATAATCATTGCAAACAAGGAATGCATCCATGGTGTGTTCCCAAAAAAATAGTTTGTATGTCAAAGTTTGAGGTATGTGCAATAGTCACAAAGTGATGAAACTAGCACAGAAACCCAAGATATACGTATTTCATAACATCACGAACAACATCCCACAAATAGAAGACAATGACAAAAAAATCATGAACAATCCAAGCCACTCTCATCACTCAATGATATCCTCAAGTAACATAGGAACATGACCAAAGATAAATCAAGAAAATATGAGACTCACTAGACTAAGTGGTTCAACAACCATTTTGATCTTGTTGTCAAAGATGATAGCTTGTGTTTGTGTTTGATAGGATGATCATGATATCTGGTTTCATGAATGAAAATTGTTGTCACAAAAGTTTTCACCTTGCGATGATTAGACTTGATCATCAACCTTGTGAAACATTGAATCAACCTCCAAGTGTGGGACCTTGCGTTGTGTGAGGTTGAATCTTTAGAGAAGGCCAACTTTCTTTCAAATCCAATTGCAGAATGTTGGACCAACCCAACACATGAAAAAATAATCTATGTTCTAATAGGGAAAAGGGAGAGAGACAGAAGGGTTGATTGAAAGAAGGGAAAGAGGTTGGCACCTAGACTGAAAGTGATCTTGCTTGCCTATGACTACATAAAACACAAATAAACCCACCCAGGACATGCACAAAATTCTATCCTAATTAGCTTCCAAAATGTAGAGTGAAGGTTGGAAATTGCAAGATAGCAGGAAGAACTAATCCAGTTCACGAATGATATCCATAAGGAATCAACATAATCATCTATACTAAGGAAACAAATTAAAATGCATTCAAAAAAAAGGGTAAAAACATTACACAAGTTGAAAGAACTAAATGAAGGAAAAACAAGCGAATTTTTTTCATGCAAAGGCAAGGCAAATTTTTACAAGTGTAGAAAATAATAAGTTCTTTGCATGAGAAAATAAAGAAGATCCTTCTACAAATTTTACAGATTTGCCTTTATAGTTTAGGCATAACTCAAAATTGAACCTAGTTAAAAACCCGAGGGTTAGTTTACAAAATATCTGAGAGGAGGAGAAAATCAGATCAACAAGTTGATCTGATTGCTCAAGGACAACTCTACAAGTGGTCATCATCTCTAAAAGAGGGGAAAGGGGTTGTAGGATAAGACATCTTTGCAACAAATGTATCATGACGACATGACAGAGGCAAGAAAGTCACCAAAATATATTAAATGGGCCTGCAGAAGTCCAATCTAGAGTAATGGTAAAAATCCCTGGTGGTTGAAAAAAAAATAGATCAGAGATCATGCACTGATCAAATCCAAAAATGTCTTTACTACCAAGTCGACAACCACCCCTGACAGAGAGAATTCAAATTTTAACGGCCTCTGCAAGTTCAAATGTTCATTGTCGACTAAGAGATCTCGCATGCAGATGGATGAGCGAGATCTCACCAAATACACGCCCAAAAGAGGCCCAACTTAAGATTAAGTCATGACTGTTGATCAGCCTTTCAAGTGAAAATCCATGGCCGCACACATGTCACATGGCTGGCTGAGATAACTCGTATATCAGTGTTAAATTCTTACCTCGAACGGCCATCCGACTTCCTCTATTCGCCTTGCAGGATAAAGGGGGAGGACAACCATTCATGTTATCATTTCTTATCCTGCAACATCTTTCCTCCCCCTTTGTTATCCTGGTGGGATAACAAACTTCCTGGTGTTCCCTACAATAGGATCGCTTATCATGACATCACGTGAAAATAGAACATCAAAACAAAAGGTCTTGTTCGAAAGGCCCCTTGATCTTGTTAGGATTCCCAAAGATACTGAGAGGGGGGCTGAATCAGTATCTAATCAGTGGATGAATTTTCTGAACTTATTAAATGAAATGCATTCCAAAACAGTGTACCGATAAATAAGAATTAATGCAGTAAATAGGAACAATAAGTACAACATGAAAAGCACACCATAACACAATATTTTAATGAGGAAACCCGATGGGGGAAAAACCTTGGTGGGATTTGTGACCCACAATATTCGCTTACTGGCCAATAAGTGAATATTACTGATGTTGGTATTTTGGTATGGTTTTTTCATTGATGTCAACACCTATCAACACTTATCAACTCTGGCACCTTGGAGGATCAACAATGTTCACCGGCAAGCAAGTGACTTATACACAGTCACTGGTATCTGGTACACTAGCAGGATATAATGTTCACTGGCACTTGGAAAGATATGGAAAACACCTGGTTATGTCGAATACATTGTTTGGACACTTTGTCTTGGAGATTTGTTCATTGGCATATTCATATTTTCATATTTGTTGTTACCAACAAATAGGTCCAGGTTATGCACCAGTAGACTTATCTATTCCAGATCAGCACAACATGCTTTGGAGATGATTTTGTTTTATTGTAAATGTATTAAGCCAACATGTTGAATCAGATATTGCATCGGTTATTGATTTACTTGTAATTATTTTATTGTAATATCTTTTAGAGCTAACCTACTAAAATTGGTCTTAGGTTATGGTATATATGTAAGATCTTATTTGTAAGATCGATATGCGATTGTGATAAGAAATTAAAAAGAAGGTATATGTGAGATTAAGAAGAGCTATACACACAGACATCATTTGAAGGTGAAGCAAGGTATTTGTAAAGACAATCAGAACTACACCGGTACTTAATGCAACATATGAAGATGCTATTTTGAGCAATACATTCTAATTAGATTTAACCATCCAATTTTAGTCAGTGTGACTCCTATTTGAGCAGTGAGCTCTAGGCGCTTGGCCTTTCTGCATGTGCAGACCCCATTTGTATACACATACTATCTACAATAGTATCATCTTATTATGGGTAAGGTTTCCCACCGTGGTTTTTCCCCTTACAGGGTTTCCATGTACAAATATTGGTGTTATGTGTTGTGGATGTTATTGTCTTTCTGTTTCATGCATTAATCTTTACCAGTACTGTAATTAACTGATAAACTATTTATTGACATAAAGTTATGTTTACCGATATTAAGCATTAAGGTTGGGTAAGTTGGTTTTGGTTTGAATTTATTTGACAACTGATTCACCCCCCCCCCCCCCTCTCAGTTGTCTCCGGGACCTAACAATTGGTATCAGAGCTTAGTCCTCTTTTTGCAGAATTTTAACAGCTTGAGGAGATCCAATGTCTACTAACTATTTCAAGAAGGACAGTCCTAAACTTGATGGAGCCAACTATAGAATATGGAAGATCAGAATGGAGACACATCTAAATTGCATTGGAAAGGACATCTAGGATGTTACAAAGAATGGCTATACAACTCCTACAACCAGTCAACCTAATCCACCAAACTTGGCTAAAGATGAGGAAAATGATTGCAAAGTAAGAGAAGCACTTTTGAGTGCATTAACAGATTAGTAAATCATGGGATTATCAGATAGGTCTACTGTTAAAGATATTTGGGATCATCATTGAATGAAGGAGATTCCAAAGTCAAAATTGCAAAACTTGAAAGCTTCCGGGTCAGGTATGAAAATCTGAAAATGGAAGAAGATGAAAGGATTTCTACTTTTATGGAAAGAGTAAATTAAATTATTTTGGGTATTAAATGTTGTGGAGGAACCTTAAGTGAAGATGAAATTGTTTCAAAAGTTTTAAGAGGATTGCCACTAGCATATAAAATGAAAGTTACTACTATAAATGAGTTGAGAACAATGACTAATACATCAGTAACTAGGGATACATTGATTGGAAAACTTTCAGCTCTTGAAATTGAGGAATTTGGTCCTGTTGCTACCATAAAGACAGATTTAGCTTTTAAGGCATCAACATCATCTACACCATCTTTTGACAAATCTGATTGGAAAGCCTTCTATGCAAGAGAACTTGAGGAAATCAGAAGAGAAAATGAAGAACTTGAAGCACTATTTGCAAGGAAAATGCGTAAAGGTCCAGTTGGAAGTAAGTATGAAGGTAAAGCACCCTTTAAATGTTTTAACTGTAATAAGATTAGTCATATTGCTTCAAGATGCCCTGATAGACATGCTAGACTAAGAGAAGAAGCTAGAAGAACATACAATCCTAACCTTGAATATCAGAGATATAAATTTAAGAAGAATAAAGATAAATATTGTTATCTCGCTGATGAAGGAGTCACTGATGATTCTGATGAGGATCCAACAGACAATGGATGAGTTTTTGTTGCTATAATAGAAGATCAACTGACACCTACTGTTCAATCGGTAGTGCAGGCCCTGACAGCTAAAGTTGAAGTTAAGGATGAATGGATCATTGATTTAGGATATTCACATCACATGACTGGTGATAAAGGTAGATTCTTGAACTTTCTGGTATATAATGGAGGTCTGGTAAGATTTGGAGATGACAAATCTTGTTTAATCAAAGGAAAAGGTACAATGTCTCTTGATGGAAAGCATAATACTAATAATGTTTACCATGTAGAAGGTTTAAAGCATAATCTTTTGAGTGTTGGTCAATTAGTTGAAAAAGGATTTCAGTTACAATTCAAGAATGGTAAGTGCAAAATTATGAACAGAACTGGTTTGGAAATTGCAACCGGTAATCAAACTAGAGGTAATATCTTTCATTTGAATAACAGTGAAAAGACATGCTTGATTGCACACATTGATGAAAGTTGGCTATGGCATAAGAGACTCTGTCATGTAAATTTTGATTGCATGGTAAAAATCAGTACTACTAAGGCAATTAGAGATTTACCTAAGATTGTCAAACCTCACAATCCGGTATGTAAGCAAAGTCAATTTGGAAAACAAGTTAGAGCATCTTTTAAAATTATTCTAGACAAATCAAATAATACTCTTGACCTAATTCATACTGATTTATGTGGTCCAACTAGAACTAAAAGCTTACAAGGTGATAAATATTTCATGCTAATCATTGATGAATTTTTATTTTCTTACCAAGCTCTATAATAGCTTGCCTTCTAGCTTCAAGTCTTTTAAACAGTTCTGTTGGTAATTCATCTACAACTTGCATTAGAAATTTCTTGTAAATGTCCAAGTGTAGAATTACACTGTTTTCAACTTTCTCCTTGTCATCAACTGATAATGAATCATATAATTTATTGATGTTCTTCATCTTTAAATCCTCTGTTATTTCATCTAGAAGTTTTTCAATTGGAGCAATGTTTTGTTGAGTCTTCTTCTTGGGTGTTAACCTCTTCTTTGGAATTATTTTTCTATCCGGGGGCCTTACTGCCTATTGTTTTTGTCTGGTTCTTTTAGGAGAAGGTGTAGATACTGATGAAGGTTCCCTTTTTCCCACAACTCTTTTAAATGCAGCTGGCATATCACTTTCTGAAGAAGTTGCAAACGGTGAAAGGTGAGTTTTCGGTTGAAGTGTTTCTAACTCATCTTCAGTAATACTAGTTTGTTTAAGTACATCTTCTTTGATAGCTTTAGCTTGTCTAGATCCTCTTCTAACCATTGCTTCCACCTTCTTTACCCTTTTCTTTGATTGGATTTTATTTTCAATAGTCTCGGCACTGCCAAATACCTCTTCTTTAGGTTCCTTGGGTGCTTCCAGGAGGGCTTTTGCATATGTTTCAATTATGTGGTCATCAGTTTCATAACCCATTTCAGTAACCCAAATGATTCTTGGGATAACTACCTCCATCCAAATCTTATCCTTCTTAATAATAAAGCATATTTCATCCTTATACTTATTTACAATTGCTTGTGATAATCTAACTCTGGTATTCATCTGGGCCTTCAATGCCTGAAAGTATTCATTTATATTCTTTTCTCTATTTTCACCCATGTTATTTAGTAAATCAGACAATTGTTTACCTACTGGTATATCAAAACCAAGATTTTTATTACCAATATCGGGCACTTGTTTTGTTATGTGTAGCATTAAATAGACAAGAAGGTTTCCAAATCTAAATGTCCCCTTTTTGTCTTTCTTTATCTTTCCAAGATTGTCAATAAGTTCATCTTTCAACCATTCACACACATCTATTTTTGTATTATCTTTAATCATATCATAGGCACTCTTTATGCATAGGCTAGAGACTGAATTTAACCTATTTGCATGTGTGGTTTTGTAGCCTAAAATCATGCTAATGAATCTAACATTGATGTCAGTTACATCATTTACTCTTAAGGATCTCTTATCAGATGTTGCACCTGTTAGGTTAATCACTAGGTCATTTGAGACCTTCTTTGTTTTATCAGGCCTGTTACCGATGGAAGGTAACCCTGTCATAGCTTTTACTACCTCTTTTGTAATTTTTTGAATTGAGTCCAACTAGAAGAATTCACCATGAACCCTGCTTAGAACTATCCTTATAACATCCTTAGGAAAATCCGGAAAACTGAGAATTTCAGTGAAACCTAGGGTTTCCACTATCTTGTGCTCGAGTTTAACATTACCAGTTTCATCACAAATTATATTCTTATACATGCTCTTGATTTCCTCATCACCTAATTCTTCTATGTGACAATGAATGTACATTCGAGGGTCTTTAGCAAAAACTACTCCTTTGGGGGTTTGAGAAAATGCACCAACATTATCATCCTTTTTAGCAATTTTGGGAACTAATTGAAATATGGGTCTAGGGCATTTAATCCCTTCAACTATAGTAGTCTGGTTTGCTATGAATTCAGAAACAGCTGAAGAAGCCATGGATATAAATACCTGTATCTACCTTAGGAATGATTGCTTGCTGAATTGCTTCACTTCTTTGCTCGAAATGTCTTTTCTTAGGAATTTTCATGCTCTTCGAATGTTTGAATGCTCGGTGAAATGATAATGGAGCCAAAACACTTGATTTTGCCAACCACCACATTTAATGCGAAGTAATTTCAACTTTTTACCATCAACCAAGGGAATTATAGCATGTTTCACATTTAATTGCAAAACCCTCAAATGAATTATCTTCAGTTAGATGAAGAGTCTCCTGTTGGTGGGGTGTTACTCTATTCTGCCAGTAGAGGAGTGTTCCTATCACCATTTAGATCTGATTTCCCGATCCATTATTTTGAGAATTCCTGCTTAAAATTCTTCAAATTTTTTTTTACCTTTCAAATTAAGAGCTTTGTTATTTACCGGCAAGGACTTGCTTCTACAAAATTTAGCAATATGTCCAATCTTGTTATAGGCATAACAAGTCACATTATTTTTCTGGATAGCTTTCCCATATCCTATGCTGGTTTGTGTTCTGCATTGATTAGATAGATGTCCAAATCCTCCACAAACATAACATCTTACATTCATTCTACAATTCTCTTAATTATGACCAACTTTGTTGCATTTGGAACATTGACCGGTGGGTGTATTTGTATTCTGATAATTTCTAGATCTACATTGATTTTCTCTATGACCATACTTGTTATAGTTAAAGCATTTTCCATTAAATTTATAAGTAGTAGGTTGTCTTACCAGTTTGCCATGATCTTGTATGTTTGCAGCACCGGAGCTTTCACCAGCTTCAAAGCCAAGACCATTAGTGTCACCATTCGGTTTCTGATTTTTCAACAAGTCACCAAGTTCTTCTAAGATTTTCTTGAATTTCTTTGTGATGATTTGTAGTATCTAGTTCTCTTTCCAAGATACCTTTCTATCTCATGAGTTCATTTGAGTTATTCTATGCATGCATCAGATCTGTCTTCAACATATCATTTTCATAGCTAAGTCTTGTGTTCTCATTTGTAGCATCACTTAGTCTTCTAGTCAAATCTTCTTCATTCTTCTTTCTATCTTCAATTTCTTTACAAAATCTCATAGTCATATCCTGCATCTCATTCTTTGTTGTCATGTTTTCTTGTTTCACCTTATTCACCAGATCACTAAGAGTTTCCTTTTCATCATTCTCATTTTGCATCTTTTCACAAAGTTCTCTTCTCTTGTTTCTTGCAATGGTAAGATTTTCTTGAAGTGCTTGAATGATATCCTATGTAGCTTTTAGATCATCTTCAAGTTTGATATTTTTCAACTTTTTTGCATCATAGTCTGAGAGAGCTCCTTCTAATTGCTTCATCAAGTTTCCATCTCTACCTGTGTCAAGATCTTCCTCAAGTTGTTAGGCTTCTAAAAATATAGGACCAGGCTCTGATACCAATTGTTAGGATTCCCACTGATACTGGGGGGGGGGGGGTGAATCAGTATCTAACCGGTTTAATGATTTTCTTAACTTAAAACATGTAAACCATATCAATATTGTATACCGGTAAACGAGAAATAATGCAGTAAACAGAGATAACAACAACCACATGAAAAACACACCATAACACAGTAGTTTAACGAGGAAACCCGATGTGGGAAAAACCTCGGTGGGATTTGTGACCCACAATATTCACTTACTGGCCAATAAGAGAATATTACTGCTACAATAGGGGCCTGCACATGCAGGAAGGCCAAGTGCCTAGAGCTCACTGCTCAATTACAAAATGGGAAGTATCACTGACTTACAAAATGGATTATATAAATCCAATGTCTTGTACTATTTCAAAATAACATCTACTATGCCAGATCCAGTACCAGTTATAGCTCTGCTTCATACATAAATCCTTAACCTATAGTTCGTATAATAGGTCTGCCTTATTTCGCCTATATATATTCTTCCATATCATATTTAATGTTCTATAATGATCTCTTATATATATGAGTCATTTTACAACTTTCCAAGTTGACTTACAATGATTTTACAATAATTAACAAAATATATTACAAACAAAATTCCTGTCGGCTTCTATGCTGGTATGCTTCCTTTCACTGTCAGTGTCGGTGGTCTATGTGCCGGTGTAGAGTTTGTCTTTGCTAGTGCTGGTAAATTACCTTTCTGGTGTCATAGGATTGTAAGGTTGCCATCAATGACAAAACCTTCAATCACCTACAATATCTCATTGGAGTGTGCATTTGCTAACAAGTATCACCGATCTAAATCAAGACAATACCGGCAAAACACAGTATGATTGTAACAGACATAAACCGGTAACACTTAAAACTTCTCATAACCTAATATCTCATCTCACCTTCACCCATATGCTTAAGCAAGAAATACATCAAAGATACAATGACCATTGGATTAGCTTGCATTACCACTTAACAGAAAACACTAAAACATCACATAAAAAACATCACACATAACACACTGATTTTTCACGTGGAAACCCAACTAGGAAAAACCATGGTGGGAATGAATACCCACAAGTTGTTCTTGAACTCTTCTGAAGTTCGCTCTGTTAGGAGCCTAGTCTGATTAAAGACTTTACAATGGGTTCTGCTAGGAACCGATCCTGCTAGGGATCACCTGGGTAAGGGATGGCTAAATACCTGGTTAGAGGTTAAAATCCTATTAAAGGTTACCTTATTAGAGGATTTAAATAACTCAATGATTTTGATTCACCTTGTTAAAGGATTTACAAAAAGCCTGTTAAAGCTACCCGGTAAAGGGATTTTCCAACTGCTGAAATGGTTAGAAGTCAATAGGTAATACACTGATCTAATAATAGTACTCAATGCCAAGGCAGATCCACTTCAGTTCCTTTACATCTACAATCACACTCTACAGGTATCTACTCACTTCTCTAGTATGGAAAGAATCAAGTATCTCTTCACTCGGATACACACATAATATTTGCCAACAACTTGACAATAACAAACATCATCGACCTTATAGGCAACAATTAGGTCGGTAGCATAAACCCTAAACCCTAAGCATTTAGGCTTACAATACAATCGGTCCAATCCTGGCCGTTTAAACACATTACATAGATTAAAACAATCTTGAACAGATTTCAAGATGTTCTGCATCATCCGTTCTTCACCACTTCTGGAAGTTGATAACCCATCACATGCTCTCCACCGTTTACTGAGAGTTTGCACATTCCCGAGGTAGATAGAATTAATCTTCTTCATGCAATATCCTCAAAGAGATTCTTCATGCGCATAAGGTTGATGTGGCAACACGATCTACTCTTCATTTCAATGCTAACTCATCACAAAATATTGTCGATTGAATCACACAGACTTGGAATTCATCAATAAAAAACCCTGAAGCTGAGACTACCAACTGGTAGTCATATCAAATGAAACCTCGATACAAACTTTGCATATACTGGTTCACATTCCAACATACCACTTCACTTTCTGCATATATCGGTTCATACCATCATACCCATTCACACTTCAACATACCGCTTCACTTGAATCATCATACCAGTTCACTTGCCAGTTTGCTTACTTCAATATACCAGTTCATACTTCAGATATTGACATCAATGACAACATATCATCAAACTTTGCACATATGCCAACAAATTTTGGAAGAGGCAAAACTTACTACCTCGTAAGTGATAATTTTTTTGCCCTCAATTAAGGAAGGACGTGGATAAGTTTGTTTCTCCATGTAGAAATTGACATGTTTTAAATGGATAGAAAAACATAGGTTTATACAAACCTTCACCTATTCCTAAAGGATTGTGGGTTGACATATCCATAAATTTTGTGTTGGGATTATTTCATAATCAATGGGGAATTTTTATTTTATTTTTTTGTTGTGGATCAATTCTCAAGGATTGCCCACTTAATTCCATGCAAAAATCTACTAAAGATGCAAGTAAGTTTGCCAACTTGTTCTTTAATGAAATTGTGAGCTTATGTGGATCGCCCAAACATATTACTAGTGATCAAGATACAAAGTTTATGAGCCACTTTTCAAGGACTTTTTGGAGGAATCTAATGACAATATAGTGATCAAGATACAAAGTTTATGAGCCACTTTTCAAGGACTTTTTGGAGGAATACAATATATCTCAATGTATTTCCCTTAAATAGATGGGTAAATTGGGGTAGTAATCCAAACTTTTTGTAATTTTATTCAATGTTTAGTTGGTGAGAATTCAAGGCAGTAGTATTTCATTTCACACAAGCTAAATTTTATTTTAACTCAAAAATTAATATGTCCATTGGTAAGTCTCCCTGGAATTTCTTTTAGAAATAAATCCCATGAGAGTTGATAGATTATTGATCTTCCAAATTGGAAACAATTTAGTCAAGATACTAAGGACTTTACAAGGTGCATACAAGAGGTACAACATCAAGTGAAGCATAAGCTACAATTGACAAATGAACAATATAATAAAGTATTGATTTGCATTGAAGGGAGAAAATATATGAAGAAGGTGAACAAGTCATGGTGTACTTACATAAATAAATATTTCCTTAGGGTACTTAAAACAAATTGAAATAGATCTAGAAGCATGGGACAATACAAAATACTAAAGAAAAGTAGTGAGAATGACTATTTGCTAGATTTGCCTAAAGATTTGGATATATTAGTCTTGTTTTGAATATTGTATATATTTACCCTTATCATGCTATTCCTAAACAAGTTCGTAATGAAAATGTGCTCAAAGACTTGAGCATAACATTTCCATTTAAAAAAGAGAACACATTGAAAAAAAGTAGATGCAAAGATTGTACCTTAAGAGATAAAAATTATAAGATGTATTTGGTCAAATGGGTGGGATTTCCTAATTTAAAAGATACATGTATCACTAAATAATATCTCATAAAATTTACAAGATTAGACTCTTCTAAATTAGGAGATTTAGAACCTTTCAAAGACATGGAAGATAATGGAATTGTGGATTAATTATTAGGTCCACTACCCACCTACCTTGATTTTTCTTATAGTACTACCTATTTTTGATAGAAATAACCTTCTTTTTCTGACACATCTTAATTTTTAGTTTATTATTTCTCTTTTTTGGGAGTAGAGGTAAATTTTTGGTGGTTTTTTCTTTTTTGGTGTGAGTTTATGGTTTTGAAGTAGATAACTATTTTGAGTAGGGATGATAAGTGGATGAGGAGAATATAATATTTTCTTTGCATCACAAACTATTGTCAAGATTCAACACTAGATGGATGGTTTGAGGAATCAAAGAGCCATTACAACATCTATCTCTTGATTCGAGACAAGGGCCTTGGAAGGATGGATTGATGTCCAGTGAGGGCATTTGTACCTTGCTCCAAGGGAAGACCTTGTGATATAATTACATTTGATTATCCCTCAATCCCTCCAAATCAATTACTCTCTGAAACAACTATTTTCCAAAGCTAAATATCAAGTCTCATAGAAAACTTAGTAAATTTTAGCTAGAAATATTGATAATTATTATTTGGGACACAATTATATCAAGACAATCATTCCCCTTAGTATTACCCATATTTCGTTGTCCTCACCTCAGCTCCTTTTATCATTTCACTATTATCCATTTCTTGTTTCTCTCATTTTTCCTATTACATCATTAATTTTTTATTTCTCACCTCTTTCATTAATGCACTAAACATGCTAACCTCCTTTATCATAAACCATTTTTTTAATTTAGAAATTGACTCAAATAATCTCTATTACTACCAATTTAATAACTCTATTGTGATTCAAATGTGCATTCAATACCAAAAAAATAGAAGGTAAATACAATTAAGACGATCAATATCAACAAAATATAGTAGTCTCTATTCACAGATATGAAAGATAAAACTAACTATTGATAAAAATTTGATCATAGAATGTAATAAAATAATATAATAGTTAAAACATACAAGAAATAATAATCTTTAACCTCATATATATATATATATATATATATATATATATATATATATATATATATATATATATATATATATATATATATATATATATATATATATTGCGATATGGCTCTGCGATTTGGTGGTGATAGATAGCTCGGTGCCTAGGTAGATGTTGGCTGGGATGATTTTCCATACGTGTCGTAGTAGGTGTTTTCCAAAGGCAGATGGGAAGATAGGGCTCCGTGTCTGGGAAGGTAATGCAGGGATCTTCGCCTGGTTTCCAAATACTTTCAGGGTTTTTTCAAAGGTCTTCCGTGGCGTAGGATGGGAACTTCTTTCTAGCATGGTCCGAATAAAAAAGAGAGAAAGATCTTTAGGGGAAAGCAGTTGCATGGTTTTATTTCTGCAAATAGGTCGTTTGCTGAAGTAGTAGCCGAGGGAACCAATATTGCTCCTAGGGCATCCGAGCATGAAAAACTATTGTCGGTTGCTGGTTTGGTTGGTCCTAGGGCATCCGGGTCTATTAAAAAGGTGGATGCCATGGATATAGTTGGTAAAGATGCAGGAAGCTCGAGTAGTAAAGCTCGGGACGCAAATGGTAAAACAGTTCAACCTGGTCCTTCGAAGGAGGTTTGGTTTCCATGACCCTTTTTTTATTTCTCTGGTTCTGTTGTGGCTGATAGGGTTACCAAGTTACATGGCTATTTTAGGAGAAATTTGGGGTCCTCGGACCAATTTATCTAAATTACACTCTAAATTTCATAAACAATGGTCAACATTGGCGTGTCTTCAACTATTATCTTCTAACTTTTGTGTTTTGGTCTTTGAATCCCCTCATAGTAAGGATGATGTACTGGCAAATTCTTTTCATTGGTTTGGTAATGTTTTAGTTAGGGTTTCCACTTGGCAACCTTTTTTTGTTTTGGAATGGGCCAAACCTAAATCGCTTCCAGTTTGGTTTGGCTTGCCACAACTCCCCTTTGAATTCATGGATCCAGAAGTGCTGAAATCTATAGGGGATAATCTGGGCAATTTTTTGACTTCTAAATCTATTTTTGAGGAAGGGAAGGTTCTAGTAAAAATTTGTGTTCTAGTTTCTCCTTCATCAGTTTGTCAAATCTCATGTAATATTAAATCTAATGATGGCATTTGGCGACAACCCATTGTGAAGATGGATGATGATTTGTGTACAAATCTAATTATTGTGGATGCTCCCTTGTTTTTTTATTTTTGAAAAGGAAAATCAGGCATGAACTGTAAGGAGGATCAGAATGCCCCTTTAAACCCTACCACTGCTAAAGATTCCTCTTAGGTTTTGGTAGGATCGATTCGTCGCCCCAAGGAGGTTATTAATAATACAGCTCAAATTAAGCAGAAGCAAAATACTTCTGTTAATGAATTTTCTCAGGACTTGGTTGGGTCTGTCATCAACCTAAGTTGGATCTTAACAATTTTGCTCCTCTTAATCATAATTCTTCTACAGTTGAGCTAGATAGGGACAAAATCAATTTATCTCAAGTTATTTTATAATTTTCCCAGTCCGGTGGTCATGGTAAAGATGGTTCTCCTCTAGTACATAATTCATTTGTTTGCCCTGCTCCACCTGTTCCGATGGAGGGACTGGGTGCTATGTTAGGGGAAGAGGGACCGTCTGGTCCTCCTTTAGATTTCAGGGTCATTGCTCTGGTTGTGTCAACCCCTTTAATTCATGAAGAGGAGGTTTTAATTCAACAAGTGAAAGAGTTACTCCATAACGAGCCTTTTAGGGAATGTGACATGCCTCAGTCTCTGAATATTTCTCCTGATGAACACACGGCTCAAAAAGTTGAGTGGTTGCTTAAATCTAATATGGATCTTGTGGAAGAGGAGATCTCTGAAGAGGTTTTGTCCTCTTTGGGAAATGACCTAGATTTAATTCATAGCAGCCTACCTTTTTCTCCTACGTTAAATTCTTCTGAGGTCCCTATCAATTTCCCCCAAGATGTTTCAAATCATGTGGTTCTTCAAGAAGTGGCTCAGCCTTTTTGTTCATCCCTAGCCAAAACACTCATTAGATCATCGATTGCTTAGGTTCAGCTAAATTTCCCTAATGTTCTAGTGTCCCCGGGCAGGGGTAGACCTCCAAAGAATTGTAAAACTCAGCTAGAAATAGATGCGAGCATTCAACAAGTTTTGTCATCTTCATTCAAGAAGTCTTCCAAGTTGTCATTGGGAAAGGGAATAAGTGGTGGTTCTCTTAAAAAGAAGAAAATGTGTGTTATTAGTCCTCCGATGACTAGATCTGTTACGGTCAAGCAAAGCTTGCATAAAAGCTTTGGGGAGAATTCATCTCCCATTTTAGAAAAGAGGGGAGCTTCGACTTCCCCTCGAGAACAATGAGGTTTATTTCATGGAATGTTAGGGGCTTAAATGCCCTTAACAAGAAATTCTTGATCAAGTCTCAGTTAGACTTGGTTAAGTGGGATATAGGTTTGTTCCAAGAGACCAAACTCTCGTTACAAAATTCGCATTTAGTTTTTTCATCTTGGAAAAAGTGGAAGTTTTTCTCATGCATGTCTTGTTGTTGGGGCATCGGGAGGCCTTTCTTTGTTATGGAATGATTTTGTAGTTGATGTAAAGATGGTTCCATCCGAACCAAATTGGATGTTGTCTTTAGTTTCCCACAGAGCTTCTAGCTTTAAAGTTTGGGTAGTTAACATCTATGCCCCCTTAGGTATCTTGGCCAAATATGATCTTTGGCAAGTACTCATTAGGGTGTCAGCCCCCCTTAGGGATCATTCTTTTGTCATTTTAGGGGGAGATTTTAATGCTATCTTGGATGTTTCTGAAAAATCAGGGGGGATTATTCCAAACAAGAAGTCAATGGAGGATTTTAATGCATTCATTTATGACATGTCTCTTTTTTATTGTAAACCTAATAATGGTCTTTTTACATGGACTAATATGAGGAAAAATTTCTCTCAGATTGCAAAATGTTTGGACATATTTTTACTCTCTTCTAATGGGTTTGATTCTGACATTGAGTTTTTTTCTTCAATCCTTCCCTTGTCTAGGTCGGATCATTTTCCGGTTTCACTGACTGTCATTAGGGATAGATCTTCCTTCAAAATTCCATTTGAATTTGAGCCAATGTGGTTCAGGGATACCTCTTTTCTTCCCCTCCTATGTCAATGGTGGGGAGAGGTTCCATTTTTAAGAGGGTCTAGAATATTTCAGTTGGTCAAGAAGATCAGTTTTCGTAAAAAAAATATTAGGAGTTGGAACTCTCTTCACTTTAAGAATATTTTTGAAGAAAAACAAAGGATTTTAGATATGTTAGAAGTCCTGAATAGGAACGTTTTGCAACATGGTTTGGGTTGTAAGGTATTAGACGAAATCAGGTCCCTTAGGCGTGAACTCAATGAAATTTTGGCTAGAGAAGAGGTCTATTGGAGAAAAAAATCTCGGGAGTTATGGCTAGCTAATGGGGATAAGAATACAAAAAAAATTCATGCAAGCACTAAAATGAAAAGGGTTAGGAGTAGGATTTCTTGTATCCAGGATAGTCAGGGGAATATTCTCTCAGATGATGGGGATATTTCTAGGGAAGCAGTTAATTTTTTTAAGAATCTTCTTTCATCTAAAAAATATTGATGTTTCTAACAATATTCCATCCTTCATTCCCTCTCTTGTCTCTCCTGAGGATAATAGAATGTTAATGTCTCCTTTTTCTTTAGATGAGGTTAAGAGGGTGGTTTTTGCTATGAATCCAGATAAGGCTCCCGGGCCTGATGGTTTTACTCCTTTTTTTTTCTAGAAATGTTGGGACTTTGTGGGCCAGGATGTTCTTTTGGCTTTAGAGGAAGCTAGGAGAAATAGGTCTATTCTTAAAGAATTAAACACTACCCTAATAGTCATTTTACCTAAGAAGGAGGACACTAAAACCTTTGCAGATTATCATCCTATAGCTTTATGTAACACTATTTATAAGATATTTTCCAAGGTGATTGCTATAAGGCTGGCTATTCTTTTACCAAAAATTATCTCCCTGAAACAAGGAGGTTTTGTTCTGCATAGGGAAACTCCTGAAGGGGTTATTTTTGCTCATCAGGTCTTACATTCGATTTCTGCCCAGAAATATCCTGCCATGATCCTTAAGTTAAATATGATGAAAGCCTATGATAGGGTCGAATGGAAGGCATTAAAAATAGTTCTGGTTAGGTTGGGTTTTTCCTTGGCTTGGATAAAATGGATTATGGCTTGTATCTCTTCGGCAAGGTTCTTGGTTCTCATTAATGGGTCACCTTGTGGTTTCTTCCTCTCTTCTAGGGGTTTAAGGCAAGGGGACCCACTCTCACCTTTTTTATTTATCTTATTAACTGAAGCTCTAAGTCAGGCAATTGGCTCAGCCCAGGAGAATGGTTTATGGAAGGGTATCGAAATTCAGAATTTTGATCAGAGGATTTCCCATTTTCTCTTTGCTGATGACACCCTCTTATTTGGTGGTGCATACTTGAAGGAGGCTCGAGTTATAGATCAAGTGATTAGGAATTATGTAGCTTTCTCAGGCCAGATGGTTAATAAGGAGAAATCTAAGATCTTTTTCTTAAATACTCACTCTCTGCTTCAGGATAAGCTTCAAAGGTTTTGGAGTTTCCAACAAGGGGATCTACCTTGTACCTATTTAGGAGTTCCCTTCTTTGCTAATAAGGTTAAGGTTATTTTTTGGGATAAAGTTGTTTTAGGGGTGTCGAAGAAAATTTTGGCATGGAATCATAAATGGCTCACTATGGCTAGGAAGATTGTGTTGATTAAGTCTGATTTGAACGTGGTGCCAATTTACTTAATGTCAATTCTAAAAGCTCCTAAGGCTGTTATTATTAGTTTAAAGGATACTTTGAGGTTGTTTCTTTGGAATAATAATAGGGATGGGAAGTCTAGGATCCCCTTGTTAGCTTGGGACAAGGTTTGTCTTCCTAAAGAACTAGGAGGGGCTGGCATTCGTAGTTTGGAGAGTCAAAATTTGGCTCTTGGGGCCAAACTAGTATGGAAACTGTATGAAAATCTGCTTTCCCTTTGGGCTAGAATCATGTTTGCTAAGTATATGTCTAATGGATCTAGGGAGTCTATTTTCAAGGCCATAACTTTGCCTAAGGGGTCGGCTATTTGGAACTTCATGGGTAAATGTAGAAATGTCCTGCTACTGTATCTTTCTTGGGTCGTGCACAATGGTTCAAAAGTTAGATTTTGGGATAATGCTTGGAATGGTTAATGTCCTATGGATTCTATTAGGGATTGGTCTCCCTTGAAAGCAATACTCCTTGATAAATGGGGGGTTTTTCTATCAAACTACTTTAATGTAGTTCAATGTGGAAATTTGGTGCTGGCTAAATGGAAATCGATTGAGTTCCTTCCTGTTAGCCCTTGCTTGAAGGCAGATTTTTCTTTGATCCTTAGAGATAGAACCATCATCTTGTCTAAGAAGGATGATGAGCTCATTTGGACTAAGAATTCTTCTGGAAAATACACTGTGAAAGATGGTTACAATTCTCTTATGCCGGTTATGGCCCTCCCCTCTTGGCCTTATAAATTATTCTAGGATCCTACATGTCTGCCGAAGGCCGAAGCTTTTGCTTGGCTTACGGTTCAGAATAGGGTTCTCACCACCATGAGACTGGATAGAATGGGCTTATCAGTTATTTTCCCTTGTGTGTTGTGTAAACAGAAATTGGAATCATCATCTCACCTTTTCCTCCATTGTGATTTTTCTTTAGGATGTTGGAATTGGTTTTTTGAGAAGCTAGGCTTGTCTTTTGCCACTAGTGGGGATCTTCTCTCTCACTTTAGAGCTTGGCCTCTTTTGTTTTCCTCTTCCTTTTATGCCTTTCTTTGGATCATAGCCCCTTCGATTATTATTTGGAACATTTGGTTAGAGAGAAATAATAGGATATTTAAAAAGACATCCTCTTCGCTCTCTGATATCTTAGTCAAGATAGAGGCCTCTATCTCAGAGGTGGCCTTGTCTTACATTCATAAAAATTTAGATAATCTGTCATCTTTTTCCCATTGGGATAGCATGATCACTAGGACTTGGAAATTTATGGCTTGTATCCCTTCTTATGAGTCTGTTGCAAAGAGTTTGGTTCTTAAATCATAAAGAATCATGGCAAAATGGGCTCCTCCTCCTCCAGGTCATTTCAAACTTCATTTTGATGGTGCTTCTAGGGGGAATCCAGGTCTGGCTAGGGCTGGTATGGCCATTTTTTATCATAATGCTATCCTAATTGCTGCTCAATGCCATGCCCTTGGGTCTCAATCAAACAATTTCGTTGAATGTCAAGCTTTGTCACTTAGGGTTGACTTGGCTATCTCTCTTGGGATAAAACACCATTTCATTCAGGGGAATTCAATGGTAGTTATCCAAAGTGTGTTGAACTGTAGAAGTAATTGTTGGCATTTGAAGTATTTAATTGATCATATTCTGGAGAAGTTATCCTTTTTTGATACTTATGTATTATCTCATTGCTTTTGTGAGTTAAACAAAGTGGCAGATTTCCTGGCTAATTTGGCTATTGACTCAGCTGATATTCATAAGAATATAGTAGTGGGTGACATTACTTAAGAACTCCTCCTCGGGTATATGCCTCACCCCTCAGATTAAGTTATCTATTTTGAGGTATTACTCCATTCTTGTTGAAATATATGTATTATCCTCTTCTCAGTTCAGTATGTATCTGGTCGTCATGTGGCAATAGGAGGAGTTTTATTCCTATCTACATATGGAGTTCTTTACACTTCTACAATTGGGTTAGACGTTAATACATGTATTTCTAGATGATTGGAGGGATTATTTTTTCTAAAAGTTGCACTACATGTTAAAATCTTCGGTTCTTTTTCTCCATTTCTTACTAAAATATTCATATTTTCTTCTTCTCAATACAGTTTGTAACATTGCTTCATGTGTTGATAGAAGGCCTTATATCTATCTGCATTTGGAGTAGTTATACATCTCTATATTTGAGTTAGATGGCAATGTGTGTATTACTTAAGAATTAGAGATTTAGGCTTGGATGACATTATTTATCAGCTTGTTTTTTAATGTGGTGTACTCTTTCTCCGTTTGGTATACATATGGGGGCAAAAAAATTTATTTCCTTTATGAGGTTTAAGTTGTTTTTCTTTCTCACTTATGAATATCATCACATTTGGTGCACATTGTGTTAAAGCTGCAGCTTGGGATCTTCATCTTGGCCACTTCGAGTTAAATGGTTTTTGGTAATGTATGGGAATTCGCTCTAAAAAATTTCATAATCTTTTCTATCTAAGCTTGGAGATAGATTTCCTTTGTTATTACTTTTCGATTCTTATGTGTTTTTATGTCTTGTCAATATTATCCTCATTTATATCGGGTTATGGCTGTGGCATGTGTCATTTATGTAATCATTATCCTTTAGGCCTACATTCTTTTCTGCATGCTTCATCTCCTCCAGCCATCGGTACGTTTGTAAGATTTTATTATCCGATGATTTTTTTTCTTGCTGGCCGCCTTGTGCTTGTCTAGGTCTGTCAGTTTGGAGTACGATTAGTTTTATTTTTGCGTGTTAGTATCCCACTTGTGGCAGAGTCACTTATAATTTTTAATGGAAGATTTTCAAATGCGTATGAATTGATACAAGTGTGATTTAAGTGGTTGTTTTAGTACCTTTGTGGGATATTCAGGCCATTTCTTTCCTTTAAATACATTTCTCTTATGTCAATGTCAAAAAGCAGTTTTTTGTGTTTCTTATGTTTGGTTGTCGGTGCCCTTCTTCCTGCAAATGTCATCCTCTTTTTCAAGTGGAGTAAATAGAGTTGTTCTAGAAGCTCATTCACTGGGGGATGGTGATGCAAGTGAGGATAATTCTATTAAACTTGGTAAGGTTTTCAATTTATTTACTCCTGTAGTGGATTTTGAGCTTCGCAGAATTTTGGGATGTAGGTGGTAATAGGTTGCTCGTCAAATTTCTTATGATGAGTTTCTCTCTCATTTTATTACTGTTTGTTATGATGTTTTGCTTGATTTGGATTTGGTTTGCCTCTTGGTATCCTCGTTTGTCTTTTCGACAGTTTGTAATTGGGAATTGGTCTCTGTTGCATTGGATAGTTATCAGTTTGATATGGGCTCTTTTCCTTACGGGGGTTTTCTTCCTCATCATGAGCTTTTGGCTAATGGCTGGTCTGGTCATTTGCTTCATCAGTTATGAAAGGGATTGATATGTGACTCCTTGGAAACTACTAAGAGCCTCTATGGATTTTTTGTTATATTTGGCTCCTGATTATTTTGTGGATAAAGCATGGGTTGTTTTTCAAGCTCTGCATTCACTGATCTCATTGGGCTTTTTGTGTTCTGCTCCGACTTGTGTGGCCTTCCCTTTAAGGGTGGTTGCACTGGAAGAGAGCACTAGTTCCTGGTTCTCGGATATCTAACATATTGTCTATGTTGTAGCTGGTGGTTTTTTTTTTGGTTTTTTGCAAGGTGGCAGGCAGCTTGGCTTTATTTTGTTCGAAATGGTTTTGCATTGGTCCTGAAAGTGAATTCTCTCTCATGAAGCTGTCTCTTCACACCTATCTCTTCTTTGGTTGGAGCTATTCTACTTTAAAATTGTCAGATCGAACTTTTTGTAAAAGTAGGTAGTGATAGGAGGGTGGGGTTTTTAGTCAAAACATACTGGTTGTAAGGGTTATATATATCTGTTGTAAATTCAAAAATGGCTACAATCGGAGGTTTTCTTGTGGGTTCTTTCCTGCCGATATGCCATGTCTGAACCCAATGTAAAATTTGCTTTTAATTAATATAAGTTCAGTGGACTCTCCACTTTTATCAAAAAAAAAATCTTTAACCTCCAAATGAAAATCACAAATAAATCCTTTTATTCTAGACAAAAGTCGACCATTACATATTTCCATTCCTCTCCTTTATTTAAAAAATAAAAATTTACATATATCTAGCTCCTATCATTATTTATAACAGAACCAATCTCTCATTCTCATTCCCCTATCACCTAAAATTCATAAACTAAGGTTCCTAGGACAACAAAAAAACAATTAGCTTGGACTCATAATACAATTCTACACTTGTTTCCATTCCAAATAAAACAAGGGAGTTTCTAGCTACCACTATTATAAGAAAATTCACTCACAATTTTTAAATCAAATTAAAACTATAGTTTTAACTTTTGATCCAGTTGTGCATGAGAAATTGAGAGTAGCTAGGTAAACTAATAGATATTACTATTTTCCAACAAAGGTTGAGAAGCCACTGGTGAAATTAATAATGATTATACGGGGAACTAATGTATGTATTGCTAGTTACATATTCATTATGAGGATTGGCTAAAGAGGTGTTGTTTTGGACTTGTAAATAAACGGGTAAAGAATGTTTGGCTAAACATTTACATTGAATAGGATAAAAACACAGTTCTAATGTTGCTATTTAGCTAAAATACTCTAGAACTGTATCATCTAATGCAATATGTCCCTCTTTGTGTGTATAAATACTATCTCTATTTCAACCTATTATTTGGGTTAAAATACTCTCCTTATCTCAATTTATAATTTAGGTTGATTGTATTATGTTGTTATTAAATAAATACTAAACTATACTATTAATGGTGTTAAAATTTTGATTATTGTATATATTTTTTCAACTCTTTTTTAGTACAATAGATTTCTATAAAAGAAAGTGTGTATAAAAGGAAGTATTGATGGCAGCATACAAACATGGTAAGAAGGGCTAATAAATAAGACCAAAACTTGCTACTATTTCCAAAATTATAGTTGACAATATCTCTACAAGAAAAAGACAATAAAACAAAAATAAAAAACTAATTCAAGATTAGTGACAAGTAGAGATGACCAATTTATATTTCAACGAATGGTTGTGTTATTTTTGGGGGTTGTTTTTCTAAAAAATAGTTTTTTTTCTTTTCTTTGTGTATGGTATATTTGAATATAGTGTATATAGTTTTTTAACTAAAAGAGAGGTAAAAACTATTAAAACAAAGAAAGAGAAACAAATCAAGCACGACCACACATCCAACCTAGAAACAAATTACACGAATTTGTCAATTTCCACAAGATGATCCAACAAATGAGACATCTTTAGAGATAATTGCCCTCTATCCAAGTATATTACAACCTTGCATATGATCAAAAGCCCATTTATCCAAACAATCTAGAACTCCATTCCACTCCCTTGGAATGTGACAAAAAGTAACAGATTCCAAAGATCTAGACAACCAAAGAATTTGTCTAATCACCATAGCTAATTGCCAACTAACCTCGTGTAACTATTGTCATTTAGCAAAGTCACCACTACCTGAGAATCAGATTCACAAATAATCCTCTTCTAGCCAATAATGATTATTGGTATGAATACCCTTATAAATTTAGAAAATAAACTTAATATCTTGAGAGCTATCACAACCTACCCCATCAATACTAGCATGTGTAGGATTCATACGAGGTGAACCATCAATGTTAATTTTCAAAACTCCTTGAGAAGGAAGGAACCAATGAACCTCCCTATGAATCCTTCGCAAAGGATGTCGACATCTATTTCACATGATCTACCTATCACACAACCTCAAAGAAGAAGGAACACCTCCTTGAAGAGAAAAATTGAATAGATTACATATATCAACATCCTAATGATCCACACCTCAAGTAAAATCACAATTAGACCTTACTGTCTCACAAAGAGAATGAATAATTTTCCACCACAAATATCGAACAACCATCCTAGCATCATAAAAAATCCTATGATTCCTCTCCAACCAAATATGCCAAATAATAAAAGTGGGACCAATAGCCCAAGTAACCTAGAGAAAGGAAGTCTTAACAGAGGCCTTACTTAGGTGGGCCTAGAATTTAGCCAAAGAGGAAACATGCTAGCAATACTGGTTCCAAATACCCCACCAAATGTGCCAAATATCCCTAGAGAATGAGAATTGAAAGAAGAGGTGAGAAATAGACTCCTCACTCTTGCAGCATAGAGAACACATAGAGGGACCTTGGAAACCCCATTTGGACAAATTATCCAAAGTAAGACATCAATTTTCGATCACTAGCCATGCAAAAAAATTGTATTTAGGCCACGAAAATTTACTCCACATATGTTTCCACTAATGTACTTCAACCCCTCTAGACAACTATTGAATAAGCTCCAAGCAACTACCTACAATAGAATACTTACCAAAGGAATCTCTTCCCTAAGCTAGAACATCCTGCCCCACTAGAGAGTTACACTCATGAGAAGCAAGAATCTAAGCTAACTCCCTATGACCCTCCTCCAATCCACTTGGTAGCCATTCATGGGGATTCTTCTATACAACCATCCACCAATCCTAAATTTTGAAAAAATTTATAATGCTCTAACTTATCCCAGCCTATTGCAGTAAAACTATCATAGAGATGTTGGAGGTACAGATACATAGAAAGGATGGTAGGATTACCACCCAAGAATCCAACCAAAAATAAGCTTCAGAGCCCTTATTGCATATCTAAAATAGACCACTCTTAACTTGTTGAGCCCCAGTTTTTAGAGTATACCATATTAGAGATATATTCCTTCCAAGTGAGAGCATTGAACATCAAGAAAAATAACTCCTTTAAGATACTTATGCTTGACAATGTGAGCCCAAATTTGATTTTGATAGTGTATACACATAAAAATTGGCTATGAGCAATTAAATAAATATTATATATTTCTTTAATATTTATTCTTCTAATAAATAGTTAATTTGAGAAGATTAATTTATTTAATTCATTTTGTGTATTAATTTAATTGAAATATTTTATTAATTAATTCATCTATCCTATTCCTCTGATTAATTAAATATCTAATATTTAATTATCCTTCTAATCATGTTAATTGAACATCTAAATATTTAATTATCTCCTTCAATCAATTAAATATCTAATATTTAATGGTTATTCTCCTATCCTATAGTCTCAAATATTAAATGATTTCTTAAATTATTTAATCCCTCTTATCCAACTCATCCTTCCATCTCCACTTCATCTTCCCTTTGCCAACTCATCAATCATGTGGCAAGGAAATTAATATTTCTTAAATAATAATTCATCATTTATCTCCAACCTCCAAATTTAATGAATATTGTGTACATACTGTTAGGATTCCCAAAGATATTGAGAGGGGGAGTGAATCAGTATCTGACCGGTATATTAATTTTCTTAACTTATAACATGAAAAGCATATTAAAATTGTGTACCGGTAAACCAGAAATAATGCAGCAAATAAGAATAACAACCACAACATGAAAAGCACACCATAACACAATATTTTAATGAGGAAACCCGGTGTGGGAAAAACCTTGGTGGGATTTGTAACCCACAATATTCACTTACTGGCCATAAGAGAATATTACTGCTACAATAGGGGCTTGCACATGCAGAAAGGCCAAGTGCTTAGAGCTCACTGCTCAAATACAAAAGAAGTCACACTGACTTAAAAAAATGGATTATACTAATCCAGTGTCTTGTACTACTTTAGATCAGCATCTGCTATGCCAGATTTAGTACCGGTTTAAGTTCTGCTATATATATAAACCCTTAACCAATAATTTGCATATTAGGTCTGCTATCTTCTATTCATATTTTGCATCATATCCTTATTAAATGATCTAAAATGATCTCATACATATATGAGTCATATTACAATCTGCCATGTTGGCTTACAAGAGTTTTAAAATTAATTACAAAATACATTAATACAAAATTGTTGTCGGCTAGGGTGTCGGTAATCTTCCTTTTCAGTGTCGGTGTTCTGTATGCCGGTGTAGAGTCTGTCGGTGTCGGTGCTGGTGTCTGCCTACCAGTATCATATGATTGTAAGGTTTCCATCAATGAAATACCTTCAATCACCTACAATATCTCATTGGAGTGTGCATTTGCCAACAATCTCCCCCTTTGGCATTGATGGCAACACTCATGAGAAAAATTCAAGAATGTATCCAAAAATTAAAGTCCAAAAATCTTGCCAAAAAAAATCTACCAAAAAATTGTACCAGATGTGTACTCCCCCTGAGCAGATGATATCTACTTTTGGATTTTTTTTTCTCATCTCTACTACTCCCCCTTTGACATCAATGGCAAAGGTTGTCATTCGCTGTCAGTGGTGTCCTACCTAGATTCTTGTAACCGGTGGGTTACAATCTGAAAAATATCTGTCAAAACCAAATTTAAGCTATCATTGAATCTTTCGTTGTCTTTTAATGCCTCTTGTGTTCTCTACACTGTACCGATGAGTATGTGCATTTTCTCTTCCAATGTCTTAAGTCCAAGAACCAAAGCCTCAGATATTTCTTTCTCAAAGAAATGAAATAATCTAGTTTGAGACCAAGTCTCATTTTAAGCTCTTTGCTTTATCCTTTATTCTCTCTTTGTCCTTCTCTAACTTCTCAATTTTCTCTTCTAGCTCTATCATTTTCTTTTCTATCTCCAAAAATGAATCTGATGTACCTATCAGATTGTCAACGGTATTGTTAATCTTTTCTTGTGCTTTGTTGATTTCCTTGTCTAGATCTTCTATTAGAATGTTTGTTTTACAAGAGTTTCTATACAGTTTCTTGAAATCTAAAATTGTTTTTCCTAGATCCGGTATTATGGCGTCTATTTTCTCCTTGTTCTTCTTTACAATTTCCTCAAAGAATTTCTCTTTTTCCTTAATCATTCTCTTCTTAAATGTATCCTCATTTATTTGATCAACAGTCAAAATGTTGTCGGTGATGAATTTAGACAATGTGTCTAGTTGACTTAAAGAATCCTTATAATCGACAATGCATTTTGGTGCTATCAATTTAAGAATAGGAATGGTGTCATAAATAGCCTTATAGGCTTGTGCATTACATTCTATGATCTTCTTTATAGAATCCAATAAGACCTCTGTTACATTTGTAGGTCAAAATTCTGCTATGGAAGTACCAGATGTCTGTCCAACTGTTCTTACAATATCCATACTACCGGTTGTAGTAATCACCTTGCTTGATTCGACCTCTGGTAGGTCAGTCTGTGTTTGCATTTCTACAAACAAAGGTTTGGGCTTTTCATTTTTAGCTAGTGGCACTATCTCTGTCTGAACTTCTGTCACAACCTGCTTTTGTTCCAGTTTTTCAATCTGTATCTCATAGGGTTTATCTGAGCTCTCAACAACCAATTTCTCAATCTATGTCTTTGTATGCACTCCCAATTTCTCTGTTTGTACCTCTGCACTGATCATTGTTGGTTCTCCTGATTGTTTTTTAGTTTTATCTACCAGTTTCTCTAATGGTTTACCAGTGGTGTTCTCTATCGGTTTCTCTATTTGAGTAGGTTTTTCTGTGTTTATATTTACAGTTTCATTTACCTCAACCTCGGCATCTGCAACCGGTGACTCAATAGTCACATCTTTCTTTTTGTCCTCAGTGGTTTCTCTATCAACCACAACATTTACTTCCTGAGTATCTATATTTACAATGTACAAAATTTTAGATTCAGTATTAGTATCCTCAAGTGGAGTCTCCATACTCTTTGTGGACGGTTGACTATCTGTAGTATCTACCGATGGAGTATCTGAAGGAGGTGGGGTTAAGTTATCAGTTATTTTCAGGCTTGGAGGTCCACCTACCTTACATTTCCCCTTATCCCTATCCTTTTTGTATACCCTGATAGTTTTAGGTCTGAGTAACTCTTCCTATTTCTCTTTTTATACAAAGAATATATCCCACGCATCAACTATTTCCTCAGAGACTTCATTCATTCTACCTGCCATCAATGCTACATTCCGGTGAGCAGTTGAAAATACTATTCGGTTTGCTTCACTGATTAATTTGTCTATCTCATCAGGTGAGTTAACTGGATGCACTACAAGTAATTTTTCAATTTTAATTTTCTTATCCAGCTCAACAATGGCTAACCTTCTAGCTTCTAGTCTCCTATACAAATCATTTGGTATTTCATCAACAATTTCCATCAAAAATTTCTTATATATATCCAAGTGTAAGATTACACTATTCTCTATGCTTTCCTTGTCGTCGGTAGATAGTGTGTTATATATTTTGCAGATATTTTTCAACTTACCATCCTATGTTATTTCACTTAAGAGTTTATCCAGTGGAGCAATATCTTGTTTTACCTTCTTTTTCTTCTTTGGAGTCAACTTTTTTTTCACTAGAGGCCTCACTGCCTATTGCTTTTGCCTTGTTTTCCTAGGTTTAGGTGAGGGTACCGGTGAGGCTTTTCTTTTCCTTTCTACCCTTTTAAATACCGTTGACATATCACTCTCGGAGGAGGTTCCAATCGGTGAAAGATGAGCTTCCAGTTGAAGTCCTTCCAACTCACTTTCCTTTATACCAATTTGTTTCAAAACATCTTCCTTAATAGCTTTTGCTTGTCGGGTTCCTTTCCTTACTGTTTCTTCAACCTTCTTAACCCTTTTCCTAGACTGGATTCCACTTTCTATTTTTTCAGCATTTCCAAAGACTTTCTTAGTGGGTTCCTTTGGTGCTTCAAGGATGGCTTTTGCATAAGTTTCAATAATGTTATCACCTGTCTCATAGCCCATTTCAGTTACCTAGATAGTTCTAGGGACAACTGCCTCCATCCAGATTTCATCTTTCTTGATTACAAAATAAATTTCTTTCTAATATTTGTCCACAATAGCCTGTGATAGTCTTCTTCTTGTTTTCATTCAAGCCTTTAATGCTTGAAAATGTTTATTTAAGTTTTTCTCTCTGTTTTCTCCCATGTTGTTCAATAGATCCAATAGTTTCTTTCCTACCGGTATGTCAAAGCCAAAGTCTCTTCTGCCAATACTAGGTACTTGTTTAGTGATATATAGTATTAGACAAACAAGCAAATTTCCAAATCTAAAGGTTCCTTTCTTATCTCCCTTAATCTTCTTTAAATTGTCTATCAATTCATCTTTGAGCCATTCTCACACATCTATTCTAGCATTATCATTTACCATGTCATATGCACTTTTAATACATAGGCTAGAAACTGAGTTCAACCTATTTGCATGTGTAGCCTTGTATCCTAAAATCATACTAACAAATCTGACATTGATGTCCTTTACATCATTTACCCTTAGAGACCTTTTGTCAAAAATTGCACCGGTTAAATCCATCAATGTGTCATTTGAGACTATTTTGGTTCTGTCAGGTCTGCTACCGGTGGAAGGTAACCCTGTTACTGCCTTAATGGCTTCCTTGGTGATTTTATGGGTTGAATCCAACCAGAAGAATTCACCATGAACTCCGCTTAGCACAATTCTTATAATATCCTCAGGAAAATCAAGAATGCTAAGAATATCCACAAAGCCTAGGGTTTCTACTATCTTGTGTTCTGGCTTGACATTACCATCTTTATCACAAATCACAATGCTATACATGTTTTTGATCTCATCATCACCTAATTTCTCTATATGACAATGTATGTATATCCTAGGGTCTTCAGCATATACTTCTCCCTTAGGAATTTGAGAGAATGCACCTATGCTATCATCTTTCTTCACTATTTTGGGAACCAATTTGAAAACGGGTCTAGGCCACTTAACAACCTCAATCATAGTAGGGTTTGCAATAAATTTAGGAGTGGATGAAGAAGCCATAGTTATAAAGACCTCAATCTACCTTAAGGATGAGTGCTTGGATGAATTGCTTCACTTCTTCGCTAAGGATGCCTTCACTTAGGAATTTTCGCACTCTCGAAGATTTGAATGCTCGGTGAATGAAAAAGGAGCCAAAACACTTGCTTTATAATGTTATTTTCTCCAACTACCACATTTAATGCTTGCCGGTTAAGTCACAACATAACTAATTTGCTAGTATAGAAGTAATTCTACTTCTCACCATTAACCGAGGAAATAATAGCATGTTTTTCAATTTGTTGCTAAACCCCCAAGGATTTTCCTTTAGCTAGATGAAGAGTCTCCTGCCAGTGGAGTGTTACTTTGTTCTACCAGTGGAGGGGTATTCCCATCAACATTTTGATCTGACTTTCTGATCCATTGTTTTGACAATTCTTTCTTTACCTCTTCAACCTTTTATTCACCTTTCAAACTAGGACCTGTGTTATTTGTCGGTAGGGACTTTCTTCTACAAAATTTTGCAATATGTCCAATTTTGTTACAAGCATAACAAGTCACATTGTTTTTCTGAATAGCTTTCCCATATCCTATGCCAGTATGTGTTCTGCATTGATTAGATAAGTGTCCAAATCTTCCACAAACATAACATCTTACATTCATTCTGCAATTTTCTGAGTTATGACCAATTTTGTTGCATTTAGAACATTGACCAATGGGTGTATTGGTGTTATGATAATTTATAGATCTACACTGATTTTCTCTATGACCATACTTTTTATAGTTAAATCATTTCCCATTGAATTTGTATGCATTAGGTTGTCTTACCGGTTTATTATGATCAAGATTGTTTGCAGTACCAAAGCTTTCACCAGTTTCAAAGCCAAGGCCATTTGTATCACCATTAGGTTTCTGATTCTTCCGCATGTCAGCAAGTTGTTTTGAACTTTTCTTGAATTTCTCTTTGTGTTGATTTGCAACAGCCAGTTCATTCTCCAAGATTCCTTTCTGTCTCATGAGTTTAGTTTTTTCATTTTGTTTGTGCATCAGATCTATCTTCAACATATCATTTTCATAACTGAGTCTTGTGTTTTCATTTCTAGCATCATTTAGTCTTCTAGTCAAGTCATCTTCATTCTTCTTTTTGTCTTCAATTTCTTTACAAAATCTCATAGTCATATCTTGCATTTCATTCTTTGTTGTACAATTATCTTGTCTCAGTTGGTTCACCAGATCATTAAGAGTTTCCTTTTCATCTTTCTCTGTTTGCATCTTCTCACAAAGTTCTCTTCTTTTATTCCTTTCTATAGTGTAATTTTCTTCAATTCCTCGAATAATATCCTAAGCAGCCTTCAAATCATCCTCAAGTTTGATATTCTTTACTTTTTCTGCATCATAGTCTGAAAGATTTGTTTCCAATTGCTTTCTCAAATTTTCCATCTCTACCGCTGACAAGATCTTCCTCAAGTTGTTAGGCTTCTGAAAATAGAGGACCAAGCTCTGATACCAATTGATAGGGTTCCCAAAGATACTGAGAGGGAGGGTGAATCAGTATCTGACTGGTATATTAATTTTCTTAACTTATAACATGAAAAGCATATTAAAACTGTGTACTGGTAAACCAAAAATAATGCAGCAAATAAGAATAACAACCACAACATGAAAAGCACACCATAACACAATATTTTAATGAGGAAACTATTGACATTTTTTATGATTATGCTGTGATTGTCATTGATGGACACACACTTGCATTGAGCTCACTTTTATATGTATGAGTTATGCTCAACTGGCAATTGTTTCCAACCGATATGATGCATTATAGTCTTTAGACTATTGGTGTTTTGCAGAATGTTTTTACCAATCTGAAGCGGTATGTTGACCGCAAGCGGTTCAAGGATCTCAAGTGGTACGAAGGATCAAAGCGGCAAAACACATATTTCCCAGTCTTCATTTTGGTTAAACCAGCAATCGGTATTTTGTATGAACCAGTAATACTCTGTGATGAGTTACCAACTGGAATTTTGTGATGAGTTACCATCCACCGATTGTTTGACGGTGTCGACACTTTAACGGTGCTTTTTGTGTCATGTTACAGAATATGTCTAGATACATTGAACCTAGGAAATTGTAATGTAATCCTTTTGGACCGACATGAAATCAGATTCCTTTATAAGGACATCATGTCTAGGGTTTTAAGTAGTTGCTAGGGTTTAAGGTGGTTGATGAGTTAGACAGAGTGTGAATGAGTTGAAGACTGAAGTAATGTTGGAATGCATTAGGAATGAGCTATCAAGGATCTAACCAAGCAATCTATGCTATTTGCTAGATCACTCACTTGTTGATTACTCACATCTTTGACAAGTTTGAATCCCTTAACTGGGTAGGCCCAAAAGCCTTTTGTAAATCCTCTAACAAGGTGGTTCACATCTGTGGATCTAAAATCTTCTAGCAAGGTAGTCTTTAATCAGACTTATCTCCTTAAAGAGATTGAGATTCCTAATGGGACCTATTCTGGTAAAGAACATTGTATGACCTTAACCGGTCTGGTTCCTATTCTGCAGATAGTTACTTTTGAGTTCCATCTCACCGTGGTTTTTCCCATTTGGGTTTCCACGTCAAAATATCTTGTGTTATGGTGTTTGTGCTTCTGTGGGTGAATGCATTATTTGCTATTTGGTTTGCATATGTGCTAACTGGTTTGTCTGCTAAACTGTTTTACCAATTTACTATTAGTCTAGTAAAGTGTTTAAGTACAGTGATTTTGGGCATACTAATTCACCCCCCCCCTCTTAGTATTCATCAATTGGTATTAGAGCCAACCTTTTTATGAGTCTAACCACTTGGAAAGAGATATGGGGGAATACACTATGAGGGAACTTACTCATCGGCTCACTTAGTTTGAGCAAGCCTATGATGATCTTATGGCCAAATATAAGGCCTCTCAGGCAAAAAGGAGAGAACATGCTGAAAAACTGATGGAGCTATCTGAAAATAGTTCTTCTGATGAAGTGGACATGGAAGCCCTGATTCAAGAAGTAGAAAAGCTGAATGAATCCAATTCCAACCTCAGAAAAGAGTTGTAAGGACTACCTATTTGAATGTGCCAAGAGCTTGAGAACCGGAGGAAAGCTGAAGATCTGGTAAAAGACAAAGATCATGAAATCTCCAAGCTGAAGAAAGAGAACAGTGCCCTAACTGCTCAACTCCATGTGAGCAAAGTGGAAAAGGAAGACATGCAAGGAGAACTAAACATGGCCATCTCTGAGAATGCAAACTTGATGGAAACAAATGCTGCTATTTCCAAAGAAATCTCTGAGTCAAAGGAAATACTTGCTAAGTTCAACAAGAGTACTGCTAAGCTAGAACAAAAGCTTGAATCTGCCAAACCTATCAAGAATACCGATGGACTTGGTTATTCCGATCATGAGGAAGGTGAGACCTCTGGTACAAATGTTGGAGCATCAAAGAAACAACCAGCATCAAAGGATAAAGGTAAGCAAAAGTTTAAACCTATTTCCTTTAACTGTCTTAAAGAAGGACATACTGCCAATGTGTGTAGGAGAAAAGCCTACAATAATTTTCCTTACTTTATAAACAATGTACCTAGATCAAATAAGTTCAATGGTAATTGTTATGCATGCAATAAGTTTGGGCATAGAGCATCTGAATGTAGGTCTGTTATGAACAATACCAGAAGATATCCTCAGAGGACTCAAGGAGTTGGTTCGGAACCTTTTGTGAACCGGAATCACAACCGGTTTAATGCCTTTAATCATCAATCAAGAAGCAGTAGCTATCAAGCGGCAACCGGATGGAGAACAAAATGTTTGATCTATCATGGTCATGGTCACACAACTGCAACATGCAGGAGGAAGAACGGTAACATGAATAATGGACCTTGGAGAGAACCTGGAATGGTCTGCTATCATTGCAACAAACCGGGTCACATTGCTAGATTCTGCAGAACAAGAAAGAATATATCAGATGACATACCGGTCACTCTGGAAGGAAAGATTGACATTGAAACTATTCAAGTGGATATGAACAAAACCTGGAAAAAGAAACCAGGAGTATTGCAAGAAGAACCGGTTTTTGCACCTAGTGTGGAAATAGCAGAACCGGCAAACTAAGCATCAGAAAAGCTTAGGGGGAGCAAGCGGTGAAATGTTTTGAACCCCCAGTTTATACCGGTAAAAGACCTTAACTGGTATGTGATACCTATCATTTGGCAAAAGACCAGAAATAGTAACAGGCAAATTAGGGTTTACGCCCTAATGGTGGAGCATTTATTACGGTAGGTGAGGAATATGTTTAAAAGGAATTTTCAAATCATTTCTCACTATAATTTTTCAAGCGAAGAAGTTTTTCAAGTGCAGAGCGAAGAAAAATTGATTTGTGTTGTGATTCAAAGAAATTTCAAAATGCTGAAGAAGATTCAGAAGCAAATATCAAATGGTCAAGAGAACTCATAGCGGTAATTCAGCAACCGACAAAGTGTGAGGCGAAGTGGAATTTGCAAGCCCTAAATTCTCAATTTTTGAAAGGTATTTTTCAAATTTTTTGTTTTATCATGGCTTCTGCATCTCATGATAGTTCTAGTGCAATTGTTGATTCTATGGACTTCATACAATGAAAGTCAAAATATAATGCCTTGTCTCAAGTATCAGCTAGTGTGATAGTGGAAGAAGGCATCTCTGATTATATAGATTGTAAAATTAAAGACCTAGGGTCTCTCACAATCCATTCTCAGCTAGGTCTATTCTGTGGGAAGGATAAAAGGATCAAATCGGAGTATAGCATCTTGGAGAAGAAGAAACTTCACAATACGGTTTTCTTCCTAGAGGATTTCATAGATGACCACATTCGAATCATTCTGAGTAGAGTTCATGGTGACAAGATGTATCTTGAGAGAACACATGATATCACACTGCAAGCTATTCAGGTTGTCACCGGTTTCTGCAATACAGGGGAAGTGCCAGCCCTAAGGAAGGTCAGCAAGACTGAAATGTCCAAGCTCACTAGTTCAGTGAGTGACTCATGTGGCATGACCATCAACTCAATCAAGGATGATTTGGTCAAGTATGCCTGCATGGTGATAGGCTACCGGAGGTTCTTTGCCAGCAGAATTAATTTTGTCTCTGCTGCAATGGTAAATGCTGCTTACAGGATGATCAAGGAGGATGCATCATTTGATTTGTGCACTTGTATGCAAAGACAACTTATGTTGAATCTTAAGTAAATCAAACAGGACAATGCACTGAGATTCAAGTTTGGACAACTACTGGTAGGGTTATTCTTCTACTTCCAAGGTTATTTCCTAGGAGTTGGAGATATTCAATGGTCTGTCGACCAACCAGTTACCAAGCAGATCAAAGAGAGCCTGCAAGCAGTTGGAACTGGTTACCCTGAAGTTATAAACAAGTACTTTGATGAGTTCAGAAGCAAGATGAGCCTAAGGATGAGGATATCCAGTGACATTGTCAAGAAATATGAAGAGGACATTTTCTTTATCATCAAAGTGGATGAATGCTTAATGGAGGTTGTTGAGCCTAGATAGGAAGAAGTAGAGCCTATGGGCTATGAGGTAATGTATGATATGCTGGACAGGTATGCTTCTACCCTAATCGCCTCACTCCTTGATCCTAAGGAAAAGAGAACTGGCACCTATTTGGAAAGGGTTGTACCGGTTGTAGAATCCTCTGAAAAGAAAGGAAAGGCAGTGCCTTCAACATCGGCACCGGTTACTATAGCGAGTCCCAAAGTGACCAAGCAGTCACCTACAAAGAAGAAACCGGAAGCAGCACCTGCCAAAGTCTTTGAGAGGAAGAGGAAGACAAGGAATAATTCACTAGACTCAGAAGAAACTGTGTCTGAAGAAAAACCCAAGAAGACTAGGCTAACAAAGAAAAAGACAAAGAATGAATCGGCATCATCTGCACCGATAAATATTGACATTTCTTCTTACAAACCTTTGACACATTGTCAAAGAACTATAAAGAACATTAGGAGAAAAGTGTTGAATGATTTAATTGATTGTTTTGATGATTTCAATGATGATGGAAAGAAAGCAGTTGGACAGGAAATCATTAAGTATTTGTGTGTTAATGATCGGTCGCCTTCAGAAATTAGATCTGAGACACCGGATTCTTTGTATAATTCTTTAGATAATAAATAGTGCATTGCCATAGAAAAGGAACAAGAAATGAGGGAGAAAATATTTTCTCAACATTTTCCTGATGTATCCAATTCAGAACTTTTTGAAGTTATGAATAAATACAAAGGCCTCTTCTTCATGAGAAGAAGAAGACTCATGTTACTAGAAGGAAAGGGTCAAGAAGTGATCAAGGATACACATACTCATGCTCAAGAAGCCCTTAAGATGCATCAAGTGGTTGAAGCCAATAGAAAAGCTGAGCGAGAACCGAAAACTGGCAAACTAGATGAGGTGTATGATAGTGAAGAAGAACCGGTCACAAAACAAATGGACCCCATTGATGTAGATGCCTTAGAAGGTGAAAATGTTACTCAGGATGCACCATCAGAAGCAACAGGATAGGAGAAGTAGGCAGAACAGGTAGAAAAGAAAAAGGAAGTAGAGGACAAAAAGGAAGAAGCAAAGAAGCAAGCAGAGGAGAAGAAAAAGAGAGAAGAAGAGGAGAAGAGAAAGGAAGAGGAGAAGAAGAAGAAGAAGAAGGATGAAGAGAAGATGAGGAAAAAGGAAGAGGAGAAGAAGAAGAAGGATGAAGAGAAGAAGAGGAAAAAGGAAGAGGAAAAGAAGAAGAAGGATGAAGCGGAGAAGAGGAAAAAGGAAGAGGAGAAGAAGAAGAAGGATGAAGAGGAGAAGAGAAAGAAGGAAGAGGAGAAGAAGAAGGATGAAGAGGAGTAGAAGAAAAAGGATGAAGAAGAAGAGAAGTAGAGGAAAGAAGAGAAAAGGAAAATAGAAGAAGAGGAAAAGAAAAAGAGAGAAGAGGAAAAGTTAAGAGCTACAAAGAAAGAAGAAGTGGCAAAAAGCACTCAAATGGAGACTCCAAAGGCAACCGGTAGTCAAGACAAACTGGCTAACCTCACCAGTCCTATTGACCTCCAGTCTTTAAATAGAGCATTAAGGTTGCTCAATAATGCCTTGAAGTGATAAGGAGGAAGAAGGAGCAAGATGTGATCCAAGTTGCGGTGGACACTCTTACCGGTTTGTTGCCCGGCACAAACCTCCCCAATACTAATTCATCATTGGCACAATTGAAGCTCCTATGCACCATAGTGGATGATTAAGTGCAAATCCTAGAAGAGGTAGTAGAGGCAAATACCAAGAAAGAGCATAAAAAATCTCTCAACATTGCCCTGGTGAAGAAGCTAAATAAGCTCCAATCCGATCTGCAAAAAGCTTAAAAAGACATAAGGAATGCTCTGGATGAGGGGAATCTACTACTGAGTAAGATTTTCCAACCCCATCTCTTCTGTGATGATGTGCTTGTATAGAAGCAAAAGCTACAAACTGACTTACAGTTATACATGAGCACCTTCAAGCCGCCATATGACTCTTTTACAACTTATGGGCAAACCGTTCACCGGTTTCATATCCAATCTGCCAAAATAGAGTTGGAAATCAGCAACCAGACTCGAGATTTGCAGGAACTACAACTGGTTATACTCCCATGCCTGCAAATACTTCAGAAATGTTATCTCAATCTATATGCCTTAACGGTGACTCAAGAGATGAGCACAGTAGATGCCATGGAAGAACAGGTCTCCCAGATGCAGACAAAGAAAGAAGTGGCTACCTCCCTACTTGAGTCCTAGTCCTTATCGATGAAATAATTTTTGCAGGACCTTAAATCAGTTTTTGACAAGTTTTATTCTTTATTGTCATAAACTCTTATTCTCTTAATACTAATGAAACAGGGGTTGGTCTATAATATTTTGTTGTCATTGGTGGAAAAGGGGGAGAAGTATAAATTTTGAATGTTTTGATGTATACTTTCATGTTATTTCTATTAAGAAGTAGTATACATTGTATTTTCTACAAAAGGGATAGTGTATATGCTTAGGGGGAGTAATTTTAATTATGGCATATTTTTTGTTGTAAAACACTTAGATGTCAAAATTTTCCTAAGTGTTGCCATCAATGCTAAAGGGGGAGATTGTTGGCATTTTTGATGATTATGTTGTGATTTTCATTGATAGACACACACTTACATTGAGATCACTTTTATATGTATGAGTTATGCTCAACTGGCAATTGTTTCCAACCGGTATGATGCATTATAGTCTTTAGACTATCGGTATTTTGCAAAATGTTTTTACCGATCTGAAGCGGTATGTTGACCCCAAGTGGTTCGAGGATCTCAAGTGGTATGAAGGATCAGGTAGAACACATATTTCCCAATCTTCATTTTTCTTAAACTGGCAATCAGTATTTTGTATGAACCAGTAATACTCTATGATGAGTTACCAACTGGCATTTTGTGATGAGTTACCATCCACCGATTGTTTGACGGTGTCGACACTTTAACGGTGCTTTTTGTGTCATGTTACAGAATATGTCTAGATGCATTGAACCTAGGAAATTGTAATGTAATCCTATTGGACCGACATGAAATCAGATTCCTTTATAAGGACATCATTTCTAGGGTTTTAAGTAGTTGCTAGGGTTTAAGGTGGTTGATGAGTTAGAGAGAGTGTGAATGAGTTGAAGACTGAAGTAATGCTGGAATGCATTAGGAATGAGCTATCAAGGATCTAACCAAGCAATCTGTGCTATTTTCTAGATCACTCACTTGTTGATTACTCACATCTTCGACAAGTCTGAAGCCCTTAACTGGGTAGGCCCAAAAGCCTTCTGTAAATCCTCTAACAAGGTGGTTCACATCTGTGGATCTAAAATCTTCTAGCAAGGTAATCTTTAAAAGTACTTATCTCCTAACAGAGATTGAGATTCCTAACAGGATCTGTTCTGGTAAAGAACATTGTCTGACCTTAACCGGTCTGGTTCCTATTCTGCAGATAGTTACTTTTGAGTTCCATCTCACCATGGTTTTTCCCATTGGGGTTTCCATGTCAAAATCTCTTGTGTTATGGTGTTTGTGCTTCTATGGGTGAATGCATTATTTTCTATTTGGTTTGCATATGTGCTAACCGGGTAGTCTACTAAACTATTTTATCGGTTTACTGTTAGTCTAGTAAAGTGTTTAAGTATAGTGATTTTTGGCATACTAATTCACCGCCCCCACCTCTTAGTATTCATCAGAAACCTATTGTGGGAAAAACCTCGATGGGATTTGTGACCCACAATATTCACTTACTGGCCAATAAGAGAATATTACTACTACAATAGGGGCCTGCACATGCAGGAAGGCCAAGTGCCTAGAGCTCACTGCTCAAATACAAAAGAAGTCACACTGACTTACAAAAATGGATTATCCTAATCCAATGTCTTGTACTACTTTAGATCAGCATCTGCTATGCCAAATTCAGTACCTATTTAAGCTCTGCTACATACATAAACCCTTAACCAATAATTCAAATACTAGGTATGCTACCTTCAATTCTTATTTCACATCATATCCTTATTAAATTATCTACAATGATCTCATACATATATGAGTCATATTACAATCTGCCATGTCGGCTTACAAGAGTTTTTACAGTTAATTACAAAATACATTAATACAAAATTGCTTTCGGCCAGGGTGCCGGTAATCTTCCTTTTCAGTGCCGGTGTTATGTATGCCGGTGTAGAGTCTGTCGGTGTCAATGTCGATGTCTTCCTACCGGTATCATATGATTGTAAGGTTGTCATCAATGACAATACCTTCAATCACCTACAATATCTCATTGGAGCGTGCATTTGCCAACACTTACACATATTTCAAAACCTTCTTCTATATTCTCTCCAACAGCCCTATATCTTAGGAAGCACTTGAGTCCACTTGTCCTCTCATGCCTAAATCTTCTCCAGCCATCCCTAGATTGCCTCAGTCAGCAACCCAGTCAAGGTGAGATGAGTGACACTTGTCTTCTCCTTCCCCCTTTCTCTCAACCTTCACCTTTTCTCACAACCATCCAAATCTGCAGATCTGATCATGACCATTGATCTGAACCACATCATATTATCCTCTCAAGGTCTATAAAATCAAGAGCTTTAGTTGAGAGAGAGTTCGTCTTCAAGTGAATTTGCAAGACAATCATTTGTAAAACTTATGCATCCGTGAGTTTTAATCTTGAAGCAAATAGCAATTATCATTTTTAGCATAATCATGTAGCATTGCATATCATATCATTTGTGAACTATCAGTTATTAGTCCATTCTTCATATGCCATCTTGGAAGCTATCAATGCTTGTCTAAGAGCACACCATCTGCAACCAGGAACAGTGGAGTTAGGAGATAATGAGACATAAACCATGAAGGTAATATTAGTATTTTTATTTCATATGTATTTCATGTAGTTTCATTCGTTGAGTTTGGATTTCCTTTATATTTTGTGAGACTAAGTTGTTACAGGTAGCATTCTGAGGATGAAATTCAATTTGACACATTTTGGCACCCATCGTGGGGCTCATGGACCTCGCATATACTTTTAAAAATCTGGCAAAAGTAAAATTAACGCATTTGTAATGCAGATTCATGCATGTGTGAATTCTAACAATGCTTTTGTTCAATAGGTTAGTGCATTTGCATCTCAGGTTAGCACATTTTCATCTTAGTTTAACGCATTTGCATTGCGGGTTAATGTATATGTCATGTAGGTTAGCACTTTTGTTGGAAAATCTACACATTTGCATTACAAGTTAACGCTTTTGTCCTCTAGGTTAACACACTTGTTAAAGAAGTCACGCTTTCGAGTCCATAGAGCAACAGTTTTGTAGTATAAGTTAGCGCTTTTGAGGTGAAAGACAGTGCATGTGTTAGAATAACACTTTTATTTGCAAGTGACATAATTTTCTTGCAGGTTGGAATGTCCCAAAACTAAAAATTTTCAAACTACTGACATGCATGTGCAGGATTGTGTTTAAGGCAAATTTTATGCATTTCCTCACCTAGTTAATTAAAAGCCTTATTTTGGAAATTAATATATCATGTCTTGCTCATTTAGTCTAACTAACGGGATAAATTGACAGCATGCAACTTGCATTTTGAGTAACTTCTCTAAAATAGTTGCATGTAGACTTTTAAAAAGGCTAAAATAAACACCATGCTTGTTGGAGCAACATCTCCAAGTAGAGGATAGTTCACAATTTCTACGGAAAGTTAAAAAGAACACTTATATTCCATGTCTCAAAAGTGGTAGGTATATGCTCTCCCCTTAATTTGGTGATCAAAAAGCCAAACCCACACTTTTATGCTTTCTTTACTTTCAAGAAATTAAATCCTTTAGAAGGCCTACCTTCCTGAGCTGCCTTGAGGGGGCTAGTGAGAAGGGAATGACCCAAAGTGGAAACGTGCTAATACCAAGTCCTTCCAATCCACTCTAAATAAATTGTGTTTGTGACAAAAGTCATAAGCAACATATGTTGATAAGTTCATACCGACACTATGTTTCCCCATAAACCCTATGGAGTGTAACCTCTATAGGCTGGGAACCTTTTTTATTTATAGAGCTGAAAGTGCCAAATGTATGGCCACATGACCGGAAGCCTTTTATAAAAACCACTTGTACTAGTTGCCAAAATCCTTCTAACTATTGGCGTGGGAGGTCAGACCTCTGAAGCGGCTCACAAACATATGGTTCTTAGTAGAGATATAAAGTTTGCCATGGGGAGTTTTCATGGAAACTGGTGCTTGGCTGCCCTGAAGAAGTGAGTGCCGAGGGTGGAGCCAGTGGGGTCAAGAATCTAAATATCCACTTTGAATAGCGTAGCCTCGGGGGAAACCCCATGTGAGATTCAACAATTATTGTCTCAGCCTGCCATAGGATTTGTACTTGCTTGTGCATTTTGTTTATTAAACATTGTGTCTTCTATGTCTGCAACATGTTCCAAATGGTCAAAAATTGAAGAAAAATTATCATCTACGAGTGAGCAAATATCCAATAAATTGCTGAAAAAATTGATCACAAGGGTAATACAAAGGCTTTCCAACATTTGAAACATGAGATCAAACTAAAGTGTCAAAACATCAGTATCGAAATACTTCTTGAGTAGATTTGTCTCTAAACCATCACGCATTTTCAAACTAGCTCAACAACTGGGTCACTAATCCAACATGCTATTCCCAAAAGGTTTCTATAAGCATAAACATTCAACAAGCTATTGATTCAAACATCTTAAGTGCAAAAAAAATCAACATCATTGTCAAGTCTATCTTAAAGATATATAAAATCCTCTATCATGAAGCTTGGTCAATCCATCTTGTGTTCATAATCCTAGATATATATTTCCTATTTTAAACCTAGATTATATCAAAATAAGAATTGCACCAACATTGGAATCCAACAAACTTGTCAACTATCATATGCTTATATGAATTTTAAGTATCGCCTTAAGAAAAGAAAACCAGTTATAAAGCTCAGAAAAGAATAAGATTCTTGTATATCAATCGCAAGATCTTATTAACACATAGGACATTCCTACATCATTTTTGTCACTACTTACGTGGCTACGGTATAGAGTTTGATGGAGAAATTTTGCAAGGACGTTCTTTTCAACAAAGAGACGCTTTATCACAATGAACAAACAATAGCGGTAAAATCAACAAAGCATATCTTCCTAAACCAATAATCACCTATTGACTTTGTCCTTTGGAAATTTCAAAAATTATGAAATAATCACATGCCAGTTTGGACTAGAGCTCAATACGAACAACTGAGAAAATAACAAAAACAAATGGAGGAAGAAGATAATCCTACATTCCAAACTTCTGGGTATACCGTTGTTGACAAAGAAGCAGTCAATAGCACTATTAGAGACCTTGAGCAAGATTTCAAATTTGATAGGCTAATAGAAAAATTGTTGGCAAAGCAAAAAGAAAAATATCTCTTGATGTTGGTAAAATCTAGAGCTAAACTACCTCAAGACTTTAACATAGAAATCTTCAAACAAGATACGGAGGCAAGTAACACCCAATACATAGATGATCCAAATAACAAAGATGTGAACAAAGAAAGTCATGAAGATACAAGAAAAGAAAGGGACGACACAAGAAAAGAGCGTAGTGATAAAAGAACGTATGAAGAAACTATGTGGATAATCCGTTGTTAAACCTTACTCAACAAATTCAAAATCTACAACAATAGATACACAATATGCAGAATGGAACAAGCTCCAAGAAATATTCATTGGAAGATATTTGCCCGTATCCTTTTGATAAAACTCTGAATATGATACTGTATGCAAGTAAAATTCATCTTTATTCAAATATATCAATCAGAATCAAAGGGAAATCATGAATCCCTATCTAATCAAATAATTATAACAAACAGACAATGAAATAATGCAATATCAAACAAATAGGAATTAAAATCATTCAATAGAACTCCCTATTCCAAGATCGCATATAGCTTCCATTTCTCTTCTCTTCTTTGTGGTATGATGGCTCTCAGATATTATGATGGTAACCTTCAAATGACACAAAGATTCAAAGTTCGTGATTGTTGAAAATGGAGATTGAATGCTCAATTTATACATTATTGGATGAGATTGATTAAAAGGTTGAACTTAGGTGAGCACACATACTGATTGATAGTTGAACTACTGATTTAGAGATAAAAATAGAATAGATTGAATAGATTAAAAGAGTTAACTGATTGAGAAAAAGCTAACTGAGGGAAGAAAAAGAATGATTGGAAGAAATAAAGAAGATGACAAAGAAAGCTTAATTTAGAAAAAGCTAACTAAAAGATGAAAATAGAGATTGGAGAGATTATGATTTAATTAATTGATTGATTGAATTAATTAATTTAGCATGTGCTTGCACTTTGACTTAGATTTTCAATTTAATCTTTGCATGAGATTTATTCAAATAATTCAATTTATTTTAAATTCATTTTAGTACTTGAATATACTTAGAACTTGACTTTGATTTTCAATTTGGTTTTTGAAATCATGCACATGTATTTGAAATTGGAAGAAATTAGAAGAATATGAAATTAAATGAAATTAGAATTTGGGGATTTGGAAATGGAAGAATTAATTAGTTAACTAAATAATTTAAATAAACTATTTAATTATTTTAGAAATGGAGAATAATTAAATAATAAAGATTATTTAATTTAAAGGAATAAATCATAATTAATTAAATAAAAAATATTTAATTAATATTTAGAAGAGGGTTTAATGATTAGATGATTAGAGATAGAAATTGAAAATAGAATTAATTTATTTAAATAATAAAGATTATTTAAATTGGGGAATAAACCATAATTAATTAAATAATAAATATTTAATTAATATTTAGAAAATGATTAAAATGATTACATGATGATAGAATAAGAAATAGAATAATTAGTAAGATGGTGAGGAAATATGAAATTAGAAGAATAAGATTATTAACTTAATTAAATAATTAAAGAATTATTTAATCAATTAGAGGAATAATTAGTACATGATCAATGAGACATTTTTAGGTGTCTACATTTGCCCCTCTTTGAGACAAAGTCGAAATGACATTGTTTCAAAGAAAACGAAAAAATTCTGCCCCAGTATGCCCCGGTGATACTTAGGGTGTAATGCCCCCTCGAGAGATTGTTTGTGCATTAAAGACATGAATGATCTCTCAAAAAAAAAAGAATGTTAGATGAAAGATAGAAGAATGGTTATTTAATTAGAGATAGAGATAGGTGATGTGAAGACGATATTGAGATAGAATATGAGAGAATAAACCCTAGAATGAAAAAGAATAATTTTAGATGATAGAAAATGATTTAGAAAGAGATGATGAGAAAAGAATCAGCAAACTAGCAAGAAGCAAATGAGATGAAAATGAAATTGAAAGAATCACGAACCTGTGTCATATATTTATTGCACAATATATATTCATCATTGAGCCTTATTATTGAACAATGGAGCTTAGCACATTAGGGTATAAGGAACCAAGATGTAAAGATATCTCATTGAAGAAACAAACACTTAGCAGACAAGCAACAAACAAAGAAAAAGATAATGCCCATCCCGACTCCTCTAGTCACTTGTGGACATCCCTGAGTAGCATAGGAACAATATCTGTCGCAATATGATAAAAGATAAAAACTGACCCAAACAAAATTCAGCAGCTATGCTGACCTTGTGCCTTCATTCTCAGTTGCTTGATGTGATGGTTGATAATGTCTGATCTCAGAAAGTTGTGGACCCCGTTTAAGACTAACCTATCTAATTTCGAGTGTATCCTTTTCTGTTTAAGAAAAGATAATCATCACTTTGATATGGATATGATATGATTGATAAGACAATTTGATCAGTTGATTGCAGATGTTTGATTGGATAGTCATATCCTTTGTTAACTTCGTGCGAAGCGTTTGCTGGATATCTGCTAGAGTATTTGTTTCTCACAAGAAATTTAATTGCAAGTTTTTTGATTGATTGATTTTTTATTTTTTATTTTTAGTTCTTTTCCAAGAGCTTTTTTTGATGTTTTTGGATTATGTAGATCGATATTTGAATGTTTTTGATTGATTTTTTTTAGTACATTTTGCAGATGCTTTTTGGTTGGATTTTTTAGGATCGTATTTGAATGTTTATGGATTTTCAAAGGATGTTATATGAATGTTTTTGATTGATTTTTCAGGACTTTTTGTAGATGTTTTGAAGCATGACCTACCATTAATTGAAAAAGATAAGACTAACTTGGAAAAAATCCAGCAGTCATACTGATCTATGTCATTGTTTTGATTTGTGTGATCATTGATAGGAATGTCTAGTTTCAAAGAGTGAGTACCCCGTGTAAGACCGGTCTGTCTGGTTTCGAGTGTACCCTTCCCTGTATAAGAAATGTTGATGTTTGATAGAGTTTGATCAATAAATTGATTAAAAAGACATGTGATCAGTTTGAATGTAGAATTTGAGAGTTTGTCTGTTGTTGATTTGATTTGATGGATGGTCTATGCTTTCTTGCTTTGATTTTTTTATTTTTAAGGCTTTTTTCAAGACATTTTATCTGATTTTTAGGACTTTTTCAGGATCGTATTTGATTTTGTTTGGATTTTTGAAAGATTTTTAGGATTTTTTCTGTTATGCCCCTAGTGTGCAGACCTATATGACATGATGATCTGAAGAATGCATGTGGAGACAATGAATTTTCAACGTGACCTATGTTAATTCAATATGCATGATGAAGATGTGTTTCCTATCTGAACAAGGTTGACTGTGTTTATTGTATCATTTATAATACACCAATTCAAATGGAGGTACAAAACATTCCATAGTTAATCAGTTAATCGATCCCTAAGACCCTTTGGAACATTCAAATCAACACACTTAGTGACTAGGATTTACAAATGGAGATGTGGAAGACTTCCCCATTGATTCTTGAAACTTCGATCTTCTTTTGCCCATGTGTGTGTAGATGACTTAATTCATGCTCTTGTGTTCACTAAAGATCCTTAGCATCCTATATGACTAGCTACATGGATTATCCTAACTTCAAAAGCATCCTGAATAGAGCCTCACTGCCAGCAAGCTTTTAGAGCTTCGACGAGGTTATAGACTGTAATTTCTCAAATATTGCTCCATTGTCAGTAGGCGTTCATAGCCCTGATGGAGTTACTCGCATGTTCCCATAGCCAAGCTTTTTGCCACACTTTGTATGCATGATATTTCAGTTATATATCATTTCTCTTTTTCCTTGATATGAATTTTAGCATAGCTCTTTTTCTTGCCTTGACTTGTAAGTAATGAAACCTACTTGGGTGTGACAATTACAACGACGGTGAAGTAGATTTTAGATTTTTCACTAGTCATATGATCAACTAGGTGTCTAGAATAAATTAGAGATCTTCTTAATATGTTTGAGGTATAGAAATTGATAGATTTTGGGTTAACAAGTCTCAAATAGTGAAATCACTACCCAACCATAAGTAAAGCATCGTCACAGGGTAATGCTGAAAATGAATGACCTCGGATCCTCAAAGACTTCATGTCCGAATAGCTAAGAAAGGAGATGACCTTTGTTTCTCTTGAATACAAATAGATGATCAACTTTGACATTTGCCTTGTTTTATTGATGATGCTATATGAAAATGCAGAAAATTTGCGAATGCGACTTCTGAATATGATGTGCTTTGGAAAGAAACTATATGTAATGCAGTGCTTTGAATAATATGATATGCAATGTGGAAAGTAAAACCTAAACTAACCCAACCCTTAGGTATAATATCATTTAAGGTGCATGTTGTTCATAGGGTCAAAGATTTTTGTGTAGGTAGTTCATTGGTCTTTGTTTAAAGAGACGGATAAAGATGTCTTTTCCAATAGGATATAAGGACTCAACTAAGTGTACATTTTCAGTATCTCCAATGTGTATTTCCTTATTTTTTCAATTTTGTGGATCATCAGAAAGAAATCCAACTTTGGAACCCCTAAATTTAGCTATAGCCTTATCATTTTTAAAGAAATCCAACTATGGTAGGTCCTCTTGCCCCTAGTTTGTCAAGTGTGGGTGTATGAGACAAATTAATTTCAGTTTCGAAGTTATGACATGAGCGGGTGTTATGCCTATTTTTATTGATGCACTTGAAGAGGATGATGAAGTCAACTAGGTGTCGATCTTATTAGTTGGTGTTATGCTTCTTTTTGTCATGACCTTGGCATTTGATGATAGCTCGCATACAATTGTTGACAAGTTGCTCTATGTAGTATGATCTGGATTGGTGATTTCATTGATAAGGGGTTCATGAACAACTTGTGTAGAGGGATTGGGATCATGAGTGACTTCATTTTTTAGGGAATCTTGTGAAGAACATAGAGGATTACAACATGGAGATGAAGGGATGGAGGGATCTTGATCGAGATTTGGATAAATAATGGGATCTTGTTTAGGACATGAAGGTAAAGGTATGCTTTGATTTTGTCTTGGAAAAGGATTATTATGAAGGATGGAAGAGATGTATCAATCTTGTTTAGGAGGTGGATGTTGGATGGGACTTGAAAGGACACTTTTTTCCTAAGATGGAAGGGTGTCATTATGAATGGAATAGAAAAGAGAGAGGGTATCATCATAAGATTCTTGGTCAGTGGGATCTTGATCAAAAGTTGGGTAGGATGAAAGTGGTTGTTCTTGATCTTTATTTGTTTCAGGACTCATTCCTTCTTATTTTGTATCATCTTCATGACATGGGGAAGAAGTTTGGAAATGCATGGGAGATTGTTGGAATGTTTCAACCTTTTGGCATGATGAAGAAGGATTCTGAATGAGATCCTTTGATTCATGACTTGAATTAGATTGGATTTGTATGATGGATAGCCCTTGGGAGGTTGTGTTATTAGATAGAAATGGCATGGATTGGTCTTGTGTGACTTTAGGGGATGATGAAATGGAAGATAGATATGGTTGATTTGGGCTTTGGTTGAAAGGGAATTGATTTTGGTTGAAAGGAGTATGATTTTGGATGAAAGATGTTTGATTTTGGTTGAATGAATTTTGATTTGGACTTTGGTTGAAAGGGGTTTGATTTTAGTTGAAAGAGGTACTTTGAATGTTGAGTTGATGTGAATTTTGTTTTGGACTTTTGTTGAAAGGGATTTGGTTTTGGTTGAAAGAGGTACTTTGATTGTTGAGTCGATGTGAATTTTGTTTTAGACTTTGGTTGAAAGGGGTGTGATTTTGGTTGAAAGAGGTTTGAATGTTGGGGTTATATGAATTTTGTTTTGGACTTTGGTTGAATGGGGCTTGATTTTGGTTGAAAGGGCTTTGATTGTTGGGTTGATATGATTGGTATGATTCATATAGTGAGTTTAAAGAAAAAGAAGGTTTACATGATTCTAATGTTGGTTGAACGGAGGTAGGAACGATTTTGTTGAAGAATGAAGGTTAGAATGTTTGAATGGTCTCATAAGAAGAAGGTTGGTCTGATACTGATCCCCTCATGGCCATCACTTCTATCATAATTTTTTTCTAACTTGCCCCTATGGTTGTCAGGACTAGTCATATCAGTCACTTGTTGTTGCAAAGTCTTGATTTGTTGAGCTAATGTTTCTATGGATGGTGATGGAATACGAATGGAAGGGATGAATCCTCCACCTTCCCTACGAAATGTATAATGCCAATCCATGATGTTTTCTTATTTGGTTTGGACCTAGGATCACAACATGTAAGATATTTTCTCCATTTCTCTAAATGTGACAATGTTTGATGTGTTGAACTTGACCAAATTGTTTGAGTTGAGGTTGAGTTTGATTGATCCTCTAATTATGTTTTGGACATTTGAGGTATGACTTTCTAGGATGATCATGCAAATGACGATGGACTAAGACAGATGTATATGAGGTCTAGACAAGGACGTATATGAGAATGATAATGAGGACTTTGCAAGGACTTTAGGACATAAATGAGGACTATGCAAGGACTTAGGATGATAGTAAGGACGTAAATGAGAACTATGCAAGGACTTAGGATGATAGTAAGGATGTAAATGAGGACTATGAAAGGACTTAGGACGATAGTAAGGATGTAAATGAAGACTATGCAAGGACTTAGGATGATGTAAATGAGGACTATGCAAGGACTACCTATGGTCACAAGTATGTAAAACTCTAAGTTTTTGTTTTCAAAATGGACCTGGTTTTCAGTAACTCCATGTGTGGGAGAAGTTTTGTAGTTTTCCAAATTTGAGAACAATTGCTTGGAGGTAGGTATAGTTGAATGACTCAATTTTCACACAATCTCAGAAAATTTAGAGATATGTAGGATAGGGCCTGAAATAGCCCAAAGAACTAGCTCGATACTGGTCTGATACAACAATACATAAAAAAGAACAGAATACAATCTTAGGCTAAAAATTGGAAACCATTCAAATGAGGCCCTTACAATAAAATACCGAAACAAAACAAACAGATAGAGAGTCTGGCAGTAGTGGCTGCATTCCATGGTACAAACTGCTCGAGCATGCCAGTCTCTCTTACCCTAAAAATCTGAAGATCTTATAACTGAGGCATTTTTGTATCATAATGCAACGTACATGAAGGGTATCTATGGGGTACGATCTGCACTCCTGGAATCACTGAATGTAGGGTTTTTGGCAACTAAATTGGTTCCTAGTATAATGTTTCAAGGGATCCCGCTCCAACGATGGATTCTCATAGAAAGCCACTTAAGACTTTAGTTGAGCTTATCGGTGCAGGGAAGGCCCCCACATACGTCAAATTCACTCAACACTCTAGCCGCCTGACCATTATATTTATATAGCGGCTCAAAAAAATCTGCTCGAGAGTATGCTAGGAGAGATGATATCCCCAATGTATCTCAATTAGAAGTACCTCTGTGGGGTGATGAAATCCCCAGTCAAAGATACCCCTCTCTACATGAAATAAAATAAAATTGGATGTCGTTGTCACCTCCTTCCTTTCTCCCAAGACCCCGAAGCTGGGTGGAAAGTTAGTTAATGCAACAGTAGGTCCACCCTAAACACAAAAAATTATTTACCTTAAGAAAAACAAATATGATTCAATCTAATGCAGACTGATTCACATTCATTTTATGACCCAAATTTAGGTGTTGAATGCGCATGTGCATGTCCATTTTAAACACCAAATCGAAATATGAAGTCATACATGTCAATTTTAACCATTTGTTGATTTTAAGAAACAAAAGACAAAGTGTGAGATACATGCATGTCAATTTTAGCCCGTGTTTATTTTAAGCACCAAACAATGAAGTGTGAGATTATTCATGCATGTCCATTTTAACTATTGTTGATTTTAAGCACCAAAAGATGAAGTGTTAGATGATGCATGCAACTGATCTAATACTATTCTGATCCTTTCTGTAAATTCGCCACAAGTTGTAAACAGGAGATTAGTAGTAAAATCAAACCAACAAAAAATAGAAACTCAAAATTTGACAGAAGCGAATGTGTGACAATACCTATGTGATTGCGTGAACCTACCAGAGCATATGCATAATTCTGATAGACCGAATGCATGACGCTAACATATTGATTGTGTAATAATAACAAGGCGATTGCGTGATAGACAGGCAGACAAAAAAAAATTAAAAAAAATTAAACCCGATCAAAAACCTGCAAAACCAACTATGAGGCCCTAGCCAAATCTCTCATCATCCATTCAATATTGATTAGATCATATTTAACTTGATAAGAAAGAACTAATATTTAATATCTATCAAAGGCCAGTTGATCTTCTGAATCTTGTATCTACCTTTCTGCTTGGAGAACCTTTTGATAGCGTTTGGCCTGTCTTCTTTATTTTTTTGTCCTTCTTGCACTTGAAATCCTGAACTGTACCTTTCTTGCCATAAATTGTTATAATCAAATCATGAAATACAAGTAATCTATTTCCAGATTAATCCAATTTTAGACAGATCAAATAACCGACAGAATAAAAAAATAAAAAACAATTTTCCCTGTGAATGCGTGATCTGGAAAGGGCGATCGCGTAATCTGGCAAGGGCGATTGCGTGGCCCCAAGGGGTCGAATGCATAGCGATGTCTATGCGATTGTGTGAATATATAAGCGTGATTACGTGATGGAACATCTATTCTCAAAATTTGTGCAAAATCTGTAAAAAAAAAGAAAGATCTGTACGACCTGCAAAAATTACACAAAGAACAGAGAAGGTAAATTAGTTGTTGTTCATGTTGGGTTCACCAAAATGTATGCAAGTAAAATTCATCTTTATTCAAATATATCAATTAGAATTGAAGGGAAATCATGAATCCCTATCTAATCAAAGAATTCTAACAAACAAACAATGAAATAATGCAATATCAAACAAATAGGAGCTAATTGAGGGAAGAAAAATAATGATTGGATGAAATAAAGAAGATGACAAAGAAAGATTAATTTAGAAAAAGCTAACTAAAAGATGAAAATAGAGATTGGAGAGATAATGATTTAATTAATTAATTGATTGAATTAATTAATTTAGCATGTGCTTGCACTTTGACTTAGATTTTCAATTTAATCTTTGCATGAGATTTATTCAAATAATTCAATTTATTTTAAATTCAATTTAGTATTTGAATATATTTAGAACTTGACTTTGATTTTCAATTTGGTTTTTGAAATCATGCACATGTATTTGAAATTGGAAGAAATTAGAAGAATATGAAATTAAATGAAATTAGAATTTGGGGATTTGGAAATGGAAGAATTAATTAGTTAATTAAATAATTTAGATAAACTATTTAATTATTTCATAAATGGAATTTAATTAAATAATGAAGATTATTTAATTTAAAGCAATAAATCATAATAATTAAATAATAAATATTTAATTAATATTTAGAAGAGGGTTGAATGATTAGATGATTAGAGATAGAAATTGAAAATAGAATTAATTTATTTAAATAATAAAGATTATTTAAATTGGGGAATTAACCATAGTTAACTAAATAATAAATATTTAATTAATATTTAGAAAATGATTAAAATGATTAAATGATGATAGAATAAGAAATAGAATAATTAGTAAGATGGTGAGGAAATATGAAATTAGAAAAATAAGATTAATTAACTTAATTAAATAATTGAATAATTATTTAATCAATTAGAGGAATAATTATTACATGATCAATGAGACATTTTTAGGTATCTACAGATACCATTTCCACAACATTGCGAGATCCCTAAATATGACAAATACGATGGAAAATCTGATCCTCAGGATCACATTAGGGAGTTTTGTACTATGAGCATGGAATTTGCACACGATGAGACTTACCTAATGCATCTTATCCCTAGGAGTTTAAATGGACAATCAATGGAATGGTTTTCAAGATTACCATCCAGAATCAAATCTTTTGAAGAACCTGTGAATAGATTTATTTCACAATACTCCTACAATATAAGGAATGAGATAACAATGTTGGATCTATGCAATGTTAAAAAAAAGAATGATGAATCTTTTATGATCTTCTTGCAACGATGGAAATGCATGTTTAATAGGTATCCAAAAGATGTACTTGATCAGGAAAACATGGACATATTCATTGATAATCTTATTAGTGAAATGAGCTATCGACTAAAAATGCAATGTCCTCCCTCTTTCGCCAAGATGATTTAGAATGGTCTGAAAATAGAAGATGCTATGGTAAAGAAAGGAGAGATAAAACTTTACAATAAGTCCTACAACAACAACAACAACAACAACAACAACAACAACAACAACAACAATAATCACAACAACAATGAAAAACCCAAGTTTTGGTCAAAGAATAGGAATGTCATCAATGGAGGAAATGACGACAATAGTGCTATGAAACAACAACCAATCTTTAATCTATCAAGTCAAACCCCAAACAATAACAATCAAGAAAGCAATAAAACCAAGTATTTCTTCTCGAATCCTCACAGGAAATTCACAAACATTGGAGAACCATTGGAATCAACTTTAAAAACTCTTCTCGCAAACAAACTAATTGTTTTACCATAAGCAAGAAGTTATGAACCACAAGTCAAGCCTAATTGGTGGAATGAAAATTGGTTTTGCAATTACCATCGGAATAAAGGACACCAAACAAATGATTGTCAGTGATTGAAACACCTTATCCAAGATCTAATTGAGAATGGAACTATCACATTGGATAGCCATAGGACAAACGAATCACACCTGGCTTTCAAGACTCCACTTCCAAATTATGACAAAGGTGAAGAATCCCAATTAAAATATGACAAAGGAAAAGCCAAAGTAAACTACACTTATACATATGATCATTGTTAAAGATAATCCACCTTCAAAGCCAATCAATGTCATCACGAGAAGCAAAGCAAAGGTCACCTTTCCAGGTATAACAAAAGATTCAACATCCTCTTTGCAACAATACAATTTAGTAGAGCAATTACAAAGAATACCTTCTCAAATATCAATATTATAACTTCTCAAAGTTTCACCTATGCATAAGGAAAATTTGGAGAAAGCTTTAGTGGAAACAACAGTTTCAAAAGACTTGGATGTGGATCAGCTCCAAAACATGGTGGGACACCTTATAGCTCCTCATTGCTTATCATTTTCTGAAAATGATGACGTGTCCTTGCAACATACTCACAATGCTCCCTTGCATGTTGAAGTCACCATTAATAAAACTCGTGTCAAATGTGTACTCATAGATGGTGGAGCAGGCTTAAACATTTGTGTTTTAAGTTTGATAAAAGCTTTGGGATATTCAGAAAATGCAGTGGACCCGAAGAAGAAAATAACCATTAAGGATTATGATTAAGCATAATGTTCTTCTAAAGGAATTGGCGTGGTACCAATCAAAATAGGAACTGTGGAAAGGAATACATTATGTCAGGTTTTGGATTTGAATGTCTCTTATAACATTCTTCTGGGAAGACCATGGATTCACAACATGCAAGCAGTTCCTTATACATATCATCAATGTGTAAAATTTCCTCATGAAGGACAAGAGGTCACTATAATTGCAGACTCTAACCAATATTGCAATAATATAAAGCCAACACAAGATGCAAGAGTTCCACATAACAGAGAATTAGTATATCCTACCAAAGAAATTCAAGAAACGTTATGGGAAACCTTTAAGAAATAGATCAAATTGAATGATGAAGGAACGGGGAAATGTTTTTTGCATAATTTTCCACTTTCCCCTAAATCATATGGAAAGCCTACAAATATCCAATCAAAGATCTCAGAGAAATCAAAGGACATGTTTAATGGAGAATTTGTTAGAGTTGGAACACTTGAAGAAGAAACCGAAGACAAGGACATTCTTCATTGGTTGTAGAAATATGAAAATGAAACTATAGCAACAGCTGCAGAAGTCAACATTCTCATAGAGAAATATGGCAATGGTTATAAAATCATGCAAAAAATGGGATATGAAGCCAAAGGACCAATTGGTAAGCGACATCAAGGTATTTCATAACCTATTTGTCCTCACTCACAATATAAAGAAGATAAATTAGGACTTAGATATTAAAAACCAAATCAAAAGCACCAATAGCCAAAGTGGAGAAAGAAATTAGTCTCTAAAGAAGAACAATGGCAAGAAAAGATACATCAAGCAGTAGAAATAGTAGCCAACAAGAAGAAATAAGAAGAATGTGATAAACAAGAAGAGGAGATTGCAATGAAAAGAAAAGAAGAATCTTGTCAACAAGTTCAAGGAATATGAGCAAGTGCAAAATCTGAACAAGATATCCCAAAAGCAGTCAAAATTGAGATGGCAGAAATCAGGGAACTTTTCACACCATACAACAATCATGTGTGGTATAGTGGCATAGTCCTAGACAATGGTTCAGAGACATATTCAAGTGAATATGAATGGGGTCCAGAAGTCTCATCTAGTATATCAACTATCACAAAGGAAGACTTGTCTATTACAAAACAAAAGATGGAGTTAGAAAGAAGGAAAGAAGAACTCAGAATTCAGAGAAAAGAGGTGTATGCAAAAAGGAAAGAGAATGAAAAAGACCAAGAAATAATGCCACAAGAAGTAAACACAGATATGAATCAAGCATCTAGAAATATAGGATCCCTACCAAATGAGGAGCAAGATGTACCAAGATATGGCAGAACCATAGAAGAACTAAGAGGTAGTCAAGTAGGATTGACTATTAGTCCAGAAGAAGCTGAATTTGAAAGAAGACAAAATCTAGAAAAAGAATCCTCTATATCATGTACACAAGTATGTCAAATTCAAAATGCAAATGAACCTATTGAAATTAATCAAAAGGAAACTTGCAGTACTAAAGACATGTGTGTTGACATAATCCATTTGTTTAAGGGACAAATGTCAGATGAAGAGCCACTGGAGTGTGAACTACAAAATGCCAACACTAATTTTGTTAGAACTAATTGGAGAACACTTGGGAGAGACTATCCTTGAGATTATTCTATCTATGACATCTCCTACGCTACACCAAATTATGACTATTATGTCATGAACCTTGAAGCACCTAACAATGACGATGACTATGACTTACCACTTCTTCGTCATGAACTAATTGATTGGGATAATCTATAAAACCCTGAATTAGATGTCTTTTCCAATGACCATGACTTAGTTGTGTATCTTAATGCTAACGAACCCATAATACCTAATATATCTTCCAATGACAGATCAAGTAACATTTCTTGCAGTCAGGAGAATGCCAAACTTTCCAGTCACAAAATTGAAATAAAACAAGGAAAAAGACCTACTGTTGAAAACCATTCCATGGCAACACTAGATCAATCAAAAGGGAAAATAAAGGACCTATCTGATGGTGAAAACCTCTCGGAGGTGTGAGAAGATGGAAATTTTGACATCCTCCCTGCATATTTTCAAGAGAGATCTCCTATTCTAATAGAACCAACAAAAGCAATAAGCATTCATACATCAAAGGATCCCAAGATACTTCATTCTGTTGCCTCATTAATAGAAAAAGAGAGGAAAGAATACATAGAATCTTCAGACAAAGACAAATAAATTTTGTTTGGTCCTATGCAGACATTCCAAGACTTAATCCAGATCTTATAATGCATCATCTCAATGTAGATTCAAAAGCAAAACCAGTCAAGCAAAAGCTAAGGAAGATGCATCCACACATCACTCTTCTTGTCAAAGTTGAGCTAAAGAAAATTTTAGAGGTGGGTTTCATAAGACCTGTTGCCTATCCAGAATGGATTTCAAGCATTATACCAGTGTCAAAGCTAGATAAAAGCATAAGATTCTACACGGATTTTAGAGATTTGAACAAATCATGTCCCAAAGATGATTTCCCACTACCCAACATTGATATAATTGTGGACTTATCAGCAGGGCATGAGATGTTTTCATTAATGGATGGCTTCTCAGGATATAATCAAATAGGAATCGCCCCTGAAGATCAAGAAAAGACAACATTCACCTATGCATGGGGTACTTATTGCTAGAATGTTATGCCATTTAGGCTTTAGAATGTAGGAGCAACTTATCAAAGAGTTATGACAACAATTTTCCACTATATGATGCATACATTTATGGAATATTATGTAGATGAAATAGTTGCAAAATATCATACAAGATAAGAACATTTGAACATCTTGAGCAAGATCTTTGATAGGGTATAAAAATATCAGTTGAGATTAAATCCAAATAAATGTGCATTTGGAGTAACCTGTGGAAAACTTCTTGGGTACATTATATCAGCTCATGGAATTGAAGTAGATCCTGAAAAGGTCAAAGCCATCATGGAAATGGAGTCACCCAGGAACATAAGTCAATTGCGATTGTTACAAGGAAGATATGTCTCACAATTAGCAGATAGATGTCATCCATTCACTCATATTTTACATAAGAATGTTACATTCAAATGGGATCAAAAATGTGAAAAGGCTTTTATGCAAATCAAATAATATCTAATGAATCCTCCAATACTGGTATCACCAATCAAAGGGAAACCATTGTTACTCTATAGCTCGGGAAGAAATGTGTCATTGGGTGCTCTCTTATCACAACATGATGAAGAAGGAAAGGAAAGAGTAGTATATTACATCAGTAGAACACTTGTCGGCTATAAACTGAATTATACATCAATAAAGAAGACATGTCTAGCAGTTGTCTTTGCAACTCAGAAGCTACGACATTATATGCTGACTCATTCTATGAAGCTAATAGAGGAGATAGATCCACTAAATTATTTACTGAAAAAGTCAACTTTGATAGGCAGACTGGCTAAATCGGTTATGATACTAAGTGAATTTGATATAGAGTATGTTGATAGAAAAGCTATCAAAGGACAGGTCATAGTTGATCAATTACTTGAAGCACCTTTACAAAACAACATGCCTTTGCACATTGAATTTCTTGATGCAGATATTTTGGCAGTAAGTACAAAATTTTGGGAATTGTACTCTGATGGTTCTTATACACAATACGGATCAAGCACAGGAATTTTATTCATCACCCCTCAAGGACATACAATTCCAAAATCATATAGACTGTGGTTTCCATGCACAAACAATACTGCAGAATATGAAGCATTAACTATTAGGCTCAAAATAGATATTGAATGGAGTATCAAGGAATTACATGTCTATGGTGATTCACAGCTTATCATCAACCAAATAAGTGATGATTATCAAACTAAGGAGTGAGAATCTCATGCCCTACAAACAGCTGATAGAAAATTTTAAAGAACATTTTGAAGCAATATCATTCACTCAAATCCCAAGAAATGAAAACAAAGCAATAGATGCAATGGCCACAATAACATCTCTCTTACAGAATTAGGAGAATCAACGACGTTATGAGTTCCTCGTGGAAGATATCTTAACCCCTACTGTTCAATCCCAGCATGCCTACATGATTTGTCATATATCGGGAACCAACCAATCCTTATACAACCAAACCTATCAGTACTTAAAATAGAATATCCTTCCTCCTGATCTATCTCGTAATCAAAGAAGAAATTTTATCTGTCAGTCATCCCGTTATACTATTATTGTTGATACCTTATATAGGCGAGGTCTAGATAGCACTTTATTGAGATGTCTTTAACAAGATGAATATGAGAAATCTCTTAATGAAGTTCACGTAGGTATTTGTGGCACACACTCAAGTGGATTAACACTAGCTAAGAAACTTCTTCATATGGGTTACTATCAGCCTACTATGGAGAGAGATTCATTCACATATGCTAAGAAATGCAAATAATGCTAGATCCATGGGAATCTCATCCACGCACCAGCATAAGAATCGTATCCTATGGCAGGATCATGGCCATTTTCTCAATGGGGCCTTGATTTGGTAGGTACGATAAATCCTTCATCCTCTAATGGACATAAGTTCATTCTGATTACTACTGAATATTTCACTAAATGGATTGAAGTAGTGCCTCTGGCAAAAGTGACAGGAAAATAAATATCATCATTCATTTTGAATTATATAATCTATCGCTATGGAGCTCCTATGACCATTATCACTAATAATGGAAGACCATTTAAAAATCAAGATGTGAAGGAGCTATGTGAAAAAATTTATATCCAACATATTTTTTCTACTCCATATTATCCACAAGGAAATGGTCAAGAGGAGGCATAAAACAAGACTATCTTGAAAATCTTGAAGAAAATGGTCAATGAAGCTGGAAAGGATTGGCACATTCAGCTAAATCAAGCTCTTTGGGCATAGCGAACCAGCATCCGAACACCAACAAGGACAACTCCATATTGCTTAGTCTATGGATCAGAAGCCATATTACCCATCGAAGTAGAGATACCTTCTCTACGAGTTTCCTTGAAAGGTCTTATACCACAACAAGAAGAACACATCTCTAGACTCCAAGAACTTGAGATGATTCAAGAATGTTCCCAAAATGCAACAGATCATTTGAAATTATATCAACAGAGGATGGCAAGAAGTTATAATCATAGGGTCAAACCATGCATTTTTTAGATTGGAGATATAGTTCTATGGGAGAATCCAATAAATCAACAAGACCGAGAAAAGAAGGGTAAATTTGAACCAAATTGGCTAGGACATTTTGTCATAGTAGCAGCATACGGATCAGGAGCATACAAGTTATCTACCCCTTAAGGTGATTGGTTTGATGAACCTATAAATTCTATTCATCTCAATAAGTTCTATGCTTGAGATATAAAGTCTTGAAAAAATCAATTAAAAGCATAAAAAGTCCTAAAAAAATCAATAAAAAGCATAAAAAGTCCTAAAGAAATCAATAATGAAAAAAATCAGAAAAGCAAGAAAATCCCTAAAAAGTATAAAACAACAAAAATGCAATAAATTTAGATAGTGAAAACCTAGTAAATAGGTGTTATCTAAAAAGTGAGTTCTTCCATCTATGAGATTGCTTTGCTCACCAATCCACTCCATTCTATCGCATCTATCGCTGCCATCTATCTTATCTCATTCATTCCATCTTTCGCATCCATTTCTCTGAACCATTAGCAGAAAATATACAACTTACCAACAATTATCAATCTTTGACATACTTATCGTAGTCACTATCTTAGATTTTATCAGAATCGATCAATCTGCATTTGTATCCCACCATGGTTTGGATCTTGATCAATTCATACATCCATAATAAATTTTTGTTTCCACTGGGAGCAAAAGCCTAAATCCTTTTGCTAAGGTGATCTTTTGAATCTTTGAAAATCCGAAACATTCAAAAAACTTAGAAAAACCAAAAACACCTAGGATTTTGAAACAGATAACGAGCAACAAAGAATCATGACATCTAATGAAAATTGACTCGTGAAACTCAGAAAATGAAGAATCAATCAGCAAGTAATAAAGGATTATCAAAGATCATTCATCAAGATGATTATATCAGTTAATGACCATAAGAACATGTGAATGACATACAAGATCCAGTGTTTATATCTTGATTTTATTGCTAATCATGTACTCTATGTGACTCAAGGATGTTCATGACTAGACAAGCTATGATGGGGGATGATTATTTTTATTTGATTGTTGTATGTGGTTTATCTCTTATTAAGGTATGTACTTGTCTCAGGATATGATCGGGAAAAGATCAAGGAGGACGTTCCAAGTCATGAATGAAAGGAGATAATCCTTGTCTGCTCTGCAAGCAATACTCAGGTCAACTTGATCCATTATATCAAGTTTCTTGCATTAACTTGCTATATCAAAATCCATATAAGAAATACTCAGCTCATCTTGAATCTTTATGTCAAGATGCTTGTATTTTCTTACAGCATTTTAAAGCTCAATGATGAGATCAAGCACTGTTACAAGATAACATATGAAGAATGGCAGTATGATTTTTAGTTAGATCATTTTAGATTAGCTCATCATTCATCTGCATTATAAGCATTCATTATTCATTGCATTATAAGAATTTAATTTCATTCATGGATCAATGGTCATAAATAAAGATTGAGTATGCTTGGACAAACAAAAACAATTTGCATTTGATCATCATAGGTGCATTCATCTTTAGAATCATCATCCATCTCATTCAATTGCATTTCAACAATTGTATTAGTTTGCATTCAATTAAGTGCATTTCATTAATCATGTAGTGTATCATCATTATCATTTCAGTTCATTTAGTTGCATCTTTGCACTTAGATTCATAAACATTATAAGCACCAAATAAAAAACATCAAAAACATTTGAATAAAATATTGCATAATCATTCATTTGCATTTTCATATAGATCATTGCATTATTTAAGTCAGTAATCATTTTCATTTGCATCCAAGGTCATCAAAAATAAAAAATAAAAAAATCATTTATCATTGCATAATATAGATCATAATCATAAGGCAAGGAAAGACAATCATCATCATATCAACATTCATCTAATCACTGCATCCATATAATCAATGCATATAGATCATCATCATATATAGTAACATGCATAATAAATAATAGAGTCCATGTCTACATATAGATCATCATAAAACAATAAAAGTCCAAGTATACAATGATATCACATCAAAAGTACAAGTGCCTCATCAATACAAAGTCAAGTCACGACTGTCCTATACCACTACCACCTAACTCTATCCATCTTTGTGGCTGTGGGTGAGAAGATCCTCCAAATGCCCATCTCACACAATCACCACTCCTCTGAGGAGGTCCCATGACTCCACCACTGCTAGTATCCATCAAAATGGTGGTATGATAACTACCTGTTCTCTGGCTCTCTGTGACTACCTCCTCATATGGCCATCGCCAATGGGAAGTCTCCTTCTTGGCCTGAACTAGTGCTCTAACAGCGTCAGCTGAGAGAGTACCTGATCCAACCTATTGAATATGATCAAGAAGGCCCTAAGTATCCTACTATCTCCTAATAGATCTATCCCTCTCAGCCATGAAAGTTTGTACATATGCTCAAAGTTGATCAATTTGTGCTCTAAGACTATCAATGGTCTCCTCCTCTGGCATATCATGCTCTGGTGCATCCTGCTCTAGTAAATCCTGTTGTGGCACATGAACCCCAATCCCCTCCTCACCACCTCTATGTCCACCTGTTGGAATCTCAGTCCGAGTAGCTCTCAAAACCCATTATCTAATAAGTGGAACATGATCCTCCAGATCCTCATCATCTCCATCATGAGCTACAATAACCCTAGGGTCTAGCTGAATTTGCCCAAAATCAATGCCTCTCTCGCAACCCCCATCTAGTCCAATCATGATGCCTTCTCCTATCGATGGTAACCCTCTCAATGATCTCATCCCTACCCTACCAGTATCCCTCCCAATCCGTCCAACATCTCTCCCACCCATAGGACGCAGTCTCCCAATCCTGCCAACTGATCCAACCGGTCCTCCACGGACTCTCAATCAACCTCCTCTTTGTACCAGTCTCCTACCACCACCACCACCATCCCCACCCTCATCTCCATCTCCCCTGGCCTCCAGAGAAGCTCTAATCTCTCATCTCCATCTCCATATCCTGACACCTAGATCATCTGAATCGTCATCCTCATCTCCTAAGCCGGGAGGAGGATCTGCTAGATCAGTAATACAAGGACATGGATGTGCTATTATATACTGAGCATACTTTACATTAACACCAAGATCAATAATGTGCAATCTCATATCATAAGCCACTCTTGGAGTAGCAAGAAACTTTGTGCGAGCAATCTCAAATGTCAAAGAAGGTCCCCAATCTCACCTATCTCTGTACCGCTGAGAATATATCGTGACACCAGTAGGCATAGGTTGAATGATACCAAACTGTCTAAGAATGCAACTAATCAACTGTCGCTCAATAATGTAAGGAGTCCGGCCAATGAGATATCTACTCTGCATAATAAATGGTAATGTCCGTACATCATCCATCCATGGCTAACAATCAACATATGGTCTCCAAGTAATACTATCCAATGAATCAAGCACCCAACACCAATACTCCATCTTACCCAGCTTATGCTTAGTAAGGATACCCGCATATAGATACACATATGGCTACCTCTCTCCATGAACTCTATGATGGATAGGTCGAGTGATAGCAATGTGCTCCCAACACCAAATCTGCAAAAGTGTGCATCCTGTAGACAAACTAGCACTCTCATCATACACCACCTGATGAAGATTGTGATATAAATGTGAAAGCATACAAACACCCCAAGCATATCGAGTTTGATATTGCATCATACTCTAAAGAATCTCACCTCATCCAACAAAAAAACCTCATGATCACCTATCAGGACAAATGAATCCTCCAATCAAACTAGCAAGAATCACAGGGAGAGTCTCGTAATACATAGCCATATCCTCTTATCAGATCTCTCCTCTAGAGATGCTCTCATTAGCAAAAAAGGCTCTGCAAGCCTCTATCCCAACATGATCCTGAAAATCATACTGCACTAACTCGCCGATCACTAGGATGTGCAGAATCCTATAGACATCCTCAAGCATCACACTAATCTCACTCGTGGGCAGGTGGAAAGTGTTATGCTCCCTATGCCATCTCTCGGCTAACATCGTCAACAATCCTCTATTATGGGTAATCTCGGGCATATATAATAGATGGCATAAACCACAGGCATCTATATGTCTCACCTCTTCCTGTGTCAGCTCTGGCACTAAATGACGTATTGCCAGAAATTTCTCCCAACATTGGAGAACATCAAGTTTCTCCTATTTACCAAGAGAATTAGATCAATTATCACTTATCTATCTATCAAATGAAAGTGATCGCTAATCTATCGAATCAATCAAATCAAACTAAAGCAACTTAAGTTATCAAATCATTTTCAAACCTATCAATCATGATTTGCTATCAATCACTGAGTTAAATCAAAACTCTTCTAAGCTCTTACCTCAGAAACTAAATCGGTTTCTTATATCTAATCTATCCAATCAAATCAATTTGATCTATCAAATGACATCAATCAATCAAATCCCTATTCATCATACATCTGCATCAACCACGTTAAATCTAATCAACAAAGTGACATTTATTTAAAGCATATGCACTATCCTATTGAACATAAGTGCTAAACAAATCATATGCGCTAACCTTTTGAACAAACGCACTAACCCTAAGCACGTATGCACGAAACATGCAAAAGCGCTACCACACAATGCATATGCGTTAACAAATGAAACATAAGCATTGACCAATGCATATGCGCTAACAAAATGAGCATAAGCGCTATCATGAGAAAAAGTGTTAAACTTAATTACATGTGTGCTAAATCTAAATACAAAAGCACTAGCCTAATACTGAAAATCGCAAAAAAAATTCAAAAATTCAAAAAACGCGCCTAAAAACATGAAAAGTTGTACGACAAGTTGAAAACAAAGCTCAAGATAAGATACATATGGACAACCCATACTCAAGAGGTCGTTGATATTTTTGAACATGCTCAAATCGATGGTTCTCCACAGGAATCACCATTTCGCCACCTCACCAAGACAATTTTCTTCACAAGCTGACAAGGTTGAAAATGAAATTAAAATTAACCTTGGTTAATTTTATATTTTCTATTTGAAAGAGTCATTAATGTTTTTCAATGGGGCAATTGAATTCATTTTTTACAAATGAATTTAATTGATAGACTTTTTTATCAATTATCATGAGATCAATCGTTCAAACCAAAGTTTTCAACAATTTCACAATCAATCTCCTGAGGGGGCACACAATCAAGATTTTTATCTCCATTAGGCGCACTGTTGAGACTTGATTTAATCTTTGAAACAATGTTGTCTTGACATCATTTCAAAGAGGGGCAAAATTTATACACATAAAAATTGGCTATGAGTGATTAAATATTTATTATATATTTATTTAATGTTTATTCTTCTATTAAATAGTTAATTTGAAAAGATTAATTTATTTAATTCATTTCGTGTCTTTCTATTAATTAATTTAATTGAAATATTTTATTAATTAATTCATCTATCCTATTCCTCTGATTAATTAAATGTCTAATATTTAATTATCCTTCTAATCAAGTTAATTGAATATCTAAATACTTAATTATCTCCTTCAATCAATTAAATATCTAATATTTAATGGTTATTCTCCTATCCTATAGTCTCAAATATTAAATGATTTCTTAAATTATTTAATCCCTCTTATCCAACTCATCCTTCAATCTCCACTTCATCTTCCCTTTGTGAACTCATCAATCATGTGGCTAAGGAAATTTATATTTCTTAAATATTAATTCATCATTTATCTCCAACCTCCAAATTTAATGAATATTGTGCACGTACACATATTTCATAACACTATTCTATATTCTCTCCAACACCCCTATATCTTAGGAAGGACTTGAGTCCACTTGTCCCCTCATGCCTAAATCTTCTCCAACCATCCCTAGATTCCCTTAGTCAATAACCCAATTAAGGTGAGATGAGTGACACTTGTCTTCTCCTTCCCCCTTTCTCTCAACCTTCACCTTTGCTCACAACCATCCAAATCTATAGATCTAATCATGATCGTTGATCTGAGCCACATCATCTTATCCTCTCAAGGTCTATAAAATCAAGAGCTTCAGTTGAGAGAGAGTTAGTCTTCAAGTGAATTTGCAAGCCAATCATTTGTAAAACTTATGCATCCATGATTTTTAATCTTGAAGCAAATAGCAATTATCATTTTTAGCATAATCATGCAGTATTGCATATCATAGCATTTGTGAACTATCAGATATCAGTCCATTCTTCATATGCCATCTTGGAAGCTATCAGTGCTTGTCTGAGAGCACACCATGTGCAACCAGGAATAGTGGAGTTAGAACACAATGAGACATAAACCATGAAGGTAATATTAGTATTTTTATTTCATCTGTATTTCATGTAGTTTCATTGGTTGAGTTTGGATTTCCTTTATATTTTGTGAAACTAACTTGTTGCAGGTAGCATTCTAAGGATGAAATTCAAGTTGACACAGATAGTTACACCAACGCTAATATAATTTGGAAGCAAGAGCTTTCCCATTTAAGGTAGTAGAATGAAAACTAAGAACCCCCTCCTTCTTTGTCTTACACATCAATTACCACTTAACCAAGATCCACTTACAAGGTGTTTACAAGTATGCAAATTACCAGTCCAAAGGAATTGGCATGAGAGAGTATCAAACTCCTTAATAAAATACATAGGGATCGAATGAACAAAATACATGTAGATAGGAAGAACCTGAATCATGGATTGAAGAAGAGTCACCCTAGCAGCAGTGGACAACCATATATGTTTCAATTGGTTAACCTTCTGATGTATCTTATCCAACAATTCCTACTAGTAAGGTCTAGGCAGCCTACCAATAGTAAGAGGGATACCAAGATAGGACAAGGGAAGAGAGCCAATCTGAAACTATAAAATATTGGCAATCCTTCTCTATATAGCCTTATAAGTAATGAAAAGATAGATAGAAGATTTATTCTCTTTACTTTCTAACCCAAAGCAGCCAAAAAATATATCCAAACTCCATTTAAAATAAATAGCTTCCTCAAGATGCGCAACCCCCATAAGATCATTATCATCCATAAACTGAATATGAGAAAGTAGAGGCAACCCATTACCCTAACTCCAACCCTGAATTAAGCCATGATAAACTCAAGACTTAATAAATTTGCGTAGGCCCTCTACCATAAGAATAAACAAATAGGGAAAAAGAGGACCCCCCTAACGAACACCCCTAGAAGATCCAAATAACTTAGACAACTCGCCATTTATAATAACAAACAAGGATATGAATTAACATAGCTTGTTTCCTAGTTGACCTTCTCCCGACTAAAACTAAAAGTGATGAGAATTTTTTGCAAAAAATAACCACTTAAATCTATCATAAGCTTTGGCCATATCTAGTTTGATGAGCATAGATTTCTCCCTAGACACTATCATAGAGTGAATGGATTTAGAAGTAATCACCATCGCATCTAAAATTTGTCTAATTTGCACAAAACCCCCTTACAAATTAGAGATCAAAGTTGAGAGCAAAATATTAAGCCTTTCTGCAATTGGTTTAGTAATAATCTTGTAGACCACATTACACAAAGCAATGGACCTAAAAACAATTAGTTAATTAGCACCTTTCTTTGTAGGAATAAGAACAAGGAAAGTAGAATTTAGGGCTTGAAGCATTTGTTTTCTACCATAAGATTCTCAAACCACATCCACCAAATCCAAATTAACAAAATCTCAAAATTCCTGAAAAAATTCTATAGGAAATCCAACTAGACCTAGAGCTTTACCCTTACGAATCCCAAAAACAACCTCTTCTATCTTAGATAGAGATATTGGATACATGCAGGACTCATTCATCACATCGTTGACAATAGATGGGATACAAGGAAAGATCATATTCTCCTCAACCTTAGTACAATCCGTGTCTTCTGAAAAAGAGAGTAGAATAGAACTGAGTAGCCCCATGAGATAGAGCTTGTAGCAATTTCATTGAATGCCTTTTGAATTCACCAAAAAGGAGATATAACCCCTATTTCGATGACCTTGCACCAAATTATGAAAGGAGGTAGTATTCTTGTCACCTTCCTCAAGACAATTAATATGGGCCTTTTGCTTCCAAAAACTCTCCTCACAAAGTTCTCACTGATGGTAGGATGAAAGAATAAGGATTTGGTCAACTACTGAGAGAGGGGGTGAATCAGTAGATAGAAAATTTATAAACTTTCACCAAACTCAAAATTAACCTCTCAAGACAAACCCTAAACTGACTGGTTTCAACACTGAACTTCAAATGCAATACTAATTGACAAGTTAAACTGGTTGACTATTATAATAGATTAGTAGTAAAACAGCTTGAAACACACAAAACCTTTTAGCTTGACCATTTAGGTACTTTACTAACAGTAGTTAAAATATATTTCAAATTGTTGTCGGTTGTCATAACATATCAAAGTGGATTTAGCAATTAACCAATTCAACAATAAACATAACCACAAAAGCATTCACCACTTGACACAATATTTTGGACATGGAAACCCAAATGGGAAAAAACACGGTGGGGATGAATACCCACAAGTATTCTGAACTCTTCTGAAGTTTGCCCTATTAGGATCCTGGCCTGTTAAAGCTTTACAAAAAGTCTTGTTAAGAACAAATCTTGTTAGGGACCACCCAGTTAAGGGATTGACTATAATTCCCTATTAAAAGAAATACCCTATTAGGAGTAACCTTGGTAGAGGGTTTAGAATCCAAGATAATGGATCATCTGGTTAGAGGATTTGTAAAATGAAGCTTGTTAGAGCTTACCCAGTTAGGAGATTTGACTGCTATAATTGTTAGAAAACAACAAAGGATTGTTGATCTGTTTGAATAGCACTACACTTGTTTGTTCAAATCCTTTTCATGCTCCTATCCGCCTTTACACATACTGTAGGTACATTATCAGGTTTGACAACCACTATCTTACTCTCAACTACAAATTGCCAACTCTGAAATAAAACAACTCATCGACCTTAAAAACAAATCAACAGGTCGGTAACACAATACAAACCTAAACATCTCATAGAGATTACAAACAAATCGGTTCAAGTATGACTATTGGATTACACAACAAATTAGCTAGAAATCAATGCACACCATTCAAGATATCCTTGACAGCTCCTTCATCATTGTTTCATCAAACTCTGTAACTCATCACACAGTTTCCATTACATGCAAAGAACTTGCTCATTCCCAAGACAAAAACTGTTATCTCTACGCGCCATGAATCATTTAAAACATTTCTCATACAACATATATATGTGTCATAATCTTTTTTGTTCATCATTTGATCATAATCTGCTTCAACTCCATCGGTTTGGGTTTGGTCTCATCTACAGGTAGGGTTACGGGTTCATCTCACCATTCTATAATTAATACCAGTTCCCAATACAAACTCTGCTACCAGTTGCATTTCCCTTTGCTAGCTCTTCCTACATATTATAACAACACCATTACAACATTATTAAAACATAATAACAACATCATTTTAACATCATTACAACACCATAATCAATTAATTGAAATCAATGACAACATAACATATCATTAATGCAATCTTCATGCAAATGCCAACAATCTCCCCCTTTGGCATTGATGGCAATACAAATATCAATACCCTTGATTGTGATGATGTGTGCAAGAATCTTGGTTTACATTTTACCACAATCATATAATACTCCTCATAGTCTTATAGTTCTTCTCCCCCTTTGACAGCAATGCCAAAGTGAAAGTAAAATATGTTGTTATTTTGGTATGGTTTTGTCATTGATGTCAACACCTACTAAAACACTAACACTTTGGAGATCCAGCAACATTCACCAGTAAGCAAGTAACTATTGCATAGTTACTAGTATATGGTTCACCGACAGGATATAATGATCACCGTCACTTGGAATGATATGGAAGACACTTGGTAATGTCAAAGACATCGTATGGACACTTTGTTTTGAAGAATTAATCATTGGTATATTCATATTTGCATATTTGCTTTTACCGGCAAATAGGTCCAGGGTTACCTAGGGTTACACCGGTAGGTTTATCTTTTCTAGATCAGCATGGCATGCTATGGAGATGATTTATTATTGTTGTAAATGCATTAAGCCGACACGTTTAATCAGTTATTGCATCGGATATTATATTTTTTGTAAAATGTTTTTATTGTAATATCTTGTAGAGCCGACCTACTAAAATTGGTCTTAGGTTATGGTATAAATGTAAGATCCTATTTGTAAGATCGAATGTGGAATGCGAAAAAGAAGTGTGAGAAGGTATATGCAAGATTAAGTAGAGCTATACATGAAAACATAATTTGAAGGTGAAGCTAGGTTTTTGTGGAAGCATATCAGCATTACACCGGTACTGAATCCAGCATATGAAGATGCTATTTTGTGCAGTACATTCTTATTGATTTAACCATCCAACTGTAGTCAGTGTGACTCTCTTTTTGTGACTGAGCAGTGAGCTCTAAGTTGTTGGCCTTTCTGCATGTGCAGACCCCATTTATGTACACTTACTATCTGCAGTAGTATCATCTGATTGTGGGTAAGGTTTCCCACCATGGTTTTTCCCCTTACAAGGTTTCCACGTACAAATATTGGTGTTATGTGTTGTGGATTACTTTATGTTTATGTTTCATGCTTTAATCTTTACCGGTATAATAATTAACTGATAACAATGTCTACCGGCATACTTAACTAGTTTACCGGTATTAAGCATTAAGTTGGTTAAGTTGTTTTTGGTTTGAAATTAATTGACAACTAATTCACCCCCCCCCCCTCTCAGTTGTCTCCAGGACCTAACAAAATATGCAATGTCAAACTTCATTGTTTAGCATCATCAACCTGCAACTTGATGCTCCCCCTGTGGAATAAATTCCACTCTACACCAATCTAGCTGTAAAATTCTACAAGTAGCTCCAGGACTGATGTATTCTACATCATGCTCAATTGACCTCATGTAAGGGTACAACCCCTAGCTAACCTCTAAGATACTCAAAAGTAGTCTTAGGTAGAGGTTTAGTAAAGATATCTACAAGCTCCTCCTTGGTAGAAATATGCTCCAATATCACATCTTTACTCTGCACTTTTTCTCTCAATAAATGACACTTCAATTCAATATGTTTGGTCCTATCATGCATCACCGGGTTCTTTGAAATATTTATGGCACTGGTGTTGTTGCATACGATCTTTATCGATTCTGTAAATTTCATCTTGAATCCTTCTAGAATGTATTTCATCCAAATAGCCTAGGTACACTTCATATAAGTTGCAACATACTCAACTTTAATAGTAGAGTGAGATATACAACTCTACTTCTTGCTACTCCAAGATACAAGTATTCCTCCAAGAAAGAATGCTCCAGCGGTTGTGCTTTTTCTATCATCAGCATTACCTGCCTAGTCTGCATCTCTATACACCTTCAAATCAAAGTTACCTGCATATGGATACCATAAACCATAGTCAACGGTAACTTTCAAATATTTGAATATTCTCTTGGTTTCTATCAAGTGTGTCTCTTTTGGATTCTTCTGAAATCTAGCAACTAGACAAACTGCATGAGCTATATCTGGTCTATTGTGAACAGCATGGTGCAATTTTCCCAATCATTGACCTGTACTCTTTTTCATCAAGAGATTTGGCTTCATCTTCCTTTGACAGTTTACAACCTGTAACCATTGGTGTCCTAGCTGGTTTACAGTCACTCATTCCAAATGTCTTTAACACCTCTTTCACATATTTAGACTATGTGATAAAAATACCACTCTTCATCTGCTTAATTTGCAAGCCTATGAAATTTTTTATCTTTCCCACTAGAGACATTTCAAACTCATTTTTCATTTAATTTGCAAATTCATTGCTCATCTCATCATTGCCTCCAAATATGATATCATCTACAAACACTGCACTCACCAGTAACTTATCTCCTTCATATTTTAGATATATGTTGTTGTCTTCACTAGTTCTCTGAAAGCCTATCTTCGTCAAGTGTGAATGTAGGTAGCCTCTCATACCATGCTCTTAGTGCTTGCTTCAAACCATATAGTGCCTTGTACAGTTTACATACCATATCTTTAGCATATGTCAAATCATAACCATCTGATTGCTCAATGTATACTTCTTCTTCTATTATCCCATTTAGAAATGTTGACTCTTCGCATCAATCTGATATACTTTGAATCCCTTATGTGCTGCAAAATAATGTAAAGTCCTGACACCTTCTAGTCTAGCAACTGGTGCAAAAGTCTCACCATAGTCTTCTCCTTCTTCCTGTGCATAACCTTTGCAAACCAATCTAGCTTTGTTTTGGACTACTACTCCATCTTCATTTAGTTTATTCCTGAATACCCATTTAGTACCTATCACATTCATATTCACCAGTTTGGGTACTAGGGTCCATGTGTTATTCTTCTCAATTTGATCAATCTCCTCCTCCATAGCTTTGATCCAATGATCATCTTGAAATGCTTCCTTAGAAGTTCTAGGCTCAATAGTGGAGATCATGCGAGAATTCTCTCTAATTCTTGTTTTGGTTAGCACTCCGACATCTCTATCTCCAATAATTTGGTGAAGATTATGATTGAGTCTCACATACCTCAGAATAACATGATCATTATCTTCAGGTTCTTCTTCATTATTATCATCATCTTCTTCTGATTCTACCTGTTCTAGTTGAACTGGTACAACAACATTTTCTTTACCAGTTTCAGGTTTCACTGGTTCTGGCTCCAAAAATAGAATGCAAGGATCTTCTTCCTTTTCCCCCACACTAGTCTCCCCTGAGACTTTAGGATACTCATCCACTCAAAAATCAGCACTTTCAATAATTCTCTATGTTTGATTGTTGTAACATTTTTAGGCCTTACTCTTTGTGGAGTAACCAAGAAATATACCTTCATCACTCTTAGCCTCAAACTTGCTAACATAGTCACCTCTCTTAATAAAACATTTACTGCCAAATAACTTATAATTACTAACATTAGGTGATCTACCATACCACTATTCATAAGAAGTCTTATCCTTACCTCTTTTTACCAGTATCCAGTTCATAGTGTAGACAGTTGTACTAACAACTTCTCCACATAAACTTCTTGTTACACCTCTTTGAATCAACATTGTTCTAGCAGCTTCAACAACTAACCATTTGTTCCTCTCTATAATACCTGTTGGGGTTTCAAGCAGATCCGAAGAAAATATGAACTAAGAATTATATGCAGATTTAAATACAAAAGATAAAGAAATAAAACAGGACATAGATAACACAGAGATTTAACGTGGTTCACCCAAAATGGGTTACGTCCACCATACACAGTCATCCAATCTTTCTTATTACAAACAAAAATAGTACTTTTCTGATCAGTCACCACATATCAACAATACCATTTTTTTGTGGTGTCCTCGGTGTAGAAAGCTTCCTTTTGATACCATTTTCTTCACCATATCTAGTGAATTCCTCATTAGTGAATTCACCGCCTTGATCACTCCTCAGACACTTTATCTTCTTACCCCTTTCCTTCTCAGCTAAGGCCTTGAATGCCTTGAACTTATCAAAATATTCTAACTTATCCTTCAAGAATGTGACCCACATCATTCTTGATCAATCATCAATGAAGATCATAAAATATCTGTCACCTTGAATACTTTTAGTCCTTATGGGTCCACAGAGATCTGTATGAACCAAATCTAACAAATGTTCTGCTAAAAAAGATTTTCTCTTAAAAGTTGAGGTTGTCATCTTTCCCAACTGACATTCCTTACATAGAGAATTAATTGGTTTGTCCAACTCAGGCAAACCTCTCACTGACTTGGACTTACTAACTTTGATAATGTTATCAAAATTTATATGACAAAATCTCCTATGCCAAAGCCAACTATCATATATCTTAGCAATTAAACAGTTGTTGACTTTAGGATTCAAATGAAATAGGTTACCTTTAGTTTGCTTGCCAGTTGCAATCAGTTCACCTTTGCTTCCATTGATTTTGCACATTCCATTCTTAAACTCCAATGGATAACCTTGTCACTACGTTATGCGACACTCAAAAGATTGTGCTTTAATCCTTCAACCTAGTAGATATAATCTGCATTGCTCTTTCCATTAAAAGAAATAGTTCCCTTACCTTTTACCATGCAGTGTAAGTCATTACCAAATCTTGCAACTCCTCCATCTGAGAATTCCTTCAGAGTAAGAAATTTTCTCCGGTCACCAGTCATGTGATGTGAACAACCACTTTCAATAATCCAATCATCAGAAATATCCATGCGAGAAACTAATGGCTTCTAATCAGATGTCTCCTCTTTGATGACAACAAAGACAATGTCTTCATTAGCACCACCCTTATATTCCTCATCAGTGATACCACCATCAACTGCAATAAGATAATCTCTTTTTCCTTTACCTTTCTACTTCTTGAACTTCTCACCCTTATGCTCATTGTCACCATTAGGACAATTAGCTGCAATGTGTCCAATCTTGTTACATGCAAATCATTTCAAAGGTAATTTACCTCTATACTTACTGGTACCTCTGGGAACCTCTTAGCCAACAATGCTTCAAGCTCAACTAGATTGTCTTCATCATCAGCTTCTCTACTGGATCTAGATTAATAGCTATGACTGACATCTCTACTTTTCCTAATAGATGGGTTAGAAACCAAAGCTCTAAATGCAAATTCAGATTAATGAGCATTGCCATCATAACCATTTAATTCAAAAGCAGTAAGCTTACCAATGATGGAATCAAGAGTTACCTTAGTTTTATCAATTGACTTTAGCTCCTGAATGGCTACAACTCAGATAGTGTAGACCGGTAGCAGGGTTCTCAACACCTTACTAATCACTGTGGCATCCTCCACTTTACCACCAATACACTTGATCTCACCAACTATCTCCTTTATCCTCTTACCATAGTGTTGGATATTTTCACCTTCATCCATCTGTATGTCATCAAATTTTCCTCTTAGACTCTCTTCTTTGGCAATTTTCACATGCTCATTACCATTATAAATTTCCTCAAGTTTCTTCCATACCTCATAAACAGTCTCTAGACAATGGACATCAACATACTGATAATAGCCTCTAGTGCTTGATTATTTTCTTGTTGATCTTTCTTTTGATCATCTGACATGGTCCCACTAGGTGCAACTTATTGAGTAACGACATGTTCCTAGTATTGACTTCCAAGACTTTTGATATAGATTTTCATTCTATCACTCCATATCCTGTAGTTCTCTCTATTAAACTTCATACCTTCCTTCTTCACCATGTTCTACAAGATCTTTACCTCAAGTTGTTAGGCTTAGACCTTAGAGGATCTAAAATGCTCTGATACTAATTAACGGTATGATTAAAGAACAAGGATACGGTCAACTACTGTGGGGGGGGTGAATTAGTAGATATAAAACTTTATACACTTTCACCAAACTCATAATTAATCTCTCAAGACAAACTCTAAACTGATTGGTTTCAGCACTGAACTTCAAATGCAATAATACTTGACAAGTTAAACCGGTTGACTATTATAACAGATTAATAGTAAAACAACTTGAAACTCACAAAACCTTTTAACTTGACCATTCAAATACTCTACTGATAGTAGTTAAACCATATTTTAGATTTTTTCTGTTTGTCATAACATATCAAAGTGGATTTAGCAGTTAAGCAATTCCACAATAAACATAGCCACAAAAGAATTCACCACCTGACATAATATTTTTGACATGGAAAGCCAAATAGGAAAACCACGGCGGGGATGAATACCCACAAGTATTCTAAACTCTTCTGAAATTCACCCTGTTAGGACCCTATCCTGTTAAAGCTTTACAAAAAGTCTTGTTAAGAATAGATCCTGTTAGGGACCACCCAGCTAAGGGATTGACTATAATGCCCTATTAAAAGAAATATCGTGTTAGGAGTAACATCAGTAGATGGTTTAGAATCCAAGCTAATGGATCACCTGGTTAGAGGATTTATACAATGAATCTTGTTAGAGCTTACCCAGTTAGGGGATTTCACTGCTATAATTGTTAGAAAACAACAAGGGTTTGCTAATATGTTTTAACTAGAACTACATTTGCTTGTTCAGATTTTTTGCATGCTCCTATGTGCCTTTACACATACTGTAGATACATTATCAGGTTCGACAACCACTCTCTCACTCCCAAACACAAATTTCCATCTCTGAAACAAATCAACTCATTGACCTTATAAACAAATCAACAGGTCGGTAACACAACACCAACCTAATGATCTCATAGAGATTACAAATAAATTGGTTTGAAGTATGACTGTTGGATTACATAGAAAATTGCATAGAAATCAATGCACATCATTCAAGATATCCTTGACTGCTCCTTGAACACCGCTTAATCAAACTTTGTAACTCATCACACGGTTTCCATTACAGGCAATGAAATTTCTCATTCCCAAGCACAAAAATTGTTATCTCTACACACCATGAATCATTTAAAACATTCCTCATACAACATGTATACGTGTCATAATCTTTTTCATTCATCATTTGATCATAATCTGCTTCAATGCCATCAGTTAGGGTTTGATCTCATCTATAGGTCGGGTTACCGGTTTCCAATACAAACTCTCCTAGTGGTTGCATTACCCTTTTCTAGCCCTTCCTATCAGTTGCAAGATAAAATTATAATAGCATCATTACAATATTATTACAACATCATAACAACATCATTACAACATCATTACAACATCATAACTGGTTAATTGACATCAATGACAACATAACATATCATTAATGCAATCTTCATGCAAATGTCAACACCCACTCCTCAAATTATCTCACAAAACTAATACTCTGCCCTACCCAAATCCTTTGAGAAACCATAATCCAAAATTGGGCGTTTTGCTCAAACATTCCTCTTCCTAACATGAAGATTACCAAAGCACAACCTATTCCATATCTTAAGATGAAATTTGATAAATTGCAATTTATTAACAAAGGCATACCTAGCAGTAGCATAGTCAGGGCCACCATCTCTCCACCATTGATCCATTAAGTCATGAAGGGAAGAGTCACAAAGCCAAATAAGTTGAAACTTGAATGGAGGATTTTTAGGAACTAAAACTAAGGCAAATGAAAATTTGATTGGCCTATGATCAGATCCCCTCCAATCAAGAATTTTAGAAGTAGAACTCGAGCTACCATTGACCCGAAAAAAAAGAAACAAGAAACATATACATTCGTTAAAATATAGTTTCATCTCCACATCCCCAATTATTCCAAGTGAAGATCCCATTAGATGGTTTAACATCAATTAAATTTAGGAGGTCCATGTTCTCATAGAAAATATTAGAAGAATGATCTAATCAAGCCAACCCTCCCTTTTTCTCCTCCAAACTTAACACAAAATTGAAATCACAAACTAAAACCTGAGGAAGGAAAGGAGTACATGATCTAACATACCTAATGTGAGACCAAAGAAAAGTATTGCCACAAAAATCCATTTGGGCATAGACATCAGTAACCAAATTAATCTCTCTTCATTCTAAATTAGAGGTGACCGTAGAAAGGGAAAAATTTCTAGAGATCTACCAAAGAGGAACAATCTTTCTCGAGTCCCACAAGAGACCCAAACCTATAGAAAAACCCATAGCACTAATGCACTGACACTAACCAAAACGCTAGACACTAGAAGCACACTAAAGCATAGAATCAATTGAAAGCTTAGTCTCCTGAACACAAAACATATCCAGAGAATGAACTACAACAAAATCATGAATAAGCTTTTGTCAATGGATGTTGTAGTCACATAAATTTGTCCACTTAATTAAATGAATATTTAGTATTTATTTGATTATTTAACCATCAATCAATAATTAATTAAATTAACATATTTAATTAATTCATCTTAACCCTCTTCTCCTATTAATTAAATAAATTATTCAATTTATTTGATTTAATTCACTTAACAAATTCAGACCATTAAACAAATAAATAAATTATATTTATTTAATTAAATATTCTCTCACATTTAAATAAATAAATATTTATTTAAATCCCCCAAAATCCCACCTCACATTTAAATAAATTAACATTTATTTAAATCACCTTTATCCTCTACCCACTTGTATTTTCCTACAAATGCAAGTTGCACAACTATTTTAAATAAATCATTTATTTAAATCACCTTTATCCTCCACCCACTTGTATTTTCCTACAAATGCAAGTTGCACAACTATTTTAAATAAATCATTTATTTAAATCACCTTTTTCCTCCACCCACTTGCATTTTCCTACAAATGCAAGTTGCACAACTATTTTAAATAAATTATTTATTTAAAATCCTATTTATCCTCACCCACTTGAAACCTTTAATGGTTTCCCTTAAAGTCTTCAAACTTAATGGCTTCCCTTAAAGTCTTCTTAAGACTTTAATGGTTTCCCTTAAAGTCTTCAAACTTAATGGCTTCCTTCTAGAGTCTTCTGAAACCTTTAATGGTTTCCCTTAAAGTCTTCAAACTTAATGGCTTCCTTCTAGAGTCTTCTTAAGCCTTTAATGGTTTCCCTTAAAAGTCTTCAAGCATTTAATGTTTTATCTTCTTTTTTCTCATTTAAATAAATTAATATTTATTTAAATATTTATCCAAATGCAACTTACACCATTTAATTGAAATAAATGATTTTATTTTAATTGAAAATACCAAAATTCCTCCCACTTGCATTTTCCTACAAAATCCACTTGCATGCCTAAACCCCTTCTAGATTCTTCTAAACCCTTCATAATTAACCTAATCCATCCCCTAAATATTGTCACATTCTTAAGCAAATTGGAGTCACTTCTCAAAGACTCCAAAGTCTTTGAAAAACAATTAATGTTTTGTGTGTTCAACAAATTAACCTCTAAAGTCTTCCAAACCACTTATGGCTTTTACATGACCATTAATGGTTAATTCCACTTACACCCATGGTTAAGGACTTTGACCCTTAACTTAACCCTCATGTAACCCATGTGTCTCTTCAAAGCATTTATTTCTTTGACTAGGGTAACCATCATGTCCCCTCAAGCATTTAATGCTCCTTATCTCTCCTCTCAAGCCTCCTCACGGTGACACTTGTCAACATGGGATTGGGTTGAAAGTCTCACATGGATCTCAAACCATTCAATCCTAACCCTTGTTGAGATTGCTCAATCTCAACCATCCATTGCTCCATTTTTCCTATAAATAGAGCCCATTTCTTCATAATCAAGATCCTAAAAACTTGTATGCATTTAACCTATAGGCATTTTAGAGAGCATTTAGCATAGAAAACTAACATCTTTGTTATTTTAGTTAAAATCAATCATTTTAATAGCATCTAGTATTTTAGTTTTTCATTTCCCATTTGAAGCAAAATACTCAAATCTCAATCCTCCATAAGCATCCATAGTGCAAAAAGCTGCTGAGAGCTACACTATTTTGGAACTTCGAGAGGAGAGGAACAAAGGAGAAGAAGCTAAGAGCATGTTAGGAGGTATTTGGAGATGCCTCGTCATATTTCCTTCTTTAGTTAAATATGCTTTCATGTTTTTAGTATCTCTTTTGATATGGTTGTTTAATTAGTTTTTGATTGATTAACACTAACGGTTTCTTGTGTGTGTGTTATTTATCTCAGACTAACCTTGTCCACTTTGCAGAGCATCATTTGGTGAACCTGACGTGAATCCAAACACCCAAGAAATTATTTTTTTAAAACAATAACACATTTGCATGTTGAAATTGTCACACAGGTTGCGCTTTAGTGCTATTGATCGCATTCTAGCGCTATTGATACTTGTTGTTCTAGCACTATTGTTCTTAAAATAGCGCTGTTGAATCATTATTAGCGCTTTTGAAACTGTTTTGGCCCTTTTGAAACTGTTTTGGCGCTTTTGAAATTGTTTTGGCACTATTGACCTTGTTTCAGCGCTTTTGCCCTCTCTGTCTTTCTTTTCTTTCAGCACGTTTGTGTTAAATAGCGCTTCTATTCAAAACACAGACTAGCGCTATTGTAACAGAACATTGTACAAAGGACCTTGTAATCGAAAAAAAAATGAAAAATTTTAGGCTTGTGGAAACCCCCCTTAGACATGGATTTTACTAACCGGTTGTTGTTTGTGCAGGTTCAAAAACTCACTCTTTAAAGTCACAAAATTTATTTTGGTGTTTTAAAACTTGAACAAAACAAACTTTCTTTGTTTTCTAGTTAGGGTTACTCGTTTCTTTGGTGCATTAAAAACTGAACAAAACCAGCATTTGTTTTCTTGCAAGTTAGGAAACACACTTTATTTGGTGCTTAAAATCAACAATTCCATTTTCTTGCATCAAACTAAAGAATTTACAATCCACACTTCAATTTTTGGTGCACATAAAATACACAGTCCACTTGTTTTAATTTTTGCAAGCAATTTTACTTCATGCAAACGTGTTTTTCATTAAGTTGACCAGGATTTCAAATTCTAGTTTACTCAAACATATTGCCTTTGAAGTTAAAAAGAACACCATGACTGTTGGAGCAACATCTCCAAATAGTTAGATCACATTGCAATGATAGATTAAAAAGAACATGTGTTTTTCGTGCTTGGCATACTTGTGCAAAAAGGTTGGTCGAGTGGTCCTACTTCTAACACACACTATCCTCTCCCTTGGCTTTCGTGGTCCTAGGTGCAAGAGAAAAGTGTTAGTAACACTCAAAAATTTTATCTTTTTAAGAGAGGCTTGCCAAGAGACACATCACTCTTGGGAACTACCTCTCGCGGTAAATCCTTCGAGCCGCTATAAAAATCAGGTGAGAGCGAAAGCTATAGCCTTGGGTATAGTTGTTCCTATAGTGTAACTGGCCGAAAGGACAAATGGGCCCCACCACCAGTTATAAGGCTCTTAAGTGAGTCACTGCAGAATGAACTTATGTCCAAAAACATCGAACATGACTAAACACCTTTAAGTAGTAGCCCACCCATTCTATTGATTGAGGATATTTGCGATATAATTTAGTGCAAGAGCATATATGGTTTTGCTCCCAAGATACTTACCATACATATTTCCTTGAGTAGAAACATAGCTTTTTGAAAAGTCACTTGTGACTTGATAAAAGTGGTGACTCCCCCATCATAGGGATCATCTATTTGTTATGCTCATGAAAGACTTAGTATATCACATCCTTACCTACCACGGTGGGATTCATAAGGTATGTAGTACCAAAGTCGAAGAAATATCAAGATGTGGGCTAAATTTATCATAATTGGCCATTTGACCTTGGGGATAAAAAGTGTTTGAAATGTCTTCATGTTAGTAAGACCAAGTACAAATTGAGCCGACTTTAGGCTTTGGAAATACACCTTAAAAATACATCTAAAGGAAGGGTCATATACAAGTCCAAGGATTGGGTTGATCTAGACCCATACACATTTGTGCCTTTTAAGGCAACATTCTTGTGTTTGTGTGCTTGCTTTGTTTTCTTGTCAAAGAAGAATCAAAATCACTGCCAAAAACAAAGTATTCATCCAACCAAACATTTCTCAAAAACAACCAAAAACATCAAAAACAAGGTGCAAACAACAAAAGTATCAAAACTTTATGACCACTCTTCACATCTTGCGAAAGAAGAAGCGTCATCAGAATATCAACTTGAAAAGAAGACCATTAAGCTCAAAGGCTTTGTTCAAAAGGAGGAAATTTTTTTATCTAAATAGACAAATCTTTGTCTCACATAGAGTCTTTCTGCGTCACATGCGTCTCTACCTTCAAGGCAAAACAAACGAATTTGATTCAGAGACATTGAACCGCAGAGCTTTTATGCAATATAGAGCTCTGAGTTATCACAAAAACCAAGGAGGTAAGATTAACCCAACTTTTTCCCAAATGTCTGTATCACATACAACGTAGCTCAAGAAATACCACCAACACCCGAAAGGGAAGAGGTAGAGTTTGTCCCATTTGTGACACAAAGCTTTTATTGAAGTTAAAAACATTTTCATCCGTTATCTTACTCATACATCATCACTTCATCATCAATCCATTCCAACTCTCAAAACATTAAGAGGTTATTGCTCCAAGTTCTCTTTTTAGATATTGCTTGAATCAAACGCACCACATCACTTTTTAGATTGTTTCTACATCTAGGATAAGCTCATCCTAAGAGACACATCTACACAGGTTAAAACTAGTTTATGAGTGAATCCTCTCATTACTAGGTAGTTAAATCTGTAACACATCTCAGATTTCTCTACACCTTATCACATCCAACCTTATCAAAAACAAACAAGCAATTCAAAGAAGGAATTTCAATTACATCTACCTTAAAAGTGCTAGAGATCTACATGCAACACAATTCACCAACCATCAATCTCTCATTTCACCAAAAACTCATCATCATTTTCACACAACTTCAACAAAAGCTTGTAAACAAAATGGCCCAAACCCGATCACAGTCAAGGCAACGAGAAATAGAAATGGAAGAAGAAGAAGAGGAAAATCTCAATGAATGTCAAGAAGCACTTGGAGGAAATGCAAATGACGAAAACCCAAGTACTCCCACTCCTGCAATAATAGAAAGGGCCCAGCATAACCCTCTCTTTAATAGACTTTTTGATAAAATACTCAGGAGCAATGCGGATGCTCACTTTTTAAAGCTCGCTCAAGAAGGAGAAAAACTCCCCTCTGACTTTGATCTGGCCCAATTAAGACAAGCATCAGAATGACAAAGTTTCCATGAAGAGGACAGAGGAAGAGATCTCATCAGATATAACATTCCTCGAGGTAACCCACCACCTCCTCCTCCGAATGAAATGGAGATGTTGCGGCAACAAGTCGAGAATCTCGCCCAACAACTTCATAGTGGTGTCAAAACTAACTAATTCTCACTTAATGACATATGTCCCTATCCTTTTGATAGGAATCTTTATATGCCACCCTTTCCACGAGGATTCAAAACACCCAAATTCAAAAAATATAGAGGAAAGGGAGATCCTCGTGATCATGTCAGAGAATTTCATTCCGCTTGCCTCGAAGTAGCGTATGAAGACACATACCTAATGTGCCTTTTTCCCCAAAGCTTGGGAGGAACAACCACATCATGGTTTTCCTGACTACCAGGAGGCATTAGAACATTTGAGGAACTCATCCAGAAATTCCTCGCTCATTACTCTCATAACATTGAACGTGACATCACCATGGTTGATCTGTGCAACACTAAACAAAAACCAAGTGAACTATTCTTAGTATTTTTGCAACGATGGCGTCAAATGTCTAGCAGACGTTCTCTTCAGTTACCTGAACGAGAACTAGTGGAAATATTCATTTCCACCTGGATGTTAAAGACACAGACTCTTTTAATGATATGATCACCAAGGGTTTGAAATGTGAGCGAGCCCTTATCAAGAAAGGACTTATCAAAATCTATAATGAACCAAAGGATAGTCCTTGCCCATGCTTCAATAGTGATAAACCAAGCTTTTGGAACAAAAACAAGAATATCGTCAACGATGGGGTTGTGGATGCCAGGACTATACAAAGTGCACAACCTGTGGTTCGGTTTATAGGACAGAATCCTCCACCTCAGAATAACACAAATGTTCCTTCTAATCAAGGTCGCATCACATCTCACGATGAACCAAGACCTCATCAACAAAAACAAAAATGAACATACACTCCCTTAGGGGAACCCATTGAAACAGTATTGCGACAACTCATTTCTTAAAATTTGGTCACTCTCCCTAAAACATCAAACTATGAACCTCAGGTCAAACCTGCATGGTGGAGAGATACTGAACACTGCGATTTCCACCAAGGGAGAGGACACAAGACAAGTAATTGTCATCGATTGAAAGATCTTATTCAGGATCTTATTGACCGAGGTGAAATTGAAATAGAAGGACATGACCCAAAAATAACAAATAATGATCATCTGATGTTCAAAAATCCACTTCCATCACAAGATCAAAGGGGTCCTTCCACTTCCAGGAGAGGCATTGATACCACTGATTATACACAGGCTGCGTATAATTATACTGTAAATCACCTGTATGATGCCAATGAACAAGTTGCAACTATAACCATCAAAAATCCCCACTCTAATTGCAATGTTGTTACACGTCGCAGCAAGGTTACCATAAAGGCAGCTCCACAAGGCACCACCTCCATACCAAAGCAGTACAATCTTGTGGAACAATTAGACAAAACGCCTGCGCTTATATCCATTTTAGAACTATTGCGCCTATCGCCATCCCATAAAACTATCTTGGATCAAGCACTCCAAGAGGCGTCAATCCCTTCAAACCTGAATACAGACCAATTTCAAGCCATGGTTGGAAGTCTAAAGTCATCACCTTGTCTCACTTTTTCCGAAAGTGACAACTCTTCTTTCCAGCAACCTCATAACACTTCACTACACATTGAAGGCTTTATCAACCAGCACAGGATCAAGCGAGTCTTGATTGATAATGGAGCAGGCTTAAATATTTGTACACTACAATTGGTCACAACATTGGGATATGCCATAGAATCAGTGGATCCCCGTAAGAAGATCACAATCAAAGCCTATGACGATGCAGAGCATTCATCCAAAGGAGTTGTGGTACTACCAATCCGAGTGGACCCTGTGGTAAAGCACATCATCTGTTAGGTTCTGGACCTTCCTCTACCATACAATCTATTATTAGGAAGACCTTGGATACATGCCATGCAAGCTGTTCCATCTACCTACCATCAATGTATCAAGTTCCCACATAACGGTGTAGAGATCACAATCCTGGGCGATGCAAATCCCTTTGCGTATTGCCATAATATCAGCCATCAACCAGAGATTACCATTCCTAATAATAGAGAAGCCATTTCCTCCACATCATATATAAGTCCCACCTCTCTTGCCAGTTTGAACACCACTATACCAAAGCAAGAAAAGCTTAAGATGAAAGTAGCAGAGGAAGGTCCTGGGGAATACAACTTGAGTCAACTCTTTTGTGTGGGACAAATTCCCACTTCTCCTAGAACACATGGTAAACCACAGCAGTTACTCCAGCAACCACTAATCACGCCAGCATGTGCTTTGATGCCTTTCATCCTTGGAAAGAGTCAAGAAGAAGAAACCCAAGATGAGGACTTAGCGGATTGGATCTATAAAGATCCCATCACCACTGATATACCGCAAGTTAAACTTCCTACAGATCAGTATGGCAAAGGTCTCCTCATTATGCAAAGAATGGGGTATGATGGTCAGAGTGCTTTGGGATGTTGCAAACAAGGATGACATGAACCTCTGCTGCCGGAATTAAAGCCCAAAGGTAATACAGGCCTAGGCTTTGAAAAAGAGATCTTTCCTAAACTCAAATTCAAAGGAAAACCCAGCAAACCATTATGTCAGCCTATTGCAAAGAGGACACCTTTCATTATCAAAGAAACATCGAGCACCATCAGAACTGCCCCATCGAGGCTCAGAATCCCAACACAACCATCACCAATGCCACTCATCCCACCAAACGAACCCATAATCCCATCAGCAGCACCATTAGTAGCAGCAACTATATCAGAACCCCCAGCAGCATCTATGGCACCAGCAGTTCCAGCAAAAGCCACTGAGTCAACACTGCAGATACTCCCTGTACCATATTCTTTTATCCCCTTTGACCTTCCTGTAGCACCAATCACTACAAAGGTACATCAACCAATCACACCTGCAGTATTTAACTCAAAAGACATCCCAGTATGGTATAGTAATCAGATGCTAGAAAGTGACTCAGAGACCGACTCACATGAGTGGGAATTTGATTCTGTACAGCTTAACACTTCAGATGAGGAAGATGCATCACTACCTCCGCCATGCAAAGATATCCCTGTTTATGGAGAAGCACAGATAAAGACCACTTGGGTTCCTGAACTGGAAACATCTTCCACAGACCCTACGTCTCACCCTACGCCTGATTCTGATAGGGAGAGTACCATTAACGACCTTCACCATAACGTCTTAACCCTCACTAATACATCTAATGCACTTAACCTAATTGATGAAGTAATGCTCATTATTCACCCTAAACTCATCGAATGGAACCAACCAAATCCCCCATGTCTTGACCTCTTCCAAAATGATGAGGCCATCATTGACTTTTTGGAATTACGGGATAACCTACCAAGCAGAGATCACAAAGATGGATTCGCCATAGAACTTAATAGCGCAGCATACTTCAGGGTAGATGCCAAACCTTTCAGCTACAAAAATATAACAATAAAACATGGATCTTCCAGTGAAAACCACACTGTGGCACTGTTTGATCCAACAAAAGTAAAAAAAAAGAGCATATCCAACGGTGAAAACCTCTCTGAGGCACCTGAGGATGAAGGGTTTGACATTCTCCCTGCTAGTACACAACAGGAATGATCAACGATTCTCATCGAGGAAACCAAAGAATACAATGTGGGGACTCCTGAAAATCCTCACCTCATACATCTGGCATCTCTTCTCACTCCAGAGGAACAGCCTAAATTTATAGAGTTCTTTCAAAAACATCAAATTAACTTTGCATGGTCATATGCAGACATGCCTCGTCTTAATCCTGATTTAGTCATGCATCACCTCACAGTAGCAGAAGGAGCCAAACTTGTCAAGCAGAAGCTTCGCAAGATGCATCCTCAGATTGCAGTGCTAGTCAAAACAAAACTCAAGAAACTCCTAGATGTTGGTTTCATTATACCAATTGATTATGCAGATTGGATCTCCAACATTGTGCCTGTCGGCAAACCAAAAGGGGGCATCCTCATTTGTACTGACTTCAAAGATCTAAATAAGGCATGTCCTAAGGATGACTTCCCCCTACCAAATATCGACATCATAGTAGACCTGACAGCAGGACATGCCATGCTTTCACTCATGGATGGCTTTTCAGGATACAATCAGATAAAGATCGCACCAAAGGATCAACATAAGATGGCCTTCACATGTCCATGGGGCACATACTACTGGAATGTAATGCCTTTTGGTCTAAAGAATGCAAGAGTGACCTATCAACGAGCAATGACTACTATCTTTCATGATATGATGCATACCATAATGGAAGATTATGTTGATGACTTATTAGAAAAATCACTCACTAGAGAAGGTCATTTGGACATATTAGAGAGAATCTTTGATAGACTGGAACAATATCACTGTTCGACTCAACCCAAAGAAATGTGTCTTTGGAGTAACCTCCGGGAAACTTCTAGGATACATTGTCTCAAGCAAAGGCATTGAGGTCGATCCAACAAAGGTTAAGGCAATCATGGACATGCCACCTCCAAAGAATATCAATCAGCTAAGGACACTACAAGGACGGCTCCAATCTATCCGCAGATTCATTGCACAACTAGCCAATAAATGTCACCCATTCACACACCTGCTACACAAGAACATCCACTTTCAGTGGGATGCCAGATGCCAGCAAGCATTTCATATGCTTAAAGATTATCTCATGAATACGCCATTATTGATCCCACCAGATCCAAGTAGACCGTTGTTACTCTATATCTCAGCGACAAGTACAACATTGGGTGTACTACTGGCACAACATAATATAGAAGGAAAAGAGTGTGTTGTTTACTACATCTCTCGCACACTGGTGGGCTATGAACTCAATTACACACCTATTGAGTGAGCTTGCCTAGCAGTAATCCTGGCAGCCACTAAACTGAGGCACTATCTGTTAACACACAAGGTACAACTCATTGCAAAGATTGATCCACTCAAGTATTTACTCAGCAAAGCAGCATTGACAGGCCGCTTGGCCAAATGGGTGATGATTCTAAGTGAATTTGACATCGAGTATGTGGACCATAAGGCTATCAAAGGGAAGGTCATTGTAGATCAGTTGGCCGATGCACCACTCATAGATGAGCATCCTCTCATTTCCAATTTTCCTAAGATGAAGAGATATTCATGTTCACAACAGCACAACCATGGAAACTATACTTCGATGGTTCGTACACTAGGCATGGCTTGGGGGCAGACATTTTGTTTATCACACCTCAAGGTGATAGCATCCCGAAGTCTTTCAGGCTCACATTTCCATGCACCAACAACATAGCAGAGTATGAGGCCTTGATCATAGGACTCAGGCTAGCCATACAATGGAAATTACAAGAACTGCAAGTATATGGCAACTCACAACTAGTCATTCGACAAGCAACCAATGAATATCAAACCAAGGATGATAAACTCATGCCATATAAGCAAATGGTGCACAATCTAAAGACATCATTTACTACTATCACTTTTGAGCAGATACCAAGAGATCAGAATCAAGCTGCTGACGCTATGGCTACCATCGCATCTCTCCTAGATCTTCCACAAAATTCAACACGCTATGAGTTCTTGGTAGAACAGCTTTGGATTCCCGCTTATAATATCCCCAAATCCGAAATGATATGTCACCTTGTCGGTTCTAAATCCCCATGGTATGGTGAATTCTACACCTATCTCTGTGATCACACCCTTCCTCCCAACCAATCGAATAACCAACGTAAAACCTTCATTTGCCAAACCGCTCGATATACCATTATTGCCGAAACCCTATACCGACACAGTCTTGATGGTACTCTCCTTCGATGTCTGGAACAAGATGAGATAACAAAGGCCTTGGAAGAGATACATGAAGGAATATGTGGGACCCACTCAAGTGGTCCGTCACTAGCCAAGAAACTCCTACGCAATGGATACTATTGGCCATCTATGGAAAAAGACTCCTACTACTTTGTCAAGAAGTGCAAGAAATGCCAAGTTCATGGCAACCTAATACATCCACCGGCACAGAAAATACAACCAATCACGACACCATGGCCTTTTTGTCAATGGGGCCTTGACCTTGTGGGTAAAATCCATCCATCTTCATCCAATGGCCACAAATTTATTATTACCACCACCAAATACTTCAAAAAGTGGATCGAAGCTGTTCCACTTACCCAAGTCACCGACAAGCAGATCGCCTCATTCATCCTCAATTACATCATCTGCCGGTATGGTGTACCCATGTCCATCATCACAGATAACAGGCTTCCTTTCAAAAATCAGGATGTCCGCGAACTCTATGAGAAATTTCACATCCAACACCGCTTTTCCACTCCCTATTACCCACAAGGAAATGGTCAAGACGAAGCATCCAATAAAAACATATTGAGGATCCTAAAGAAGACAGTCAATGATGCTGGTCGTGATTGGCATGTTCAACTGAATCCAGCACTATGGGCATATCGAACTAGCATTCGAACCCCTACAGGCACAACTCCCTACTCATTGGTCTATGGTGCAGAAGCTATCTTGCCTATTGAGGTTGAGATACCATCATTACGGGTTTCCTTGCACAATCTCATCGATGACGAAGCCTACAAAGTATCTCATCTTCAGGACTTAGAGTTACTTGATGAGAAGCGACAAGCTGCATACAACCATCTCAAAGCCTATCAGAAGTGCATGAGCAGAAGCTACAATCACCGAGTTAGACCTCGTACATTTGAGGTAGGTGATCTTGTTCTCTGAGAAAATCCTCGTAACCAACCAAATAGAGAACATTAAGGAAAGTTTGAATCAAATTGGTTGGGTCCATATGTTGTCACTACTGTATTCGGGTCCGAGGCATATCAATTGGCTACATCAAAAGGAGAACCGCTCGCAGATCCAATCAATAGCATGCACCTCAAACAATTTTATACCTAAGCTGTACCGAGCATCAGGCTCCCCTGCATACCAGAAAATACCAAAAACATCCAGATAAAATGACCTAAAGAAAATACGAAAACATCAAAAAAAAAAAAAAAAAGTAAAGTAAAGAAAAATCATGCATCCAAATGGTGAACAAACACTCCGGTGGCACCTTGGGTAAGTGCGATGGTGAAAACTTGGCAAACAGGCACCACTCGTAAAGACAATGGCTCCAGTATCTTTCAGGCTCGTTGCGATCACATTCAGTGCATACACACATCCATCCATCTAAACCATGGCTTGTTATTTGATCTGCAATAAAGAGATAGTACTTCATGCATCTTCCATCCCGCTTTTTCATAGTCATGTCTAAACTGGGGGCAATGCCCTTAACCTATTGATAGAAGTGGATTCGGCATTATCTTATGATTCGTTGGGTTCTTCATTCAAAACTATCTCACAAAATACCAAAAACATTCAAAAATGTCTCACAAAATCCAAAAACATTCAAAAATGTCTCACAAAATCCACAAACAACGAAAAACCATTGAAAATCACACAAAACCATGGCAACACCTTGTACATACTCATCCAAACAGATACAAAACAAACATTGACAAAATACTCACATGATGACCACTTATCAATCAAACCACACAATCAACATCAACAAATCAAAACTATCTTTAACAAGGATGCATCCTTCCTTACCAAAACAAAGACAAAAGTGACGTTTTCTTTGACAAGAAAATTATGTTAATCTATCAAATACTTGGTTGATTTGTGAGTAAAATCATTCATTTATCTGTATCAGGATCTTTCAGCATTATTTTGTATCAGTTGTGCATTATTTCCGATGAAGTTCTGGGGCATGTACTAATGGTGTCTACGTGGGAAGTTCACTAAGCTACGTGACCATAGGCAAAAATACAGTCATAGATCATTACAGCTTGCTAACTACAGCATATACCTCGACCATATGAGCATGAACCATTACCAAGGATCCATATTCTTTATTCTTTATGTATATACTGTTTGTTTGCAAGTACAATGCTCTTTCTTTGGTTCCTCCTACCTCATCCAAACTGGATAAAGGTTTTATCTCTTATTATGGTATGCACTTGTCTTAGGATATGATCAGCCTAAGATCAAGGAGGATGATCCAAGTCATGCATGAAAGGAGATAATCCTTTTCTATTTTGCAAGCAATACTCTGGTCAACTTGATCCATTATATCAAGTTGCTTGTATTAACTTGCTATATCAAAATTCATGTAAGGAATACACAGGTCATCTTGAATCTTTATGTCAAGTTGCTTGTATTTTCTTACAACATTTTAAAGCTCAATGATGAAAATAGAGCACTATGGATCGTCATCTCATCTCATATGTATATATTGCATTTCATTGCATTCCACCCATCCATACATTCATAATAGCTGCACATCATGCATACATAGTCATAATAATGCATACTCTATTTTACTCATCTTCTTCCATAGGACTTAGTCCTAGTCCTCCATATCTTCTATCTAACATTGAATCCCCCCTCACCCTCCCTATCTTGATCATCAACATCATCCTAATCCCTTCATTACTTCCCATCCTCACTCATCCACAAAATTAAGCCAGTTACTCTGTCTACACAAATACATCGACTCCCACACACCTAGACTATCAATAGATACTCTGATCAAGTATCTTCGGGTCTCAACAGGTAATCGATTATGGTAATCCTAGACTACATCAGGCATTTATCATAATGACCTAGTCTCAACGGGGTTTCCATGATTCCCCACAACCATCTATCACACGCACACACTATCAATTGATCAACCAATCAAACACAATCCAACGGACAATTACATCAATTGTCTATGTCTCAACGAGTATTTTGCTTCATATACCTTGACTTCATCGGACAATTACATCAATTGTCTAAGTCACATTAGGTCACTTTGATTCACTTACTTAGACTTTATCACGTCCAAGCGACCAACTGACATCAACTGTCATGCTTTGACTTGACCGGGGCAATTAAACCGATTGCACCAGATTGTCCAACCAATTTTGATCAATTGTATAGCATCAATCCAAACCCCACACTACATCTGCTATGTATCTCTTGCATGACCTCAGGGTACTTGTTGGCTTGTTATTTCTTCATATTTACTCCATTTTCTCCCATTCTTTCATCATTAGTTCTAATTTCTTCTATTCTACCTCCCCTCCACTTTTCATTCTTTTTCGAGAGATCGCCCGATTTTTAAAAAAAATTCAGCCCATCTCTCGAGGGGGCATACCACCCATTAAATTTACATTTATGGGGCATATTTCTTCACACCTATTTTTCTTTCTTTGAAACGACGCGATAAAACCGCACCGTCTCAAAGAGGGGCAAATGTAGTCACATAAATTTGTCCACTTAATTAAATGAATATTTAGTATTTATTTGATTATTTAACCATCAATCAATAATTAATTAAATTAATATATTTAATTAATTCATCTTAACCCTCTTCTCCTATTAATTAAATAAATTATTCAATTTATTTGATTTAATTCACTTAACAAATTAGACCATTAATTAAATAAATAAATTATATTTATTTAATTAAATATTCTCTCACATTTAAATAAATAAATATTTATTTAAATCCCCCAAAATCCCACCTCTCACATTTAAATAAATTAACATTTATTTAAATCACCTTTATCCTCTACCCACTTGTATTTTCCTACAAATGCAAGTTGCACAACTATTTTAAATAAATCATTTATTTAAATCACCTTTATCCTCCACCCACTTGTATTTTCCTACAAATGCAAGTTGCACAACTATTTTAAATAAATCATTTATTTAAATCACCTTTATCCTCCACCCACTTGCATTTTCCTACAAATGCAAGTTGCACAACTATTTTAAATAAATTATTTATTTAAAATCCTATTTATCCTCACCCACTTGAAACCTTTAATGGTTTCCCTTAAAGTCTTCAAACTTAATGGCTTCCCTTAAAGTCTTCTTAAGACTTTAATGGTTTCCCTTAAAGTCTTCAAACTTAATGGCTTCCTTCTAGAGTCTTCTGAAACCTTTAATGGTTTCCCTTAAAGTCTTCAAACTTAATGGCTTCCTTCTAAAGTCTTCTTAAGCCTTTAATAGTTTCCCTTAAAAGTCTTCAAGCATTTAATGCTTTATCTTCCTTTTTCTCATTTAAATAAATTAATATTTATTTAAATATTTATCCAAATGCAACTTACACCATTTAATTGAAATAAATGATTTTATTTTAATTGAAAATACCAAAATTTCTCCCACTTGCATTTTCCTACAAAATCCACTTGCATGCCTAAACCCCTTCTAGATTCTTCTAAACCCTTTCTAATTAACTTAATCCATCCCCTAAATATTGTCACATTCCTAAGCAAATTGGAGTCACTTCTCAAGGACTCCAAAGTCTTTGAAAAACAATTAATGGTTTGTGTGTTCAACAAATTAACCTCTAAAGTCTTCCAAACCACTTATGGCTTTTACATGACCATTAATGGTTAATTCCACTTGCACCCATGGTTAAGGACTTTGACCCCTAACTTAACCCTCATGTAACCCATGTGTCTCTTCAAAGCATTTATTTCTTTGACTAGGGTAACCATCATGTCCCCTCAAGCATTTAATGCTCCTTATCTCTCCTCACAAGCCTCCTCATGGTGACACTTGTCAACATGGGATTGGGTTGAAAGTCTCACATGGATCTCAAACCATTCAATCCTGACCCTTGTTGAGATTGCTCAATCTCAACCATCCATTGCTCCATTTTTCCTATAAATAGAGCCCATTTCTTCATAATCCAGATCCTAAAAACTTGTATGCATTTAACCTATAGGCATTTTAGAGAGCATTTAGCATAGCAAACTAACATCTTTGTTATTTTAGTTAAAATCAATCATTTTAATAGCATCTAGTATTTTAGGTTTTCATTTCCCATTTGAAACAAAATACTCAAATCTCAATCCTACATAAGCATCCATAGTGCAAAAAGTTGCTGAGAGCTACACTATTTTGGAACTTGGAGAGGAGAGGAACAAAGGAGAAGAAGCTAAGAGCATGTTAGGAGGTATTTGGAGATGCCTCATCATATTTGCTTCTTTAGTTAAATATGCTTTCATGTTTTTAGTATCTCTTTTGATATGCCTATTTAGATTAGTTTTTGATTGATTAACACTAACGGTTTCTTGTGTGTGTGTTATTTATCTCAGACTAACCTTGTCCACTTTGCAGAGCATCAGATGCTATTCAACCCCCTAACATTCCAAGAGAGAATAATCATTAAAGAGAAGGGGGGAAGTGAGCCTCAATGGGCTTAATAGACCTAAATTCCACCAACAGTTTCCTAACTAATTTAATCTTCTCCTAATCCTTTTTAAGACCACCTTTTGAACAATTATCAAAAGAACCCTTCTTAAGAGGTCTTTCCTACAAACATGAAGCTTGAGAAATCCATCTTCCTTTACTAGATTCCAACACCTCCTTAGCCAAATCTACAAGGTCACCTAGATCTCCTGAATTAGGAACATTAGTGGACACCCCTGACATTTGCACATCATTTGTGTTCTCCTACTCATGTACAACGTCCATATCTATACTAATAGCCCTGAACAAAACATCCACAGGATTTCCTTCCTCCAGGGCCAAAGTTTCAAACAACTCAAACCAGTTGAAGCCCTCATCATTTTGACTATCCCTATAAGACCTATTTTTTCCTTTCCCCTTAGCTTCAAGCTTATCAGGCATAAAACCATCCTTATCAGAGCCACCATCTATTATAGGGGATTTTCATTTCTCCACTTTATCCACCTTTGGATTCGAGGAATAAGGAGAAACACTAGTTGACTTACTAGTTCCCTAGGACATTGACACTGAAGGTGTCCATACTCATAAAAAATCTGACACCAAAAAGGAAGAGACTCATAATCTAACTATTGAACCCATGATGAAGAGCTACAACAAATTTCCAAAAAATCCAACAACGGATTATTCAAATTAATCTCAACACAAATATGAGAAAAAATAATAACCTTTTTATCAGGGGTTTGCTGAGTTATAGCAACCGACTTGTGAAACAAGGCAACAATCTATTGCAAAATATCTTCCCTCCAAACCTCCAAAGGAAGCAATAGAAAACAAACCCAAATAAGAATCCTAGAGGGTAATTCTTATGTCGAATTGAAACCCACATGCCAGAGTTTAATGAACAAGCCCACATGATCTTAAAAATAGGGTCCTCCCTCAAAAACATGATTTCGATCAAACATGAAGGAAAAAACAACCATAAAATAGTTGCTTGCAGTCAGCATAATATTCAAATCCCCCTCAACCTACCAAGAATGATGAATCTAGCCTTCCAACGCTGACAAAGAAATATAGATCCCAATAAATTTACAAATCAAAGCATTCTTCCTCCAATACGAAACATTCTCCATAACTAATTTAGGAATAATGACTAGAAGCGAACAATTCTCACTCCTTGACAAACATCCATTCACTTTCTTAAGTTTGTAACCCTCACCCACATAAAATAAGTCTAATGACCTTTAATGCACACGTGAAGAGGAACCATGAGGTGGCATATCACCAACCACCACCAAAATAGGAAAAACTTGGTTCTCCTCCATCCCTACAAAATAAATTCTACCCACACCCAACCACCAAACCACCCACCATAGTTGAGCCTCACCAAAACCCTACCTCTAAACACTACCACACACCAAAAAATGAAAGTAGAGGAAGATCACAAAAAGCATACAGAGAACGCAAAGAAAATAAAAAATAAAAAAAATGGGAAGGGCACAACACTAGGCCACGTACCGAACCTGACCCATCACCATCCTCTCCCATCCAACTTCGTCCCATATAGTGTATATATGTGTATATATGTGTGTATATATATGTACATTTATATGTGTATATAAGTATAGATATAGATATACATATGTATGGATTTATACGTATACATACATACATACATACATATACACATATGTATATATAAAAAAAGGATTTAAAGAAATGTATGAAATTGTAAAACTAAATGAATTTAATAGTATGATACTTCATCATTGATCAATGTCAAATGTCAATTGATAGTTCAAAATTTCAATATTATGCCATATGCCATATAAAATACATTACTTTCCCTACAAAATGCCACAATGAGAAAAGAGAGAGTGAAGAGAGATAAAATGATCTTTGTATTAGGCATAATGATTCTTTTAGGAGTATTTTAGGTTTTTATATGCAAAATAAAAGGTTTAAAAAATCTTATTTTTATTACTTTTTGGTACTAAGTGCCTTTGGAGACTTATAGGTATGCTCGGGTATGCACTGTGGTTGCACCTAGGCATACCCCTAGGTGAATCCATAACCAGACACACCCAATACATATGTAGGGTGAATTTTGGGTATATACCTAGAATAAATTAGAGTTGTTGTTAAATACCCTATTTTAGAGGCATAAATGAACATTTATCTTTTAGAATATATTATTATTAATAAAGAGTTGCATTGTGATAGGGGTAGATCACAATTAACATCAAATCACCTTGGCTTGCTCATTTTATTCCTAAGATGGCATGTTAGAGGATGAGAGGTGTTCTTTCTTGAGTTGTTGGTCACTTTGTTTAACTGCAGGTATCATGGAGCACAAGAGCATGTTGGAGATTCATGCGGTTGTATGTATTTCTACGATGATGTATTTCATTAATTGACCCTTCTGCAATGTATCAAACAAGAGAGATAATGTTTCGATAAGGTGTTTTACACCTTGCATAATGTGTATAATATTATTTATTTATTGTGTGTCGTACACCTAGGAGAACCTAGATGAAAATGCATCACTAGAGTTAACATTCTAGGGCCCACTTATTTGTTGTCTGTGACATTGGAAAATAATATTGTGGTTATTTAAAATTGAGAAAATAGATTTAATAAAGTGAAAACTTAGTACACAGTATTAAATGAGGGGTCAATGATATTGTATTAACACATGGTTTTACTTTACCACTAGTTGGATTTTTTGTGATTTTCTTTCTATAAGAGAAAACACATGTTATAGGTTTGGGTTGGATAGTTTAGTGTATTGTCATTGATATTTGTAAGGAGTGCATTATGGCATGACATGTGTGGATTCATGCTTGAACACATGGATACTGCATAGGAAGCCTTGATGTTTTTAGAGTATTCATTATAACTATAAGTACTTTGTATTTATTTACAGTTGAATAATAAATGGAGTATGGATGCTTTTTTAGGCCAGGTCTTGCCCCCATGAGGGTTATCCCATGGTATATCTTGTGTTATGTTGTTGCTTGTCTATTTTATCTATGCATAATAATTATTTAGTAATCATGTATCCATGCTTCACTCTCATGGGTTAATGGTTAATCAAAAGTGAACTTACTTGGTCTTGAAAAGCGTGTTGAACATTGTTAAGGACTCAAAAATAATCACACTAAACTTTTAAATTTGTTTTAATCAAAAGAGAACTCATTATTGAAATGGGTGTTGTAAATGTAAAATTATCCCTCTCACAATGAACACATGGATTTTGATGAATTTTAGTTGGTTGATGATACAATTTTTTAGTAACCGATTGCAAAGAAAATCTATATTATTATTTTTTATACATAATATTAAATAATTGATTACCTTAACAAAAATTGGAACCTCAAGTGATTGGTCTAATTTTAAGTTAGTTTGTGTTTTAAAAATTATGTATAGGAAGGTTATCCTACAAAAGTATGATTTAGATGGATTTTTTATTGAAAAAAATTAGTTGCTAATGTTGAGAAAACCTCTATTAGTATTAATGTTAGAATTTTTGCTTCTTGTGAGAGATGTTGTAAACTAGTGAACATGTTTTTTTTATTGTTAACATGTGATTTTCAGCTTTGGTCCTCTTTTCTTGGTAATGGACTAGGATGGGACAACAAAGAGGGTTTTACTTGGTGTAAAAATCTCTTTGGTTTTGTTAAATATATTTTTGTGGAACTTAATAAATTCTAGCTTGTTTTAACAAATAAATTTGTGGGGCATATTTTTTGAAAGATAAATGAAGATGTATTCCAATGCTAAAGAGGTTCTTTATTGAGAATCAATATTAAATCCAATCCAAAATGATATTATTTTGCAAGTCTCTATGGTGTTGGAGATCCCAAAAGAGAGGTTATTTATTCCACTTAAAAAAGGACTCATAATTATTTACAAAAAGGAGGTCAAGAGTGATCACTTTTGGTTGCAAGGCAACAAGAATCTAAATAAAGAATCTAAATAAAGAAGAATTAAATAAGTTACAAGAATACATGTAGAAGCACAATATTAAAAAACCAAAAAAAGAAGATGCAGGTCAATGTAAAGAACATGTTTGAATCAATAGTAAAATACCTAGTTGCAAAAGATGAATTCAATCCACCTATTGGCACCTTTGAGTGTGACTGATTTGATCATAGTAGTAAGAAAGGATGTTATTGGGAATAGTGATGATATAGGTAGATTATATGTCTGTATGCATTGTTAGTAATCTGATTTTTTTAAGCTATAAGAAGGTTTAGTATCTTTTTTGGATATTATGTGGACTATTTTTTTAAGGTTTTTGGAGTACTTGCTCCTATATTTTAATAACTCATTTTTGTGAATGAGTTCTAATATTAAGAAAAATGCTAAAAATCTTGATTTTGATTGTCCATGTTAGGCCAAAATATGAAACACACTATTGTGAAATTACCCTTCGATCTTTTTGTGGTTTGATCCCCTATCATATACTATCAAAAGTCAATTTCCATCTTCATCTAATTTTATTACCATATTAGGTGTGAGTATGTCGTTAATATCATGCTCCTTATTGACGGGTGAAATTTCACATATAACAACTAGAAGTTAAAGAGTTGATTCATATTGTGAAAGAAGATTCAATAATCTCCCCCAAGGTCTCTAGGCTATTAGTCTCGACTTCACAAGAATTAATTAAGGGAGGATGAGATGCTATTAATAACATAACTGTTTGGAATTGCTAAGTTAGAAGATGCCACAAAATCAAGGAAGCTCAACTTGAGGTGATCAAACTAACTAGATCCTACCTTAACCTTGACATATTAAGAAAGGAAAAATCAAATTGAATGGAAAAGGGAAAAGAGAGAAGAAAGTGAAATAGAGAATAAATCTCTCAACTATAATAGTAGCCATTGACAAATAGGAAGATTAAACTTGACTTAATACACAAATTGATCTATGGAAGAATATGAAGAAATAATTAAATCCGTATGATTATATTTATGAATAAATAAATAGCAAATTTCAGCTATAGATGATAACCCATAAATTTATAGAAACAAATATATTAAGCTAAAAAATTATATGTTATAAAAAAAAATTAAAACAAGTTACAATCTATACTTAGATATAACAAAACTCAATTCATAGATACAAGTTACATGCATGGAAAAAGAAATTGCCCTCTTAAAGACTTCTCCAAAATTTCTACCCTAAAGACTTCTCTCTACTACAAAACTTGTGAACTCATTCCCATGTTTTCCTTCTAAACACTTTTTAATTGAAATAAGTATGAGAAAAGAAATAACATCAACAAAGAGACAACAAAAATAAGAATAGAAAGGAAAAATTCCCTATCAAACATTAAACAATTTGTTGAATAGGACACACATGATACATTCTACATTAAAAAAAATATAAGCAAAATACACAGAACTAATGAATGCAACAATAGCCATAAGAAAATATAGAGCTAGGGATCATGGCTATCAAAATGTAGTAAATAGATTCATGAGAAAACATAAGCATTGTTGATGATCATGACAACTTTCATTATTTCTAGCTCCATTGTAGCATATTTGTAGTACTAATGGAGGAGCAAACAAATATTATAGGAGAGTCTTCATCAAGCAAAACACAGGAAGTAAAAAGATTTAACTCCAATGTAGCAACCAATGACCACCAAAAGAGTCATCCATCAAATCATGATGAATAGTCTGAATTTGACCTTAGTTGCACCCAAATCAAAAATGCTCTCAAACTTATAACCTGTCAAATTGAATATGTGTCTTGCATACTTGCTTCAAAAGCTTGGAATTGAGTTTGTACATTGACCGATTTCTTTTGGAGATCAAAAGTAGTCTAGAGATTATTCTACAAGATAGAGATATGGAAGGATAAATTTGCACTGAGAATAAAGGGCTCAATTCATGTAGGAAAAAAAAAATGTGTGAGAAGGTAGCTAAGCATCGCAATCTCCAAATGAAATTTTAATGATATTGTGCTTGGAGAAAGTCTTAAAAGAGTTAAATGTCCAAGTACATGTCAAAAAAAAAAATTTAAAAAGTAGTGAAGAAAATGGAAAAGAGAGAACCAAAAGTAATAAACGTACAAAAGTAATGAACATGAGTAGAGAGCCAAAAAGAATATTTTTTAACCATTTCCTTACACAAGATAGACCCTTACATTCATTACAAATTCCTATTTATAGTATTAAATTTGAACATTTTATTCATGGATGCTTCTAGGGTTTTTCATGGATGCTTCTAGTGTTTTTCATGGATGCTTCTAGGGTTTTAAACAATTTAAACCTTCTCTATGTGGCAATGTTTTGATTTAGTATAATGAATCTAACAATAAAGAATTTCTAGATTTTAAATCAATTTAAAAATAGTTTATGGGAAGATGTTTTGATTAGTATAATCAATCTAATTAGATAGAGCTTCTAGAATGTAACCCTAGTCCACATAGAGATGTTTTGATTTGATATAATGAATCTAATTACGTGAAGAATAGAAAAATCTAATGTGGTAGTAGAAATTTAGGATAGATCCAAGGAAATTGGGTGTGTTGAATATATGATCATATGAGAAAAACATTGCAAAATGTTTAGAAATCTAGAATCTTTAGAAAAATCTAATGTGGTAGTAGAAATTTAGGATAGATCCAAGGAAATTGGGTGTGTTGAATATATGATCATATGAGAAAAACATTGCAAAACGTTTACAAATCTAGAATCTTTTGTATAATAGAGAAACAAAGGAAAACAATATCATGGGCAATGTCGTTCGTTTTAATTAGAATGAAATCATGGAGTGTGTCATAGAGCGCAAAATGGAAAACAAATTAACACAACTTCCAACTTTCGCTTACCATACAAAATTAGTATTCTATGCCACGCATATGACCGTTGAAAACAAATTAAAATCAACTTCTTACTTTCTCTACTATACGGAACCACGAGTATGACCGTTGAAAACACGAATCTCTTTACGAAAGCTTTCGTGGAAGTCGGGTTTTCCACCATCCCTTTTACAGCAATACCTATTGCTTTGTAAAAGCGACGTAGCAAATATTTTTCGTTTTTATCAATAAAACAAATAATATTTAATATTTGAACCCTCATAAAACAGAGCTGTTAATCTACTCTTAATGGTATCAAAACTTTTAATCCACTCATAAAATATCATTTAATGCAAACCATTTATAATGGTTATTAGCTTACGTTGTTTCCTTTGTTTGAATAATGGTCAAATAAAAATATCTGTAGGAGTGCTGAATTTTGCTCTTTATTTGATAGTTGCAGCTGTTCTTTCATCTATTTTGTATAGTTTCTTTGATCCTAATAACAAAATATACTATCTTGTAAGGAATATTAAAATATTATCTTGTAGTCCAGTGTTGAATTTCTCTTTTTCTTTGATACTCAGCTATTTTGTATAGCTTTTTTAATTCTTATTCTAATAAAAATATATATTATCTTGTTACAGCAGTCTATACTGATCTTAATATATATTTTGTTTGAATATTTTTATATTATTAAATATATGAATGTTTTATTGTTTGATTTTTTATTCAATTTTTTTTCTTAGGTCAAGAATGCATTTAGTTAACTAGCATATATATATTTAATAAAGTACACTACATTCAGAAATATTCTTCTCAAAGCATCTATTTTTAAATCAAATTTTAACATAAAAATCAAATAAACATATGAAAAAGGATCTCTCTCTCTCTCTCTCTCTCTCTCTCTCTCTCTCTCTCTCTCTCTCTCTATATATATATATATATATATATATTGTTGGAATGTGAAGTCAATTTGGACTCTTTTGTATGTGTCACACTAGTTGTCATCTATTAGCCCAAGCAGAAAATAACAATATGGAATCTCTGTTAGCACAAGATAGAAAAAAGAATGGAAAGAATGGCAATCTGAATATAATTTGTATTCACATAAAAAAAACTGTACATTCAAAATAAAATAAACAAGCAGATATAAAGAGAAGGCAAAAACAGTTGTAAACTGTTATACAAAACTGCCGAAACAGAAAAACCTAATAAATAAACTAATGAAAAATTAATCTAAATAAAACTAAACCCGTGATGAGATATTAACATCCCCCCCTTAATCTGAAGGGGTTAAGCCGAGCATTTCTCTGAACTTCTCAAACTTTTCTCTGCCCAAAGCCTTGGTAAGAATATCTATTGGTTGATCTGTAGTGGGGCAATATTTAAGGTATATGGTGCCATCTTTCACATAATGCCGAATCAAATGAAACTTTGTATTGATGTGCTTGGCGCGATCATGAAATACTGAATTTTTAGCCATTTTGATAGTAGATTGATTGTCAATGAAGAGTGGAGTTGATGAAATCTGTAGTGTCTGCAAGTCTTCAAGAATTCTTCGAAACCATAAGATTTCCCGAGTTGCTTCAAAGGCAGCCATATACTCAACTTCGGAAGAAGAGGCGGCTGGAACAGATTGTTTTTTAGATCTCCAAGAGATGACAGCAGATCCAAGATACATTAAATACTTGGATGTAGATTTTCCATCTATGGAATCACCTGCATAATCGGAATAGCCAACCAAAGAAAATTGGTTTTTCTTGGAGTATTTGAGCCCATAGTGTTGAGTACCTTGCAAATAGTGAAGAATGCGCTTGGCAGCTAACCAATGAGTTTCTCTAAGTTGTTGCATAAACCTTGAAAGAACTCCAACAGCAAAAGAAATATCCTGATGGGTAGTTGTAGCGTAAATCAAACTACCAACAAGTTTCATGTAGATGGTTGCATCAACCAATGTTGAAGGGTCATCTAAAGAGAGCTTAAGATTTTGCTCCATAGGAGTACTAAGGGGTTTACAATCAGCCAAGCCAAACTTCTGCAAAATTTCACCAATATATTTTTGTTGGGTGATAAAAATAAAATGAGGTGTTTGAGTTACCTCAATACCCAAATAGTAATGAAGATGGCCCAAATCAGTCATATTAAAACCTTGCTTCAGTTGTTCTTTCACATTTTGAATATTATTCTCATAAGGACCAGTGATAAATAAATCATCCACATAAACAACAAGATAGACAATAATCTTATCAAGTTTTTAACAAAAAGTATGGCATCATCAAATTCAAAATGCTGGAAATTCAACTTTAAGAGATACTCGGTAAGTTTTTCATACCAGGCTCGAGGAGCTTGTTTCAAACCATATAATGATTTGAGAAGCTTGCATACCTGATGTTCTTTCCCATTGACTACATACCCATCTGGTTGAGTCATATAAATTGATTCTTTGAGATCACCATTTAAGAATGTTGTTTTAACATCCATTTGGTGAATTTTCCATCCATATTGAGTTGCAAGGGCCAACAAAGCACGAATGGTGGTCCATTTTGTTGTAGGTGCAAAGGTTTCATCATAATCTATGCCCTCCTTTTGAGCATAACCTTTGGCAGCAAGTCGGGCTTTGTGTTTGTCAAGTATACCATCTGCTTTATATTTATCCCTGAAAATTCACTTGCAGCCAATAGGTTTACAACCAGTGGAGGATCAACCAACTGCCATGTGCCATTTTTCAAAAGAGCATCATACTCATCTTGCATAGCTTTCCTCCATACTGTAATATTTTTGGCTTCATTATAGGATGATGGTTCAGAGTCAATTATGAGATTGAGTTCACCAATGGTCTACAAGTTATCTGCACTATTGGTTTGAACTTGGAGCCTTGCTTTGTAAGAGCTTCTTGTACCTGTTTTACCTATTTCATCGGGTCTTAAGTCTTTCAATGTTTGTTGGACTTGTTTTGCCCACTTATGAGAAGACTTTGGTTGCACAAAAGATGTGATCATTTCATTACTAGATGTTGTATTAGTGGTTAATAGTTCAGAGAGTTCAAGCTCATCATGATGGGTTTCTTCTTGGTCATTTATTGATGGAGCAACATGAATTAGATCACTTGGAGATATAGATTCTATATGTGGAATCTCACAAGAGTTTTCTATCAAAGGAGAAAAATTTGTGATTGTATCAAGCTGTTTGAATTTACATTCATCAGTTTCAGCAATGTTGGAGGTTTCAACAAATACAACATCACATGTAATAAAGAAAGTATTGTTGACTTCATCATACAACGGATATGCTTTGGAAGATTTTGAATAACCAAGAAAAATACACTTAATACTGTGATGTTGTAACTTACTTCTTTTGTCCTTGGGAATTAAAGCATAGCAAGTGGAACCAAATATGTGAAGATGTCGAATAGAAGGAGGATATCCAAACCACACTTCATATGGAATAGATTGGTGTAATGCAGATGATGGAGATCTATTATGAAGATAAACTGCAGTTCTTGCTACTTCAGCCCAAAAATGTAATTTGATTCCTTTAAAATATAACATTGCATGTGTCAGTTAACAGATTGGATTTCCCAAAATTTATTAACAAATACTCATGTTCGCCCAGTAGGAAACCAATGAAAACCAACAGTTGGGTAAATAATGTTAATTTACCCTCTGCATAAGGGTACAGCTCCCCATATGATATTCAATGAATTTTGACCAAATTTTATCATATAATTCACTTTTAACCAGAAAGCAAAGAAAGGCTTTAACATTCACTTGTCAACACAAAATGAACGCCTCACAAAGATTATTGGAATGTATAACAAAACATTAAACTTCAAATAATGATTAACCTATATGAAGTGATCAAAATATTTGAACTCTGATTGATACTTGCTCATGCCTCACAGGACAAAGGGAATCAAAATATTCAAATGCTTTCAGCTAATTTCATTCATCAGATTGATTCACAGACTTAATATTTGATAAAAATCAGAGAAGGGAATCCAATACATGAACATATAAATATCCCGACAGAAATATTTTATATATTCAAACACACAGGTTTCAAAACAGTTGTATTAGACATTCCATTCCATTCAAAGATGGGGTATTTCACTGAAATTAATAAGTAAAACAATCTGCTATCTTGATTTTTACAAAATTTTGTGGATCTGCACCAAAACATCCATTCCTAATATTTATAGCCACCAGGCTAACCTAATAGCTAAACACAAAGCTTCAAGAAACAACCGTTCGTAACTGAAATTAACTTAAAATGGCTAAGAGCCATAAACAGAGCTATAATTGCAGAACAGGAAATGGTTCTTGATTTGTCTTATTGGTGTATTGTGCCACGTATATTTCGCCACTCCATATGAGCCGTTGAAAAGTTGTGAACAACCTAATAATGTGGGAGCCCAATGTGCAAGATGTGTTCCTTCCAGACCTCTTTGTCCATACTCACTTCCATAACTTTAGTTTTGTGCATTTCCAAGTGATCAGAACAGACAACCAACATAGATTTGATTCTGGCAACTCTAGAGAAGTCATTTTTGGTTAAAGATTTTGATTATTTAACCAGGTTCATCTTTCCTTTGAAATTCTCCACCATATCCATTGTCTCCTCGATGGTTTGCCCGTCTTCCTTGAGAAGTTGTACATCAATGCACTTCAAATCTTTCTACATTACAGCAATGAGTTCTTTCAATTCTTTCAACAACTTCATGGATTCTTCGTGGCCTTGCTTAGTGATTGAATTTCTCCATTTAATATTTTATTTTGCTACATACAATATCTTGTCATCTAAATCTTAAACCGCCTTTTCAGTGAGAAATTTCATGACACCATATTTTTGTACATCTTTCATCTGAATCAGCACTGCTGCCCATTTGTTCCTTTCTTTTTCCCATGCTATCACCTCTATTTCAAGCTCCCGAGTTACAGTTACAGCATCCTTGTATACTCTGATCAGATTAGCAATATACCCTTCTCCTTGTTGAATTATGGATTCAAGCCACTCATTGAAGGTTTCCGCCATCATACGATTCCTCTTAACCTTATCCAACAAATTTTGGTTCATTGGCGATTTAGGATCAAAACACAGAGAAATTTGCGACAGGGGTTGCGGACTAGGATGATGTATGGCATTGATGTATTATGCCATCTGTTTAACAACATGTTTTAGTTCCCACTTGTCCTTCTCATCCTTCCATGTTCTAGATAACATCCTTTTAGTGGAAGACTCTAAATGTTTCACGTCTGCAACCCTTGAAGTAGTTCCTAAATCAATCTTTTCAATGGAAAAGTCCTTCTCAGTAGCATTTTCTGGATCTTTGTCCGAAATTGGTTTGGCCATTTCAGCTACCCAATGCCCTGTATTCTCATCCACCTCCAGCATGGCCTCTGCTTTTAGCCTCTTAGACTTAGATGTCTTTCCAAGGCATCTACTCACCATATCTTCTATTGGAACATTGATAGGAACCACATTTCATTTCTTGCTGATTGAGGCTCCCAACCATCTAGAAACATTTGGAGATTCCTTCATTGGTGGCGTCTGATAGTCTGATGAATCCATGATAGCCAAAGTGGCCACCTGTTTGAGATTATCCTCAGGTTGTTCTTTTTGTTTATCTGCATCTTGATTTGCAGGGATATCTACTACTGGTTCACCCATAATTATTTGTGCTTCTTCACTATCAAGAATTATGATGGCTTCTTCCCTTGTAGGTTCTTTACTTTTCTTCTTATTTCTGGAACGGGTGACTCGAACTAATGAAGAGCCAAATAGTGATTCCTTGAACCTCTTAGTTTGAACTTTCTCACTCTTCGTATCAATAGCACCTGCAATATCAACAACTATGTCAGAGGAAGAAATGAGTGTTTGTGCAGCAGTATGGGGTTGCTCAACTAATTTCTCAACTGAGGTAGTGGTCAGTCTGATTCCAGATTTATGATTTATTAACCATTTTTTTGTTCTCCTTATAACATTAAAGGTTCTGGATTGGATATTTTATTCTTCTCTCCTATCCCAGTCAATTTCAGGAATAGGTTACTTATGAATTCTTTTATTGAACTCCAAGTCCAATATATCTTCACCTTCCTCTTCATGTACTCCTACTATGTTCATTGATAATTTCATAGTAATGATTTGCCGCAAAGTGAACCTTGACCATAATCTTCTTCGGACTTCAAATTCATCACAGCAATCTTCCCAGTAGTCTTCTAACTGGGGTATATGTAAAAAGTTCACATCAACATTCAGATGTTTTATTGCATATCCTTTACTGTCAAACCCTTACCGAGCAACATAAGGCTGGAGCTTCATTTTCTTGAGTTCCACTTCTAAATTAAATGCATCAAAGGTAGTTTTGCAACTGTAATATCCAAGTTCAATTGGGAAAATTACTCAAGACTCACTTTTCATCCCTAATTTCTTATCAACATGAGCTAACTATTGGCAGACTTCCAGGAGTACATAACTATCAAGAGTATATCTGGGCAGTTTGAAAGGTTCATCTTCAAAGCCTCCAATTCTAATATAAGTGAACCTAGGAAATTGAATAAACCAACTCCCATAAGTACTAATCAATTTTAATGCTTCGGATGACATTCTCTTATTCATGTTTCCCTGCAGTTCAAAATTTAATCTTCCTACAAAGACATCACTCCATCTCAAGAAGTTTTATGTATACCTCTATCTCTGCAAGTGTGGATAGAACTCATAGACTTTCATTCCATCAACACATGGTTCTTGATATAATCCTAGCCATTCTGTGATACAGGCTAAAATAAAAAACAGGTAGGAAGACAAATGAAAACTGGCTATTCCAACAGAATTACTCAAACCCTCATGCAATCTCTTTGCAATTACTTGCGCCCAATCAAGGTATTTCTTGCCAGATAATAACACCTGAATGTAAAAATACATCCAGTCTTCCCAATAGAAGGCATGTGAATTCCCCTTGAGCTTGTTCAAAATAATTACAATGTCCCTCACTTCTGTAATAAAATGCTCCCTTGTCAAAGGTTTAGGTAACCTAGAACCTCCCTTCTACATTTTAAGGAGCCAATTTCTAGCAATGACACTCTGATAAACACTTTTCTTCTCAAAGAAAAATGCATATGAGGTTCCTATGGACCAATCTTCGTACGGCTCTTTGTGAGGGATCCCAATCGCAGCCATTACTATTTCTCTGTCAATCCGCACTAAAATGTCTCCATCACTGGCCCTAATACACCTGTTACTAGCATCATATTTGCTCATGCATGCATACACTAATGCTGGGCAAGGAGCAGTGATTGGGAAAGCAGCGGATTCAACTAGCTGTGATCATGGAATTGGCCTCTGGATTCTTAGCCCTTTCTAGAAAATTCTCTAACTCATCCTGAAATAAAGTTGTATCATCTAATTCTGGAAGGGTACTAATTAAGAATGAGGTTTGACCCAAGTTCGGAAGAATTGGTCTCATGTTTGCTTAAAATTGCATCAATTAGACAGCATTCAACCCTGAGGCAAGGAATTACACTAACAATTTCAGAGCTAAAATAGAGCAGGGGAAGTTAGTGATTAAACTCACATGTCTTCACCATCAAACTGCGTAACCTTCGAAAAAACTGAGCTAAATTACCTTCCGCGTCCTTACTCTTCGCCAGCAACAACAATGATTTTCTTACCTGAGAAGCATCATATTTAAGGACGGAAAACACTGAAAAGTACCAAAGCATGCTTCACCCTAGCTCATTTATCCGTGTAAAACTTCCCATGATTTGATACAGTTATGACATGCTCATTAATTAAAAATCAATTCCACACAGTCGACATGCTTTCTTGTGATTGCTTTCCATAATTATAGTTTGAAAACATGGAAAATGAGGAATATTTTGTTCCCATCGCGTCGCCTTTCTCTCCTAAACACCATCGGGCTGATTTGAAACAATGCTTTGAACCTTGAACTATTTCAAAAGAAGTTCATTGGTTCAAAGTTCAAAGACAAAAGATCAACACTTGCGGCAAAGAAGAAAGAAACAAAAGAAAATTTCAATGATGTGAAAATGAACCTTGAACCTTGAACCGTTCCAAGAGTGGTTCAATGGTTCAAGTTCAAGATGACCACAAGGACTGACGTTAAAGGGACAGCCACAATACATAAGACAAAAGACCGATTGAACCTTGAACCTTGAACCAAAAAGGTTAAAAGTTCAAGTTCAACGACTATGCTAATGAAGACTTAGAACTTAATAGACCACATTTCCTTTGAACCAAAATTTTGAACTTTATAAAGGGTTCAACACACGAGTACGAAACTCAAATTGATGAAGACTTAAGCTTTATGATACTCAATAAAATAATGACTTCTAATTGATAAGCTATAAGTGGATAAATAAGGGGTAACAGCACGAACCATAATCATGATAGTTCCATTCATTTGTTCAACAACACCATTTTGTTGAGGAGTACCTGGAACAGTAAGATGATATTGAATCCCATTTTGACATAGATAGTCCTCAAAAATTAGAGAAGTAAATTCTCCACCACTATTTGTTCGAAGAGTACCAATTTGAGATTGAGCTTGTTTTTCAATCATAACACGAAACCTTTTAAAAATTTCAAAAGCTTCTGATTTTTGCTGCAAGAAATAAATCCAAGTCATGCAACTGTAATCATCAATAAACAACATGAAATACTTAGATCCTCCCATAGAATTTACTGGTAAAGGTCCACATAAATCAGAATGAATAAGCTACAATTTTCTTTGTGCTCTCCAAGTGGAGCGAGGAAAAGAATTTCTATGTTGCTTGGCAAGAATATATGCTTCACATTTTTCAATTGTTTTAGGCAAAACAGGTAATCCATCAACACCATTCTTTTGCAAGATATGAATTTTATCATAACCAATATGCCCAAGTCTTGCATGCCATAAAAGAACAGGAGATAGACTACCTTCTTTAGTAAGATATGCAATTTTTTAGAAAAAGAAGTGCCATTTAGTTTTAATAATCTCCCATCCTCACATCCAGTGAATACAACTTGATTATTTGATTGTTTTCTAACAACAACTTGCCCATCTTTTATCAGAATAGAGTAGACTTGTTGTTGAATCAATACTAGTGATAACAAATTACGTTGCAATTGAGAAATAAACAATACATCATGAAGCACAAAGTCTGGAAGATTAGGCAACTTAAATTGAACAGTTCCTTTTCCAATAGGTTTGAGACTTGATTTATCAACTAAATAAATTGGACCACATGCACTTTCATGAAATTCCTCAAAGTAATCACACCAGAATGTCATATGTTGTTGGCTCCAGTATCTAAGATCCAAGAATCATACCATGAGGAATTAGATGCAAAGTCAAAAATCGAAAGCACATATTGATTACCATCACTATCACAAGCAAATTGGGCTACTCCTAGAATTTTATCATTTGAATGTTTATCATCATTATAAACTTTTGTTTTATCCTTTTGCTTAAAAGTATTTTCTTTAAAACTTTCTATCTCATCCCATGATAACTTGCATTCATGTGCTTCATGACTTCCTTTTCTACCACATCTTTTACAATATAAATGTTGCCTATCATTTTTCCTCCATTGACCTCTACCTTTGCCTCTATCATTATAACCTCCTCTTGAAGAGCTAATATTTAGAGGTTTTTCTTGGTGAGAAAAACAAACATTTTCATTAGTATTATCTATTTTTCTTCCAAAAGCTTTTCACGTTTAGCCAACTTTTCAACCAATAAATCAAAAGTAATGGTTTTCAATTGGTTGCTTGCTTGAAGGGACTCTAGATAAGTAGAATGTGTTGGAAGGAGTGCCTTAATAAAAGTAGTGAGATAAATATCAACTTTCCCACCAGCAGCATTAACATCTTGTTTTATGGCTCTAATTTCAGAAGCCAAACTCATAACATCACCATTTTTTAATTCAAGATTGAAGAATTTTAATTGTAACTGAATAAATTCTAATTCCAAATGAGAATCAAATAAATTTTTTAAATTGTCAAAGGCTTCCCAAGCAAATTTGCATCCTTGTATATGATGATATACATCTCCATTAACTGAAGCTCTTATCAAAGCCAAGGCTTTTGAATTTTTATAATTCCAAATTTATTTTTCTTTAACATCTGTTGGTTCTGTAGGTTGGGTATCTCCATCACATATTTTATACCATAAATCATTAAAAATTAATATATTTTCCACTTTTATATGCCATTCCAACCAAGTATCTTTTCTAGTTAATATTTCCCCAATCAATGAAACAATAGACTACATTGTAAATTGAAAATAAATGTATATAGATTTTGCACAGTTTGCAAATTTAGAGGATTGCTCAAAATCTCTTGCCAAACTTTACCAAATATAACAAGATATAAAATTCTTGTACAGATAAATAAATTGATTTCACCTGAATCAATTTTTGTTTCCATATTTTGATTCTGTAGAAAGCTGCAATCTTCAAATGTTTCACATAAAAATATACTCCAAACTCCAAAGCTCCGATACCACTGTCAGCCCAGGCAGAAAATAACAATTTGGAATCTTTGTTAGTAGCAGATAGAAAAAAGAATGGAAAGAATGGCAATCTGGATATAATTTGTATTCACATAAAAAAAATTGTACATTCAAAATAAAATAAACAAGCAGATATAAAGAGGAGGCAAAAAGAGTCGTAAACTGTTGTACAAAACTGCCGGAACAGAAAAACCTAATAAATAAACTAATAAAAAATTAATCTAAATAAAACTAAACCTGTGATGAGATATTAACAGTCTTCAATTAGGACTTTGCTCCCATATGTGTCATACATGTAGTTGTTTGAGTCATACTTACTATATTTAGTGATTTGTCTCCAACTAGGACTCTGCAACTTGGTTGTGTTGACTTAGTAAATTATTGAGTGATTCATAGTAGAATCAAGTCGGATTCTATATGTCTCATCCTTGTAGATGATTGAGAACCACATATAGTCTTAGTAATATGACTATAGTGGTGACATTAGAAGGGTTGGAGGTGGGAAATTTGAGAACTTAATTATAGCATTAAGTTTCTCAAATTTGTATATATAGAGAGTACCTTTCCCTCTTTTGAAAAATAAGGTCAGAATAGTTTTGAGATTGTAATTTAATTGTTTTTGTTTCTAAAAAATACAATGACTCTCTAGTTTTGGAGTGTGGAGTTTTTTACCCAAAAGGATTTTCCCCTCAGTAAATATGTGTTCTATTATTTTTTCTCTTCTTCAGTTTTATGATTATGTGTTGTTGAATCTAAATATATGCATGCTGCTAAAACTATGGTTCCATCGCACAAGATATTAATCTTCAAAATCACTTTTTTCTGAGGGTTAATGTGGAAAATAAACTATGCTTGATTCTACTTTATGGCATAGTAGTGTGCGTTTGTATTGGATGTTGGATGTGCATACTGATCTTAGATGGCTTTTTTTGGGATACCCAATTTTCCTAACAATTGGTATCAGAGCTATGTTCCATGATTTTCAAGATGCTTGCATGAGCATTATGTTTGTTGCATGTACATGCATGTTTGTTGCATTTGCTTGCATGGACTCACATGTTGCTTGCATGTGAAGAATCATAGTGGTTCTAGTTCTGGGTATTCCTTTTGTGAAGATTTCTTAGCCTGGCAAGCTTGAAGGAATCTAAAGGAATCTACTAAAGATTGATGATCCCTTGATGAGTGGAAGTTTTGTAGTTGTTTCAGTCTCAGGATACAACACACATGTTGAACAATGGTTAAGACAAAGAAAATAGCATTGGTCACATTGAAATGATGTTGATCTGAAGCTCTTGCTTGATAGAAAAATAATTATTGATCCATGGGGTGTGTTTTTTATGCTTTGTGGTTGCATGCAACAAATTTTTCATATTGGATATCTGTAAGTGGCTCCCTAGTAATATGGAGAAGCTCGAGTTGTTTCAACTATGGAGTGATGTGCTTATATTGGGCTTGGAGTTCCTAATTTTCTTTTTCCTTATGGACGGTTGTACTTACATGGATCAGATTCATGTTCCTTGGATTTGAGGGATTTATAGGTTTTCCTTAAAATCTACAGTGATGCTCATCTATGAAAATCCATTGTTCTAGGTAAATCTATTTGGCTCTTTTTGGGACTTTTGAGTCTTCCAGATGTGAAGTGGGTATGAATGTTCATGGGTGTACTCAAACATAGTGGTTTTTTAGGTTTACATGGTTAGCAAAAACTTGTGGTTTTGTGGAGCCGCAGAGGAGCTATTTTGTAGACCTTATTTCCTTTCGGGTGTTACTAGATGAGATAGATGCAATTTTGCATGCATGCTTCATGGATAGTGAGAGGAGGTGAGATGCTTTCTCTGCATGGGAGTGTTGGTATGTGATTATTCACTTGACATTTATGTGGTGATTCTTGGTAGATTTCTAGACTATGGTTCTCAATGTGGACATGATTGGCAAATCGAATATGTGCTTGATTTGGTGCTTGAGTCATTTTGTCTACATAATTATTTTCTTTGAGATCTCAATTTGCATGTTGCTAATGTGATAATAAGTTTGGATGTTTATGATTGTATCTATGAGTTGTGCAATATTGTGGGTTGTTTTTACCTACATGTTTGTTGTGGGAAAACTTGGATGTGGACTGTCTATCTCCTTGAGGTTTGATGCAATGTTTATGTAGACTTGTTAGCTGGCCTTGTCTATGGTCACTTGTGTATTGGTCTGATTTTTTTGAGATGAGAGGATGGATGATAAGTGAGTCCTTGGATAGTTGGTTATGGGGTCTTGTAGCATGGTGTATTTCCTTGGTTTGAAGATCTTGGTTTCACTTGGCGTGATTAGTAGTACACTTATATGTGTGTGGACCTAGATGATTTTTTAGATTTGGATATGTTGTGTCATGTTCTTGGAGAGCTCAATATCATGATTTAGTGGGAGCTTTAGTAGCAACTATGTATTCATTACTTGGTGATGAATGATCTTATTTAGTGATGCAGATGTTCTGGAGGGACTCTTAGATCCTATTGTTGCAGAAGGGTTCTTTCACCTTTTCATGTACACTATTTGAGGATGTGTAATATATTGGAGCAATGAAGGGCTCATGGAGTCTTTGGTTTGAGGTGTTGGTGGTACTTGACATGTGATGTTGGTTTAGAGTATGTTGGTGTTATGTCATGCTATACTCTTGATTACACATTAGAGTTTATCAAGATACATTTCTCTTGAGACCATGGTATGGTCACTTGGACCATGTGATGTCCTAGGAGGAGATGGTAAGATCATGATGTCATGATGGGTTCCTAATTCATCTAATTGGAGCTTTGATAGTGGCCTAGAGATTTCTCTTTGTATTGGGTACATTGGTCGTATGTTTGAGAACTTCACGAGAGTGTAGAGATGCATTGAGATTTTGGCATGGATTCATCATTTTCTGGTACTCATGGATAAATGGACTGTTAGGAGAGGCTATATTTCTCTTGAGATGAGAGACATGTGTTGACATGGTTACTCTTGATGAGATTTCAGTTGGAAGTCTGAGGAGCCTACACCTTGGTTGAACGTGAGGTTAACATAGATATATGAGGAGATTGTTCTTGGATGAGTCTTGATGACTTCGAAATCTTGGAGGATCATTCTCATTCCCCACTCTTGGTCTATTCAGTGGTTTATCAGTTGAGACATATTACCCATTATTTCTCTCAAGTTCTTTATTCTTTTCTTTCATATTCATGGATCTTGAGTTGTAGTCAGAAAGTTCTGGAGGATCATTGTGAGAGATGTATAGAATGGTTATATCTTTGGAATGTGTTTTCTTTTATAATGATTAGAAGGGATGGTAGTGGTCTTATTGCTTGAAATGTGAAATGGAGTAGTTTAATCTTTTATGTGAGGCTTGCATCCATGTAGATACATGATGTATATGTTATGTTTAATCTCTCGAGGTTGGATAGGTTTGGATGTTGTTATGGATTTTGAATTGGGGACATGAATGAGATCTTACTTGGCACAGTCGACACATAAAGGTGTTTATAGATGGACGTGCTACATGTTTATGGTTTGCATTTTCTCTCTTTGGTCTTAGTGATCTTCCAGGAGGTTCGGATTCACTTGCCATTGGATTTGACGTTTTGTATGGAGCTAAAGTGATCACTAGTTTAGGGTCATATGTTGTCACTTGGGTGATGACAAGGAGGTTCCCATATCTCTTTCTTCTATTAGATGTCAAGAACATAGGAGAACTACATATACTTATTGAGAGAAATGTTTCTTAAAGCAGTTTTGTTTGTAGGATTTGCATATCTTTGTGGATGGTCCTTGGTACTACATGGTTATAATTTTTATGTGTTGTGATTGGTAGACTCGATATTCCTTTGATCCTTTTACATTTGACACTACCCATGTAGTGGGAGTTCCTAAATGTTTTTAGTCCTCATTTACTAGTTTGCACATGGAGATTGAGGTTGCAGTTTCTTGGGATGGTTATGTCAGTGACATGAATTTACTAATGGTGTATGCCTTCAAGGTATGGGTGATTGGATGGATTAGTAATTGATATGGGTGCTATTTTTAGTTGTGTGGGTTTATCAGTTGGATGGGAGCAATTAGTTTGATTTTTATTCTAGCTGGTGTTTTATCTTGTTTACTGCAGGATTACTTCATAGTTGTGTTCTAGTTATGAGATTTAAAGTTGAATTTGTTGATTCTTTTGTATAGCTCATGAGCACAATGGAGTGGTGGTAGTATTTTGTAGCCTTTGATATCACTGGGATCTTATGCTTGTGTTCTTTAGACTGGTGGATTTTCACCTTGGCTTGTTATTTTTCTTCCACAGGCGGCATGTTGGATGACCACATGGATTGCTATCTGATATGGTGGACATCTTGGATGTTGCATATGTCTTGATGGAGCATAAGAGCATGTTTTGAATCTATGTGGTTTGATGGTGTCATGCCCAAAATTTAGGGCAAGAACGGGATAATTTTTTTTTTTAAATCACAACTTAAGACATTAAATTAGCAAATATGAAATGCTACATATTTTTTCTTAACTATGTTTGTGTTAACTTAAACACTAACTCAAGTAAGCAAAAGTTAAATTTAATTAAATGCAGAATAATAATTCTCCAAAGAAATTATTATTGTTTGTACGACTTTAATCACTAAATTATCATAATTAAAATTCTCTCAAATAATTAACAAATTAAATTTGTCCTAGCACTTTTACTTGTAATGTCTAAAATTATATTCCAATCAATAATTAAAATGTGTTTAAAACTAAATCGACAAAAGGGTCAATTAAATTCATACTGTCATAATTGCACAAGATTTAAAGTCCCTAAATTTTTAATTCAATTTAGAACATCTCAATCTATTTAGTTTAAATTAAATATTAACCTCATATATATTCAATTTAAAACATCTCAATCTATTTAATCTAAATTAAATATCAACTTCATAAATATTTTATTTGAAACATCACAATCTAATTAATTTAAATTAAATATTAACTTCATAATTATTTAATTTAAAACATCTCAATCTATTTATTATATATATATATATAGAAGTATTTTATCCATGCAACCCTAAGCCTTTATTTTTTTTATAAAATAGGCATCTCATTCCTCTTTTTTTTATATTTCTTTATTGCTAGCACAAGTTACCCTAGCCCTAACCGGCTAGGGTTTTATATTTTTCCTTAACCATGGATTTTTTTTCTTGCAAGGCCGAAGGATTTGGACGGCGCCCATGGCAGGGCATGCGGAGGAGGGGAGAAGCGGCGGCGCTATGGACGGCAAGCGGAGGAGACTGATGGGGGGCTCCCCCCAAGGCGGCTACTGTCAAGCTTGCAGGTCACGACCCACAAAGGTGGCCTTGGCTGCCGCTGTGGGACGCGGCCCACAACTCGGCAGCGCTGCTACTATGGGGCGCCACCCACAGAGGGGGGGCCGAAGCCTTTCCCACTGTGGGTTTCAGCCGCCACTGTAGGGTCACCGCCCACTGTGCGGGGGCCGAGTTTCCCCAAAAAAATAAGTTTTATTTTTATTTTTTATTTTTTATTTTTTTAAAAAAAAAAATTTAATTAAATTTGTGTTTTTGTTAGTTTTAAATATATTTATATATATATAATAGGTATATTTTAAGGATGAAAACAAATAAACATATATATATATATATATATAAATAAATTTATTTTGTTTTTTTTTGCATAATAAATCTAGGGCAAACTCCATTTGCAAATATGTGTTGATATCTTATTTGAAACATTTTTAATAGAGTAGTCAAAGTCATCATATTTAAATCTATGTATATCTTTTCTTTATTTATTTTTTAAAATACTTGCTGCTAAAATCATAGATAGACTATTTCCTTTAAATATATATTTTTTACAAATATTTAGCTGACAAATTTTAATAACTTAACCAGCAACTATATAAATAGGTTATTATTTAAAATAGATATGCCCTTTAACTTTTGATTTACTTTCTGCAACAAAAGTAATTAACAGAATTAAATAAACTTAAAATAGCAACTATAGAACCATGAAAATATTTAAATCAATTAGTCTATTTAACTCTAGATTTTATTTTTCTGCAAATAAGCAAATGACATAATTTAATAATCCTAAACAGCAACTTTATTTATCTAGAAGTTATTAAATAAAACTATAGAGATGGTTATTTTAACGTTAGACTTTATTTTCTGCAATTAAAATAAAATCACAGATTTAAATAAACTAAGATTGCACTTCCATAAACAGATCTAATTGTTTGTTTCTAGCCTTCCACTTACATGCTAAACCATTGCATTATTTCCCTATTTAATTTCATAAGGATAAAAGAATAAAATAAATTTCTTGCTTTTCAAATATTAAATACTCAGCAAAGAATTAATTTCAAAACTTTAGGAACTAAATCTAGAAACATTCATTTCTTTTCTACAATATAGCATAAAACAATATTTCATCTCTTTAAAGTACATTTAAAATACGAAGTAACCTTCAATACAAATGGATCTCTCATTTCTATTAAATGAGGATCTTGAAAACATTTGATACATTTCTTTTCAAAAAATAGATACGACATAATTTCCTATTACATTGCTGCAACTTAAAAACATAAATTTTTCATTCCCAAATCTTTTCTGTAACAAATAAAACCAGCAACCTCTACTTGTCCTCTTTCCTTTCTTCCAACCAACTACAAATAAAATATAGGCTATGACCATGGAGTGCTCACCTCCCAGCCTAGGCTAACTAGTAGCCACCCCCGAGCTTGCAGAACCAAACCCTAGATAGGTAACACACATGAAAACACAAATAAATAGGGGAAAACAACCACAATCACATTCCCAACCAAAACCACACTGCACCACACATTGTGATGTCTTTTCAAGGGTGGTAGTGGACCAAGTACCCTAAAGAGACTGCAAGTATGGTAAAATGAATAGCCACCTCATGGCAACCAAAAATATTATAAGTATAACAACCCCACATTCCTTATGCCCCCCAAGGCATTCATGCCTTATTCCCCTCCTTATGACCCCCAATGCATAAACAAGTCATGCAGCAAGGGTCACATAAAATCCCTTGTGCTCACTCTCATAACGAGAGCCTCTCACTCGAGGGCTGTCACTTCTACCACCCACAAGACCATCCTCTCTCCCATGAATAGGAGGCCTTGATTACTCCCAAAGCACATAAAATCCCATACAAAACTAAAACATAAAATACAATAATTTTCCAAGGGAAAATATGCAAGAAAACTAGACTCCTTACACAAGATATTATTTCAATATAACATTCAATATGAAAACACATTACAAGTAAGGTGAAACCAGCCTTCAACTGCCCAAGGGTATGCTAGTTTTGTTGAGGATGAGCAGCCTAATTCCACAAGTCTTTCTTTTCTACACTGAGCCAAATTCTTAATTCAAAATCTATCTTTTTCCTTTCAAAATTCCTTGTCTCCAAAAATGGAGAGTGGGTGATTACCCAAAAAATATCTCATTCTTGCTTAAGAAGACCCTAGTGAGAGTTCTCACAAGTTTCTAAAACTGAAAAAAGGAAAGGTAGGAGAAAAATGGGAAAGGGATCTCACATCCAAAAGGAAATTTTACAACTTAGATGATCCTTCTAATTTTCAATTTTTGCACAACTTAGAAAAGTCACTTTTTGGGGTGTCTCAAAGGTCACATGAGAGTTGGTACATGCTTAAAATTACTCCTAACCCTTAGGTATACCTTACGGGCTTTAGAAAACCCTATTAAACTACCCCTAGGTGTCCATTTAACCCTTTTTAAACCCATCTGAAGTTAATTTTCGGGTCAAATTTAAGTTGACCATCCCAAAGATTCTTTACCCAAGGCATTTATGGAATCATATTAAATTAATTGAAAAAGCTATAGTTAAACAACTCCCTCCAAGAGACAACTTTAAAAACTCAAACATAAATCAAAACATGTGTCAAGTGACACAAGGAAAATACTTTTACAAAATTATACATGAAATCTTGTCTCTTGTTGGATTTGCACAAATAAACAAAATTCAATTTAACATTCATGCAACAATCACTTTCACGAATAAAATACAATACAAATGGGGTGTTGTCTCTCCAAATAGACAAACCCTGGTTTTATGAACGTACATAGGTCTAGGTTTGGTTCTCCATAATATTTGCATGGTCATGTGGATAATTTTCCTGTGCATCTCAATTCCACATTAGTAATTCCAAATAACCTCATAAAATATAAAACACACGAATAAGAATACACATCAAACACTCTGCATACAATATACACTTAAACAAATCAATACATCTTATATCAAAATAAATCCACATAAGCAATTATCAAAATTCTCATAATTTTGATCCACACATAAAACATGCATCCTATTTCTACCACCATAGTGAAGTCCTACAAATCCAATAATGACATATATTTCCTCAAAGTAATCCTATTCTAGAATCATACAAAGTTCTATATCATAACGCATATAAATGAAGCATCAACATACATCAATGTTATCCAAATCCTGGAATCTTATAAGTTCTAAATCCATAATGCATAAAAATGTACACATCAAGGTGAAATGATTCTGTAACCTGGTTCAATTACTTTTCTCACCAATCTATCTGTCTAACATAGCCCATCCTATTGAATTATATCATTTATTAGTAGGGTCAAACATGGTAAACTAAGTTAATCAAATCTTGGTTGGGGAGGGCCTTACAGATGGATGGCAGTGATGATAGGCAACATTGACAATGGTCTTTCAGTAGAGGGATTATTCATGAGTTTTAAATTTGACTTCAAGTGCGAGAATATTGGAATGTGAAGTCAATTAGGACTTTAAAAGTCCATATGTATCATACAAGTTGTCTTTAATTAGGACTCTACTCATTTATGTGTCATACATGTAGATGTGTGAGTCATACTTATTGTAATGAATAAAAAATTAGGGTTTCACAAGCTATGCTTTGTAAACTAGGAAATGGCCTAACTTTCACAAACATTACATTAAGAGGAGGATGAACTCAATAGATTCAATCTCAATTCCATTAAGAATAGGGTTTAATATTGATTGAGGTCCTATTTCCCCTTTTGTTTGGGTTGAAGTTGTGTTTGAATTAAGTTTTGAATTTTAAATGCTAAATCTATAACAAACAATGAGAAATTGAAATGAAATGATGAAAATAGAATGTTACATAACTCAAAAAAAATTATAAACTATGATTTGAGAAAAAGAAGAAGATCAGAACTTATACCTAAAAATTTGAGAAAAAGTATCGAGATTGGAGTGTTGGGTGCTTTGGTTCTGGCTAGACTAGAATGTTAGCACCCCAGTCCTCCATGAGCGCTCTGATCCCTTTGTAGTGCCTTGGTCCTGGGAGGTCTCTAGAACTTATGCAAAATTTAGTTCACTTAATATTTGTCTCCTCTATCCTTTTCCATCTACAAGGCTCCTAAATCAGCTGTTGTGGATAGGGGTTTGCATTAGGTCAAACCTTAAGTTTGTAATTAACCCTAATTGAAATAGAAATTGAACTTGAACTGAATTGGAAATGTTTTCCTTTTGAGGGAAAGGATAAAATGCTTGAATGTAGATGATTATATCTTCAATAGGTGATACAATTCTCTTAGGATAATTCCTCCATGTGTTTATTCAATGACATGATAAATCACATAAAATCCATCATGAAATCATAATTAAAACATAAGTTAAAGATGCCTTGATGTATCTTGTTTCTCCTCAATCAGATCTTCTCTTGAATTAATGAAAATGTTTGCATAATGTGTAATTGTTAAAAAATGAATTGAGAGGGACACCTTATATAGGGATTTCATAACTAAAATCACTTCTGGCTGATTTAGAGTTGATATATTTTCACTCAACTCTTGGGTTCATCCTGAACCTTTTAATAATCTTTACAATGTTGTTAAGAGGGAAAGTATCATCAGGGCACTTTTTTGCCCAACCATAGAGTTACTACTTTTTTGTGTCACTACCAACTGGAAAGGTCTGACCCTTCACATGGAAGAAATATATGTTGGATCTAATTCCATCTAAGATTGGTGTTTGACCCTACACAACCATAGTCAATAACACACCATAAGCTACTCTTAACTAGCATGACCTCTGACTAGGTTGCATATTTGGACCAAATCAACTGACTAACGCATACACTTTGTAGCATCACTTTGGCCAAAGGTTTGAATAAGTTGCAGCACATCAATAGACATGTAGTCATTGTTATTCACCTTATGCAGCTAGACCAATACAAGTCAATACATCTATTGAACATAATGTACCACTAAGAGGAGGCTGAATCAGTGGTTCCTAAACTCTTTTTCCTTTTTAAAGCAACTTCATAATATCGGTTGTTATCTTAAGCACTAAACAATCAAACTAGTAAAGCAAATGAGGAAACCAAAGAAGAAAATTACACAAATGCAACCCACAACACTAGATGTATGAGGAAAACTCAATATGGTAACAAACTCAGTGAGAAATGTTGCTGGAGACTATTGCTCCAATCCAACCTCACTAATAAAAACACTGAAATATAAATATTTAGGGCACCAACCCAAGGAGAACCAACCCCTACACCAAGCTCCAACTTGGTGATGTATATTGAAATACAGTTTAAATATAGTTATAGCTTCTTGTTGCAAATGAATTCTGAAACTCTTGATCAAATAGGTCTCAGTCAGTTAACACTCTTCTCACTCACACCACCAGTTAAGAGATAGATCTCTATGATTCTTGGCCTCTCTTATCTCTCTCTCACATAGCCTTACATCACACTGTGTCACACTAGGATGCTTCCTTGCTCAACCACACCTCACCGGTTTTCTCAACTATTGGACCTGCTATAGTTATACTGGTACTCAATCATTGCTAGTTAAACCCTCTCACCAATTTTCTTGTTGACTCAGTCTACAACTTTCTTAGAATAAATTCTAAGGGACATGATTATTCTCTGCACTCATGCTCTCTTCAATCTTCTTCTCCTCCTCAAGCATCAATTTTTTATGTTTCGAACTCATGTATTTATAATTGTGGGTTCCCACCAAGAATGCATTCAAATACCTGTCATGTTAGGTTTTCCTCCTCCAACTTGATATGAATACATTTGATTTGATCTATTTTTTAGGGATATGATCTTTATGACAACGATCAATCACCAATAGAACTTCTCATTCCAATGTGCATTTTCTAAATCTGGAGGTCTGAACCATAATTTTTTCTTTTCTCTATCACTCGCCATTAATGGCTTTGTTGTTTCCTTCACCAAATAGGTACGAAGATCAAATCTTCTTGCATGATCAAAGTAGTTTCTTTTCCATCTTTCCTTCCTCGAGCCGTAATCCTCTGTCATCCTTCATGACCTACGGGTTCCTCATAAAAGATGACCTACTTGCAGATTTGTTACATCGATGCACACTTTGCCAACCTATGCAATACCTCCACCTGGCATCCAGTTGTCATTCTTGTCAACATCCACCTTTGCTTGGATTCCTATGTCGATTTGACATACTTTGGCGACCAAGGTTGACTGTCGGTTTAGTTTATGTTACCAATATGACCATCAAAAATCTTTTGTGTTCTATTCACCAGTTGTTGTGCCTTCATAACACACAAACAACCTTCATCCTGGTTTATGCCTTACCGGTAAGCCTTCTTTACTGGTAGATGACACAAGTCAAATTTACCAATATCCTTCCTTCTATCTTTCTCTTCTTATACTTGTCACCGATTCTTACTTATCGGTTACCTAGCCAAACCAGTTGACATCAATGACAACTTAATGCCAAATTGCCAACAATGTCCCTCTTTGGCATTGATGTCAACTTTTTGCAAGACACTTCGTACCAGTGCATTTATCCCCCTTTGACACAATGACAAAGGGTATTGTACACTCCCCCTTTGATCTATACCAAGCTCCCCCTTAGACTTCTATAAACTCCCCCTAAACCATATAAATCCTTCCTTTCTCAAGTGCATACGACAGATGACACAACTTGTAACTTGTGTCGTAGGTACTTAAAGGTGCTTACCAGTAATGGTTTGGTGAAAATGTCTGCTACTTGTTCTCCAGTAGGGACATAATCCACCTTTAATTCATATCCTTCAACCTTCTCTCTGAGAAAATTATACTTGATATAAATGTGCTTTATCCTGGAATGCATCACCAGATTCTTTGCTATGTTGATTGCACTCAAATTATCACACAAGATGAGAATAGGATCAATGATGTCCACCTGTATGTCTTTGAGGGTTTGCTTCATCCAAAGCACCTGAGAGAAGCATGTAGCAGCAACAATGTATCTCGCTCCAGCAGTTGATAGAGAGACCGAGTCATGCTTCTTGCTATGCCACGAGACCAACCGGTCACCTAGGAAGAATGAACCACCACTTTTGCTCTTCCAGTCATTAATGTAACCTACCCAATCAGCATCAGTGTAGGCTTCCAAGATGAATTCCCCTTGTTTAGGGTACCACAATCAATAGCTGAGTGTTTCTTGTATGTACCTAAAGATTCCGCTTACAGTATTCATATGTGACTGCTTAGGTGCAGCTTGAAATCTGACCACCATGCACATTGCCTATACTATATCTGGTCTAGAAGCAATTAGATACAATACACTGCCTATCATGGATCTATAAAAAGTCTGATCCACCACTGTTGATTCATCATTTTTTCTTAATTTACTTTTGGTTACAATGGGGGTACTTACCGGTTTGCAATCCTCCAGTTGAAATTTCTTCAACATTTCCTTTGCATACTTGATTTGTGAGATAAAGATTCCCTTATCTTACTGTAATATCTACAAACCAAGGAAGTATGTCAATTCACCAAGCATTGACATCTCAAATTCTGACTACGTCTAATCAACAAATTCTTTGCAGAGGGTGTCCTTATTGCCTCCAAAGATAATCTCATATGTTGGTCCTCACAATTGGAATGGAAACTAGGTAATAAAACACAATTCAAGGATTGGACATCCTTACTAAATATCTATCCTTCATGTATCAAAGGCTCATTTACTTATCAACCAAGGATATAAACTTGAAACGGGCCAACATTGTATGTGCACCAAGTTCATATCGCAACCATTCTATCCTACTGCAGGAAAGGAAATTCTCTAAAGTAAATGTGGAAAAATATAATGAACTAATACTTAATCATAATTCACAAAATAACTTAAGAAATTACTTCCAAATGATAATGTTTTGGCAAGCGGATAGAAACTACTCTGTCGCTATGGCTACAGGAATAGACATAGGAACTATTTCCAGTGGCTGCAGGAACATACAAATGTCGCAACAACAACTATTGAAAGATAGAAATTAACTGAAAAACACAAAGGACTACTCACCAAGTGGGCCCCCTTGAGTGAGTATATCCAGAACTTTCAAATTACAACTGTTAAGCTCAAAATCACATTGATCTCTTTATTCCAAATTGACTGTAAAAATACATAAGTCTAAAAGATGAGTGTTACAAATACTATGGTCGTTCTCTTATGTCCACAAGAGGAGATAGAGACCTTTTATTTATATGGAAACTTATAACAGATTCCTAACTGATCAACCCTCATTCCAACAGAATAGGCAAATAGGTTTTATTATACTAAAGAAGAAGTCAGCGTGGCAAAGCAGAACAACATCTATCCTGCAGCTGAGAAGATATAGCATGACTTCCTTCCTAGATCTAAGCTCCACTAAGAATAGTTATAAATGTCTCATAAACTATTCTTCTGAAGAAACAGTCAAGAGGATTTGATCTGCTTCAATTCTTCTTTTCTTTGATTGTGTCTGCATCATGGTGGCATGCTTGGTGTTCCTTTAAACTGCCACTTAGTCTTTTCTTCTTTGTCGACCCGGCATCATGATGTTAACATGCACAACAAATATGTGTATGTACTAATGTTAACATGACATAAATTAAACCATACATAAGATTGATTTAGCTATTTTGCATAGATAAACCATTTAGAAACCATTATATGACAACCTTAAGTATCAGACAAATCACTTCCAGAAACACTTAAAAGGCATTATCTAGGAGAGTATCCTGATCCAATAACACAAGACCTAGGCAGGAATACTGTGACAAAAATCTATCAAAATAGAGCCATTATTTAGGCTCATCACCCCTCCAACTTAACTTCTTGTTGATCCTCCAGCAACAGGAAAATTCTGAATTCTAGCATTGATTCTAAAATTGTGAGGGGTAACCTGCCCAGAACCTCCTACAAACAAACTCCAATAGAATCATTTCATCTTTTCCAATCACATCCACCTAGTGTGTTCTGCTACTTCACTATATGGTGGATCACTATCCCAACATCCCATTAGTGGCCATAGGAGGATTGGAGGCTAAACACTGAGAGGCCACCAATGTCTTCCTTTCATTCTTCCCAAGTGTATATATTTGGGTTCTCTCTTCAGTGTTGCATGATAGTTTTGTAAGGAGTGTGGTTCAAATTACTTCAACTTATCTAACAGGCTATTCCAATGCTGGACCAAATGTCCTATTGCTACCTGTCCTTCCCTTGTAGCCATTTGCTACTATTCCTTATATACTTCTTCTCTTAAGGGCAGAATGTCTTTTGCAAAATCTAGCTGATATGCAATCTTTTGCTAGTCAAAATAAAGTCTTCTTGGCTCTCTTGATTCAACCCTTAATGGTAATGAAAGGTCAAGTTCTTCCTTTCTATGTGATGCATGCTAAAAAGGACACAAAAGACACACAAGTTCAGATGTTAATATGTTAGTGATAATCAAAATGAAACAAAAATGAACCTATGATCCTTAACATGCATATCAAGAGAGATATAAAGCACACAATAAGAAGCATACATAAATGAAGGAAGCAAAGAAAACCCCCCAAGATGCTCCTTAACATGCTCATAAATGTTCCTCCCTTGTTCCTCTCCTCTCCAAGTCCCACATGAGTGTAGCTCTCAGTTTTTTGCACTATTCACAGATGTCTTATGAAGATTCAAGATGTTTATGAAAATGAGAACAAATGCCTATGAAAGTGTAAATAAGTTACTATGAGAAAGCACCTAATTAGTCTATGTAAATTTTAGTAAAATAACAATGCTAATTCTTCTAAAATGCTCTCTTAAAAATTGAGTAATCTTAACAAGGGCCAGGATTGATGGGTTTATGATCCATGTGATGACTTTCAACCCAATCCCATGATGACAAATGTTAACATGAGATGGCTTGAGAGGAGAGGGAAGAAGCATTAAATGCTTGAGATGACATGAAGGTTACCTTGGGAGGGTTTGGTTAGGCTTGAGTTAATGAATAAAGCTTTTATCCAATGAATAATGCCTTTATCCAATGGATAAACTCTTGTGCAAGAGTTAATGGAGATAACCATGGTCAAAGCAATAAATGATTGAAGAGACCCATGAGTTAAATGAGGGTTGAGCTAGAGGGAAAGCCTCTAACCATGTGGGTGAGTTGAGTTTAACCATTACTGGTTATGTAAGAGTCATAAACGGTTATGTAAGAGCCATAAATGGTTGAGAAGACTTTGTGGGTTAACTTGTTGAAGGATAAAAAGCCTTTAATGCATTTAAAAGACTTAGGGGCTTTGAGAAGTGACTTCTCTTTACTGAGGAATGTGACAATAATTAGGATATGAATTAGGCTAAATTGGAATGGATTAGAAGAATCTTAGAAGGGGTTTAAGAGGCAAGTGGGTTTGGTGGGTGAGAGGAAATAGGATTTTATTTAGAAATAAAATCTATTTATTGGTACAACTTGCATTTGTAGGAGAATGCAAGTGGGAGGGTTTTTAGAGATTTAAATAAATATTTAAATGAGGAAAGGGGTTAAATTAAATAAATATGCTTTATTCATTTAATTAATTGTTAGAGTATGGTTTCATGAATTAATTTAAATAAATTGAATAATTTATTTAGTTAATAGAAGAAGAGGTTGAAGATGAATTAATTAAATATCAATTTAATTAATTGTTGACTAATGGTTAAATAATTAAATAAATTAAATAATTAAATAAATACTAAATATTCATTTAATTAAGTGGACAGATTTATGTGTCTACATTTTCCCCTCTTTGAGATGGTGTGGTTTATCATGTCATTTCAAAGAAAGAAAGATAGGTATGAGAAATATACCCCAAAAATGTTAATTTAGTGGGTGGTATGCCCCCTCGAAAGATGGGCTGATTTTTTTTGAAAAATCTAGCGATCTCTCGAAAAAAAGAGAAAGAAGTTGGGGAGAGGTAGAATAGAAGAGATTAGAAATAGTGGTGAAAGAATGGGAGAAGACGGAGGTAAACCAGAGAAAGGGCAATCTAGTGAGTACCCTTAGGTCATGCAGGAGATACAGTGCAAATGTAGTGTGTGTAGTTTTTTATTGACATTGTATAATTGATCAAAATTGGTTACACAATCTGGTGCCATTGGTTGAATTGCCCTGATTGAGTCAAAGCATAACAATTGATGTCAGTTGTTCACTTGGACAAGATAAAGTCTAAGTAAGTGAGTCAAAGTGACCTGTTGTGACATAGACAATTGATGTAATTGCCCAATGAAACCAAGGTATCTGAAGCAAAATACTCGTTGAGACTTAGACAATTGATGTAATTGTCTATTTTGATTGCATTTAAGTGGTTGATCAATTGATAGTTTTTGCATTGTAGGTTGTTTGTGGCGTTTGTTGGACTTATCATAACTATTGAGACTAGGTAATTGATGTAAATGCCTATTGTAGTCTAGGATTACAATAATGGATTACCTTTTGAGAGTTGAAGATAATTGCTTACAAAGTATATGTTGATACTCTAGGTGTTTGTGAGTTGATGTACCTGTGTAGACAGAGTAAAATTATTTGCTTATAGGATGACCTAGGATGGGAAACACATCCCCTCCTTTTAGAGATGGACGGTGATGAACATGGCTTGATTGGTTTGATGGGACACAATGTAGGGTATGCAATTATGATGATGACCTAGATAGGGAGAGTCAAGGGGGGATTAAATGTTAGATAGAAGGTATGGAGGACCTAGGACCCATTCCTATGTAAGGAGAAAAATAGAGTATCCATTGTCATGACTATGTATGAATGGTATACAATGATATGGATTTATGGATGGATGGAATGCAATGGAATGCAATATATACATATGAGATTAAATGGTGATCCATGCCTTATTCACAGTGCTTAATTTTCATCATCGAGCATTGCTAGTATCGATCTTGGCCAAGGTAGCAGAAACCAAGGTTGAGTGTTTCACCTGTAAGCAAACATCGCAGACAATGAAAGTTCCCCTTTGTTCTAGTTCATGTACAAATGGTCAAGGTATACGTTGTAGTCAATAAGCCATAGTGATCCATGATTGTATTTTGGCATAGGATCACGTAGCTTAGTGAACTTCCCACATAGATGCCATTAGTATATGCCCCAGAATGTCATTGGAACAATTCGCAAACAACAAACAAAGAAAAAGATATTAGGAACCATCCTGACTACTCTAATCACTTGTGGATATCCTAGAGTAGCATAGGAACCTAATATAAACAAAATAAAAAATTGACCAAGTACTTATTAGCCAAACAAAATTTTCTTGTCAAAGAAAATGTTACCATGTCTTGTTTGTGAGGAAGGATGCATCCTTGTGAAGACGGTTGTGTGCAAATGTTTTGATTGGCTAGTTGATTTGAGAGGTGGTTATCATTTGAGTAGCTCAAAATGTTGTCTTATGTCTTTTGTGATGTGTATGTATAAGGAATAATATATGTTGCAATGTTTTTGATTGATGTTTTGAGGTTTTTGTCATGTTTTTGGATTTTTTGAATGTTGTGAATGTTTTTGGTATTATCTTTAGGACTTTTTGCGAATGTTTTTGGGATTTTCTGAGTTTTTATGAATGTTTTTGGTATTAGCTTAAGACATTTTTGAATGAGAAAATCAATGAATCACAAGCAATGGATAATCCACTCCCATCAGTAGGTTCAACAACATTTGCCCCAAGATAGATGTCGCTATGAAAGCGTGATACGGCACACATGAAGTAACAACCCTGATTGCAGATCAATAACAAGCCATGGTATAAATGATGGGTGAATGGATGCAATCGATGTGATCGCAACAAGTTTGAAAGGAAATGGAGCCATAACCTTTATGAATGGCACCTGTTTTCTAGGTTTTCACCACCATACTTACCCAAGGCGCCACCGAAGTGGTTTTCACCATTTGGATTAATGGTTTTTCTTTACTATTTTATTGCTTTTTTGTATTTTTATATTTTGTTCAGGACTATTTTCTGAATGATTTTGGTATTTTCTGATATTGGAGGAGCCTGATTCTCTACACATCTTATGTATGAAACCTTTCTCTATGCATGTTGTTGATCAGATCTACTAGTGGTTCTCCTTTTGAAGTTGCTAATTGATATATCCCAGACCCGAAGATGACGGTGATGACATATGGACCCAGCCAATTGGATTCAAAATTCTCCCTGGTGTTCTTTGTTCGATTGATTGCGAGGATTCTCCCTGAGAACAAGATCTCCTACTTCAAATGTGTGAGGTTTGACCCAATGATTATAGCTTCTGCTCATGCACTGCTGATAGGATTTTAGGTGGTTGTAGGCAGCTTGTCACTTTTCATCAAGCAGTTCCAAGTCCTAAAGACATGAGACTCGATATGTTTCAACATATATTAGATTGTGCAAGGAGACCCATAGAGATTGTAATTCAACCTCAATAGGCAAGATGGCTTCTTCTCCATAAACTAATGAGTAGGGCGTTGTGCCTGTAGGGGTTTGAATGCTAGTTTGATATTCCCATAGTGCCAGATTCAAATGATTGTGTCAATCGCGACCAGCATCATTGACTGTCTTTTTAAGGATCCTCAATATATTCTTGTTGGATGCTTCAGCTTGACCATTTCCTTGTGGGTAATATGGGGTGGAAAAATTGGTGTTGGATATGAAACTTCTCACATAGTTCACGGACATCTTGATTTTTGAAAGGGAGTTTGTTATCTGCGATGATGGACATGGGTACACCATACTAGCAGATAATGTAATTGAGGATGAATGCAGTGATCTGCATGCCGGTGACTTGGGTGAGTGGAACGGCTTCTATCCACTTTGTGAATTATTTTGTGGTGGTAATGATAAATTTATGACCGTGGGATCAAGATGGATGGATTTTACCCACAAGGTCAAGTCTCCATTGACAAAAGGGCCATGGTTTTGTGATAGGTTGCAATTCCTATGTTGGGGCATGTATCAGATCTCCATGAACTTGTCACTTCTTGCACTTTCTAAAAAAGTAGTAGGAGTATTTTTCCATGGAGGGCCTCCGGCTCGCATGATTTTCTTTGCTAGTGAAGGACCACTTGAGTGAGCCCCACAAATTCCTTCATGTACCTCTTCCAAGGATTTTGTTATCTCATCTTGTTCTAAACATCAAAGGAGAGTATTATCAAGACTTCGTCTATATAGGATTTCGGCAATGATGATGTATCGACCAGTTTGGCAGATAAAGGTTTTTTTGTTGGTTGTTTGATTGGTTAGGAGGAAGTGTGTGGTCATGTAGGTAAGTAAAAAATGCATCATACCATGGGGAGTCGAAACCGAAAAGGTGACATATCATTTCAGTTTCAGGGACATCATACGTGGGGATCCAAAGTTGTTCTACCAAAAACTCATATCCTGACGAATTTTGTGGAAGATCTAGGAGAGATGCAATTGTAGCCATTGTGTTGGCAACTCTATTCTGATCTCTTGGTACTTGCTCAAATGTGATGGTTGTAAATGATTCTTTGAAACTATCCACCATCCTTTTGTACTGCATGAGTTTATCATACTTTATTTGGTATTCATCAATGACTTGTCGAATGACTAGCTGGGAATATCCATATATATGTAGCTCTTTTAGATTCCATTGTATGGCCAATCTGAGTCCTATAATCAAGGCCTCATATTCTACTATATTATGTGTGCATGGGAAATTAAGCTTGTAGGACTTTGGGATACTGTCACCTTGAGGTGTGATAAAAAGAATACCTACCCCCAAGCCATGTCTGGTGTATGAGCCATCAAAATATAGCTTCCAGGGTTGTGTAGCTATGATCATGAAAATTTCTTCATCTGAAAAGCTAGAAATAAGAGGATGCTTGCCTTTGAGTGGTGCATCAGCCAACTGATCTGCAATAACCTGTCCCTTGATAGCTTTGTGGTCCACATACTTAATATCAAATTCACTCAAGATCATAACCCATTTCGCCAAGCGGCCTTTAATGCTTCTTTGTTGAGTAGGTACTTGAGTGGATCTATCTTGGAAATAAGTTGTACCTTGTGTTTTAACATGTAGTTTCTTAATTTGGTGGCTACCAAGATAACTGCTAGGCAAGCTCGCTCAATAGGTGTGTAATTGAGTTCATATCCTACCAGTGTTCAAGAGATGTAGTAGATAGCACATTCTTTTCCTTCTGCATTATGTTGTGCCAGTAGTACTCCTAATGTCGTGGTTGTAGCTAAGATGTATAACAATAGAGGTCTACTTGGATCTGGTGGGATCAACAATGGTGTATTAATTAGGTTGTCTTTAAGCATTTGGAATGCTTGTTGGAATTTTGCATTCCATTGAAAGTGGATATTTTTATGTAATAGATCGGTGAAGGGATGACATTTATCATCCAATTATGCAATGAATCACCAAATGGATTGTAGTTGCCCTTGTAATGTCCTCAAATAACTGATATTCTTTGGAGGTGGCATGTCCATGATTGCCTTGACTTCACAGGATCTACCTCAATGCCTTTACTTGAGACAATGTATGCTAAGAGCTTCCCGAAAGCTACTCCAAAGATACATTTATTTGGATTGAGATGGACATGGTATTGTTCTAATCTACTAAATATTTTATCAAGTAATGCAAGATGACCCTCTCTTGTTAATGATTTAGCTAGTAAATCATCCACATAATCTTGCATTATTGTGTGCATCATGTTGTGGAAGATGATAGTCATGGCTCTTTGATATGTTTCCCCTACATTATTTAGACCAAATGGCATCACATTCCAACAATATGTTCCCCATGGACATGTGAAAGCATTTTTGTGTTGATCCTCTGGAGAAATTTTAATCTGGTTCTACCCTGAAAAGCCATCCATAAGAGAAAGCATCGCATGACCTATTGTTAGATCAACAATCATGTCGATATTTGGCAAGGATAAGTCATCTTTAGGACATGCCTTGTTTAATTTTTTTAAATTTGTACATATACAGATGCCCCCATTAGGTTTTCCAATAAGTACAATATTGGAGATCCACTCTGCATAATCAATTGAACTAATGAAACTGACATCCAAGAGCTTTTTAAGTTCAACCTTGACAAGAACAACAATCTGTGGGTGCATCTTTCTGAGCTTTTATTTGATAGGTTTAGCTCCTTCTGCTACAGTTAGGTGATGCATGACCAAATCTGGATCTAAGTTGGGCATGTCGGCATAAGACCATGCAAAGTTGATTTGGCACCTCTAGAAGAAGTCCACAAATTTTGGTTGTTCTTCAGGAGTTAATAGATATGCCAAATGTATCTTGTGAGGAGTCTCAGGGGTCCCCACATTGAATTATTTTTTTCTTCTATTAGGATAGTTGATCTCTCCTGATTCATACTAAAGGGGAGGATGTCAAACCTTTCATCCTTAGGCACCTCAGAGAGGTTTTTACCTTTGGATATGCTCTTTGTTTTTACTTTTTTGAGATCAAAAAGTGCCACTGTGTGGTTTTCACTAGAAGATCCATGTTTTATTGTAATATTTTTGCAACTGAAAGGTTTGGCATCTGCCCCAAAGTATGTTGCATTGTTAAGTTCAATGGAAAACCCAACTTTATGATCCTTGCTTGGTATGTTATCTTGTAATTCTAGAAAGTCTATGAGTGCCTCATCATTTTGGAAATGGTCAAGGCATGGTGGATTTGGATGGTTCCATTCAATGAGTTTGGGATGAATGATAGGAATTATTTCATTGATTAAGTTGAGTTCATGGGAGGCATTAGTGAGGGTTAATATGGAGGCGTGAAGTTCATCGATGGTACTCTCCTTGTCAGATTCAGGCATAGGATTTGACATAGGGCCTATGGAAGTTTCTTCTTTCTCAAGAACCCAAAAAGTTTTAATCCATGCTTCTCTATAAATAGGTATATCCTTACGAGGTGGAGGAGGTGAGGTTTCTTCCTTGTATGAAGTATTTAAATGTAGTGAATCCCATTCCCACTCATGTGAGTCTGTCTCAGAATCACTCTCTGTCATTCGATTACTGTACCATGTTGGGATGTCTTTTGAATTGAATAGTGCATTAGTTACTAGCTTATGTACTATTGGAGGTGGGGTTGCTAGTGCTGCTAGTGTTGTTGGTGTTGTTGGTGTTGCTTGTATTGCTGGTGTTGTTGGTGTTGCTGGTGGGGTTGTTGGTGCTACAGATATAGTCAAGGATTGCATCCTTGGATTAATTGGCTAATACACAGGTTTTCTAGGTTTTCCTTTGAATCGAAGCTTAGGAAGAGTTTCTTTTTGAAAACCTACTCCAGTTTTATCTCTTGGTTTCAACTTAGGTTATAAGGGCTCTTGTCATCCTTACTTGCAAGGTCCCAAAGCACTATGGCCATCTAGCCCATTCTTTGCATTATAATGAAGCCTTTGCCATATTTTTTAGTGGGGATCTTAGCCTTTGGGCTTTCTTTGTTGAGAGGTTGTGTGTAAATCCATTCTACCATGTCTTCATCCATGGTTTCCTCCTCTTGACTTTTACTAGGGATGAATTGTGCCAAAGTGCAAGTTATTTTTGGCTAGCAGTGTTTGAAGTAAACCTTGGGGTTTGCCATGAGTTCTAGGGGATGTGAGTAATTGCCCAACAAAAAAGAGCTGGCTAAGATTATATTCACTGGGACCTTCCTCAACCATTTTCATTTTCAATTTCTTCTACTTTGGTGTAGAGGTTGTTAAGCTAGAAAGAGAGGTTGGATTAACATATGATGAGGAAGGGATAGCTTCCATGTTGTTAGGTATGGTGATCTCTAGCTGATGGTGAATATTATTACAATATGCAAATGGATTAGCATCACCAAGGATTGTGATTTCTACCCCATTATGTGGAAACTTGATACATTGGTGATAGGTAGATGAGACTGCTTGCATGGCATGTATCCAAGGTCTTCCTAACAAGAGATTGTATGGAAAAGGATGGTCTAGGACTTGGAAAACTATATGCTTCACCACTGGCCCAACCCTGATGGGTAATATAATAGCTCCTCTGGAAGAACTTTTTGTATCATCATATGCTTTGATGGTTATCTTTTTGTTGACATCCATAGATTTTGTTGCATAACCCAATGTTGTGACTAGCTACAAGATGCATATGTTTAAGTCAGCTCCATTGTCAATCAAGACTCACTTGATTATATGTTGGTTTACGAATCCTTCCATATGGAGGGAGGCATTATGGGGTTGTTGGAAGGATGTGTTGTCACATTTGGTAAAATTGAGACATGGTGATGACTTTAGACTACCAACAATGGCTTGAAACTGATTTGTATTGAGGTTGGCGGGGACAGATTCTTCTTGGAGAGCTTGGTCCAAGATTGTTTTATGTGAGGGGGATAAGCGTTAAAGCTCTAATATGGATATGAGAGCTGGTGTCTTATCCAATTGTTCTACAAGATTATATTGTTTGGGGAGGGGTGTCGTTCCTTGTGGTTCCACTTGAATAGTAATCTTTCTATAATGCGTAACAACGTTGCATGTAGGATTTTGATCTTTTATGGTAAGAGTTGCAACTTGTTCATCTGCATCATAAAGGTGATTCAAAGTATAATTGTATGTGGCTTATGTGTAGTTGGTTGTGGTATCTATGTTTCTCCCTGAGGTGGAAGGACCCCTTTTTTTTATTTAAGGGGTAAACGCTTTTGAGCTGGAGATCTGAACTAGTGAGGCCACAAATAGGGGACCTCATCCCCACACTTCACTTATTCAAATCCGCGAGCACAACAACCCAGTGAAGGCACAAGACCTTGTGAGCACAAAGGCCCAGTAGGGATTGAACCTTGGTGGTCACTTCACCAACGAAGTGTTTTAACCATGCCACTACATGTCTGAAGATATGTGGAAGGACCCCTTTGATCATGTGATCGAAGTGGATTCTTGAACATTAAGTGATCATCATTGGATGTTTTTTGGTCATGTCCTTCAATTTCAATTTCTCCTATATTGATAAGATCCTGAACAAGATCTTTGAGTCGATGGCAATTGCTTGTTTTATACCCTCTTCCTTGGTGTAATTCACAATGTTCATGATCTCGCCACCATGGAGGCTTGACTTGAGGCTCATAATTGGATGTTTTTGGTAAGGTCACGATATTGGAGGATATCAATTGGTGTAAGATCATTTCAATAGGTTCCCCTAAGGGTGTATATGTGTGTTTTGGTTTGTAGTTTTGTTGCTTTTATTTTGGTTCCTCTTGTTGTGTATTGCGACCTTGATTTTGTGGATTATTGATGGTCTTGTTGTTAGGAGGGGGATTTTGTCCTACAAACCTAACCGCAGGTTATGCAATTTTCACTATTCTTGTGTCCACTATCCCGTCATTGACAACGTTCTTTTTTTTGTTCCAAAATTTTGGTTTGTCACTATTATAATGTGGACAAGGGCCATCTTTGGGTTCATTATAAATTTTTATAAGTCCCTTTTTGATGAGGGATCTTTCACATTTGATTCCTTGAGTGATCATTTCTTCAAATGATTTTGTACCCTTCATGTCCAAATGAAATTCCATTTCATCATTTAAGTTGGAAATGAAAATCTCCACTAATTCTTGCTCAGGTAGATGAAGGGAGCGTCTACTAGACAATTGTATCCACCATTGTAGGAAAGTTGAGAACAACTCCCTTGGTTTTTGTTTTGTGTTGCACAAATTTTCCATGGTGATGTCACGTTCTACGTTGTGTGCATAATGAGCGATGAATTTTTAGACCAATTCTTCAAATGTTCTAATGCCACCTAGTAGTCATGAAAACTATTGTGTAGTTGTGCCTCCCAAACTTTGAGGAAAGAGGTGCATTATATATGTGTCATCACAGGCCACCTCTAAACAAGCTGAGTGAAATTCTCATGCATGGTCCCTGGGATTTCCTTTGCCTCTATATTTTTCAAATTTGGGTGTTTCAAACCCTTGTGGAAAAGTTGGCATACACATGTTCCTATCAAAAGGATAGGGACAAATGTCGTTAAGTGAGAACTAATTGGTCTTCACACCACTATTCAGTTGTTGAGCGAGATTTTCTACTTGCTGCCTCAACATGTCTATTTCTGAAGGAGGAGGAGGAGGTGGAGGATTCCCTTGATGATTAGGGTCATAGAAGAAGTAGTCTCTACCTCCTCCACCATCGTGATGGATATGTTGCTCAGATGTTTGTCATAAATGTGTTGTATCAAAATTAGAGGGAAGTTTGACACCCTCTTGAACAAGTCTCAAGAAATGAGCATTGGCATTATTTCTAAGAATTTTATCAAAGAGTCTGTTGAATTTTGTAGTATGTTGTGCTCTTTCTCTATCTTCTGGAGTTGGAGTGCTGGGATCTTCCTCATTAGTGCCTCCTCCAAAGGCCTTATGAAAATCGTTGAGGTTTTCTTCATCCTCTTCAATTTCTCATTGATCTTGTTTGAGCCATATTTAAAAAGTTTATGTTTGTTAAAATGACTATTAGGTGGTGATGAAATGTTTGATGGAAGACAAGGTTTTGTGAAACGTTTGGTAGAAGATAGATCTCTAATACTGAAGGTTGGATGTCGACAGAGTTCTTTGTGAATCGCTTCTGTGTTTTTCAACAATTTTGATGTGATGAGGTATAGCAAGGTTTGAGATGTGTTACAATCCATGCTACCTAACAATGAGAGGATGCACTCATAAACTAGTTTTAATTTATCTAGATGTGTAGAAATGCCTCTTAGGATTATTGATCCTAGATGTAGAGACACCCTAAAAATGATTGGTTGGTTTGTTTAAGCAATATCTAAAAGTATTAAGGACAAGACCTCTTTGTGTTGGAGAGTTGAATGGATTTGGTTTTGATGTAAAAATAGGTAGGATATATGTCTCAATAAAATTCTTCTGTTATGAAGGGGGTTTCTACTTCTTCCTCTCTTATAGGGGTTGGTGGTTCCTCTCGAGCTTCATTGTATGTGATACAGATTTGAGGAAAGAAAGCAAGATTGATCTTTCCCTCGTTGTTCTTTTGATAATCAAATGCTCTACACTGAGTGAAAGCTCTATTGCTCAAAGGCTCTTTGTCAAATTCGTTGGATTTCCCCTGAAGGTACAAGTGCATATGATGCAAGAATACTCTTTGTGAGAGAAAGAGTTGTCTATTAATCTAGAAAAATTTCCTTTTTTTGATAAAATCCTTTGAACCAAGTTGTCTCTTCTACAATTTTGTCTTTTGATGAAGATTTCTTTTTCTCAAGATATGAGTGATGGTCATACAAACTGATACTTTGTTTTACTTCTTTATGTTGTTTTGTTTATCAGTGTTGGTGTAGATTTGTTGTCAATGTTAATGTAGATTTGTTGGATGTATACTTTGTTTCAATTTGTTTTAAATCCTTTGACAAGAAAACAAGCAAGCACATAAGCACAATAATCTTGCCCCTTTTCAATAAAGGCGGAACAGGTAGTCTAAATCAACCCAATTATGAACTTTTTGACCCTTTTATAAATGTATTTTATGTTCCCAAAGCTTGAAGTTGGCCCAAATTTTTACTGGTCTGAAACAAGATGAAGACAACTCAAAACACTTTTTATCCCTAATATCATGGCCAATTGTGATATTTTCAACCCACATCTCGATATTTATTTGACTTTGGTACTACATGCCTTATGTATCTCGTCGTGGCAAGTAAGGATGTGATATACTAAGTTTTGCACGAGCATAACACATAGATGATTCCTATGATGGGGGAGTCACCACTTTCATCAAGCTACAAGTATCCTTTCAAAAAGCCTTGTTTCTACTCAAGGAAATATGTATGGTGAGTATCTTGGGAGCAAAACCATTTATGCTCTTGCACTGAACTTGTCACAAATATCCTCAACCAATAGAATAGGTGGGCTTCTAAAATAAGAGGTGTCTAGTAATATTAGATGTCTTTGGACATAAGTTCATTCCACAATGAATCACTTAAGAGCCTTGTAACTTGTGGTGAGGCCCATATGTCCTTTTGGCAAGTTACATTGTAGGAAAAGCTACACCCATGGCTACAGCTTTCTCTCTCACCTGATTTCTATAACGGCTCGAAGGATTTACCACGCAAGGTCATTCCCAAGAGTGATGTGTCTCTTGGAAGGCCTTTCTTAAAAATAGAAAATTTAGAGCGTTACTAACACTTTTCTCTTGCACCTAGGACCACAAGAGCCAAGGGAGAGGATAGAGTGTGTTATAAATGGGACCTCTACAGATTTGCACAAGCATGCCAAGCACGAAAAACACTTGTTCTTTTTAACCTTTTATTACAATATGATCTGTTTTCTATTTGGAGATGTAGCTCCAACAATCATGGTGTTATTTTTATCCCACAAAGCAATTTATTTTCTAACTAGGAAAGTGAAATCCTGGTCAACAAAATGGAAACATGTTTGCTTGAAAGTAAATCGATTTTTGCAAATAAATGGATAAGTTTGTTTGTTCTTTTTAACTTACAAATAAAAGGTTGATTGTGAATTTTACCATTTGCAAGAAAATGAAAGATTTGTTAGTTCTTTTTAAGATCAAATTGAAATTTTTTTTCCCTAACTTGCAAGAAAGCAAAGTGTTTGATTTGTTGTTCTTTTTTCCTTACAATGAGATTCTTTTTAAGCCTAAATGAAGATGTTGTTGATTTTTAGCCCAAAATGAATGATGAGATAAGTTTTACACAAAAGTAAAATGAATTCCTTTTATCCAACTTAAAAAAGCTAGAAAGAAATTAAATTCCTAATTCTAACTCCCCAAATCTTGCAAGAAATTGTTAGTGATTGCAAAAGAAAAATTAGTGAAATATAAAATCCTTTGGTGGGTTTCCACAAGCCTAAGTTTAATTTTTTGGTTACAATTTATTTTTTTTAGCTCGCTGTTACAAAAGCGCTACTCTAGGAGAACAGAGAAGCGCTACTTCGAACAACAGTGTCTAAGTACTTGCAAAAGTGCAAAAACAAATAACAACAGTGTTAAACGATGAACAAAAGCTCTAATTTAACAGGTTTAAGAGGCAAGTGGGTTTGGTGGGTGAGAGGAAATAGGATTTTATTTAGAAATAAAATCTATTTATTGGTACAACTTGCATTTGTAGGAGAATGCAAGTGGGAGGGTTTTTAGAGATTTAAATAAATATTTAAATGAGGAAAGGGGTTAAATTAAATAAATATGCTTTATTCATTTAATTAATTTTTAGAGTATGGTTTAATGAATTAATTTAAATAAATTGAATAATTTATTTAGTTAATAGAAGAAGAGGTTGAAGATGAATTAATTAAATATCAATTTAATTAATTGTTGACTAATAGTTAAATAATCAAATAAATACTAAATATTCATTTAATTAAGTGGACAAATTTATGTGTCTACACGATGTTTTTGGAACTACTCTCCTCTTGCAATTTTATTTTGCACCCATGACATGAGAGCTCTCAACTGGATCTCTCCAATGTAGAGGAGAGGGTTCCAATCAACATCATCAGGAAGAGCGTAATTATGTAAATAAAATTCACAGAGAAGATTCTTAATGGTTGTAGGAGATGTTTGATAAATATGATAGAATTCCTCAAGTGTCTACAATGAGGGACTTAGATACTTGACAATTGTCATCATCTGGAAACAAATATGCTCTTCCTTTAAATATAGAGAGTAAACACAAGGAGCTGCTCGGCATTGCATTAGTTATGGTACCATAGTGGCTACCGTTTCCACCTTAGTTTTAAGTTGAGCAATCTCCTCATCTTTTTGTTCGATAATCTTCTTCAGCTGGTTAATTATCCTCTACATTTTTGCTTTCTCCAATTCTCATTCTTGGTAAAGGGCAAGTGCCATTGCATTACTGGTAAGGGAAGTAGGTGGTCTATGAATAGGTGCCCTAGGCTTCATCTTTTCAACTCTGCCTCCTGCTTCAATAACCTATTTTGTGGCAGATCCTAAACTATCAAGCCTATCAAAACCTACTTCTTCCTGCAACTACTTATCAATGTTTTGTAGCTCTTATTCTTTATCCTTTTATTCTTCCCTTTGGAGCTCCTTAGGTGGAGAAGAAGGAACATCATTCTGGGGTGGACTGTGTGGTTCTTGTTCTAGAGAATCAACCGGAATGGTGACATTCAGCTCCACTGATTGTTCCTGAACTTTAAGCTTTTTCTGGAGCCTGCCGCTGCTTCTCCGAGATTTTCCTTTAGTGGTTGCAGGACTACTTCCTATAGCTAATTCCTCAGCTACTTTAGTGGTTGCAAGAGAAACCATTTTTATGAATTTCCTTTTCTTGGCAATGGGAGAGGGTAAATCCCCACTTTTACTTTTCTCCTCCTTTTCTATATCAATTTGTTTCTCTTTTCCTTTTTCCCTTTGTGTAGCAGCCCTTATTTTCATTAGGATTTGAGAAGGAACCCCTATTGAGGCTTCTTCTTGTAAGGGTTCCTCTGCTTCGGGAACATTTTTCTCTAGCGATATCCTAGAGTTTGAGGGTTCAATAAGGGAACCAGGTTTTTCAATATTTTCAAAATTTTCCCGCTCTTGAGATCAAAGCGGTTCCACTAGATCCACGTTATCTACCCTAAACCTTCTAATTTCAATAAATTCATTCTAAGAAATCAAAGACACGTCTCTTAAAGATCTTTCAACCAATGGCTTAATTAGATAATGATGAGAAACAAAGTGAGGCCTACCTTTTTGGGCTTCTATTGCGCTTATGAAAAGAAGATTGTACGATATGTTTGGAGCATTCATCCTTCTCCCATGGCATAGATGACTTAGAAGCTTGAAACGATGGGCATGTAGACACGAGAATCTTGCTTCACATGTTAAATACTTTAAGACATACAATGCTACTGCTCTCCATTCAAGTGGAAGAGATTCTCATCTAGCTCCCTATCTGTCTTTACCAAGGGTGGGTCTCCCTATCGTGTAAACCCTGCTCTTGCTCTACATGTGTCCTTAGATTCAGGGTACTTTTCTCCATCTGTTGGCAACCCAGTTACTTTTGCAATCCGTTCCTCTGTCACCATAACTCTCAAATATTTTTACCTGGGCTTCTCCATCTAAAAGTGTGTGGGTAAATTCCCTTGCAATTTTCTCATTAAACTCAGCCAACTTCAGAAAATAATCCAACCACCCACTATTGCAGAATACTGGCTCACAATCTTGGTCTTGAAGAAGGATTTCATGAACTGTCGATTCATGATGAATAGGTGGACCACCCATTGTAGCAATACTTCTCTCTACTCACAAATGGCATAAATTTGCCCAATTCTGCAACTGAAATATACTCAATATGCTCTTATTTGGTCGGAACCTAGCTGCAATTCTAAAATAACTCTAGGAAGACAAAAGGATAGAGTACAAAATATCACCTCAAACCAAAAATTTTAAAAAAATTAAACTCAATCTGTGATGACATTAGAATTATCTACTAGAATAATTCACCTTGTACTTCACCCCCAGCCTAAGGTTTAACAGGTGTCCACACATGCAAAGGAGGATTGAAAAGGACACTATGCAAATATCATAATGATATTTAATATGGTTTAATTATATACATGTAACAAAAATAATTACACACCAGCATACCTGACATTGTGCGATAATGAAGCTGAAGAAATTTATTATATAGGATATTGAGCCACCATGCACGAAAAGCGAGGTGGAAATGAATGAAGAGAGTGGAAGGAAATGAGTGAATGTGGAAATAGAATATTTATTGCGCGGAAATGTACTTCCATCAGATATGATAGTATTTATTATGAGCATGCAGTAAAGATTTAGGATGAAGAGGTAACGACAAAGTCGCTGCCTATTGCTGCGGGAATCTCAAGATTTTCTAGTGTGGAGAACTACTGTAGGAATTCATCCTTGTTAAGAGGATTGTGGTAGAGGTGCAAATGATGACCATTTACCAACAATTTGAATTTGACATGATCAATTGTGGATAATCATATGATGCCATTAGAGAATGTTTTAATTACCTCATAAGGTCCTAACTAGCGTGTCTGCAATTTTCCCAAGTTATCTTTATACCTTAAATCATAGAGAAGGGCCCAATCACTTGGCTTGAATGATTTGTCTTTTATATAGTGATCATGCCACTTCATCCATTGATTCTAAATTGTTTATGTGTGTTGCAGGGCTGACTTTCTTATTTCATCTAAGGCATTAAGCTACAGGAGCCTTTCTTGTTGTGTTGTAGAAAGAGTCATATCCAAGGCAATGGTTGTTCTCAGGGTTTTATGCTCAAATTCCATAGGCATCATAAATTTTGTCCCATACACAATTTCAAAGGGTGTAAACCCTATTGTGGTTTTCCAAGTGGTTCGATAAGCCCGTACTGCTTCAAATATCCTACTAGACCAATCCTTACGATTAAGAGCTACTATTTTGGTCAATATAGATTCAATTTCCCTATAAGTGATCTCTGCTTGTCCATTCACTTGAGGATGGTAGGGAGCGGATTTTCTATGCCTTATATTGTATTCATTAATCAGGGTGGTGATCAAAGTGGAAGTGAATTGTGCACGTTGATCTATCACAATCTCTTTGGGAACTCCATACAGAGTAAAGATCTCTTCATATAAAAATTATGCTACCTTATTATCCCTGGCATGCTTGAATTCTTTGACCTCAACCCACTTTGTGACATAGTTGGTACATACGAGAATGTATGACCAACCATTTGATGATGGATCAATTGGCCCAACAAAGTCTAAGTGTTTGCATTGTATTTTCATTGATGTCAACCGATATGGGAAGACTACCGGTATGAGAGATGTATGTGAACCACTGTCAAGGAGGAGTACAGGTTGAGATATCTTTGATATCACCTTGTGTTATCAAACGCTGGTAAGGTAACAATGATGACCCCGGGAGTCACTGGTACACAAGTTAGTGCCTAACTTGTGTGGATGAGTTGGGAAGGTGATCGGTACTAGTAAGGAAAGGATGTCAACTGGTAAGTGATGTGTTGACATGGAAAAGTTAGATCAACCAAGTGAGTGGTTGTTAGCCAGCAAAGCTCATGACCGATGTACAAGCTGGAGAACCAAGGTGCTTGAGCTGTTGTTTGTGATGAAGAGGTAGAATGTTAACTAAATCACATCAACACAATAAGAGAAGAATGAAAATATCACAGGTATGTTGTGAAGTTGTAGAATAGTAGGACTCCCACCAGATGAAGATGCAGTCATCATGAGAAGAAGTGACTGACAGTGAATGTGCTCACATGAGATCACAGGTGCCTGCTCGAAGATATGTTGCACAAATAGGGAAGCCACATGAGTACATTGCAAAAAGATGATAATTAGGTGTCAATCTACCAGAATGACTCAAGTGTATGAAATCAGGGATATGCACTAAACTGACTGAGAAGCCATGCTGAGTTGTCAGTATAGAAGAAGAAGTGATGGGTTTGTCAACTTGACAAACCGGCTGACATATGATCGGAGTTGTTCAAGTAGAAGGAAAAGCTGAACAGATTCAAATAGAGTAATGTGGGCTAGATTGAAGATGGAGTTTGCTGAAGGTTGATGACATAGAGTCATCAAGAGGTGTTACTGGTGTTGTCACTGGGATTTGCACTTGATGCAAGCTTGAAATTCCTACAATCCAGTGACACATTGGACTACTCTGAGGCTGTGGGTATCCTATTATGAGAGAAGACCTTTGGATTATAGTCCGGATTCCTATTTGATCACCTAATACTAACTTGAAATTGACTTGGAAAAGGGATAGAAGGATATGCATAAAATGAAACTATTGCTAAAAAGGTGATCCACCAATGACTAAAATGATCTAAAATGCTTACAAACTCACAAAAATGCTCAAGTATTTGAAGCCATACAATCTCACAACTATTCTACTTAAGCTTGCAAAAGTGATTCTTATGAAAGGCTCTGACTTTCTGATGTATACAAAAATGAGAACAATGAGGTTCTCACAGTTTTGATGCAAAAGAACGAAAACACTAACATAGACCTGCACTATGACATAACATTCTTAGCATTCAACTTTGAAGAAATCTAATGAAACAAAATGGTAAAACAATATTTTACCATAAAATTCACAAACAATAGTTGAAAATCCAAGAATAGTGAGAAGGAAAACAACTTCTTTATTGAGAACTAGGAGCTATTTGCATTCCAAACCTGTAGAACTGCTTACAAAAATCTTAATATTCCTCATGAGAAATCTAAAAATACTCATAAGTAATTAGTTACAAGAGCAAGGATCTCTGCTACTGAACAAGTACCAACTATAGAACTGGAGAACTAAGTGACAAAAAGTCCCTTATACAAGTAAGCTTTCAAAATTCAAAAATGAATTTTGACTCTCAAAAATTATGTGTTGTCATCTCTCCACCAAATCAGGACTCTAACTAAAAGAAAAAATCCTCCAAAATTGATGACTTCTCATCATTTCACGTTGAGTTCACCTAGACACTACCGGTTACCTGACCATTTAATTTAACCGCTTGCATTAACCATCAACACATGACAGGTTAACATTCAACCGTCGGGACTGTTGATGGCTTGTCGCTATGTCACGAGGATTAACATTCAGGCACCATTTCATTGTGGTATAGTGATAGCACTCAAATCATCTCAGACTTGCATGACCCTTATCTCACCTAGGCACTCACCCTACTGGCAAGCCTGCCACATGTCACTTCTTGTTTGGATCGCTCATGAGATTCACATGTCTCACCACTTGGCCCTACCACTAGACTTGGTTTGCCTTGGTTCTTCATCTACTCTCTACCACATGGCGCATCCTCATTCATTCTGAGCCCACCTGGATGCCCACCTCAACTACCACCTCGTCAGTCACTATGTCGCGGGAGATAACCAGCAAGCATCTTCATCTTGTGGTATAGCGATGGTCATTGATCTGCACTCAAACTGCTCAATCCTTAGCCTCTGAGCCAATCACCTTTTCTGCACATGTTTTGTTTCCAAGTCATGGAGATAACTGGCGAGCTTCTTTCTATCGTGGTATAGTGACCATCGTTAGATCTCTTGCATCACCGTTCTATCTTCCTTGACCTGCTTGACCGTTAACCCCAACTGATCTACTCCCCTCTACTATGTGTCACTGTGTGGCACCCCCTAGTTCGCTCATGAGATCCGCCTAGGCACCACCTGTCTGTCGGGTCTACCACGCATCAGCCTACGGGCCGCTTGCGGATCCACCTGGACCACCAAGTCACCTTTGGTTCTATTGGATATCACTCTTTCAGCCAAACTACTCCCTCAGCGAGTCGTTTACAAGTCTCATCGAACCTGTAGTTTCATCGATGCCTTTATTTTATCGGCAGGACCAATTCTGATTTCTTTGATATACCCTATGTTGATGAAACTGAGCCTTCGGTGAAACCTTTTAGAGATTCATCACAGCCAAGGTTTGCTCGATAAGTCACCCTTTGGTGACATGCCACCTGTTCTTCTGCATCATCACTGCTGGACCTTCCATCTCTTCGTCCATCTGTGCCATGTCACCAACCACTGGACCACCACCTCACTAGTCACCAAGTCGCAATGATATCTGGCGAGCATCTAACCATCGTGACATAGCGACCACCATCGGATCTTTCTTGATCTGCATTGATCTTCCCGACTTGCTCGCTGGTTAATTTTCCTTTCCACTACAAAATTTGAGCCCCTTGAGATGTGTGCACATGCAGGGGACCCACCAACACTGAGTTTCTCCTTGTCAAAAGCCCAGAAGCTTTGACACTAAGGATATATGTGGCTTTGCTTGTAAATGCAATGAATTTCCTCCGCACGGCCAATGTGGGATAAATGTTCTTCATGCCTAGTGACTGAAACTGCTTGGAAGTTCTCTGGCCTTTTAAAACCCTCTTTGGTGCCCAAGTAAAAACTTTACATAGGCCGATTGCATTTTCTCTATATTTCTTCACCTTACATCACCCACGTAGGGTATTTCGCGATACACTTGCCAAATGAATTTGCCTGAAGGTTTTAATAGTCATGCCATACCCGAAAGTGCAATGGAGTATGAATATTTCTATTATCTATTTATCTTTGTAACACCTATCTCCATCAGCATGATGGGCTCAATCCTCATGGGAGCCAGATTTTAACCCACACATCGTATTTTACTTTTCCTGCATCTGCACATGAAGCAAACAAGTTAAAAAAAAATAGTGCATATCTGATTTCTTGCTAATGATTTGACCTGATATTTGTTGATTTGCTTGGCACTTTTCAATATGAATGAAAGAAAGGCCTCATTAGGCCACCAAATTTAGCATGTGCAAAAATTTCGTATTATTTTTGGTGACCTCTATGGATTGTTTGCCTGCTAAACATTATAGACCAGCTGCCTAACTCTATCTATTGGGCACAGAGTCACTGAAACTTGTACAAAACTAAAAACACAACTGACATAGTAGGAATTTTGAAAACTGCTCAAAATTTGTCCAACTTCATTGTTTATAGGTGTGTGGCTTGTGACAGTAAGCTGGAATAGGTTGCTGTCATGAATGATATGGCTGTAATCAATGAAATAAGATAGGGTAACAACAAAAGAAGTCTTAAAAACTCTATTGCAACAATTTATTGCAGCTATATGAGGGAGATGATGAGGGAGATTCCTTTTGTGTGTGACAGGGGATAACCATACTCCTTGTTTCATATAATGGACACCTCTCTTCTATAGCTTCGATGGATTGCAGCAGTATGACTCTTATTACTCCTTTAGAACTGTGCACTAAGCACTTAGGGAAAATAAAACTACAAACTGACCTACTAGAAAAACTAAAATATGTACAAATTTTAGGCATACCTCAAAAGAAATGCTTGAGGTGAATCCCATTGACTGGGATTGGTTCAAATTCACCATCCAACTTAGACAGCTGGAAGGCATTGTGCTGCTTGCACTCAGAAATCATATAATGCCCACTCGAAAAAGCATCAAACTTTGTATACGTGTCTGGCCTGCTCTTGAATTCATCCCATTTTAGGACAATTTCACCTTCCTTGAACACTCTAGGAGAATCCCTCTTATCAAAAGATATTTTCATTTGAGCTTGGTGATGCTCAATTTACCTCATTGCATCATTTCTAACTTCCTCTAGCTCAACCAGCTGAGCCAATCTTGTTGTCATGGGCTCTTCTTCAATCATATCCAGCTGGTTAGATAGATCAAGGGCTGGAAACTCAAGTGAAATAGGCAACCTTGTTTCTTTCCCATACACAAGCATGTATGGAGACATTCTAGTGGACCTCTTTGGTGTGATTCTATCAGCCCATAAGGCTGATTTGAGCTCAATATGCCAAGCTCGCTAATTTCCTTCCATGGTCCTTTTGATGATTCTAGGAAGATTATTATTTGTGGACTCAGCTTGTCCATTGCCCTGAGGGTAATAGTTAGATGAGGTGTTGAGATAAACACATTTCCTTACTGCCCAATCAGATATTAGGCTCCCTACAAAAGAAAGAGCATTATCTAAAACTATAGATTGAGGGACACCAAATCTAGTTATCAACTCATCATAAAAGTTCAAAACAGCTACCTCATTTGCTTCCTTTAGTGCTACAGCCTCAATCCACTTAGTCAAATAATCAATAATTATGAACACCCACTTGTGGCCAACACTTGAAGGTGGATTTATGACTCCAATGAAATCCAAAGCCCACTTCATAAAGGGTTGTTCTACCTGAATAGGCTGCAATGGAAGCACTGCCAACCTCTCTTTTCTTGCAAACATGGCACATTCTTTACACTTTCTAACCCAGGAATGTGCATCTCTAAACAAATTAGGCCAATAATAGCCTCCTTTGATAACTTTCAAAGTTGTAGCTCTTTCTGAAAAGTGTCCTCCTATTGATCTTTCATGAAACTCATGCAATACCTTATCAACCTGATCAGTATCTATGCACCTCAATAATACACCATGAAAATCCTTTCTAAATAGAAAACCAGTTAAGAGTACATAGGGAATGGACTAAAGTCTATAATACCTTCTTCTTGACTTACTCAATCCATGATGACACTCACCGGATAGCAATAAATGAGTCATTTCTTGTACCCAGCTAGTAGGAGGAACAAGAACAGCTACTTGTTCTTCATCTTGGAGGGCTAAAACAACCTTCTCCTCATCCTCTTCACTGTTGTTTGTGTGATCAACAAGCTGCTCACATAGTCCCTTACCTCTAACTAGCTTGGTGACCTTAATATTAACATCAAATTCCATCACCTTAGTCACCCAACCAGCCCTCTTATCATTTAAGTCTTTGCTTAGCAAAAACTCTTTAACTGAGGGGTAAGCAACCATCAACTTAATCCTATTGTTAGACAGCATATACTTAAACTTTTTCAAACTCCTAACAATAGCAAGAACATGTTTTTCAACAAAAGAATATTTCTCCTCATAATCCTTAAGGCCTTGACTGAAAAAGGCCAAAGGTTGCTCCAAACCAGGCTCATTTTCTGGAACCAATATAGCTGAGATGCTATCAATACTTCCATAAGCATACAAAATAAAGTCTTTTGAGAAATTTGGGTTTAGCAAAGTAGGAGCAGTTGCAAGTGCCTCTTTTATAAGCTCAAAACTCCTCCTCCCATCCTTAGACCAGCTAAAAGGAATATCCTTTTTCAACATAGAAGTTGGAGGTTTTAATAATTCTATAATATCTGGAATAAACCTCCTAACAAAATTAATCCTACCCAAGAATCTTTGCAAGCCCTTCTTGTGTGCTGGTAGAGGTAGGAAAAGAATAGCACTTACCCTCTCTGGATCAATAGTAATACCTTCTTTTGACACCACATAGCCCAGAAGCTTACCCTCATTAATAGAAAACACACATTTCTTTGGGTTAAGAGATATACCATACTCTCTGCACCTCTCAAAAAATTTCTTTAGGTGAGCTAGGTGTTCAACTAAATTTTTGGAATAAACAGTGATATCATCCAAATAAACAAGTACAAATTTATACATCAAACCATGAAATCTCATATCCATAGCACACTGAAAAGTGGCACCGGCATTTGACAAACTAAATGGCATCTTTTTATATGCCATAGTGCCCCATTTAGTTGTAAATGCTATCTTAAATTGATTTTCCTGCTTCACTAAAACTTGGTTATAACCTGAAAAGCCATCTAGCAAGGAGAATCTCTCAGAACCTGCAACTTGCAGAATCTGCTCTATAGAGGGAAGTGGATATCTATCCTTCAATGAGGATCTATTGAGATCTCGTAAATCAACACAAAGTCTGATTTCACCATTCTTTTTCCTAACTTGGACAAGGTTTGACACCCAAGAGGTGTGTTTAATAGGAAAAATGATGTTGCTCTCAATGATCTAATTAAGTTCTTTGACCATAAGGGGCTCAAGCTTTGGATTAAGAGGCCTTTGTTTTTGCCTCACATGTAGAGCATTTGGCTCAAGCTCTATGGTATGTTGGGCAATACTAGGGTCAAATCCTTTTAAAACAGAATATTGCCAAGCAAATATGTCACTAAACTCTTGGTCTAGTAAAACAAATGTATGTCTTTCCTCTAAAGTACACACCTTGCCAAGCTTTAACAGCTTATCCTTGAAAATCTCAACATTTTCATAATGTTCCTCCTTGATCTGCAAGCTAGATTTTTCTTTTCTCACTTGATCATCCTCATTGAAAATTGACTCCAATGTGACCAAACCCTTAGGTAGCTAGTTTGTTTTCAGCTGTATGAGTTGATCATCATACTATTGCTTAAGCTTCTCTTGGTTGGTATTTGAAAACTCTACCTCTTCCCTCAAAAAGTTAATAATTTGTCGATCACTATCAAAAACTTGCCAATGATTAGCATTGTTAGGAATGGAAGACCTAATAATCACTTTTACATATTGATGTTTATTAATATTGCTGATATCACTTGGAATATCATATTGTGCTCCTATTGCACCAAGTCTATCAGCATGCTTATTATGATTTCTAGGAATAGACAGCAGATTGAAAGCTTGGAAATCTTCAATAAGATCCCATACCCTGTGTTTATAAGACTTTAAAAGAACATTCTTAGTGGTATGGAGACCTCTTACTTGGTTGACAACCAATTCATTGTCTCCATAAACCTACAAATAGTTGATTCCTCTCTTCTTTGCCCATTGTAGACCACGAATTAAGGCCTCATACTCAGTTGTATTATTGGTGCAGCTAAGAGAAAACCTGAAAGATGCATAATATTTATCATCAATAGGGGAAGTCAAAATGCAACCAACACCAGCACCATTCTTACTTCTTCACCCATCAAAATAGAGCTTCCAAAGCTCATTTTGATATTGATTATCTTGTTGTCCAGCATCCTTCATCAAGTTTGGGATAGCAAAACCTTGTTCATGAAACATAGACTCCAAGGTTTACCTTATCCATATTTTTAAGAGGATCTCTCTCAAGATTCTCAGCTACCCATTCATCCAAAATAATGTAAGGAATTTCATCAATAGGGGTGTTTGGATCACGTGGAATGGTTTGGTCATCTTGCTCATGAATGGTCAAATTGGCATTGACAGCACTAGGAACATAGGGTTCTATGTGATCATTAGCTAAAGCTTCTGATTTAATAGTAACTTTAGTTCCATACCTAGTCCTAAAAAACATATGTGACCAGTCAGATGACAAATAACCCCCTAATTTGGCTGTAAAGTCTCTTGATAAGAAAATTGCAAAGTAGGGTGGCAAGTCTATCACATATACATCTTGCGGAATAGAAAAATTGGGGCAAGAATGGAGTGTTACACTCAAATTTTTAATGACTCCTACAATATTTATAGCAGTCCCATCTAACTGCACTACACCCTTATTCAATGGCTCATAAATCAATCCTAACGGGTCAACCAACTGCTTGGGCATGGCTAAGCTACTTGCACCTAAATCTATCATGTAGTTATGCACTAGGTGCTGGCCAATGATTAGAGTGACATAAAAGGGAGGTGGTTTGTTTACCTTGGACTGCTGCAACTTTTGTTCACTCTTCTGTTGAGGCTTATTGGTAAAAACAACCTTTGAAGCTTATTGATTAGATGGTTGGGCAGTCAAGGAAAGGTTAGACAAAGCATCATGTAACAAATCTTTTTGCCCAGGTAGAGCTAGTGAATCCCACATTGACATGCTAACATGAGTTTTCCTCAACTGATCCAAAATATTAAAATCAGTCATACTAATCTTTTGTTGTCCCTTAGTATAAACAATGTCCTTTTGCACTTGTGCTAGCTAACGTTGGCTTTTTGGCTGATCTTTGGTCACCACAGGTTGTGATCTCTGAAGAATCTATGTATTTTGAGCGGAGAAAGACCCTGCCTGAGCTTGGGTACTTAAGAAAGGCTGATTATTATTCTTATAAGTTTTTTGACCCATGTGGACAGCCCTTTTCTTGGATCTTATGTTGGCTGCTACATGGATATATGACTAATTTTGAGGTTGATTAACCCTACAAAACTCCTCACCTTGCCAATTCATCAAAGTAACATCATGACTACCTTGTTCCATGGGTGTAGATTGTTGTTCATTAACTTCCTGAGACTGATTTCTTGGAACAAAAGAACTATTTTGCACCATCAATGCTTGATTTAACATGCCATTGGAGCAAGGAAAAAACCACTCATAGTCAGCTACCAAGTTGTTCTGGACTGGAACAATATCCCTTGAGGAACTGGGTGTATTAGGATTATACTATTGAAAGGGCCTTTGGTAAAAACTCCTTCTTTGACCTTGAGAGATTGGCTGGTACGGGGCCTGGTAGGGAGCTTGGAAAGGAATTTGGTAAGGTTGTTGAGTATGGGATTTCTTGATATTAACCAACTCATTACCAAAATTTTGCAAAGTCTTCTGTTGGTTAGTGTTTTGCTCCTTAATAATTATTATCTCCTGCAAATGACTAGGGACAACATTCTCTTGAACTACAACTTGAGCATTATATGTTGGAAATGAAGGTACACCAGCTATAACAGGTGGAACTACAAGGATAATGGGTTGTATATCAGCAAAAATTGGCATGGGAGGCCTAGGTGCTATCTTCCCTACTTGAATAAGACTATTCTCAGCCTTAACAGCAACATCAAATGTTGTTGGTAAACTATTTCCCCCATAGACTGTATCATGAGTGCAATATCACTATTCAAAGCCTTTAGGTAAAATAAAAAGCATAATCATTAGAAGGTTTTACCGATACTGGAATCTGATTTCAAGTCCTTTGAACCCGATAGTTGAAATCTATCATATGCTCATGTGGATCTCTTTTGATGGTAGTGAGCTGCTCCACCAATGAAAGATGATCTAACTTGTCTTCAAAATGTTGATTTAAAAGTTGTCCCAACTCATCCCACGTAGCTATTGAGTTCACAAGTAGGCCCCTGAACCACTGAAGGGCTTTCCCTTTGAAAGAGGCTACCAAAAGCCTCAAAGCAAGATTTTCTACAACAATGTGGCACTCCACATAAGGAAGCCACATCTCTAATATGTTCAATAGTTGTTGTTTGATCCTCTCTAGTTAAAAATGGCAAACTCTTAAGTGTTGCAGCTAGTATGTCATTATCTTGAACCAAGTTTAAAGGACTGCCCTGATTAAAAGGCACAAATGGATGAACCCTAGGGGCTGATTAAGAGCCATATTATTGTTAGAATAAGAAGCACTATTAGAACTAGTGGTATTTGGTGTATTCTGATTGGAAGAACTTGCAAATAGTGGATTATTATAAGCTATAACAATAGGGTAAGAATTAGAATTAACAGGGAGCACACCAACAGTTGGTTTTGGAGCTTTGTTAACTACCCTAGCTCTCCTTTTTCGGGGTGATAGTTGGGTATGAGTGACTGAATCTTTACTTTTCCTAGTCTGGTAATTTCTCATAAGCTAGGAAGGTTGGACTACTAAAATACCAAAGATTTGAGTTGCCAGGTGTGAAAATTAATTTTTTCTGCTGCACACACCAAGATAGCATACGGTGGCCTTCTATGAACTATAAAGTCCAACGGTCCCACCAGATGTGCCAAAAATTGTTGTCAGTGGGATTTGCACTCGATGCAAGCTTGAAATTCCTACAATCCAATGACACATTGGACTACTCTGAGGCTGTGGGTATCCTATTATGAGAGCAAACCTTCGGATTATAGGTCGGCTTCCTATTTGATCACCTAATACTAACTTGAAATTGACTTGGAAAAGGGATAGAAGGATATGCACAAAATGAAACTATTGCTAAAAAGGTGATCCACCAATGACTGAAATGATCTAAAATGCTTACAAACTCACAAAAATGCTAAATTATTTGAAGCTATACAATCTCACAACTATTCTACTTAAGCTTGCAAAAGTGATTCTTATGAAAGGCTCTGACTTTCTGATGTATACAAAAATGAGAACAATGAGGTTCTCACAGTTTTGATGCAAAAGAACGAAAACACTAACATAGACCTGCACTATGACATAACATTCTTAGCATTCAACTTTGAAGAAATCTAATGAAACAAAATGATAAAACAATATTTTACCATAAAATTCACAAACAACAGTTGAAAATCCAAGAATAATGAGAAGGAAAACAACTTCTTTATTGAGAATCAGGAGCTATCTGCATTCCAAATCTATAGAACTGCTTACAAAAATCTGAATATTACTCATGAGAAATCTGAAAATACTCATAAGTAATGAGTTACAGGAGCAAGGATCTCTGTTGTTGAACAAGTACAAACTCTAGAACTAGAGAACTAAGTGACAAAAAGTCCCTTATACAAGTAAGCTTTCAAAATTCAAAAATAAATTTTGGCTCCCAAAAATATGTGTTGTCATCTCTCCACCAAATCAGGACTCTAACTGAAAGAAAAACTCCTCCAAAACTGATGACTTCTCATCATTTTGCGCTGAGTTCACCTAGACGCTACCGGTTACCTGACCATTTAATTTAACTGCCTACATTAATCGTTAGCAAATGATAGATTAACATTCAACCACAAGGACTATTGACGTCTTGTCGCTATGTCCCGAGGATTAACATGCAGGCACCTTTTGATTGCAATATAGTGATAGCCCTCAGATCATCTCGGACTTGCACGACCCTTATCTCACCTGGGCACTCACCCTATTGGTGGGCCTGCAATGTGTCACTTCCTGTTTGGATCACTCATGAGATCCACCTGTCTCGCCACTTGGCCCTGCCACTGGACTTGGTCTACCTTGGTTCTTCATCTACTCTCTACCACGTGGCTCATCCTCATTAATTTTGAGCCCACCTGGATAGCCACCTCGCTAGTCGCTATGTCATGGGAGATAACTAGTGAGCATCTTCATCTTGTAGTATAGCCATAGTCGTTGATCTGCCCTCAAACTACTCAAGATAACTGGTGAGCTTCTTTCTATCATGGTATAGCGACTGTCATTAGATCTCTCGCATCACCATTCGATCTTCCTTGATCTGCTCGACCGTTAACCCCGACTAATTTTCTCTCATCTATCATGTGTCACCATGTGGCACCCCCAGTTCACTCATGAGATCCACTTGAGCACCACCTATTTATCAGACTTGCCACATGTCAGCCTACGGCCCACTCGCAGATCCACCTGGACCGCCATGTCACCTTTGGTTCTATTGGATATCATTGATTCGGCCAAACTACTCCCTTGACGAGGCGTTTATAAGTCTCATCGAACCTACAATTTCATCGATGCCTTTATTTTATTGGTGTGACCAATTCTAATTTCTTTGATATACCCCATGTCGATTAAACTGAGCCTTCAGCGAAACCTTTTAGAGATTCATCGTGGCCAAGGTATGCTCAATAAGTCACCCTTTGGTGACGTTCCACCTATTCTATCGGGTCATCATCGCTGGACCTTCCATCTCTTCGTCCATCTTTTCCACATCACCAGCCACTGGACCGCCACCTCACCAGTCTCCAAGTCGCAATGATATATGGCGACTATCTAACCACCATGACATAGCAACCACCGTTGGCTCTTTCTTTATCTTCATTGATCTTCCCGACATGCTCACTGGTTAATTTGCCTTTCCACTACAAAATTAGGGTGGCTTGAGATGCGTGCGCACGTGAGGGATCCACCAACACTGAGCTGCTCCTTGTCAAAAGCCTATAAGCTTTGACACTAAGGATATATGCAACTTTGCCTTTCAATGCGATGAATTTCCTCTACACGGCCAATGTGAGATAAATTTTCTTCATGTCTGGCGACTGAAACTACTTGGAAGTTCTCTAGCCTTTTAAAACTCTCTTTGGCGCCCAAGTAAAAACTTTACATAGGCCGATTGCATTTGCTGTGAGTTTCTTTTGGCCTTACATCATCCACGCAGGGGATTTGGCGATACACTTGCCAAATGAATTTTATTGAAGGTTTTAATAGCCATGCCATACCTGAAAGTACAATGGAGCATGAATATTTTTGTGATCTATTTATCTTTGTAATACCCATCTCCATTAGCATGTTGGGCTCAACCCTCGTGGGAGCCACATTTTAACCCACATGTTGTATTTTACTTTTCCTACATCTCCACATGAAGCAAAGAAGTTACAAAAAATAGTGCATATCTGATTTCTTGCTAATGATTTGACCTGATATTTGCTGATTTGCTTGGTACTTTTCAATATAAATGAAAGTAAGGGCTCATTAGGCCACCAAATTTAGCATGTGCAAAAATTTAGTAACAACTGGTATGAATGCTCACCTATAATATGAGAAAGGTACAGATACAGATGTCCTCTCACTTTATGGGAATGTGCATGTTTGGGATAGACATGTCTGAAGACCGGTTTAGGTGTTACACCGGTAGTTCAACAAGTGTAGACATGAGGAGTCAACTAGTAGAGTGTGAGATACCGGCATGGTTAGTAAACCGGCAAAGAAGAGAAACTGGTAGAGTGTTTGGTTGGTGATCCTATCTGGACCGACATGAAGAGTCAAGCTGGCAACTGGTCGACATGGATGCCACATGGAGTCAAGGTGGCGTACCTTCATTTAGATGAAGAAGGAATGTACATCGATAGGGTAGTTGCAGAGTTGGTCGACATTAATGGAAGATCCCACAAATCATGGGACATGTTACAGAGTTGTTGCAAAGGTTTGCAGCTCAAGGTCAAGAGGACAGTTGAGAGAAAGCTAAGAGTGATTGAGAAGACCAAGATAGTTGAAAGAAGAAACAAGACCAATCTTGGTGCTTGACCTAGAGATCAGCCGACAAGGTAAAAAGCAGCTTGCCAAAGATAGAAGGTGTGGTCAAGAAGGTGTAATAATGGTAGAGGTGTACTATTGGCTATGAGAGAGATTAGATTGGGGAAGATCTAATTGGATTTGGTTTTCCTCGAGGATGATGAGGAAACCCTAACCACCTAGATTTTGAATAGGCTTTTGGTGAGAAAACCAGTCTATAAATATGCAGGCCAGAGACATAGTTAAGTTATTGTTGAATGAAAAAGAGTGTGCAGCTGCGAAGTGATTGAGTGTTACTTCTGCATGTAAGAGAAAATCATCCAAGTGCTCAACGAGTATTTGAGAAGAGTGTGAGTGTGAGAGAGAATCAGGTTGAAGTGTTCACCCAGTAGCAGTGCAGTATTGGTAGTGTCCATACCGACAAAGAAGAAGTGAAGGAAGTTGCGAAGAAGGTAGACAAAAAATGGGTGTTGTGCCAGTGAAGAGCAGAGAGTAAGGTGGAGATCCAATAGAGAAGAAGAAGAGGAGAGGTGTATCGGTAGAGTTTACTGGCAGTTAAGTAGAAAATGAGAGTAGCTAAAGAGTGAGTTGGGTGTAGCAGACAAGGTAGCTCACCGGCAAAGTAAGGTATAAGAAATGGTTGCAAGATTCACTTGTAACAAGATAACTACTTTTTAATTGATGTTTTCATTGTGAACAATAAGTTGTATCTCAGTGCGGGGGTTGTATCTCCTTTGGTTTGAAGCCCATAAACAAGTTGGGGGTTAGTGCTCCTTGGGTTGGTGCCCTATATCAGGGGTTGTAGCTCCTAGGATTAGTTCCCTAAACATTGTAACCGAGTTTTCACTGTGAAGCTGGATTGGAGTAGTAGACACCAGCAGCATTGCTCACTGAGGTTTTTCCCATCTTGGGTTTTCCTCATATATATTGGTGTTATTTGATGTCCCTTGTGTGATTGTATTTGTGTTGGTCTCCCCACTAACTAGAAAGTTTGCATTGAGTTAGATCTATTAACCAGTATGCTCACATAGGTAAGCTAAAGGGAAAAGTTTGAGAACCACTGATTCACCCCCGCTCTCAGTGGTGCATTGTGTCTAACAATTGGTATCAGAGCCTAGGCTCCCAGCTAGATGAGCTTTCTCTAGCTTGGGTAAATTCTGGCTTAAGGACATAATGGTTTGTTTAGTTTCAATCCTTGCTCCTATGTTTGATGGTTCAAACTTTTCTATTTGGAGTTGTAGAATGGAAGTCTTCCTATCCTCTCTAAGGTTTGATGTATGGATGTCGGTTATCAATGGTCTTCCTAAGTATGTCAGTCCTCCCACTAGATTTGAAGAAGAAAGAAGTTGCATGTGCAATGAAGAAGCCATGAAGTCTATATTCAATGGGCTCACTGGTGAAGTTTCCTCACAGGTGGATAGATGCAAATCAACAAAAAGTCTATGGGATAGACTGAAGAAGCTCTATGGAAATGAACCCTGCTCCACTGAATCAGCTTGTGAGAGTGAGAACAATGTTAATGATACATGTAAAGATGATAGAGGAAGTTTCAAATTGTTACTACAACATTGGTGATGTGGAGACTCATCTCTTCATGGCCCATGAGACAGACATTAAGAGTCACACATCAAAAGGGGATAATGCAGATAGATCCCACCGGTATAATGTGTTTAATAGCGACACTGAAAAAGAAGAAGAAGGAGAAAAGGTAAATAGATCTAACTGACAAGATCTATTTAGAAATGATGATGAAGAAGAAGAAGATGCAGAAGTAGATCTTGAGTGTGAACTGGTAAGTGCTCTAGAAGAGCTTCAAAATGTTAGAAATGATTTCAAAAACTAGAAAAGATTAGTTCATGAGGATTGCAGCCAGTTGAGAACCTGCCTTGAAATATCAAATCAAAAGGTTGGTTTATTTACCACTCAACTAGAAGAGACAATAAGATTGACTGATGATTTGAAATCAGTCTTGAACTCTAAGGAATGTGAAATGGAGAATCTGAGAAATGAATGCAAGTTGTTTAAGAATGTTGCAGTTGTTGAGCAAAACTGGTTGATCAGATGCCTTGAAGAATCTAAGAAAAGCATCTCAGGGATGATGTCTCACAGGGAAGACACCATTGAGTGTTGGTACAGTGATCTAGCTTCTGAACTAGAAGTAAAAGATAAAGAATATCAAAAGTTGCTCGGAGAAATGGAGTTTCTCCGAAATGACCTTGAGAAGTGTTAGGATGAGCTCAAGGTAAGAATCCAGTTTGATGGCAGAAATGATGGTCTTAGATAGAATGTTGAAAAAGCAAAAGCATGCCAAGGAAACTAAAGGGTTAGGAAGTGGTGTCGGTGAATACTCCACTAGTGAGAATATCCCCCATAATGACATACAGTTTGTCTCCTCAAATGGAGAGAACAAGGGATAGACCCTCATGATTAGAAATGCTCCCCGGAAGAAGGTTGACCTAAGAACAACTGGTGAAGACTTGCGGACAAGAATGAAGACTGGTGCTGCAAGAAGGAGGAATAATGCAGATCCAAAAGGTAAAGGGAGGATGGGAGAATATAACTTCACTGAAAGAAGCAAAATGAGGAAGCACCAGAAAAGACCTCCTACCAACAAAGGACAAAGAAATGCTACCACCCACAAGGCAAAGCATGTGTGGGAGAAGAAGAGACCAGATGGAAGAGCTGCACAGAATGGACAACCAAGGATCCATTCTCAAAAAGGAAGAAATGGAGAAGCTAAACCAGTAAGATCTCCTCATGCTTGGAAAAATAAATTTGTAAGTCATATGCCATCCTTTACCAGTTACTGCTTTGCATGTAATGCTTATAGCCATAGGGCAGAGGAATGTAGAAAGAGGTCAAGAAAGAATAATATAGGATCTCATGGAAATCATGCATATGAGAAAAATGTATCCAAGAGCAGAAACATGCATGTCCCCTCTCCCAGTTATGTAAATGTTGTTTGGCATAATTGTATTGGTTTTGGCCATAAAGGGTTTGAGTACAGGAAGAGGAACCTACAGATACATGGAGGCCGGTATAGAAACTATGATCTCCTAAAAAGTGGGTACAGAGCATATGAAAGTTAGAGACCTGGATGAAGCCAAAGGAGGAATATCTATGCAGGAACAAGAGGTCTGTCAGTTACAGTTGCTAAACAACATGACTAGAAGAAGATGGTCAAACTGATATGTTAAGAGATTTCCCAAACATGAAGTTAGGATGGATGTTGTGTGCTACTATAGCACTACTTCTGGCTATGATGGAGAATCAGGAAATGGAAGGACTCATCAACAGAAGAAGGAAACACCTGCTCCTAAGCCTGAAAATGGGATGATGAATGAGACCAGGCAGGTATGGAGGAAGAAGACCATGGACTGGCACTATGCATTCAATGCATAGGTGATATCTCCTAAGGCCTAAAGGAGATGTAGTATCTTAGGGGGAGTAATATACTGAATTTATCATTCACCTCCTTAGTGATGAAGGAAACATGGAAGAACATGTTGTTGCCGACATGAATGCTAAAGAGGTACTTGTAGGTTATGTAAGACAATGAAGTTGGAGATCATTGCAATAGCCCTAATAGAATGGAATGTGGAGTTCATGTCCTAGGTGGTATTGGAAAAGACCTGAATGACATTTGATGGCCTAGTGGTTGACCATGCATGTATATGGGCTAACCGGTTTATTTTATGGCATTGTGTGAATTCAGGATCATGTCATAGGCTGTGGTGGATACAATGGAGCTAAAGATCATCAGATGATCACATATTCATGACTCAACTAGTATATAGAGGAGATCAGAGTCTCAATATTGTACCTCACTAGAGATGAGGACCTGAGATGTATGACTCAGGGGGAGTTCAAGTGGCTATAATGCAAAGTTGGGATGCTTGAACTTGGAAGAGTAAGTGCACAGACTGCCCAAAACTAAAGTTAATTAAAAGTTATAGTAGGAATACCCAGGAGAATTTCATTGTAAGGGGTATCTACCTGTCATTTAGTTGGTTTTGTTTATAGTACAATCACATTTGATTCCTAAAGAAATTTGGGATTAAACAGGAGGTGATGCAGGTTGATAGGCAAGTGAGTAGTGTTCACTAGTACATCCCTCTTAAATTGAGTAGTTTAACAAATGGTATAAAATTTGCATGCTCAATTGGTGTGAGCTGATGGTTGAGTCCTCCATCAAGTTTTGACTTAAGAAAATGCAACAAAATGTAACAATTGGTATCAAAGGAGGAGAGACATCTGGTAAAGACAAAGGGGGAGAAAGAACTATGTCAGTGGCTGGAAAAAACAAGGAGGAATGATATCCTCATAGTGCCCTTTGCCATTTTTGTCAAAGGGGGAGAAGTGTCTTGTAGTATACAGCATACTAGATGTTTTGAGAATCCATGGACTAGAAAAAGGGGGAGATTGTTTGGGATAAGAATTATGTAGTATGTCGGATACTACATGAGTTGACATCAATGCCAAAGGGGGAAATTGGTTGCATTGTGTTGTCATTGATGTCAACTGGTATGGGAAGACTATCAGTATAAGAGATGTATGTGAAACACTATCAAGGAGGAGTACAGGTTTAGAAATATTTGATATCACCTTGTGTTGCAGAACACCAGTAAGGTAAGGATGATGACCACGAGAGTCACCGATACACAAGTTAGTGCCTAACTTGTGTGGATGAGTTGGGAAGGTGATCGGTACCGGAAAGGAAAGGATGTCAACTGGTAAGTGATGTGTTGACATGGAAAAGTTAGATCAACCAAGTGAGTGGTTGTCAGCCAACAAATCTCATGACTAGTGTACAAGCTAGAGGGCCAAGGTGCTTGAGTTATTGTTTGTGATGAAGAGGAAGAATGTTACATAAATCACATCAACATAGCAAGAGAAGAATGAACAAATCACATGTATGCAGTGAAGTTGCAAAACAACAGGACTCCCACTGCATGAAGATGCAGTCATCATGAGAAGAAATAACTGACAATGAATGTGCTCACATGAGATCACATGTGCTTGCTTGAAGATATGATGCAGAAATTGGGAAACCACATGAGTACATTGCAGAAAGTTGATGATTAGGTGTCAATTTACCGGAATGACTCAAGTGCATGAAATTAGGGATATGCACTGGACTAACTGAGAAGGCATGTTGAGATGTCAGTACAAAAGAAGAAGTGATGGGTTTGTCAACTTGACAAACCGGCTGACATATGGTCTGAATTGTTCAAGTAGAAGGAAAAGTTGAACAAATGCAAAAAGAGGAATGTGGGCTAGATTGAAGATGGAGTTTGTTGAAGGTTGATGACATGGAGTCACCAAGAGGTTCTACCGGTATTAATGCTCACCAGTAATATGAGAAAGGTGCAGATGTAGATGTCCTCTCACTTTGTGGGAATGTGCATGCTTCGGATAGACATGTTTGAAGACCGGTTTAGGTGTTCCATTGGCAATTCAACAAGTGCAAACATGAGGAGTCAACTAGTAGAGTGTAAGATACTAATAGGGTCAGTATACCGACAGAGTAGAGAAACTGGTAGAGTGTTTGGTCGGTGTTCCTATCTAGACCGACATGAAGAGTCAAACTAGCAGTTGGTTGATATGGATACCACATGGAGTCAAGGTGGCGTACCTTCATTCAGGTAAAGAAGGAATGCACACCGACGGAGTAGTTGCAGAGTTGGTCGATATTAATGGAAGATCTCACAAATCATGGGACGTGTTGCAAATCTATTATAGAGGTTTCCAGCTCGAGGTCTGGAGGACAAATGAGAGATATCTAAGAGTGATTGAGAAGATTGAGATGGTTGAAAGATACAAAAGACCAATCTCGGTGCTTGACCAAGGGATCAACCGACAAGGTAAAAAAGAGATTGCTAAAGATAGAAGTTGTGGTCAAGAAGGTGTGATAATGGTGGAGGTGTATTGTTGGCTGTCAGAGAGATTAGATTGGAGAAGATCTTATTGGATTTGGTTTTCCTCAAGGATGATGAGAAAAACCCTAACCGCCTAGATTTTGAATAGGCTTTTGGCAGGAAAACCAGTCTATAAATATACAGGCCAAAGACATAGTTAAGTTACTGCTGAATGAAAAAGAGTGTGTTATTGTGAAGTGATTCAGTGTTACTTCTACATGTAAGACAAAATCAGCCAAGTGCTCAATGAGTATCTGAGAAGAGTGTGAGTGTGAGAGAGAACCAGGTTGAAGAGTTCAACTGGTAGTAGTGCAGAACCAGTAGTGTCCATACCGATAGATCCAAAGTGAAGGAAACTGCAGAGAAGGCAGATAGAAAGCCGGAAAAGTGTTGTACTGGTGAAGAGAAGAGACTAAGGTGGAGATCCAACAAACTAGAAGAAGAGGAGAGGTGTATCGGTAGAGTTTACCAGCAGTTTAAGTAGCATATGAGAGTAGCAGAAAAGTGAGTCCGTGTATCAGAGAAGGTATCTCACTGGTAAAGTAAGGTATAAGAAATGGTTGCAAGATTCACTTGTAACAAGATAACTACTTTTTTAATTGATGTTTTCATTGTGAAGTCTGAGTTGTAGCTCGGTGCAAGGGTTGTATCTCCTCTAGGTTGAATCCCATAAACAAGTTGGGGGTTGGTGCTCCTTGGGTTCGTGCCCTAAATCAAGGGTTGTAGCTCCTTGGGTTGATGCCCTAAACATTGTAACTGAGTTTTCACTGTGAGGCTAGATTGGAGTAGTAGACTCCAACAGCATTGCTCACCGAGGTTTTTCCCATCTTGGGTTTTCCTCATATATATTGGTTTTATGTGATGTCCCTTGTGTGATTGTATCTGTGTTGGTCTCCCCACTAACTGGTAAGTCTACATTGAGTTAGATCTATTAACTGGTATGCTCACATAGGTTAGCTAAGGGGAAAAGTTTGAGAACCACTAATTCAACCCCCTCTCAGTGGTGTATTATGTCTAGCACTTAGCCCCATTTGTCAAATGGTGTAACAACCACTTGTGGATGTAAAGGCATTTCATCAGACCGAGTTGGTCTTGCCATTCGCTGACATTTGTCACATTTCTTGGTATATTTGATCACATCCTTGTGCAAATTTGGCCAATAATACCCTGTAGTCAGTATCTTGAGAGTTGTTTTCTTGGCAGCAAAGTGACCTACACAAGGCTCATCATGATAGGTATGAATATTATCATAACTTTCATCTTCTCTAACACATTGCCTCAGAACTTGATCTAGCCTTGTATAGAATAAGCAATTTGCTATCCCTAAAAAGTTGAAACTCTTTTCTACCAACAATCTTTTTGCCTTTGGCGAGAAATGAGGAGGGATCTTGTTAGATACTAAGTAGTTAGCTATGTCAGTATACCATGGAATGTTCACATTAATTGAAAATAAATGCTCATCTGGAAAAGAATCATCAATGGCTTTAGAATTGTCTAGTGTTTGAATTATGGACAGAAAATTTGCCACTACATTTGCTTTACCTGGCTTGTCTATGATAGTGATATCAAATACCTGCATTAATAATAACCATCTTGCCAACCTACCTATAATGGAACTTTTATTCATAAGGTACCTGATGGCTGCATGATCAATATGCACAAAGATTTTATAACCAGTGGTATAGTGCCTGAACTTATTAAGGGCATAAATAACAGCTAACATTTCCTTTTCAGTGACAATATAATTTAGCTCAGGTACTTGCGAATTTTTGTTGATATAGTAAATTGCATTCTCTAAGACTCCTTCTTTCTGCCCCAAAACTGCTCCTATTGCAAAATTTGATGCATCTGTATGAATGTGAAAAGGAAGAGACCAATAAGGTCCTTTAAGAACAGGGGCCTGGGTTAAGGCTCCTTTAAGTTTTGAAAATGCCTCTTCACATGTTGGTTTCCATTCAAACTAAGTATCTTTTGTTAAGAGAGAATGTAGAGGTCCTGCCATGTTACTGAAGTCCTTGATAAATCTCCTATAGTACCTTGCATGGCCTAAAAAACTTCTTACATCCTTTTGTTTTGCAGTGGCAGGAAGATAGTGTATTACCTCAATTTTGGTTGGATCAACTTGAATACTAGATTCAGAAATACGATACCCTAATACTATTCCTTCTTGCATCATCATGAAGCATTTTTCATTGTTTAGAGACAAATTATAATCGTCACACCACTGCAACACTTTGGCAAGATTTTCCAATGCTTCCTTAAAGGTGGCTCCATAAGCCATAAAATCATCCATGTAGATATCCATGCAATCATGGGATATATCTGAGAATATACCGAGGACAGCCCTTTGAAAGGTTGCAGGCTAGTAGGAGCATTGCATAGACCAAAAGGGAGAACTAAATAGGCATATCTTCCCCAAGGGCAAGTGAAGGTGGTCTTTTCCTGGTCTTTGGGAGCTATTTTCATCTAATTATAACCACTAAACCTATCCAAGAATGAAAAGTATTGCTTACCTGCTGGAGAATCTAATACTTGATCTATGAATGGAAGTGGAAAGTGATCCTTTTTTGTAGCAGTATTGAGCTCCCTATAGTCCACACAAACTCTCCATTTTCCTCCTTTCTTTGGGACTATAACTAGGGGAGAGACCCATTGACTACCTGAAATAGGGTAAATGAATCCTACATTAAGAAACTTTTGTAGTTCATCCTTAACTTTTTCCCTTAGTGAAGGATTAATCATTCATTGAGGTTTTTTATTTGGATTTGGCACAGGTTGTGTTGGTAGTTGGGTTGGTTTGGGTTGAGTAGCATTAGGAGCTAGTGGCATTAAAGCCAGCTGTTGGGACTGTTGTTGTGACTGGAGAAAACCTGATGATTGGTTTTCCCATTGTTGACCTCCCCTCCATTGCGATGGTTGTTGTCGGTTACCTTGAGGTGGTGACCAATTCCCTTATGGTTGTTTCCATTGAGAGGAAGGACTCTGATAATTGGGCCAAGGGTTTTTAGAGTTATTCCAAGACTAAGGAGTAAAATTTACAAAATTTTGGGAGTATGGATATTGCCACTGATTATTTTATGCATTGAAGTTCATATAAGTATTAGAAAAAGATAATGGATCTTATGGCATACCTTGTCTTGGACGCCAAGACCTTCATTGTGCAATATAAAAGAGTTGATCATCATTTCCATAAACTGGCTTGAAATCTAGGGAAGCCTATTGGCTATCCATTTTAGCTAGGGGTTTACATTTGCAGTCCCTCTTCTTTTGTCGGCAGTGAGGACAAAACTTAGCAAGCATGGCCTCTGCTTCCTCGTGGTTCTTTCTTGCTTGAAGTGTATCTAGCTAAGTAGCCATATTGTTAATAATATCCTCTTTAAAGCCCTTTAAGAAATGATTTATCTCCATCCTTGAAACTGTTGTAGATGCTTTTGCAATTGAAGAACCAGGCCTATAGTGTCTTCCCTTCTTGGCTGAGGCTTGGGAATTTTTTTGACAGATTTTCCTAATGTCATCCCATTGAAATTGAGTAATTTCTCCTCCTCCCATGAGGTCTAATGAGTCAACATAGTCTTCATTGATTCCCCTTACAAAAATCAACTTCATGGATTCCTCACTCAAGGTGCTATGCTTGGATTTTCTGACACTAAACAGAAACCTTTCTAGATAATCTTCAAGTCTCTCATCTTCTTTTTTATGTCATCTGGAAGATATCATAACCATGTCGGTCCATTCCCTTGCAATAATATTTGTACTTATCCAAGAAGTTTATCTTCATCTCATCCCAGGTAGTGACTACATCTCCACCTAGACTCATAAACCATCTCAGAGTAGCTTCTTTTAGAGTAGCAAGGAATAACTTGAGTTTATGGGCTTCAGTTGTATAGTAATAACTTCTACAGAGGGTGTCAAATTAAAACAGAAAGGTATCTAAATCTTCTCTCATGAAGCCATGAAATTTTGGAAGAGAAGAAGCTGGTATATTCTTCAAGTTCGCATTATCATGTTGGTCAGGAATAGGAAACTCAAATGTTGGGTTTGTAGGTAGAGGTGGATGATTTTCTGCCATTGGTCCCTGATAAAGAATCAAAGGTAAGATGTTTTGCTTGGGGGGTTCATTTAAGAAGTCTAGGTCTCCTTTTGACAAATCAAAAACACCTCTATTTCGTACAAAAGTTTTTGCAAAAGGGTTTACTTCTGGTGGTTGATTTGATCTTATGTCTGGAGTAGAATGCGAGGAAATAAATCTTCCTAATGCATCACTTCTCCTTCTATGCATACAGAGTTAATGAAGAAATTCAAAGAGCTAACTAATAAATCTTAAAACTAATGGTTACAATAGGTCCTTAATTTGGCACCATCCCCAGCAATGGCACCAAAAATGTTGGTCCTCACAATTGGAATGGAAACTAGGCAATAAAAAACAACTCAGGGATTGGATATCCTTACTAAACAACTATCCTTCCTATAGCAAAGTCTCATTTACTTATTGACAAGGGACATAGACTTGAAACAGGCCAGCACTGTATGTGCACCAAGTTCATATCGCAACCATTTTATCCTACTGTAGGAAAGGAAAATATTTGAAGTAAACATGCAAAAACATAATTAACTAATACTTAATCATAATTCACAAAATAACTTAACCAACTACTACCAAATGATAATGTTTTGGTAAGCAGATAGAAACTACTCTGTCGCTATGGCTATAGGAACAAACACAAGAACTATTTCCAGTGGCTACAGGAACATACAAATGACAAAACAACAACTATTGCAAGATAGAAATTAACTAAAAAACACAAAGGACTACTCACCAAGTGGGCCCCCTTGAGTGAGTATATCCAGAACTTTCAGATTACAACTGTTAAGCTCAAAATCACATTGACCTCTTTATTCCAAATTGATTGTAAAAATACATAAGTCTAAAAGATGAGTATTACAAATACTATGTTCGTTCTCTTATGTCCCCGAGAGGAGATAAAGACCTTTTATTTATATGAAAACTTATAATAGATTCCTAACTAATCAACCCACATTCTAACGGAATAGGCGAATAGGTTTTATTATACTAAAGAAGAAGTCAGTGCAGAAAAATAGAACAACATCTATCATGCAGCTGAGAAGATATAGCATGACTTTCTTCCTAGATGTAAGCTCCACTAAGAACAGTTATAAATGTCTCATAAACCATTCTGCTGAAGAAACAGTTAAGTGGATTCGATCTCCTTCAATGCTACTTTTCTTTGACTTGGCCTGCATCATGGTGGCATGCTTGGTGTTCCTTTAAACTACCACTTAGTCTTTTCTTCCTCTTTGTCGACCCTGCATCATGATGTTAACGTGCACAACAAACATGTGTATATACTAATGTTAACATGACATAAATTAAACCATACTTAAGATTGATTTACATATTTTGCATAGATAAACCATTTAGAAATCATTATATGACAACCTTAAGTATCAGACAAATTAGTTCCAGAAACACTTAAAAGGCATTATCTAGGAGAGTATCTTGATCCAAATATTATCTAAACATAAGACCTAGGCAGGAATACTATGACAAAAATCTATCAAAACAGAGCCATTATTTACGCTCATCATCTTATACATACACAACCACAATGATCATGTGCTTTCCATCTTTCTTTATGTACAAATTGTTGTCAGCACTCCCCTTTTTGAATCCTTGCTCCTTTAGGTACCTAATCTAATCTTAAATACCAGGCTCTAGGAGCTTACTTTAAACCATACAAGGCCTTCTTCAACTGGCACACAAATATTTCATCATCATGTAGCAGAAACCCTTCCGGTTGCTCCATGTACACTTCTTCCAAATTTCCATTTAGGAAAGTAGATTTTACATCCATTTGATATACTTTATAACCCTTGTAGGAAGAGAAGGCTAGAAACATTCTAATTTCTTCCAATCTAACTACCGGTGCAAATGTCTCTTCAAAGTCAATTCCCTCTACTTGAGAGTATCCTTTCCACACTAGTCTATCTTTATACCTAATAATTTTACCTTCTTCATTCATCTTATTCTGGTAGACCCATTTAGTGCCAATAACGTTCTTGTCTTCCAGTCTAGGGACTAATTCCCAAGTCTTGTTCTTCACAATCGGTTGTAGTTCTTCTTTCATGGAATCCATCCATTCTTTACTTTTGTTGGCCTTATTGAATTTCTTAGGTTCTATTTCAGTCATGAGGCAAGTTGACTTGTTCATCATTCCAGCCAAGTCTTCTTCTAGTTTGCACACCATCACTCTTATTTCCTAAAATTTTCTCTTTCGGATGATTCAACTGCACATACCGGTTGGGAGCCTTCTTGGATGCTTATTCCGGTTTATTGTCTGACTAAGCTTCCTCATCTTCATCACTAGAATCATCATACCGATTTACCTGTGGTTGACTTCCTTTGTGCATATCCTCATCAATTTTTACATGCACGCTCTCAATGACTCTTCTTACTCTTTTGTTGTAGCATTTATAGGCCCTATTATTAGATGAGTAACCAAGGAAGATTCCTTCATCACTCCTAGAGTCAAAAATTCCTAGACCATCCATATCTCTCTTGATAAAGCACTTTCTTCCAAATAATTTGAAGTATTTGACTGATTGATTATGTTCATACCACAACTCATAAGGTGTCATTTTGTTGTTTGTTCTTAATTGAACCCAGTTCAAAGTATATGCAGTAGTATGAACATCTTCCTTCCAATATGTGTCTGATAGACTAGCCTCATTTAACATGGTTTTGGCCATCTCCTTGACTGTCTTGTTCTTTCTTTCTACCACACCATTTTGTTGTGGTGTTCTAGGGGTTGAGTATTGCATTTTAATTCGATGTTTTTTACAATAATCTTCAAATTTATTTCATGTGAAATCTCCACCCCGGTCTGATCTTAGACATTTTAGCTTGCACCCACTTTCTTTCTCCACCATCTTCCTAAAGATCTTGAATTTGTCAAATGCTTGTGACTTATCTTGCAGGAAGGTGACCCATGTCATTCTTCAGTAATCATTAATAAAGAGCATAAAATATCTTTCACCGAAAAGAGCTCTTGTCCTAGTTGGGCCACATAGATTTGTATGCACAATTTTAAGTGGTGTGGAGGTGTTGTGCTCTTTTGTGCTGAAACTCACCTTACTTTGCTTTCCTTTCACACATTCATCATAAAATATGCTTACCGATTTGATGATGGGTGGAATATTCCTCACACAACCCTCTCTTCTTACTGCAACTAAGTTATAAAAGTTTATGTGGCCTACTCTTCGGTGCCACAACTAGCTTTCATCAACCTATCCTATCATGCATTGGGACTCATAGCATTCCTTCAAGTTGTAAACACTCACATCTGTTCTTTTTCCTTCTGCCACAACCTGACCGGTACTATCTTTCTTTATCTAGAAACCGGTTGAGTCAAAGGTGAATTTATAACCTTTGTCACACATCTGAGTCACACTCAACAAATTGTGCTTTAGGCCTTCCACATAATATACATCATGTTCCTTCAATTTTCCATCAATACTTAGAGTACCTTTTCCCTTTATTTTGATGGATGAGTTGTCTCTGAATCTTACTGAACCACCATTCCAGTCTTCAAGTTTTATAAATTTATTTTTATCACAAGTCATGTGGTTAGAACAACCACTATCTACAACCCATAGATTCTTCCTTTCAGCATGTAAGGCAATTTGCACTATCAAACTTGATTTTGCCTTTTCTTTTTCTTTCTCAACCCATACCAGTTTGGTTTCCTTCTTCTTGTTAGCTGCTATTTTGTGCTCCGGTTCAACTACCGGTTCTTGATCAGGATTTTGTTTGATCTTCCTATTTTTACAAAACTTTTCTATATGTCCATACTCTTGACAAATATAACATTTCACATTTTTATTTAAAGATAAATCCTTAAAATTATTGTAGGGCACCGGTTTATTCTTCCTACATTTAAAACTCTTATGACCATATCTATTGCATTGATAACAAACAATATTCATATCCCAGAGTGCATTAAATGGATTTCTACTTTCATAACTCATAGGGGTCTTATTGGTTAATCTACAGTCAGCTATTCTATGCCCTAATTTGTTACACCGGTAATAGTAACCATGAAAGTTTGAAACATATTGGTTAGGTTGCCTTGGTCCTGCAAAGGGCTACCTCATCAGGGGTCTTCCCTTCATCTTGTTGACTCTGGTGAATCCTTCATGGTCAACTCTTGCATTTCTCCTTAGATATGCATGTTGGTACAATGAGTGTGGCATTTGGTTCATTGCTTGTGTATACCAGTTTGTGTGGCGATTTCCAACATCATCTACATATGTCTTTTTTTCGGTGTCCTTGCTTACAATGAATGTCCTCTTTTCTTCACCTTCATTTGAAGAGGTGAACTTTATTTCTTTATCAGATGTGCCTTTATTGTTTTAACTTTCACCTTCTTCAAAGCCTAGGCCACCAGTATCTTTTGATTTCTTCTGTTTGCTCAACATCTTATCTAAGGCTTTGGTGTTGCCTTCATATTTGCTTCTTACTTTTATTTCTTCCTTCCTTTCTTAAAGTTCCTTTCTAAGATTCACTATTTCTGCTTCCAGATCTTGATGATTATTTTCCTTCTTCATTAGATCAAAGGATGTAACTTCACATATCCTCTTGGTTTCTTTCAACTACAGTTTCAAGTCAGATATAACTTGACTGGACTCATCCAAGGATTGCTTCAAGAGACCTTGTTCATCTACTACAACATGCTTGACCTTTTTGAGTTCTCTTCTTGTTTTACTCAGTTCCTTAAGAGCACTTATAAGCTCTCCTTCTAAATCCACTTCAGCCTCAATATCCTCTTCTTCCTCATGTTCACCAACCGATTCATCAATTGCTATAAAGAGATTAATTTTTTGGTCATTCTCATGGTAGTCATCTTCTGATGCACTTTCTTCATCTGTGGTATCATCCTCAATAGTATATAGGTTGTTATGCTTCTGGTAGCCTCTCCTTCCTTGCCAGTAGACATTTATTTCTTTATCTTTACCAGAGATCTGCTAAAACCTCTTGACTCATCTCCACTGGTTTCATTATTAGGACATTTTGTAGCAAAGTGTCCAACTTTACCACAGTAAAAAAAAATTAGTGGTATCTTTCCTTTATACTTGTTAGATCCTCTTTTGAACTTTCTAACAAAGTTTTCTACCTTTGCATCAGATTCTTCACTAGATCCTTTATGAGCAGCTACTTCTTTGCCCTTCTGGGTGGTGTTGAACACTGCCTCTTTCCTTAAGGAAGCATCACCAGTTCTTCTCATTTCATAGGCTGTTAGAGAGCCAAATAGCTCATCCATTGAAAAGGTCTTCAAATCCTTGGCTTCTTCTATGGTGGACACATTTGTATCATACTTAGGTGTAAGGGACCTAAGTACCTTCTTGACAAGGATCTCATCTGCAATTTCTTCCCCAATTCCTTTGATGGTATTCACAGTTTCATCAAATCTATGAAGATACTTTGCAATCTTTTCATCATCCTTCATCTTTATGCCTTCACGTTGGCCCCTTAGTGTTTGTAGCTTGGCCTCTTTGACTTTTGCATCTCCTTCAAATAACCTCTGCATTTTATCCCAAGTCTCCTTGGCAGATGCATAGTGCATGACCTTGACAAACTCATTATCAGATAGCCCGCTCAAAAGAGAATGTTTGGCATTTGCATTATTCTCATACTCCTTCTTGGCATCAGGATCAGTGGCATGAACACTAGGGGTCCAGCATACCCATTCTTGATAGACATCCACACATCAAAACCAAGGGAGGAAATATAGGTCTCCATTGTTCTGCTCCAAAAGGCATAGTTGGATCCATAAAACATGGGGGATTTTGAGGAAGCAGACTCATTTCTTTCCATTATGTTCTAAGTCCAGAATCTATCCAAGATTTATAAATAACTGGTAACCTAGGCTCTGATACCAATTGTTGAACACAATGTACCACTGAGAGGGGGTGAATCAGTGGTTCCTAAACTATTTTCCCTTTTTAAAGCAACTTCAGAATACTGGTTGTTATCTTAAGAACTAAACAATCAAACTAGTAAGGCAAATGAGGAAACCAAAGAAGATAATTACACAAATGCAACCCACAACACCATATGTATGAGGAAAACCCAATATGGGAGAAACCTAGGTGAGAAATGTTGCTAGAGACTACAGCTCCAATAAAACCTCACTAGTGAAACACTGAATTTACAAATATTTAGGGAACCAACCCAAGTATCACCAACCCATGCACCAAGCTCCAACTTAGTTATGTATATTGAAATATAGTTTAAATACAGTTATAGCTTCTTGTTGCAAATGAATTCTGCAACTCTTGATCAAATAGGTCTCTGTCAATTAACAATCTTCTCACTCACACTATCGGTTAACAGACAGCTTTCTCTGATTCTTGGCCTCCCCTCTCTCTCTCTCATGGCCTTACAACACACTCTGTCACACTAGGATGCCTCCTTTCTCAACCACACCTCATTGGTTTTCTCAATTGTTGGACCTACTACAGTTATACCGGTAGTCAATCACTTCCAGTTAAACCCTCTCACCGGTTTGCTTGTTAACTTAGTCTGCAACTTTCTTAGAATAAATTCTAACGGAGATGATTCTTCTATGCACTCATGCTCTCTTCAATCTTCTTCTCCTCCTCAAGCATCAACCTTTTCTATTTCAAGCTCATGTATTTATAATCGTGGATTCCTGCCAAGAACACATTCAAAAACTATCGTGTTAGGTTTTCCTCCTCCAACTCGATCCGAATCCCATTTGATTCAATCTTCTTTTTAGGGATATGATATTTATGACAATGATCAATCACCAGCAGAACATCTCATTCCAATGTGCATTTTCTCAATCTGGAGGTCTGCACCATGCTTTTTTCTTTTCTCTATCACTCACCATTAATGGCTTTGTTGTTTCCTTCACCAAATAGGTACGAAGATCAAATATTCTTCTAGGATTAGTGAAGTTGCTTTTCCATCTTGCCTTCCTTAAGCCGCAATCCTTTGTCATCCTCCATGACTTGCGGGTTCCTCATAAAAGCCGACCTGCTTGCAGATTTGTTACATCGATGCACACTCCACTGACCTATACAATACCTCCACCTGGCATCCAGCTATCATCATTAACAAAATCCACCTTTGCTTGGATTCCTATGTCGGTTTGACATACTTTGTCAACGAAGGCTAACTACCAGTTTAGTTTATGTTATGAGTATGACCATCAAACATCCTCTCTATTCTGTTCACCAGTTTTTGTGCCTTTGTAACACACAAACAACCTTCATCCCGGTTTATGCCTTACCGGTAAGCATTCTCTACTAGTAGATGACACAAGCCACATTTATCGGTAGCATTCCTTCTTTCTTTCTCTTCTTATACCTATAACCAATTCTTACTTACTAGTTACCTAGCCAAACCGGTTGACATCAATGACAACTTAATGTCAAATTACCAACAACATCCCCAAGTCATCAGGTCTGTCTCTTATGCTAACTGCATACTGAATCCTTTGAGGTTTACTAGGTTTACTAGGTTTGCTCATATGTTTAAACTCAATGGAAAACATGCTAGTCAAAATATGCTCATGGTTAATAATCACACTTTATCACATCCCTTCAATTATTTAATTACTTGGTTGATATTATTGGATGATTCCATACTTGTGCGCATAAGATAGCAACCCACACTCCCATGTTCACAAGTATCAAATCTCTACTTGATGACCATGTTGAATTATCCCCTCCTCATAATTATGTTTTAAATTCCTCATCAAATTAAATTATTTCAATTTGTAGCAGTTAAGAGGTTTTTCAATATTGCAACAATAATACATCTCTATGCTGAATTTTTGTTTAAGGATTTCATAACTGAAATCAGACTATTATCAACCTATTCCAAGACTAATTTAGTAGCATGCATATCTTTTTTTCTATTTTTGGCTATGTTTTCCAGTCCTATTTAAACTCTATTTTGGCTTCCTCTATGGGCCGTGGAATTTTCTGAGCAAGATGATGCTCATATCCAATGTTTCTCTTTTCTAAACAAGGCATTTGTTCAATTTTTAAAACAAGAACCTGTAACTTCCTTTAGATTTAGGTTATTAATGTATTCCTTGTCTTAGAATGAATTTTTTTAACTAGGTCGTTTGGCTAATACACAGTTGCATTTCTTCCAAAATTCCTAACTCATGCTTAAAACATTTATCTAGTTCATGAGTTTGTAGTGCATTGCGTCTAAGAAGAAGGGAATTCTTTCTTGTTTTTAACACTTAAAAGGGGTAAAAATTTATTTAGAAACAAGAAGAATACAAATCACATAAATTAACCAACCCTATCACTCACCACTAGGGTATCCAACTCTTGGGACAAGTCTGGGGTTAATTGTCCCCAATCTGCAATATGCCAACTTTACATAGGATCTGAGGCCTATTTGGCCAAATGATCTGTTACACCATTCCATTCTCTAGGAACATGATTAAAAGTCACAAAATCCAAAGAAGCACACAAATTAAAAATTTGTTTAATAAATGAAGCAAGTTGCCAGCACACATCATCCAATTGTCATGTGTTCAACAAAGTCATCACAATCTATGAATTAGACTCACAAATGATCTTTTTCCACCCAAGAGCACAACTACGCTCAACATCATATAAAATGGAAAGGGCTTCCGTCAAATTGTTAGAATGCAAACCCTTGTAAACCAAAACTATCTCGCTCAACTCCACTGACACCAGCATGACCTAGATTACCATGAGAGGGACCATCAGTGTTGATTTTCAAAACCCCTTGAGGAAGAGGGAACCAATGCCCCTCTTTGCTTATTTCTTGAAGAGGATGGCGGCACTTATTTTGCATGACTTGTTGAACTCTCAGAAGACCTCCCAAAAGAGGAATTTTGAGACGATCACAAATAGAAACATATCTCAAATCCACATGTTTCATGTTGGCATTTGACTAAACTGGTAAAGAGTATTTTTGATATGCAACTGGTATATGATTGATTGGTGAATGTGATGAAGAGATTGAGATTCATGTTTGATGACTAAGTTTTGTGTTGTCATTGATGGAAATAATCTTTTTATAGTCATCTAAGTCTTAGAAGCCAACCAGTAAGGTATAACCGATACAGATGAAAGTTTTACATAGAACTAGTAATTTGGATCTCAACTAGTAAATTGAGACAGAGTTGCATTCTGACATTCGGTACAGGCAATTCATTAAGAGTTGGATGATGTAGTTTTATAGTGATGTTGGAGATAGGTATTTGGAGCTATGTTATCAACTGCATTGGCAGATTCAACTAGATGAGCGATATTTGTTGTACAGAGTAGACAAACTAGTAGACCACTTAATCGATAGTGATAAACTCACTTAAATTGGTAAAATGACACAATTTTTAATTTTTTATGTTGATGTCTGACATATGTAAAGTGTGCGATGTAAGTTTGTCTAGATTAATTGAACCTAGAAAATTATTCCAAGGTTGTATCCAACTAAATGTAAATGTTTATAAAAAGTGTGATGAAGTATAAAGTCGGTATGTGTGTAAAGAGAGAATTCATGAACGAATATTATGAATGAGATTGTGCAGTGATTAGGGAAGTTTTGTAATGAAGTTTTGTTGAAGTTTTAAGGATCGAAAGTGGATCTTATCAGACATAGAAGGTGTTACTTGAAGATATTTTTAGTGTTGTTTTCCTAAGAGTTTGCAGCAGCAAAATTCCCTAACCAGGTAGGTCCTAATGGGCCTTAATCTGTAAATCCCCTAATAGGGTAGCTCTGAATCAGAGTCTCAAATCCTCTTGTGAGGTTGTTCCTAACAGGGCTTATCATTCAAATCCCTTAACCCGATGACTCTTAATCGGGTCTACTCTTAACAGGGCATTATTGTAAGACCTTAACTGATCAAGATTTCTATTTTACAAATAGTGAATCTTATGGGTACCAGCTTCCACTGTGGTTTTTCCCTTTTGGGTTTTCCACATATAAATCTCTTATGTTATGTGGAATTTGTTTTTTGGGGCATTAGCTTATGTGGTGAAATTTCTTATATGCTTGACAAATTTTAAGTTTCTAAAGTTGGTGATCAGATTTATATTATGTTTGCTCGCACTGATTCACCCCCCCCCCCCTCAGTGCCTTATAAGTTCATCAATTGGTATCAGATCCATCCTTCTTTGATGCTTAACTACTTGGGAAGGATCCCTAAGGAAGACATGGGGGATATGAGTTATAGAGAGATGTCTCATAAACTTGTTGAAGCTAGGGAAGCCCTAGAAACTTTGAGAGGCAAGTATAAAGCTTCACTTACTAAAAGGAAAGAGCTTACTGAACAATTGTTGGAAGTCTCTGAAAGAATATCTTCTGATGAAGCAAACATAGATGCATTGGTTGATGAAGTGGAGAAATTGAATGGTGAGAAAACTAACTTGAGGAGAGAGCTTGAAGCCCTAACTATCTGAATGAGTCAATTACTTGAAGCAAGTAGGGCAACTGAAGACAAAATCAAAGAGAAAGAACATGAGATATTCAAGATAAATCAGGAAAATGACACTCTATATGCACACTGGCATGAGGAAAAAGAAGAAAAAGAATAGATAAAGGCAGAACTAGATATGGCAATTTCTCTTAGAGAGACTCTCATGAAAAGGAATGAAGATCTTACAAAAGAACATGTCGATGCAAATGAGAAGCTTGCAAAGTTTTAAAAAGTTCTACCATTCTTGATGAATAGATCCAATCTCAAAGGATGAATAGTGATACAACTAGATTGGGTTACAATACATTTGAGAAAGGGGATCCTTTCGGTACAAAGAGTAACATGCATGAAGCTAAATTTGCACTTAAGATTCAAAAACCCACCAATAAGAAATCCTATAAGCCTATTTGTTTCAATTGTCATGAGCCAGGACATACTACGAATGTTTGTAGACATAGATATGATGTTGCTAATGGTTATATACCCAATACTAATCAAGGATATAAGCCTATAACCTTTAATGGTTATTATTTCACTTGCAACATGCATGGACATAGAGCTCTTGAGTGTAGATATGAAGCAAATAATCCTACTCCTCACATAACTCAGAGGTCTAGTGGTAGTTGGCAAAGAACATTTGATGATCGAAAAAGTCCTAACTGGTAGAGGCCCTATGCTAACCGGTCTAGTCCCCATGAGATGGAACAGAGGATGAATGTGGTTTGCACAATCTATCATAACTATGGTCATGTAGCTATGAACTGCAAAAGAAGGACTAGTAGAGCCAATGTTGGACCTTGGAGAGCATCTGGTATGGCTTGTTATTATTGTCATAAACTGAGACATATTGCAAATTTTTGCAGAGAAAAGATGAATCAATCTGCTGACCAGAAAGGGAAGATGAAAATTGATGTAGAGGAGACCAGAGCTGAAATGAACAAAATCTGGAAAATGAAGGATGATGAGATAATTAAAGTCAAACCATTTGAATATCCTATTGATTATATGATGAATCAATAAGGATCCAGACAACTACTGAGAGGGGGGTGAATCAATAGATAGAAAAATGACCTAACTTTCACCAAACTCAAAAACAATCTCTCAAGTCAATCAATGAACTAACTGGTTCAAACACTTAACTACAAACTACAATAGCACTTACAATATATTGGTTTGACTGGCATACCAAAATAACAGTATAACAGATCTGAAACTCCCAAACCTTTTAACCAAAACATCAAAATACTTTGCTAACAGTAGTAAAAGCACATTTCAGATTATTGCTAGTCATCTTAACATAACTAAGTGTATTTAACAGTTAAGCAAATTAACCATATCAAACATAACCACAAAAAACATTCACCACTTGACACAATGATTTTTGACGTGGAAACCCAAATGGGAAAAACCACGGTGGGGATGAATACCCACAATTATTTTGAACTCTTCTGAAGTTATCCCTATTAGGAGTCAATCATGTTAAAGCTTTACAAAATGTTCTGTTAAGAACAGATCTTGTTAGGAACCACCCGGTTAAGGGATTGACTATAATGCCCTATTAGAAGCAATACCCTGTTAAGAGTAACCTCAATAGAGGATTTAAAATACAAGCTAATGGATCACCTGGTTAGAGGATTTAGATAGCACTCAGCCTGTTAATCTTACCCAATTAAGGGATTTAACAATTGTAATTGTTAGAGAACAACATGGGTTTGTTGATCTCGTAAATAGCACTACTCTTCTTGATTAGATCCTTTTCATGATCCTATCTGCCTTCACACATACTGCAAATACTCCTTTTGGTTCGGCAATCAATCCAAGTGACACTTAACCAAAAAATGCCAACACTACAACAAAACAACTCATCGACCTTATAAGCAAAACAATAGGTTGGTAACACATCACAAACCTAAGATCTCATAGAGATTACAAATAAATCGGTTCAAGTATGACTGTTAGATTACATAGAAATCATCAACATATTGTTCAAGACAACCTCGACCGCTCCTTGATCACCGCTCATTGATTCCTGAAACTCATCACATGGTTTCATCTTCATGCAATGTACTTCTCTCATTCCCAAGATAAAACCATTATCATTATGCATCAAAAACCACTTGAAACTCATCACATACAACATACATACATGGCATAATCATTATCAATCACTATTTGATCATAAACCAATATAACCGATTCACCAAGCTCCATTGGTTAGGGTTTGGCACATCAACAAGTAGGGTTATGGTGTAGAGGCCTTCTTACACCTAAGGATGGGTCCAAAAGGATAATTTTGATCCCTTCCAAATGGTAAGAAGGATCCTACAAGAAGGACTCCACATCTTTAGGTTTGTACTATTCACACTCCTTTAGACCAGCACCTACTCAAGATGAGTAAATAGCCTCAACATTCCCAACATGCCTCACCATGATTCCTACTCTTAGAGGCCTTGTATTTGGTCCACTCATGACATCTTATAACTTTTCCAAGCATTGGTTTTGGACTTAGGCATTGATTCCCTATACCTCGTTTGGAAACCTACCCCCTAGGCTAGTAGCCCTATTTAGCGAGTACTTTGCCCTTAACTCTAAAATGTTGCACCCAACCTGACAAAAAACCTACCATTCTAGATAACCTTTAAGGATTTATAGTTATCCCCAAAAGGGATTGGCAAGATCTTCAATCTAAGGGTCTGAACCCTTTAGGATCCTAGAGACCTAATTAGGGCGATTAGGACTATTTTACAAAGCAACCATCATTTATTCATTCCAAAATAATAAAAAAACTACATGGGCATGTGGGGGATGGTAAATAACTTCTAATTCCAGGGTTTAACACCTGGAATTCACCACTACAAGGTTTTAGGGTGACTGTCCTAATTTTGATTAAGGTAGTCACATAGAGATGCCTACCAAGTTTTGCATCATACTCTTCACAACCGAGTCTTCCCTACAAATACCCTTGAAAATCCTAGAATAAATAGGCCAATCCTACACTCCACCAAAGGAAGAAACTTCTAGGTGAAAGGAATGCAAGATATGGCCATTTTTTGGCTAAAACCCTAGCCAAACCCTTACTTTTCGGGAATAGTCAGAAATTTGAAGGGTTCTCCTTACTCACAAATGTTCAGGACCTCAGACCACCACCAAATAAAATATGATTCAGCCCTCCAACTACTCCATGAATGGTTTTTTCCAATTCAATCTATACAAGGACGTACAATCTCCACAAACTCGGAATTTCTGGGAAAACTCAATTTATTTAGTATTTATTTGCTTCCAAACTTCAAACCACAATCAAATATAACCTTGGGAATCATGTCCAAAAATTTTATATCCCTCCCCAATTGTTTCCAACTGAATTTTGAAGAGGTTTTAGCCATTGACAGGCTTACAACAACCCAACTTTGAAAAGTTGCACTTTTGCTCTCAAAAGTTGTATTTTCAAAAGTTGCATTTTGACTCAAAAGTTGTCAAACACCACAAGCTTGGGATCCACACAACTTGGATCAACTAAACACCATTAATACACCCTAAAAACCTATTAAACACCAAAACAAACATCCTACTACCCCTATTTACCAAATTGTCTAAATTGGCTTATCAAGATGCCTAATTCGTTGCATTGGTTTACATGGTGGGGTCTTTATTGAATACATGAAAATTTCACACACAAAAGACATTCACAATGACCTTAAGATCCTATTCTTCATCATCATTTGCATGATTAGCTTGTTTAAGAGGTGCTCCTCCACCATACTCCCCGGGAAATGAGATCTCAAGCCCACTTGAGATCAAAGTTTGAAGGTCTGTACCATGGCTAGAAATTTGTTTGTCTATCATCCAAACTTCTTCAGAGTCTGGTTTGATCTGCCAAGCCACCAAATATTCTATGTACTCCTTGTTCCTTGTCCTCTTTGTGACTCTAGTGTCCAAAACCTTGCTCAACTTTGGTGGATCATGCTTTGGAATATCATCATTTGTTGCAACCTACATTGGTTCTTCTTCTTCATTTCCATTGCCTTTGAAAGGTGTAAGATCACACACATTGAAAATGGGTGACAATCCAAGATCAGGAGGAAGTTGTATTTCATAAGTATTCTACCCACATTTCTTCAAAATATGAGATGGTCCAATCTTCCTCTGCATTAGCTTTGTGTGCTTTCCTTTTGGGAGTCTCTCCTTCTTCAAATGTACCCATACTAAGTCCCCAACATCAAACTGCATATATCTCTTTTTCTTGTCAGCATAAGACTTGTACTTCTCTGCAGATTGTTAGAGATGAGACTTCACTTGATCATGTACCTCCTTGATATCTGATGCAAAAGCTTCACCATCTGTATTGATGGATTCTTCTTTGGGTAACTCTCTCAACTCTAAAATACCTCTTGGGTGGATGCCATACACAATTTAGAAAGGAGACTTCCCAATGCTTTTATTTATGGTGTCATTGTATGAAAACTCTGCTTGTGACAGTATGTTGTCCAATTTCTCTCCATGTTGTCTTGTCAAACATCTTAATAGGTTCCCTAAGGACCTATTGAGAAATTTAGTTTGTCCATCTGTTTGGGGATGGTAGGCGGATGAGAAAGATAGGTTTGTTCCCAACTTCTTCCATAGGGTCCTCCAAAAGTGTCCTATGAACTTCACATCCCTGTCTGAAACTATGTTTAGAGGTAACCCATGTATCCTGACTATCTCTTTGAAAAAAAAGTCTTCAACATATAAGGCATCACAAGAGGTTTTGCATGGCAAGAAATAAGTCATTTTGCTAAATATGTCCACCACTACAAAGACATTGTCAAACCCTCTCCTTGTCCTAGGCAGCCCCAACACAAAATCCATGCTTATGCTCTCCCATGGCCTAGAAGGAATGGGTAAGGGTTGGTACAAGCTTGCATTGGTGGATTTCCCCTTGGCTTTCTAACAGATTACACATGTCTCCACAAACTTCCTTACATTTGCCTGCAACTTAGGCCAATAGTAATGTCTTTTCACAAGATCAAGGGTCTTGTCAAGAAGAAAATGACCTGTTGTAGTGTCCACCCTTGATTTGACTTATTTTGACTAGAGTTGACTTTTATATTATTCTTGATAGACTTATCTAGACTATATTTTGATGATTTGGATGATGATTACTCATGTGCTTCAATGAATTATGATTTATGTTAGACACTGTTAGACATATGCTATTTTGATTATCTACATGGATGTTGGTATTATCATGATTGATCATGTGATTTGATGATACATGTACTTGATGGATTTTATATGCTCACTATGTGATGGATTATTAATAGATGAGATTTATCATAGTTTTGATGATGATTATGATTACGCTAACCCTACTTCATGATTACATATGATGAGATGTTTAAGAGATATGTTTGACTATTATTTGATTGTCTTCGTGATAGAGACGATTCCACATCACTCATTGCGAGCGGGATGTGTCGTCGCGATTCTCTATCATTTGGTTGTTCTATATATGTATATGCATATGTTGTATTGTCATTTTGTGGTTGCAGAATTTTGCAGGTACCAGACATCAACTCCACCTGGCTTCACAGGTTTGAGCGTGTCTCAGTTCCAATGGCTTGTGGTTCGGAGATGGCATGATTTCCCCTCACATACTCTAGGTCTAAGTTGTTCGCCATGAGTAGTCAGCATCTTGGCATAATTTGCCATGTCAGTTAGTAAGCTTGGTCTTTTGGTTGTGAGTTCAGTTTATGCCAGTTGATTTACTTGTTTATGTTAGAGTAATTATGTGGCTCTTGATGTGTAGTTTTATATTTGGAAATGTTTATTTTAATGTATTTAATTTATAAGTTCTGAATATTTAATTATCTAGTATTTACATTTATTTGATAATTAATGTTTATTGATTTTATGATTATTTAATAATTGATGAGCCTTATTGTTGTTTAATATTTGTGATTTAATCTTTAATGGTATTTGATTATTTAATTATTTGTTCCACTTTCTATGGTTTAATATTTATTTGATATCTTATATTTATTTGGTTCTTTAATTTATTTCATTAGCTTTTGGTTTATTTGATTTTAATCTCCTTTTGGAGTATTTAATTTCACCTTATATTTATTTAATAGTTTGACTTGTATTCCTAAAGTGGGGTGTATGAACACATTAAATTAAATAAAGAAATAAAACATTCTCACTTATCTAGATAAGAATATTTCATTTACCTTACCTACCCTTCACTCTCATTGGTTGAATATAAAATGGGTGAATAAATTATATTATATGGTGGGTTGGTAAAATATACTCCAAAATGGAATATTTTGATTGGCCGAAATTGAGGCTAGGGTTTTTGGATTATTGTTGCTTTTTATTTTCTTTCCCGTGAAGTTTTTCGGGTTGGTTTTTTGCTCTTCTCTGGAAATTTTTCCAGCAAGCTTCTTTCTTGTCTTTGGATTTCTTCTCTCTTGGTTTTGGTTGGAGCTTGGATTGGATTTGGTTTGGCTTGTGGGATCTCTTCTTCAGCTTCATTTCCATTACTTCAAGTTGCAGGTTGGAGTTCTTCACTTTGTATTTTGTTTTTCAATGGCTTCTCTATGTATGCATTGTGTCTGCATTATTTTGGGTATTGGGTTGAAATAATATCTTATTCTATAGTTTATTATTGCTGAAAAGAAATATTTGGGGAGAGACTTTATATTATTTGGGTTTTGTATAGTTGTTGGAATATATGTTTTTGGTTTCCTGTGTATGGCATTTCATGGCTTTGTGAGAAATGGTTCTGAAGTTATTTGATGTAAATCTTGGTTTATAGGCTGAGTTATTTTATTGTGTTTATACCTAAGTATTCCTTGTTTCTAGGCATTTCTTTTCATATGTTTTTTGGGCCTTTTCGTTGTCTGTAATTTATTATTTTACCCAAAAATTGTTTGAGTATTCCATAAGTTCTATGCAAAACAGATGTTTCTGCAAAAGTGTTGTTCTGTATTGCATTTGTGCTACTCTATGCAGCATAAGCGCTATCTTAAGATGGATAAATGTGAATCTGGAAACACAAGCATTGTTTCAGAATGCATATGTACGATTCTGGAAGGCAAAAGTGTTGTCCTATATTGCATTTGCATTGTTCTATGTGGCATAAGCATTGTCCTATGGGGGAACAGCGCTAACCTGACTGTGTTTTGTATTTTCATGGTTTTAGTCATATTTGAAGTATTTTCCAGAATTGATTTTCATACTAGAGGCTTTATAAGAGGTCTTTTAGTACTTTCCAGTTTTGGGTTTGACCGATTTTGATGCATTTTGATACTTTTGAGTATATTTATTTTTCTATGCATTGTGAGTATTTTAGACTCTCTTCCATGTGGATAGGCCATGGATGATTGAGATATTTTCTATGTTGTTTTGGACCAACAAGTGAGGAAGCCTTGTTGTGATGTTATTCTTTATTTGATGGCAAAATTTGATGGCTTGATATGCCTTTGTTATTGCTAGCCAAGAGGCTCATTTTTCTATATTGATGTTGTATATGTTGTTGTAGCCCTGTTCATGTTGTAAGGGTATATGTGAAAGTTGTTGGCTGATTTGAGTATTATTTCCATGTAATTATGTTGGTAGAGCCTCTTGTGATTTATTGTTGGGCCATGTTAGGAGGAGTGGGCTTCCTTGTGATGACCTGGGTCACGAGAGATAGGCTTGCATGAGGTTCCTTGTAAGGATGCATGAAGTCTAGACCACCAGGACACATTGGAGTTTTCTGTGATTTGTAAATAAGTGATAACCTGATAATTGATGGGTTGGGTAGTTAGATTAATTAATAAGATGATAAATTGATTTGTGCCTCATGACTTAGTCCTAGGGAGGATGTTTTAGGATAAGTATGAGAAGGTCCTGAAGATGGTAAGCCAATCTCCCTTAGTCTCTCATAGGTTGAGATGGTTCCACATATCCATTAGGCGAGTGCCTTGTGTTATTATGTTATGAGGATGGCATGTGATGACACTCCACTCCTACATGTGTTTCCCCTTATGATTTATGATTGTGCTTATTAGATGCCTTTATGTCTTGATGATTTTTATGCCTCTAGGAGTTCATTCTTGTTGTAAGTGTGAGTTCTTCCTTGAGAGTCCTTGTGTGGTTAGTCTCCTTGGTTATAGGTGTCAGGTTAGTTTTAGAGTATGTGTTGGGACCTTGTGTCATCTCTTAGCATGGGGGGGTGGTTCCACATGGTCGGGTGGTTGGTGCTTTTTAGTCATTGGGATGTTCTCTTGGATTCTTCTTGCGTGGATGTGGATTCTTCTTCATGATGAACTATGGATGTACCTTGTAGCAGATTTATGTGATGGATAAGATATAATGTATGTAATGTAATATATTTTATATAGTAGATGGAATCTTTTAGTAGAAAGAGCTATGATCATGATGAATTTAATGTACTTATATTTGTAGATGAATTGTAGTTGAAAATTGGAATTTAGAGATATTATATATGTACTATTGTAGAGATGTGATTTTATAAATAATAGAAATAAAGTGGATTATAGTTAGAATAGAATGTAATTTCATTATGGGTTAGTTGTATTATTTCATGAAATGCTTAGAGACTAGTTAGAATGTTAAATAATCTTGAAAGTGGAATATTCATGGATCAATGAGTGGATATGTTAGAAGAGGTTAATTGGATCTAGTAAATAGGAATGATTCACATAGATGCATTGGTAGAAAGGAAATTATGCATATCATGAGGAAAAAGTAATGTTGTAGGTTGCATATCTCATGGTTAAAGAATTAGATTATGATGCATTAATGAAGGTGGAATATACCTATCGTATGTGTAGTATGTTATTGTGGAAATGAATTAAGTAATGGTGTTGAAGTACCCTAGAGAAAGATTATAGATGTTGTGTTATTTCCGCTTGCATTATTTGATAAAATGAATAATGATGTATGTTCATATTGGTTAATTGGTTAATGAATGTAAATAGATGGAGATGTTATATGTTGCATTAGTTGTTATTAGATGGTTAATTAAGAAAAACATTATCTCCATTTGTATATTATTGGTTAGTTTCTTAGGGGTATTTTGGCGGGCATTACAACTTGGTATCAACGCCCATGTTCAACACTAGGTACTCTGGTTTCGATTGAGCCCATTGTGCATTTTAGCATTTGGCATGGGGTAACCCAGGGTTTTATCCCTGCTATTTATTTTCTTGTTATAGTTCCCTTAGATGTTTATCTTATGGTTTCCTTTACATTCGCTTAGATAAAATGCATGTTAGGGGTAGAGCTCGTCGTCATGCCGGTCGCATGGGGACTCGTAGGAACCCTCATCTCGAGGTTTCTAAAGAGTCACACCATGAGGAACAAGAGAAAGAGTGGCCTAGAGATGATCTGATTCCATAGTTGGTGAACATGCTTCAGGAGCTTCTTGGTCACCTAGGACCGAGACAAGAGGAGAACCAGCAGGAGGGATCTCGTCATTCAGAGCATCGAGAGAGAGAGCATTCACATTCTCCTAGGAAGATAATGGAGGTGGATCAGGAGGCACTTGCAGCTAGTCACATCAGAGATCTGAATAGGACTCATCCTCCTACCTTTGATGGCTTAGGCAGTGGCATGGAGGCAAAGACATGGAGGCAAAGACATGGAGGCAAAGACATGGAGGCAAAGACATGGTTATTGGACTTAGGTAGGTGTTTTGCCATGCATCAGTGTAGCAGTAACACTAAGGCGAGATGTGTGATTTTGCATCTTAATGATTTTGCAATGACATGGTAGCACTTGGAGGAATAGAAATTGCATTTGGACATAGCGACGATATCATGGGAGTTATTCTTGGAGCGATTTCATGCTAGATTTCTTTCAAATCATTGGAGGCAGAGGAAGGTCAATGAGTTCCATGATTTGAGACAGCAGAGGATGACTGTGGACTAGTATGAGTGTAGATTCTTTGAGCTTGGACAGTATGCTGGATATGCAGATGATGAGCCAATGTTGACTCAACACTTTGTTAGAGGTATTAATGAGTGTATTGGTGGAGAGGTTTGGATGCACGGACCTAAGACCTTGGAGGCCACCATGGAGAAGGCAAGACTAGCAGAGGAGAATCTTTCATTAGCATCAAGAGCGACTGGAGGATAGATAGTTAGTGCACCTATTACATGATCTACAGTAAGAGCACCATTGCAGTAGTCTTCAGGTTATGCTAGGAGCCATTCTTCTTCTTTCTGTAGTGGTCAGCGGTTTAAGAAGAGCTTTTCTCAGGGACAGAGCTTTGCTCGAGGTGCCAAATTTCAGGTTGATAGGAGTCATAATCATCAGCATGATAGGAGACCTACTGCTTCTCAGCCAGCACGGAGTTCACAGCAAGCTTCTAGTAGAGGTAGTGTTCAGCAGTCGAGTACAACACCAAGTAGCAGAGTGTTCATCAGGAGAGATTGCTTTGCATGTGGACAACTAGGTCACATTGTCGTTCATTGTCCTCGGTGTACTTCTCAGATGTCAAGGCAGCAGAAGCTAGCTACTTTTGAGCCTACAGTTGGAGATGCAGGTAGGTCTCATTGTGTTTTTGCAGCGGTTGATAAGTGTTAGGATGAGCATCAGGCCACTGTTGTAGAGAGATCAGGTGTGATAGGTGGTATCTCTTGTTCAGTATTATTTAATTCTGGAGCATCAGACTCTTTTATTTCTCCTTTTCTAGTAGAGAGATGCGAGCTTACTATGGCAAAGCAGGATGATAGGCGGCAAGTAGAGTTAGCTACAAGGTCCAAAGTGGTAGTGGATTCCCTTGTGCTCAATTGTCCTTTAGTTTTAGGAGATTTCCATACTTCTATGGATCTTCATGTTATGTCTTTGGGATCTTATGATGTGGTTCTTGGAATGGATTGGCTTGGATCTCACCAAGTGCAAATAGATTATAGAGGTAAGAGAGTGCAGTGGAAGGATGATAGTGGGAAGAGTGTCAAGATTGTAGGTATTCAGAGACCTATCTCTCTTTGCATGATTTCCGCAATGCAGATAAAGAGGTGTGCGCGTAAGGGTTGCCAGTTGTTTGCGGTTAGAGTGAAGGATGTGGATGAGGGAGGTATCTCAGAGGATTTATTGCAGAAGCATCCCATTCTTCAGGAGTTTGCAGATGTTTTTCCTAGTGAGATTCTAGGTATGCCCCCTTGGCGAGATAAAGATTTCAGGATTGATTTGGTGCCAGGAGCTGAGCCTATTTCTAAAGCTCCCTATTGGATGACCACACAGGAGTTGAATGAGTTGAGGGTTTAGTTAGAGGAGTTGTTGACGAAGGGGTTTATTCGTCCTAGTATGTCCCCTTGGGGTGCACCTGTGTTATTTGTGAAGAAGAGGGATGGATCTCTTCGATTGTGCATTGATTACAGACAGCTTAATAAGGTGACGGTGAAGAACCGATATCCCTTGCCTCGGATAGATGATTTATTTGACCAGATTAAGGATGCTAAAATTTTCTCTAAGATTGATCTTAAGTCCAGGTATCACTAGTTGAGGATTTAGGAGGTGAACATTCATCACACAGCTTTTCGCACTAGATATGGTCATTATGAGTTCACAGTAGTACCTTTTAGTCTCATGAATGCACCTTCAGTTTTCATGAGCTTGATGAATGGTGTATTCAGGTCATATTTGGACAGATTTGTATTAGTATTTCTGGATGATATTTTGATTTATTTGAGATCGGTTGAGGAGCATGAGGATCATGTGAGGCAAGTTTTGCAGTGTCCTAGGGAGAATCAACTATACATCAATTTGGCAAAGTGTAATTTCTTCAAGATAGAGGTGAGGTATCTTGGTCATGTGATTTTTGGAGAGGGTACCACGGTTGATCCCTCGAAGATTCAAGCGATTGTTGTTTGGCTCGCACCCACTAATGTGGGAGAGGTGCATAGTTTCATGGGTTTAGCAGGATATTATCGTAGATATGTTCAGGATTTCTCCAGGATAGCTCATCCTATCACTTCTCTTCAAACAAAAAGGGAAGAAGTTTGTTTGGTCAGAGCAGTGTGAGATAGTATTTCAGATCCTTAAGGAGCGTTTGACCAGTGCACCTATTTTAGCAGTGCCAGATCCTTTGGGGAATTTCGTGGTGTGCACAGATGCTTCTTTGGAGGGTCTAGGAGAAGTGTTGATGCAGATTGGTCGTGTGATTGCATATGAGTCATGTAAACTTAAGAATTATGAGCAGAATTATCCCACCCATGATCTTGAGTTAGCGGCAGTGGTGCATGCTTTGGTTAGATAGAGGCACTTCCTTCTTGGACATAGATTCAAGTTGCACAGTGATCATCATAGTTTTTAGTATATCTATACTATTATAGAGATGTGATTTTATGAATCATGGAAATAAAGTGGATTATAGTTAGAATAGAATGGAATTGCATTATGGGTTAGTTGTATTATTTCATGAAATGCTTAGAGGCTAGTTAGAATGTTAAATAATCTTGAAAGTGGAATATTTGTGGATCAATTAGTGGATATGTAAGAAGAGGTTAATTGGATCTAGTAAATAGGAATGATTCACATAGATGCATTGGTAGAAAGGAATTTATGCATATCATGGGGAAAAAGTAATGTTGTAGGTTGCATATCTCATGGTTAAAGAATTAGATTATGATGCATTAATGAAGGTGGAATATACCTATCGTGTGTGTAGTATGTTATTATGGAAATGAATTAAGTAATGATGTTGAAGTACCCTAGAGAAAGATTATAGATGTTGTGTTATTTCTGCTTGCGTTATTTGATAAAATGAACAATGATGTATGTTCATATTGGTTAATTGGTTAATGAATGTAAATAGATGGAGATGTTATATGTTGCATTAGTTGTTATTAGATGGTTAATTAAGGAAAAAATTATCTGCATTTGTTTATTATTGGTTAGTTTCTTAGGGGTATTTTGGCGGGCATTACACCTGCCATTGCTCCACAGTGCTTCTCCCTAATAATATTCAATCTCATTGAACACTTAGGAATGCATAATTGTTCACCTTTGAATAGAAATCTATCTTGTATCAAAAACTCAAAGAAATAAACATGATACCTCTCACCAAAAGACTCACATACCTTGTAGATCTCTCCAAAATCTTCATCAGCATCATACATGTTCTTCAAGGAGTCAATACCAACACTTTCCATCTTAATTTGATTGATAGTTAAGATCCTCCTTCTCAAAGCATCTTCCACTTTGGTCTTGAACCCCTTTTTATGCTTAATATTGAAGGTGAAGGCTTGTAGGGTCTCCAACCACTTCATGTGCATGTGGTTTAACTTCTCTTGACTGTTTATGAAACTGGGTGCCTAATTATCAGTAAAAACTATAAACTCTTTAGGCAACAAATAGTGCCTCCACTTCTTCAATGACTAAACCAAAGCATACATCTCCAAATCATAGGATGAGTATCTCCTCTTGGAATCATTTATCTTTTAACTAAAAAAGGCAATTGTCCTTCCTTCCTAACTGAGTACTGCTCCAATAGCCATGTGGCTTGCATTACATTCCACCTAAAATATCTTGTTGAAGTTTGGTAGGGCAAGGACCAGTTGTTCTGCAACTTTCTTCTTCAAAGTTTCAAATGAGTCATCTACCTCCTTGGTCCATCTGAACCTACACTTTTGTCCTCCCTTTATGGTGTCAAGCATTGATGCACAAACATGACTAAATCCCCTTATAAAATTTCTATAAAAATTTGCTAAGCCATGGAAACTCCGGATATCATTCATAGTTTTAGGTGTTGGCCAATATAGTATAGCACTTACCTTCTCCTAGTCTATTTTCAACTCACCTTGTGACATCACAAATCCCAAGTAGATGATCTCCTCCTGCATGAACAAACACATCCAAATTTATCATTAGATGCTCTTCATGTAACCTTTTGAGGACCATATCTACATGTTTGAGGTGCTCTTCTCTTAAGTGGCTAAAGATCAAGATATCATCAAGGTATACTATCACAAACTTTCCTATGAACACCACCAAGACCTCATTCATCAACCTCATAAAAGTACTAGAGATGTTGGACAACCCAAATGGCATGACCTTCCACTCATACAACCCCTCATTGATTTTAAAAGTTGTTTTCCATTCATCCCCTGGCCTTATCCTAATCTGATGGTATCCACTCTTTAGATCCATTTTGGTGAAATATTTAGCACTCCCCAAGCAATCAAGTAAATCCTCTATCTTAGGGATTGGGAACCTATACCTTATGGTTATTTTGTTGATGGCCCTAAAGTCTGTGCATAGCCTCCAGGTGCCTTCTTTCTTGGGTGTAAGGATGGAAGGTACTGCACATGGGCTTAGACTTTTGCCAATTAGTCCTCATTCAAGCAACTCCTTAATGTGTCTTGCCATCTCTACATTTTGATATGGGGTAAATTTGTATGTTGCCTTATTTGGTAGGGTAGATCCAGGGATCAGATCTATGTAGTGACTTATGTCTCTCAGTAGTGGTAGGGATCTTGGCATTCCATCAGAGATTATACCTTTGTGCTTGTCAAGTAATTGTCTGACTGCAGGGTCTATGTGCCTTTGTCCTTCTTCTTTCCTCTTTGCAAACTGCTCCTTCTTTGTCATCTTGGACTTAGGAATGAGGGCATAGCAAACTGCATCCTTCACTGCAATCCCCTTCATGAATTGCTTTCCTTCTACCAACAACACTTTAGCATCTTTCCCTTTTGGTTCCATCTCATTCTCCATCAGGGGTAAAAGATCTATCACCTTACCATCCTTGGTGATTGAATAGGTGTTTCTAACCCCATCATGATAAGCCTTCAAATAAAACTACCAAGGTCTCCCAAATAAGAGATGACATGCATCCATCTTGGCTATATCATAAGCAATATATCCTTGTATGATCATATCTGAAACTCTACCCAAGACTTCTCTTCTACTACTACTTACTGACCTTGGATGAGTCATGAGACCTTATAGGGGTAAGGATGTGGCAACCTTCTCAACATAAGCTTCTCTGCTATTTCAAGTGACACAAAATTTTCAGTAGACCCGAAGTCTATCAAGACCTTACACACCTTTCCTCCTACCTTGCAGGTAGTTTTGAAAAGAACTTTCTTTGTGGGGGTTCCTTGTCAGATACCTTCATGGCGGTTACTACTCTCCTCATAATCAGAGCCTCTCCTCTTTCAGGGTAGCCATAGCTATCAGGAGCATTAACACTTTGATAGGTGTTTGCACTTACCACACTTTGGCAGATAGATTCATGCACCAAATCGCTCCTCCTTTCTCCCATGGAGCTTGTAGTCTTCTCTGGACACCTATTGGCCATATGCCCCTCTTGGTTGTATTCGTAACATCTAGGAGGTCCTCTACCTTGGGATCTTCCTCTAGTGAATGGTCTTTTGCCCCTAAAGTTCCCTCTTTGATTGTAGACTCCTCCTTGGTTGTAATTGTCATGCCTGTGAAGTGTTTCACTACAGCTGCAGCACAAAACACTCAATAGATCATTACAAGCATGGTTAGCAAATTTAAAACAAATAAAGATAAAACCATGGCTAATTGATCTATCGCCTCCTAATAAATGCAAGTGTAGATTTGCTCTCAGATCTGGATAAGCAAATTCCAATGACTTGACTACACCTAGATGGAGGATTTAAGATGATAATGATGCATTTAAGCTATAAAAGAGAATGATTAAGCTATATGACTCAACAACTATGCTAGAAAATAAGCTAGATCTAAGAATTCCATTGCCTATAATAACAATGCTCTAATGATATGCTAAGAGATATTATGCCTATAGTAACAATGCCTGAAATGCAAATGAGATGGGATGATTATTGCTCCAAAATGGGGTCTATTTATAGGATTTCCAAGGCCAGGCGTGAGGTGGTAGGAATCAACGGTCAAGATTAAGTCTGAAGATATCAATGGTGAAATTGGAGGTTGACAAAGAGGTTGGATGAAAGGGAACATTTGTCATCTCTATGGTGACAAGTATCAAGAAGCTTCCAAGAGAGGTTGGATGAAAGGGAACATTTGTCATCTCTATGGTGACAAGTATCAAGAGGCTTCCAAGAGAGGGGACATGTGGCCTGAGAATTCCATGTGTCTCAAGGGGAGAGTATCCACACCATAGGATGTTAGGATAAGGAGGTTAGGATGTGCAAGCTAAGGTAGGTTTACTAAAACCGAAGGTTAGATGGAATGGGTTAGGTTTACAAGTGGTTAGGTTAGGTGGTTAGAAGTTAGGAGGCATGTGGGCAATTTGAATTTAAAAATTCAAATAATAAGAAAAGACTAATTAATTCTCAACAACTCATAAATTGATTTGTTTTAATTAATTAGAAGATTAGAAGAAATGAATTTGATGGGGAAGAATTAATTAATTTGAATTAATTAATCAAAGGGGATTATTGAAATGAACCTATTAAATAAATCCTCAGATTTATTAATAAGTAGATGAAAGGGGAGAATTTAATCAAATTGCTAATGAATTCAATTAAATTGGGGAGGGGGATTAATTAAATAATTGCTTATTCAATTAATTATCTTCAGACCATTTCTAGGTGTATACAGTAACTGCTCTCTCCTCTGGTGCCTTCTTCATTAGACTCACCTTGGTATCCAAAACCACTTCCTTTGCCTTTGAAAGGACTTCTTCCCCCTCTTTGTTGTCTCCCTTTGCCTCTATTATTTTGTTCCTACCTTCTCTTTAGCTTCTCCTCCACCTTGAGTGCCAACTGAAAACATTTTTGGACTGTCTCCGAGGTGTGGAGATTCAAATCTTCTTGGATGGAAAATCTTAGTCCATTAAGATATCTCACCACCTTCTCATCTTTACTCTCCTTTACCTTGGTCTTCACACATAACTTCATGAACTCCTCTGTGTAGGAACTCACATCTAACTCCTTTTTCTTCAAGTTTTGTCTTCTCTTATGCAATTAGACATTATAGTCCACAGGAACATAGGCTTCCTTCACCAAATCCATCATCTTCTTCCATGTAGCCACTTTTCTCTTTCCCTCTTTCACCCTCTCCTCTTAGATGAAAGTCCACCAAGTTAGTGCAGCCCCTTTCATTTTGGATTGGGCCATCTTCACCCTTTGGTGTTCTGGTATGTCTTCACTCTCAAAGAAATTATCTAAGGAGTCTATCCACTCCATCACTATATCAGGCTCCATCTTGCCTGCAAACACTAGTAGATCCAACTTCACATCCATTATTCTTCTTTCCATGGACTTGAGGACACTCATTAGGGGTCTCTGGTTTGCAGGAACCTCTAGTTCTTCCTGCCTAGGGATCTCCTCTTCATCTCCTTCTTCATCTCCTCCAGAATCTCTCTCTCCCCTCTCCACTTTTCGCTTCAACTGGTCCATTTCATTCCTCAAGGCCTAATTCTCATCCCTGACTGTAAAGATGTGACCGGACCAGTCACTGGATTATTGCATTTTTTTCATCATTTAGCTTTTGAAATGTGGGAAGTGAGTGCAAACATCGATGGTATAATTAAACCATGACGACCTGAGCACTTCTTTCCTAGATTTTGATATGGAAAGTTAGCACAAGCATCGAGGTATAATTGAACCAAGATGACCTGAGTGTTGCTTGCATAAAATTGGGAGTATTAATCATTTCAATATGCAAATCGGAAATGTCTGCAATGATACTCCGATGATCATGTCCTGAGACAAATTTTCACATATTAATGATTAATTTTTATACAGCAGACAAGAAAAATATCATGTTTCTTCCTTGTTCCTCTAGTCAAAGACATCCTGGAGTCACTCAGAAATCATGATAGCGAAAATCAAGATAAAAAAAGTTGAACAATCATGCTAAAATCATTATCCAAAAGATATCATCCATTGAAAAGGTGTGTGATGTGCTTAGACTGACTTTGTGATAGTTTGATGGTTGATAATTTGATCTCATGTTCAATGTTGGATGTGTCTTAGTTTTTTCCTATTAAAATTTGTCTAATTGTTGTTATACATGTTTTATTAAGCTCAAAATGATCAAGAAGTTTGCCCCCAGCTAGGTGTATGATTTTGCCCCAAGCCTAGAAAAAAAGTCATTATGATATACTCAATAATCCAAACCATGGCGAGAGATTAGCTGGGATTCTTGGGTATGTACAAAGGCTTCATGATGGATATGGACATCATTGATTGAAACATGAATGCAAGTGGAAATATGCATGAACTAATATATGGAAGAGCTAGCAAACAGATAGCGCCTATTTGCCAGGTTTTCACTGTCTGTTTTTATTGCACTTTTTCTCATATTTGATTTTTTTTGTTTGGATTTTCTGCTTTTTACTTCTTTTTTTCTACTTTTTCACTTTTCTTTTTTTTTCTACTTTTTCACTTTTTTTTTTTTTTTTTTTTTGTTTTTTTTTTAGACATAGAATTTCTTCAGATGCATGCTATTGATGGGTTCATCGAGATGATTTCCATCCTATGTTGATAACTGATATGCTTCTGATCCAAATACTATTGTGACCACAAACAAACCTAACCAGTTTGGTTCAAACTTTCCTTTCTTTTCTTGATCTGCCTGGTTGCGTGGGTTTTCCTTTAGTACTAGTTCTCCAACTTGAAAGATGTGTGGTTTGATCCTATGATTATAACTCTGGCACATTCTTTTCTAATATACCTTTAAATGATCAAAGGCATTTTGTCTTCATTCATGGATCAATTCTAACTCTTGTAAGCTAGATACTCGTTGTTCTTCATCTGGGATGAGACCTTTTAATGATACTCGTAGAGAAGGTATGTCTACTTATATTGGCAGTATTTCTTCTGATCCATAAACAAGAGAGAAAGGTGTGGCACCTATTAGTGTGCGGATACTAGTATCGTAGGCCCATAGAGCAAGGTTTAATTGAATATGCCAATCTCTTCCAGCATCATTCATTGTCTTTTTGAGGATTTTCAGAATAGTTTTTTTTATGCTTTTGCTTGCCCATTTCCCTATGGATAGTAGGGTTTGGAGAATCTGTGTTGGATCTTGAATTTCTCACATATCTCTTGTACATCCTGATTCTTGAACGGTCGCCCATTATCAGTGATAATGGTCATTGGTGTTTCATAGCAACAGATGATGTAATTGAAGATAAATGCAACAATTTGTTTTCCTATGATGTTTGTGAGAGGTACTGCCTCAATCCATTTTGTCAAATATTTTGTAGCTACAAGGATGAATTTGTGACCATTAGATGAAGAAGGATTTATCTTTCCTACTAGATCAAGACCCCATTGGTAGAAAGGCCAAGATGTTGCTAAAGCATGAAGTTCTTATGTTGGTGCATGAATCTAATTCCCATGTATCTGACATTGTTTGCATGTTCTAGCTATTTGAAAAGAATCTCATTCCATCGTTGGCCAATAATAGCCCAAGCGTATGAGTTTTTTCGAAAGGGTAAGACCACTTGAATGAGTGCCACAAATGTCATTATGGACTTCATGTAAGGCCTTCTCAGATTCTTCTTGTTCGAGACACCTTAAGAGAGTATTGTCTAGACCTCGTTTAAATAGGGTATCTGCGACAAGAGTAAAATAGGAGGATTGGTGAATAAAGTTTCTCTTTTGATTTTTTGATAAGTCGGGAGGTAAGGTGTTATCTTTTAGGTATGTGTAAGTTTTGTCATAATGTGAGGAATCATGCCCCACAAGGTGATAGATAGTTTGGGAATCAGGACAATTATAAGCAGGGTAAAACAACTCTTCCACCAGGAATTCATAACGCTATTTATTTTCCTATGTCTAAAGAAGAGAAGCAAGTGTAGTCATGGCATCTACTCCTTTGTTGTAATTTCTTGGAATCTACTGGAAAGTTATTTCTACAAAGTATTTCTTGATATCATCAACCATCTTTTGATAAGACATTAATTTTTCATCCTTTGTTTGATAGTCATCATTGATTTGATTAATGACGAGCTGGGAGTCTCCAAAAACTTCAAGTTGTGTAATGTTCCATTCTATAGCCATTTTGATACCTGTTACCAAAGATTCATATTCTGTGGTGTTGTTGGTGCATGGAAAGCTTAATTTGTATGCTTTTGGAATTGTATGACCTTGTGGTGTGATGAATAGAATACCTGCTCCTGATCTGTGTTGTGTATATGAACCATTAAAGTATAATTGCCATGTTTTTGTGGTGACTGTTAGGATAACAGCATTGGGAAACTCAATGTGTAAAGGATGATCATCTTGAAGTGGTGCCTCTGCTAGTTGACCTACAATGACTTGTCCCTTGATAGCTTTTCTATCAACATACTCAATATCAAACTCACTTAGAATCATGATCCATTTTGCTAGTCGTCCTGTTAATGTTGCCTTGCTGAGTAAATACTTCAATGGATCAATTTTAGCTATCAACTTGATGGAGTGAGATAGTAAATAGTGTCATAATTTTTGAGAAGCAAAAACTATAGCCAAGCATTCTTTTTCTCTTGGTGAATAATTGATCTTGTATCCTACTAGTGCTCTGTTGATGTAGTAGATAGCTTGTTCTTTTCCTTCATTATCATGTTGTGCAAGCAAAACTCCTAATGATGCTTTGGTGGTCGATACATAAAGTAAAAATGGTTTTCCTGGAATTGGTGACATTAGGATGGGTGGTTGCATGAGATATGCCTTGATCTTGTTGAATGCGTCCTCACATTGATGGTCCCACTTGAAATGAACATTTTTGTGCAATAGATGAGTAAATGGTTGATATTTATCTGCTAGTTGAGCAACAAATCTTCTGATTGACTGGAGTCTTCCTTGGAGTGATCTTAGTTGACTTATATTCTTCGGAGATGCCATTTCCATGATTTCTTTAACCTTAGCTGGATCCACTTCGATACCTCTAGCTGAAACAATGTATCCCAATAGCTCTCTTGAAGTGACACCAAAGGCACATTTCTTAGGATTTAACCGTAGCTTGTATTGTTCTAACCAGTCAAATATCTTTTCCAGTATCTCTATATGTTCTTCTCTATTGTATGATTTAGCCAATATGTCATCCACATAGTCTTCCATGAATGTATGCATCATGTCATGAAATATAGTTGTCATAGCTCTTTGATATGTAGCACTTGTGTTGTTTAATTCAAAAGGCATGACGTTCTAGTAGAAAGTACCCCATGGACATGTGAAAGCTGTATTTTCTTGATCTTTGGGTGCTATTTTGATCTGATTGTATGCGGAGAAACCATCCATTAAAGAAAACATGGAGTGTCCAGCAGTTAAATCTATAATGATATCGATGTTTGGCAAAGGAAAATCATCCTTTGGATATGCGTTATTAAGATCTCTAAATTTTGTGCATATTCTGATACTTTTATCTGGTTTTGAAATAGGAACGATGTTGGATACCCATTGAGGATAAGCTACAGGTCTGATGAATCCAACATCCAATAATTTCTTTAGTTCTGCCTTGACTAGAAGGGCAATATGAGGATGCATTTTCTTTAACTTCTATTTGACTGGTTTAGCTCCTGGACTAACATTTAAGTGATGTATAATAAGCTCTGGATCTAACCCTGGCATGTCTGCATATGACCAGGCAAAATTGATTTGTCGTCATTTGAAGAATTCCATATATTGTTGCATTTCTTTCTCAGACAAAGAAGTCATTGGATGAAGAATCTTTGGTTTCTCTGTTGTCCCAGTGTTAACTACCTCTGTTGGTTCAATCAAAATGGATGACCTTTCTTGATAGTGCTTAGGTAAAGTGTCAAATCTCCCATCTTCCAACGCCTCGAGGAGGTTTTCACCATTAGATGTGTCCTTTCTTTTTACTTTTTCCTAATCTAATGTTGCCAAGAAATGGTTTTCAGCATTAGACTTGATATTCTTTTCTTTATTTTCACTTTTGTGACTAGGAGATTTGGCACCCACTTGACTGGAAGATGTGTTGCTGAAATTCTTGGTGAAAGTTGTTACAAGTTCGATTGCATTAAGATATACAGATATGGCATGGTCATTCAGAAAGGTATCAATGGTGGTATGTCCTTCATTTTCCCAATCAATAAGATCAGGGTGGATTACAGGTAAGAGGTCTTCAGGTTGGGATGTTTCAAGGGTATCGAGGGTCATGATAGATGTATCAAAGTTTTCAATATGTATGTCGATGTCTAGAATGGTACTCTCATTAGAATGACCTCGCATAAGAAACTCCTGATCATCCTCGGTTCAGTCCAAGTCAACCAAATGTGATTCTAATTCAAGTGAACTAGTTCCCGACATTTATCCTGCATACATGTGAACTACATTGATTCCTACATATCCTTCAAAGCAATTTTCTTCAGCTGATTCTTCAGAGTGATAGGAATCCCATTCCCATTCATTCTAATTTGTATCACTTGCAGCCTACAATCTATAGATTTATTCATATAGTATTTGATTTGTTTCTTCATCTTTTCTTGTTATATCTTTTCTTGAAATTCTTCATCGTTGTATAGCCATTATAGCACATATTTGTCTTTTGTTTCCTCTAATAAGGTTCCAGTACTAACAAATTCTCCATCAAATATCATAATATGTTTTACAATTGGTTTTTGTTTAGAGTTTGATGGTTTTCCAAAGGATTTAGGAGAAAGTGGTAATTGTGATATTGAATATTCTTTGTTCCCTTGATCTCTTAGCTGCATTTGTTTTTCCATACTTGACAAGATAGAGGCAAATGATTGTTCCTTGTATTGTGTGTTCGAAGATGATGCCTCCCTATTATAAGGAACAATGACTTCTTGAATTGGTTTAAGATTACTACAATACTGAAATGGATTTGAATCTGCTGAGATCGTGATTTCCTGGCCACTATAGGGAAACTTTAAGCACTTATGGTATGTTGATGGAACAACTTGTATGTCATGTATCCAGGGTCTTCCCAAGAGTATGTTGTATGATAAATCTAAATCTATAACTTGGCATGTTGTGTCTTTCTGCAAAGGTCCCACTCTGATGGGTAACATCACAATTCCTTTAGAGGAACGCTCTTCTTCATCATAGGCTTTAATGGTGATCTTTTTTCGGGGATCAACTGCATCTTTTGAATAACCTAGATCACGAACAAGACTCAAAGAGCAGATGCTTAAGCTAGCTCCTCCTATTATCACTATTTAGAAAATTGGGTATTTTTGTCCCGTATTTGGCTAGAAGTCTGCAAAAATGTGTTAAGCATGACCTTGTTACCTCTGTGTTTCTTAGGTCAAATGAGGGTTTAAGGTTTTTGAAGTTCTAACCCTTCCTATGTTTGAAAAACCCTTGTGTTCTATTTTTGCATTATATTTGCCACTTAAAGAAGGGTCGGTTTATCATTAAAAGTGTTCCCCCATAGGTTTTCCCTAGGTGGTCTTTCAAATATTTTCAAAATTTACGCCTTTACCTATGTCTTGTTCTAATGTTTATTGGGCTCCTTAATAATTGTTCAACTCATTGTTAATCCTATGGTTGTCTTTATTTCGCTAGGCAAATATGCTAGCAGGTTAATGTTTACGAAATGGGGAAAAGGCTAGGCAGGCCTGACCAGATGATTGACCGTCTGATTAAAGGACTGCATCTTGTTTTGAATCCAACGGCTCGCATTCCTTCGCTAGCCCAAAGTGCACGTGATCTACCCTTTGCAAAGTAGCAAAAGACTTGGCGGGTCCCAGAGGCGAGCAGCTCCTTTGGTTAAAGGATGATCAGCTCAGAAAAGATCAATGGCTCACATTGATTTGTGGCCTACATCTACCCATTCTTTACCTTTCACGAAGTTACAAAAAGGTGGAGGGCTCAGGCAAGGTAGTCACGAAAAAGGTAACAAACGAGAAAGTTCCCGAGATCCAACGGTTGTCGCTGCATCGTGAATATAAGTGGCCTGAGGTTTAAGCTCTGTGAAATAGCAAAAGGGTCAGTGGGCCCAAAGGAAAGGCAGGTCGTAAGTTTTAAAGGCCGATTAAGTAGGATTTAATCAGACGGTTGTCGTGGATTCGCAGCCTCAAGTCAAGCGGAGATTAATGTTTGCAAAATAGCAAAATGATGTGGCAATCACACGATGACTGACATGGCAAGAAAGATGGGTTTTTCCGTGGAAAGAATTAGTGACTTGTCAGATACACACGGCGCTGAAGGGTAGTTGAGGGCCCACCTTGGTTCAACCGGCAGTTATGTTGAGAATGGTGAAGTAAAACACGTGGCGGCTTCAGAATGGAACCCGGTGGAACTTCCTAAGCAAATCTCTGACTGCCACATGGCATTTGTTAACCCATGATGAAATAAAGCAAGTGGTCTCTGAGTTAAAGGGCCCACATTAAAAGGTCTGAGTATGTTAAATAGTGTACGTCTTGAGATTGATCTAATGGTTGTCATTGTTTCACAGCCCGAAGATGCTTGCAGCTTAGCCTTTGCGAAATGGCGACAACTGTTAGCCATCATGGTTGAGCGTGATTAGTTAAGAAGACTATCGGTCAGTGTAGGAAGTAAATACCAAGCAAGTAAATGATGATCTAATGGTCGGTGTTGTTTCATGAGGTAAAAGTGTGCATGGTTTAGTGTTCGCGAAATGGCGAAAAGAAGGTAGGGCCCGTCACTAACACATAAAGACCAGAAGGAGTAAAAGCAGTGCAAGTTTCTGAGATCCAACGATCGTCGTTGCTTAACGAAAGAAAAGTGCGAGGGTTTTAAACTCTACGAAATGGCAAAATGACTAAAGAAGAGAAAGACTCCGAGAACTTGTGGTCCGTTGGTGCCTGTTTTTGAATTCGATTTTTACGAATTCAATACTAAGGTGATGGCCGAAGCATACGGGATTAATTTCTCAATTCAATGCCAACTTGCCATATTAAGGTTTCCATGAATTGATTATTGGTACCATTTCGACAAGTTTGTTGTAGAGGAGCTGGTGCAGAACGAGTTTCTTCAGGCGAATAACCAGGTTTTTTCTATGTTATCCTTGCTAGCTGCAGTCTGAGAATCAGTGTTGCTGTGTGAATTGTTTCATTAGAGTTTTGTGCAAATATTAATTGATATAGTTGCATTAATGGGATGGCGCCAAGAAGGGAGTTAATAGGAAAAGTAAATTACCAGGATAGGAATATTTGTGATGATTTTCTGGAACAGCTAACTATGTCTACCAATGTCGGGGCCAAGGCTAAAGAATTGGTACCAAAGAACCCTCGTTTAAGAATCAGGGATGGCCTATATGACAAAGTTAATTGGTTAACTGATCCACAAATAGGGATGTCAGGTTTAGGATTGTTCAAAGTAGGTTTTGGTCAGAGACATTCCCTTGCCCCTTTAATTAACATGTGGGAATTGGATGTGGGGAAGCTTATAGTCCCTGGTGTATTCCTGGATGTAGATTTGTTGACTCTGATTGCACAAAATTGTGACCCTATAGCTAGATGTATCAGAAAGGTAAAGGGGTCAGCCTTGATTGAAATTAATGATGATGAATTCAGAAGTGTGTTTAAGCTCGGTGAAGCTTCAAAGTTGTTAGAGCCTATTGATTTTGAATCACTGGCCTAGGTTTATAATGCACAAAGGGATCACCTTAGGAGTGGCCCATTGAAAGAGTTCTTTATTAAAATAAGAGGGTTAACTGTTGTAGGCCCTGGCACCATGGAACCCTTCTCCCTAAATCTATTTACTCTAAGAGCTAAGGGTATGTATTGGGCACTTTGTCAGATTTTTGGAGAAGATGCTGAGAAAAACATGCCAACCCATTACATGTTGATGATTGCACAGATTCTAAACCCCTCTCTGGCAATAACATTTGATTATGCACCATACCTCACTAATGCAATCCATGCAAGGCTGGTAGGGATAAAAAATGGTAAGGTGGACAGACCTTTTAGATGGTATTCTCTTTTAATGCACATGTTTTTGTTCAAGGGTGTTGCTTATTTTGCAAAAGAAATGGATTTGGTTAAGGTGAAAGATAAGGAAGAGATGCTTGTTCAACTTTGGAGTATTATTTTATCCTGGGATGGAGAGGATTCTAGCTATCTAAATTTTGATAGATGCTTTGCATCTAAGATTAGGACTCTTTTGTGCACAGAAAACCCTAGGATTCCTATGGCTCTCTTGGAATTCTCCAGGCCCAAGGAGTTTGCAGAAGGTATTAAGATTATTCATAATCGGGGAGATATGTATTTGTACCCTATTTCTACAGTTTTTAGAGTATATGGTTTCAGAGGCACTCCATATTTATTTCCTTATCAAGTCCCACTAAAGATAGGAATTGTTGAAGTCTTAAGGCAAATTGGAGGTGTACAAGAGGTAGAGCTAACAAATAGGGGTAAAGGGACCATTTTCCCAACTATTACCATGGCACATCATTTTGTGATCACTAAAGGTGGCGGGAAGTTTTTTGAAGAATTATTTAAACCATATAGATTGTCAACTGTCCTTTCAAGATTTGCAGACCCTGAAGACTTTTTCAATGGCATGTTTAGGAAGAGAGCAATTTGAAAAGGTAGGCCTCACCAATTTTCATTCCCTGAAGATCTAATTAGGAATGAATTCAATTTGGATGAGCAAGAACTAAGGAAAGAGAAGTGGGTTGCATATAAAAGGGCTCTTGACTTCATTCATCAGTTTGATAGTAGTTATGACCCTCTTTCTAGTTTCAATCCCTTTGAGGAAAAAATAAAATTCTTTATTCTTTATTTTGAAGACCTCATGCAAACTTTGAAAGAAAAAAGGGAGGCTATAATGAGAAATGATCCTGATAGGGTTAAATTGGTTCTAGCTAAGCCTGATTTTGCTAAGGCTATCCCACCAGGTGATTATGCCATGCATAGGAAATCAAAATACAGTGTGATGATGCCAGTGACTGGTGAGCCTTCTACTTCAAGAGGGAAAAGAACAATTGAAGATGTCATTGACATCCAAGACTCCCCTAAAAGGACAAGAGTGGGAAAGGAAGTGAAAACCAATGAGCCTTTGTATTCTCCATCTCAATCCCCCATCCACATAGGAGATGAGCAGGCGGTGGCCGAACAGTTGTTACAATTAGGGAGTCTCGGGGAGATTGCCTATACATATGAGGAAACACAAGAAGGGATGCCAGAAGATCCACCTAATGCTGAGATGAACTTGACTGAAATTGAGCTCAAAGGTAAAGAGTTAGATCCAACTGTCAAGCAAGCCAGTGAGGAGTTCCTGGCTAATAGTAACTTTGTTACAACAGGGGCCTCCATGCAATTTGTATGGAAGCAAAACATGGAACAATTTAAAGCCAGATGTGAATAAAGGAAGAGCGAGCAGCCTCATAGAGATGTAACTCAGGTGGAGGAAGAGATGAGACAAGAGATGATTGAAGAATTTAAGACCATTACTCCTGAAAAGGGAAGAGAGATGGTATCAAAAGCTGGTGTTTTAATCCTCCCTGAGTGGGATATAGCTGATGCTCTGGTACATGAAGCAGTCAGGAAGGCAACTAAACATATGGAAGGAGTGACCTTCAGCAGAGATAATGTTGCTTTAGTCATGTGGTCACTAAAGAAGGATGAAAATAAAAGAAGGAAAGATGTATCAGACTCTAGTGTCCTAGGAGGCATGATTGTAAAAAGAGTTCATGATACAGGAGTGGTGAAAGCTCCAAGCACAGTCTTAGAAACTGCAAAGTTTAGTGTAGCAGTGGCAGAAAAAGAGGCAAAATAAAAGGCTAATCTCCAATTAAAATTGGAAACAATCTTAAAGGCTTACAATGAAGCCAAAGAAGGAATAGCCAACAAAGATAGTATTATTGCTAGACTTCAGGGTCAGTTGGCAGGTCAGCACCATCCAGGTGAATCCTCTACTCTTATGATAGCCTCTTCTCTAGCAAGACCTCCACCTACGAGCCCTATCATAGAATATCCCCCTTCTCCTATGCCTTCTAGTTTCCAGTCACCTAAAACTGTTCAACATGAGTTGGAAAAGTTCAAACAAGCTCAAGCCCTGTTTGCAAGCAAATATGAGGAAAAGGTAAAAGCCACAATTTTCAAGTTTGTTGATTCAGTTAGGCCCTCTGTTGTTCACATTTCTATGAAGAGGATTCTGAGTATTTTGACTGAATTAACAGAGGATGAAACCACCTTAGACCCAATTCTTAATATGTGGATGCCTAGAGGTAAGGAGTTAGACCTCATGTGTTCATCCCATGCAGATGCAGAGGCAAATGACAATCTCAAGTCCACTAGTGAATTCATAAACGAAATGAATATACTCGCAGAAGAAAGGGCAGGTGTAAAAAGAAAAGCCCAACTATATAGAAAGGAATATTCTGATCACAAGAATGAATTGTTTCTAGGGGGTTTTACTGGTCCTACTCGGTCAAAAGAGGAGAAGGCATGGCTAGAAGAGCTAGATCACAAATTGTCCCAAAGGGTTAATGAAATCATTAACACTAATGACACATCCTTATTTGTCAAGACAATTGAAGAGATTGAAAAGGTGAAATCATATTATAGTTTCATGGAAACAGAAATTGGGCAATTAAGGGTCACGTGGAAAAGGCTAGAAGGAATGAAGAAGAAATTTGCTAGCTTCTCTTAGCCGAGTGATGACGTGTTCCAAGAGTGGAAGGATAAGTATGCCAGACAAAAAGAAGATATTCCAGAATAGTTAGAAGATGTTGCAGTGGAGCAACCGACTTTAGAGGCCGTTGATATTGAAAAGGACTTGTAATTGTTTCTTGGAGAACATTGCGGTTGGTAACAAACTTTTCTTAGGAAATATCGGAAGCTTGTATGCATCTGTGATATATAAATGGAGACCAGGACTATTAGAAAAGGGATCACAAGAATTTTTTAAAGAACCTCTGACAAAATATATTTAGGGCCTTTTTTTGGTTTTAATCAGATTACTCTGAGTTATGTAATATTTTCAAGAATGAATATGAATATACAGATCAAAGTTCTAGGCCTAAAATTTCTTTGTCTTCTCATGTGCATTCTTTAGTTTGTTGGTTTAATTTGGATAATCTAGGATTGTTCGAATGAGCATGGATTGTAAGTCAATCTTAGAGACGTTATTTATGGCTTTTCCCATGAGGAGAGGGATTAACTGTACATGAAATACTTATGTCAGCAAGTCTATTGTTTGTTGCTATGAATCTGATGAATTGTTTTAGTTAAATGGGAGAGGACCTATGTATATGTTAGGCATGTATGGGGTTCATAAAATTCGAGATGATGAGATGTATGAGAGTGTTCAGTTTTGAAAATTATTGCTTGATTTGGGTGACTTTGTGGCCTGGATAAGGCACTGTTATCCGATTGTAGGATTTCTTTCTATCTTTTCTTGAAGATCAATACTGAAAATGAGTACAAGTTTTTCTTTTAGTGTTTCAGTTTCATTGAGGTGATGAAATCCACAGGTTTTTAGCACTGGTTTACTGTGGATCTCAATTTTAAAGTGTGAAAATATTCACAGAAGGTATACCCACCTGAACTTTGGATAAGTTCAAAGTGTAGAAGGTTTCAAAACCTTGTTATATGTCACTCTTGAGTTCTATTTCCCTGATCTTTTCATATGTAGATAGAGATATTTTATTTCTTACAAGGATAGAAGGGAAATGAAAATTTGAGACTAACAAAAGTGACGACTATATTGGGGAGAGTCATAGTGCATATCTATGTTACAAATTGGTTCCTGAATTAGTTCAGAAGTTTGTTTGGATATCTGTGTTGTGGAAGATTGCCTGATCTCTCATTTGTATTATCTTTCTCTTTTAAAATCTTTGTGATTTTGTTAAATATTGGCAAGTAATTTGTTTAAGCTTGTTTTCTTATTTCCCATAGTCTTTGTGGGTGGTGACTCTGACAAGTATAACTAATCCTTTTAAATAAGTGTAATTATTTTAAGAAAATGAGTATAATGCAGAGAGGAAGGAACACCAAGTCTTTCATGAGGAAGCATTATCATGAGACATTGCAAGAGGGATTACCTGAACAGGCACGGAGAGGCCAGAAAAGATCAATTATACATGAGCCATCTAATGTTGCTTGGGTACAAAAGAGCATCAATACGGGTAAGTCATCTGAGAGACCCGTATATGCAAATTCAAATTCTTCTTCCCGCGAATTTTAGCAAGATATTTTAGGCTTCCATTATGGTTTGTTTGGGAATATTGAAGATGTCCAAGTTTTAAATCAGGGGATCTCCCATGCTAGTTTGTCTGGGAAGGAAAGGAATAGTTCAAATATTAAGAGAGATTTTGTACCTAGGACAATTGATGGAAACATCAGTTTAATTGATATTGACCAAGTCAATGTGTCAGACTCTAAAGAAATCTTCCCTGATGAAGATAAGGTATCCCAAGAAATTGAAGTCCTGAATAGAAGTGTTCATTGTTTAATTTCCTTAAGAACACAAAAGGAAGCAGATAAAAAAAGAGAGGTAAAAGCAAAATTGATGGAGAGAGAGAGGCTTTTAAGACAGATAGTTGATCTTGAGTTATTTACCCAAGAGAAAGCCAAGAGTGAGGATGAAGGTCCAGTCATCAAAGAAATTCTAGTCCCCAAGACCAACCCTCCATACATATCTATTGTGTAACCGAATAGGTTAGTCCTTAGTGACCCACAACCTGTTAGAAATAATGTAGATAAGGGGAAGCAGAAGTGCATGGAAGATGGGTCTAGATCTAAGACTACAGCGAAGATCTCTCACATGCTATCTACACATGAAAGGGAGATGGAGAGGATGAGGAAAGAGAAAGAAGATTTGCAAATGGAGTTGGAAAAGGCTAAATTAGAAGCAGCCAATCAAGAAGTTAAAAGAAAGATTAATTCTCTAAAATCTCCTCCTATAAGTTTTCCCTCAGCAGACCTAAATAAACTTGTTCCTTAGCAAGATTCACCCCCTCCATTCAAAATTCAGTCAACTTTGCCTATGAGTACTATCCTAGCTAATCTAGCCCATGTTAATAACCAAGGTAGCCAGATCCCTCTAACTCATGGGCCTAATGTAAGAATGAACATGGGAAATAATCTTGTTGCTAATCAATTCTAGAGAAGACCTATTAACTTGGAGTTATACAGACGGCTCTTCTTTGATGGAATCCCAGGGTACCCCAACCATGTTCCTACAGAATTAAGGGATAGACTCCACAAATTTGCTAGCAACAATGCAATCAGTGCAGAAGAGCACTTAAAATCTTTGGGTGACTTAATTAATGATTATGAAATAATAGATGAAGATGTCATCATGAAATTGTTTGTACAGTCCTTAGTAGATGATGCAAGGGACTGGTATAGAGGTCTCCCTGTGAATAGCATTTGGTCTTGGGAAGACTTTAAAAATAGCTTTCAAGAACGGTATGGTGACAAGACAAATGTGATTTTTATTCTCAATGAGTTCAATAATATCAGAAAGTCTGATAATGAAATTGTCACAGACTTCAATGCTAGATTTCAGAAAGCAATGCACAAGCTATATCAAGTGATGAGGTTAGATGATAATATGTGTCTGAATACTTATTACAATGCCTTTGATTCTAAAATGGCCTATATTCTGAGGGATAAAAATTTGCATAGTCTGAGGGATGCATTTAGAATTGCCATCAATGTCGAGAGAAATAGGAAAGCATCTGGGAAAGTAGGGAGAAGAACTGATGGTAGGTTGTGGCAAGAATCAAAACAGCAACCCAATAAAGTTGCTAAAGAAGAAGACAAAATAGAGAAATTAGTGACTACCATGAAGGATCTTACTGCCGAGGTGAGTAAAAATGATAAGCCTCATTACAATTGGTAAGATAGGCCTCCTAGGTTGCATGGCATGCCTTACAACACTACTTGGAAGGATGGAAAACCTCAAAATGAGAAGCCAAAAAACACTCAAAACCAAGATACCCCATATCCTTTGAAAGGAGGGAATGTTCATAATATGGAGAATACTCCTTGGTGCATGGCTTGTGATGGACCACATTTTCCTCATCAATGTGTTGTAGCTCAAGCCCTTGAAGAATCCATGAGACAAGAGGTTGAACCTGATATTAATATGTTTGAAACTATTATAGAAAGTGATGATGAGTCATTACAAAGTGAACTTAGTGAATGTGATTTGTTGAATAGTAAAAGGTCTTACCAAGGACAGTTGACACTTGATTGGCATCCTCCTTTGAATGTGGTAACAATTGAAGATGAAGAAGTTCATCTCAGAAGACCCAGTGAGAAAGAGGTAAGAAATCTCACTAAGGCTACCATAGCCAAAGCCAAGCACAATTACAATTTGAGAAGTACTAAGAAGGATGGGGATCAAGGTGAACCTGGTTCAATGTTTATAAAAGAAGTATCCCAGAAGAAAGCAGCAAGTAATGCCACCCTGCCCCAAGATAGTCAAAAAGAGAATAGCCAATTAAAATATATGGCCAAAGGTATGGATAATAATGCTACTGGTGATATACAAGGAATTGCTGCAATGAAGAAGGCAAGTCAGCCTAAGACAGAGAAAGTTAAGGCTAATACTGAGTTGATTAATAATTCCACATTTGATATGACTCGGGCTCTTACCCAGATGAAGGTCATTGTCCCATTGATAGAATTATTGAAAATAAAGGAACATAGAGAAGTTGCTTTATCTTTATTTTCTAAAATATCTCACAGTAGCACAGCTTTGCCTTCAGGTTCAATGGAAGGTGAAAAGGATCATGAGTTGCAAACCCCAAAGGTATATGTTGGAACAACTATTACACAAGAGCCTTCACAGGTTGATCCTTTTTATGTTACTTTGTTAGTGAATAACCAGTTAATTAAAAACTGTATGATAGATTCTAGTGCAGCTACAAATGTAATGCCTTATGGTGTCATGAAAGAATTAGGATTGTCAGTAAGTACAATGTATGGGAAGTGTTATGCTATGGATAACAAAGAAGTGCCAGTGATAGGTACAATGAAAGATGTTGAAGTAAAAATAGCAGCATTCCCTGAAGCAACATACAAGATGGATGTCATTGTAACTGACACTAAACCTCACTATGGCATGTTGTTATCTATACAATGGGCTGCAGCAGTAGGAGGAAATGTTCAGTTGGATTTGTCATATGCTACTATCCCAATTAATGGAAACCATGTCAAATTTTATAGAGAACCACGTGCCCCTAGGGTAATTGAGAAAGTAGACCCTAGTATGCTCAACTATATGATTGATGTGGATCTTGACAATTTTAGAATACAGCCAATTTTACCTCAATTGAAGAATACTGACTCTATTATGACTGAATTGGAATCTCAACAGCATGATTTGTGGCACATGTATTTTGATGGAGCTTGCTCTAAAGAAGGATCTGGAGCAGGAATTCTTTTTGCATCCCCATCAGATATAACCTTCAAATATTCCTTTTTGCTAGCCTTTCAGTGTACAAACAACACTGTTAAATATGAAGCCTTGGTATTGGGGCTTGAAGTTGCAAAAAGGCATGGGATTTAGTTGTTAAAAGTGTTAGGAGACTCAGAATTGGTTGTTTCTCAGGTTAGAGATAAGTATGCATCTAAGAATGATAGACTGAAAAGATATAAGCATGTAGTATGGGATGTGATTGAACATTTTAGTGCATCTCTATTAATTGGATAGAGAGGTCAAAGAATATCATGGCTGATTTCTTAGAAAATGTTGCATTAAAGAATGATGATGTAACACTAACCAGTGTATCCACAGTTGAGATAAAAGCTAGGCCTGCCATTCCTGACAATGTATATAATTGGCAAGTGTTTGTTGATGATGAAGATATTCTCATATTTATACAATGCATTGATAACTATGATGGACAGAAAATTGATTGCAATGCCTTGGTAGAAGTGGTTGAAAATAGAGAAATTGTGTTTGGAAACGACCTAGTTCAATTAGAAACTAATGAAATACCTAAAGGGTTGGTAGAACTGGAAGGTATGTTCAATTACAGTGACAGTCATTTGCATCAGCAATCAACCACTAAGTTAGATGAACTAGATGAAGTAAACTTGGGGACAGAATCATCCCCTAAGTTGGTGTATATTGGAAAAAGTTTGCCTCCTCATGTTAGAGTAAACCATATTAATTTATTAAAGAAATATAAGCATGTTTTTGCTTGGTCTTATAAAGATCTGAAGGCATATAGATGAGATCTGTTTCAGCATGAAGTCCCTTTGCTTCCAAATGCTAAGCCTTTTAGACAGAAACAAAGACCTATCAACCCCCTATTGAATCTAAAATGCAGCAAGAATTAACCAAGTTAAGGGAAGGGGGAATCATTAAGCCTATAAGGAATTCATCATGGGTGTCAAATTTGGTCCCGGTTAGAAAGAAGAATGGGGACATAAGACTCTGTGTTGATTTTAGGAACCTAAATGTTGCCTCCTTGAAAGACAATTACTCTTCTCCTAATATGCAAGCAATGTTGCAAAGAGTAACTGGTTGTGACCTATTGTCTATGATGGATGGGTTCTCAGGGTATAACCAGATGTTACTAAAAGAATCTAAACAATTCAAAACTGATTTTACCACCCCTTGGGGAATGTACGTGTATGTCAGAATGCCTTTTGGTTTGAAAAATGTTGGAGCTACTTTTCAGAGGGCAATGGATGTAGCTTTCAAGGAATTCATCAATATTATCATGGTAGTAGATCAAGATGATTTTACGTGTTTCTCTAAAAAGGTGGATGCCCACTGTGGGCACTTCGAACAGGTTTTCAATAAAGCTCTGGAATTTGGTGTATCCTTAAATCCGAAAAAGTGTCATTTTGTTGTCATTGAAGGGAAGCTGCTCGGGCATATTGTCTCCAAAGAAGGGGTTAGAATAGATTCTGAAATAATTGAAGCTATAAAAAATGTACTTGAGCCAAAGAGTGTTAAAGGTATCCAATCTTTCTTGGGCAAAGTAAATTTTGTTAGAAGATTTATTGCAAATTTTGCAGAGATAGTCAAGCCCATTGTTAAACTGCTTAAGAAGGATACAAAGTTTTGTTGGGATGAAGAAGCTTCAAAGGCTTTTAATGAAATTAAAAGGGCTATTCAGGAGGCACCAGTGTTGAAGTCCCCTGACTACAATAAGCCTTTCTCTTTGTTTTCTTTTGCTTCATATCACACAGTGGCTGCAGTTCTTTTACAAAAGGATAATGAAGGATATGAACATCCTATAGCCTTCTATAGCAAATATTTACAGGCAGCAGAGTTAAAATATGAAATCATGGAAAAGCAAGCATATGCTTTGGTCAAGGTTGTTAAAGCATTTAGGCCATATCTTGTAAATGCACAAGTTATTGCTTATGTCCCACATGTGGTTGTCGAAGATATTTTATCCCAATCTGAGGTCACTGGTTAAAGGTGCAGATGGATAACCAGAATCCAGGAGTTTGATTTAGAGATTAAGATCACTAAATTGGTGAGAGGTTTAGGCCTTGCTAAGCTGATGGCTAAATCAAACCTTCTTGATGTTGAAGTGAATATTGTTGAAGTTAGGGACATCCTGGTCACCAGTATTAAGACACAACCCTGGTACTCAGAGATAGTACAATTTTTAAGGGATGCAACATTTTCAGAAGGGATGACCCATTACTAGAGAAGAACATTGAAGTTGAAGTCACAAAAGTATGTCCTCATTCAGGGTGATCTATTTTGGTAGAATAGAGATGGGGCATTGTTGATGTGTTTGGATAAGTCCCAGGCTAAAAGAGTGTTAACTGAAATGCATGATGGAGTGTGTGGAGGTCACTACTCTGCCAAGACAACTGGTGGTAAGATAGTTCGGGCTCGATATTATTGGCCTAATTTGTTTAAAGACACCCATGAACATGTCCAGAGATGTGACCCATGCTAAAAGTTTTCATCAAAATTGAAGTATGAGGGAGCTTTACCCCTCAACCCAGTCACAATGGAAGCCCCTTTTGTCCAATGGGGCATTGATTTTATGGGGAAATCGTTGAAAAATCAAGAAGAGGTCATAGGTGGATTATAGTAGCTACTGATTATTTTACCATGTGGATTGAAGCTATACCCACTAGGAGAGCCACAAGTAAGGTTGTTATTGACTTCCTAATGGATAATGTCATAACCAGATTCGGAGTTCCTGTAAAACTAGTGATGGATAATGCCATGAGCTTCAGGTCAGAAGAGTTCATTGAATTTTCCACCAGCCATGGAATAGTTATGTCCTACTCTTCGCCCTATCATTCTCAGGGTAATGGGCAAGCTGAATCAAGTAATAAGAGCCTCTTGAACATTATTAAGAAAATCCTGAAGGAAAATAAAAGGTCTTGGGACCAAAAGTTAAAATTAGCTCTATGGGCTGACAGGGTTACTGTCAAGAAAGCAATTGGGGTTTCACCTTTTCAATTGGTTTATGGCACACAATCTAGGGTGCCAGTCAATAATCTTCTTCCAATGTATAAGTTCCTACAAGCTGAAGACATGGAGTTATCTAATCCTATGGAAGACCAGATGATTCAGATGGTGGAGGTAGAAGAAATTAGAACTTTGGCTCACAAGAGAAATTTGAAGATCCAATTGCAGTCCAAATATCTATTTGACAAAAGAACCTTGTTGAGAAAGTTTCAAATTGGTGATGTGGTTCTTCAATGGAATCCAAAAGGACAAGATAAGGGACAACACAAAAAATTTGAGTCACTATGGATAGGCCCCTCTGTGGTTTATGATCTTAATGGAAAGGATTCATATTTTCTGCAGATTATGAATGCCAAGGTACAGGAATTTCTAGTGCATGGACAATTCCTGAAACATTACTTCTCTCAATGTCCATGCACAGTAGGTCTTAGTCTATACATATTTAGGTTTGCTTTTGTTGTTTTTTAGGCTTGTGTTTAGTCTGTTCTCCAGAGTTTCTGAATTCTTGTGTTGATCTTGCAATCAACCATCCCCAGTCAGAGCCGTTGTTATCACTATTTAGAAAATTGGGTATTCTTGTCCCGTATTTGGCTAGAAGTCTGCAAAAATGTGTTTAGCATGGCCTTGTTACCATTGTGTTTCTTGGGTCAAATGAGGGTTTAAGGATTTTGAAGTTCTAACCCTTCCTATGTTTGAAAAACCCTTGTGTTCTATTTTTGCGTTACTTTTACTACTTAAAGAAGGGTCGGTTTATCGTTAAAAGTGTTCCCCCATAGGTTTTCCCTAGGCGGTCTTTCAAATATTTTTAAAATTTATGCCTTTGCCTATGTCTTGTTCTAATGTTTGTTGGGCTCCTTAATAATTGTGAAACTCATTGTTAATCCTACGGTTGTCATTGTTTCGCTAGGCAAAGATGCTAGCAGGTTAATGTTCACAAAATGGCGAAAAGGCTAGGCGGGCCCAACCAGATGATTGACCATCTGATTAAAGGACTGCATCTTGTTTTGAAACCAACAGCTCGCATTGCTTTGCTAGCCCAAAGTGCACGTGATCTACCCTTTGTGAAGTAGCAAAAGACTTGGCGGGTCCCAAAGGCGAGCGACTCCTTTGGTTAAAGGATGATCAGCTTAGAAAAGATCAATGGCTCACGTTTATTCGTGGCCTAAAGCTACCCATTGTTTACCTTTCACAAAGTTCCGAAAAGGTGGAGGGCTCGGGCAAGGTGGTCATGACAAAGGTAACAGATGAGCAAGTTGTCGAGATCCAACGGTTATCGCTGCTTCGCGAAGATAAGTGGCCTGAGGTTTAAGCTCTGCGAAATAGTGAAAGGGTCACTGGGCCCAAAGGACAGGCAAGTCGTAAGTTTTAAAGGCTGATTAAGTAGGATTTAATCGGATGGTTGTCGTGGATTCGCAACCTCAAGTCAAGCGGAGATTAATGTTCCCAAAATAGTGAAATGATGTGGAAATTACAAGACGGCTGACATGGCAGGACGGATGGGTTGTTCCATGGAAAGAATTAGTGACTTGTCAGACACACGTGGCTCTGAAGGGTAGTCGAGGGCCCGCCTTGGTTCAACCGACAGTTATGTTGAGAATGGTGAAGTAAAACATGTGGCGGCTTTAGAATGGAACCTAGTGGAACTTCCTGAGAAAATAGCTAACTGCCACATGGCATTTATTAACCAGTGATGCAATAAAGCAAGTGGCCTTCAAGTTAAAGGGCCAACTTTAAAAGGTATGAGCATGTTAAATAATGTACATCTCGAGATTGATCTAACGGTTGTCATTGTTTCGAAGCCCGAAGATGCTTGCAACTTAGCCTTTGCGAAATGGCAAAAATTGTTAGTCGTCATGGTTGGGCGTGGTTAGTTAAGAAGATTGTCGGTCACTGTAGTAAGTAAAGACTGAGCAAGTAAATGATGATCTAATGGTCAACATTATTTCATGAGGTAAAAGTGTGCATGGTTTAGTGTTCGCGAAATGGCAAAAAGAAGGTAGGGCCCGTCACTAACACAGAAAGACTGGAAGGAGTCAAAGCAGTGCAAGTTTTTGAGATCCAACGATCGTTGTTGCTTCATGAAAGAAAATTGCGGGGGTTTTAAACTCTGTGAAATGGCGAAATGACTAAAGCAGAGAAAGACTCAGAGAACTTGTGGTCCATTGGTGCGTGTTTTTGAATTCAATTTTTACGAATTCCATTCTGAGGTGATGGCCGAAGCATGCGAGATTAATCTCTCAATTCAATGCTAACTTATTGTATTAAAGTCCGCATCAATTGATTATTGGTACCATTTTGATAATTTTGTTGTAGAGGAGCTGGTGTAGAGTGAATTTCTTTAGGCGAATAACCAAGTTTTTTCTATGTTTTCCTTGCTAGTTGTAGTCTGAGAATCGGTGTTGCTATGTGAATTGTTTTATTAGAGTTTTGTGCAAATATCAATTGACATAGTTGCATTAACCGGATGGCACCAAGAAGGGAATTAATAGGAAAAGTAAATTACCAAGATAAGAATATTTGTGATGATTTTCTGGAACAGCTAACTATGTGTACCAATGTTGGGGCCAAGGCTAAAGAATTGGTACCAAAGAACCCTCGTTTAAGAATCAGGGATGGCCTATATGACAAAGTTAATTGGTTAACTGATCCACAAATAGGGATGTCAGGTTTAGGATTGTTCAAAGTAGGTTTTGGTCAGAGACATTCCCTTGCCCCTTTAATTAACATGTGGGAATTGGATGTGGGGAAGCTTATAGTCCCTGGTGTATTCATGGATGTAGATTTGTTGACTCTGATTGCACAAAATTATGACCCTATAGCTAGATGTATCAGAAAGGTGAAGGGGTCAGCCCTGATTGAAATTAATGATGATGAATTCATAAGTGTGTTTAAGCTCAGTGAAGCTTCAAATTTGTTAGAGCCTATTGATTTTGAATCACTGGCCCAGGTTTATAATGCACAAAGGGATCACCTTAGGAGTGGCCCATTGAAGAGTTCTTTGTTAAGATAGGAGGGTTAAATGTTGTAGGCCCTAGCACCATGGAACCCTCCTCCCTAAATTTGTTTACTCTAAGAGCTAAGGGTATGTATTGGGCACTTTGTCAGATTTTTGGAGAAGATGCTAAGAAAAACATGCCAACCCATTACATGTTGATGATTGCACAGATTCTAAACCCCTCTCTGGCAATAACATTTGATTATGTGCCATACCTCACTGATGCAATTCATGCAGGGCTGGTAGGGATAAAAAATGGTAAGGTGGACAGACCTTTTGGATGGTATTCTCTTTTAATGCACATGTTTTTGTTTAAGAGTGCTGATTATTTTGCAAAAGAAATGGATTTGGTTAAGGTGAAAGATAAGGAAGAGATGCTTGTTCAACTTTGGAGTATTGTTTTATCCTATGACAGAGAGGATGCTAGCTATCTAAAGTTTGACAGATGCTTTGCATCTAAGATTAGGATTCTTTTGTGCACAGAAAACCCTAGGATTCCTAAGGCTCTCTTGGAATTCCTCGGACCCAAGGAGTTTGCAGAATGTATTAAGATTGTTCATAATTGGGGAGATATGCATTTGTACCCTTTTTCTACAGTTTTTAGAGTATATGGTTTCAGAGGCACTCCATATTTATTGTCTTATCAAGTCCCACTGAAGATAGGAATTGCTGAAGTCTTAAGGCAAATTGGAGGTGTACAAGAGGCAGAGATGACAAATAGGGGTAAAGGGACCATTTTCCCAACTATTACCATGGCACATCATTTTTTGATCACTAAAGGTGGCTGGAAGTTTTTTAAAGAATTCTTTAAACCATATAGATTGTCAATTGTTGTTTCAAGATTTGTAGACCCTAAAGACTTTTTCAACAGCATGTTTAGGAAGAGAACAGTTTATAAAGGTAGGCCTCACCAATTTTAGTTCGCTGAAGATCTAATTAGGAGTGAATTCAATTTGGATGAGCAAGAACTGAGGAAAGAGAAGTGGATTGCATATAAAAGGGCTCTTGACTTCATTCATCAGTTTGATAGCAGTTATGAACCTCTTTCTAGTTTCAATCCCTTTGAGGAAAAAATAAAATTCTTAATTTTTTATTTTGAAGACCTCATGCAAACTTTGAAAGAAAAAAGGGAGGCTATAATGAGAAATGATCCTGATAGGGTTAAATTGGTTCTAGCTAAGCCTAGTTTTACTAAGGCTATCCCGCCAGGTGATTATGTCATGCATAAGAAATCAAAATACAATGTGATGATGCCAGTGACTGGTGAGCCTTCTACTTCAAGAGGGAAAAGAACAATTGAAGATGTCATTGACATCCAAGACTACCCTAAAAGGCAAAGAGTGGGGAAGGAAGTGCAAACCAATGAGCCTTTGTATTCTCCATCTCAATCCCCCATCCACATAGGAGATGAGCAGGCAGTGGCCAAACAGTTGTTACAATTAGGGAGTCTTAAGGAGATTGCCTATACATATGATGAAACACAAGAAGGGATGCCAGAAGAGCCACCTAATGCTGAGATGAACTTGACTGAAATTGAGCTCAAAGGTAAAGAGTTAAATCCAACTGTCAAGAAAGCCAGTGAGGAGTTCCTGGCTGATAGTAACTTTGTTAAAATAGGGGCCTTCATGCAATTTGTATGGAAGCAAAACATGGAACAATTTAAAGCTAGATGTGAACAAAGGAAGAGTGAGCAGCCTCACAGAGATGTAACTCAGGTGGAGGAAGAGGTGAAACAAGAGATGATTGAAGAATTTAAGACCATTACTCCTGAAAAGGGAAGAGAGATGGTATCAAAAGCTGGTGTTTTAATTCTCCTTGAGTGGGATATAGTTGACGCTCTAGTACTTGAAGAAGTTAGGAAGGAAACTAAACCTATGGAAGGACTGACCTTCAGCAGAGATAATGCTGCTTTAGTCATGTGGTCAATAAAGAAGGATGAAAATAAAAGAAGGAAAGATGTATCAGATTCTAGTCTCCTAGGAGTCATGATTGTAAAAAGTGTCCAAGATAAAAGAGTGCTGGAAGCTGCAAGCATAGTCTTAGAAACTGCAAAGTTCAGTGTAGCAGTGGCAGGAAAAGAGGCAAAAGAAAAGGCTAATCTCCAATTAAAATAGGAAACAATATTAAAGGCTTACAATGAGGCCAAAGAAGGAATGACCAATAGAGACAGTATTATTACCAGACTTCAAGGTCAGTTGGCAGGTCAGTACCATCCAGGTGAATCCTCTACTCTTATGATAGCCTCTTCTCTAGAAAGACCTCCACCTACTAGCCCTATCATAGAATATCCCCCTTCTCCTATGCCTTTTGGTTTCCAGTCAGCTGAAACTGTTCAACATGAGTTGGAAAAGTTGAAACAGGCTCAAGCCCTGTTTGCAAGCAAATATGAGGAAAAGGTAAAAGCCACAATTTTGAAGTTTGTTGATTTAGTAAGGCCCTTTGTCATTCACATTTCTATGAAGAGGATTTTGAATATTTTGACTGAACTAAGAGAGGATGAAACCACCTGGGAACGAATTCTTAATAAGTGGATACCTAGAGGTAAGGAGTTAGAGCTCATGTGTTCATCCCATGCAGATGTAGAGGCAAATGACAATCTCAGGTCCACTAGTGAATTCATAAAAGAAATGAATATACTCTCAGAAGAAAGGGCAGGTGTAAAAAGAAAAGCCCAACTATATAGAAAGGAATATTTTGATCATAAGTATGAATTGTTTCCAGGGGGTTTTGCTTGTCCTACTCAGTTAAAAGAGGAGAAGGCATGGCTAGAAGAGTTGGATCACAAATTGTCCCAAAGGGTTAATGAAATCATTAACACTGATGACACATCCTTATTTATCAAGACAATTGAAGAGATTGAAAAGGTGAAATCACATTATAGTTTCATGGAAACCGAAATTGGGCAATTAAGGGTCACGTGGAAAAGGTTAGAAGGAATGAAGAAGAAATCAGCTAGCTTCTCTTGGCCGAGTGTTGATGTGTTCTAGGAGTGGAAGGACAAGTATGCTGGACAAAAAGAAGATATTCCAGAACAGTTAGAAGATGTTGCAGTGGAGCAACCGACTGAAGAGGTCATTGATATTGAAAAGGACTTTTAACTGTTTCTTGGAGAACATTGCGGTTGGTAACAAACTTATCTTAGGAAATGTCTGAAGCTTGTATGCATCCATGATATATAAATGGAGACCAAGACTATTAGAAAAGTGATCACAATAAAAGAATGCAAGTATATTGTTTGTTGCTATGAATCTGATGAATTGTTTTAGTTAAATGGGAGAGGACCTATGTATATGTTAGACATGTATGGGGTTCATAAAAGCCGAGATGATGAGATGTATGAGAGTGTTCAGTTTTGAAAATTATTGCTTAATTTGGGTGACTGTGTGGCCTGGATAAGGCACTGGTATCCGATTGTAGTATTTCTTTCTATCTTTTCTTGAAGATCAATACTGAAAATGAATACAAGTTTTTCTTTTAGTGTTTCAGTTTCATTGAGGTGATAAAATCCACGGGTTTTTAGCACTGGTTTACTGTGGATCTCAATTTTAAAGTGTGAAAATATTCACAGAAGGTATACCCACCTGAACTTTGGATAAGTTCAAAGTGTAGAAGGTTTCAAAACCTTGTTATATGTTACTCTTGAGTTGTATTTCCCTGATCTTTTCATATGTAGATAGAGTTATTTTATTTCTTACAGGGAGGATAGAAGGGAAATCAAAATTTGATACTAAGAAAAGGGGTGACTCTGCTGGGGTGAGTCGTAGAGCATATCTATGTTACAGATTGGCTCCTGAATTAGTTCAAAAGTTTGTTAGGATATCTGTGTTGTGGAAGATTGCCTGATCTCTCATTTGTATTATCTTTCTCTTTGAAAATCTTCATGATTTTGTTAAATATTGGCAAGTAATTTGTTTAAGCTTGTTTTATTATTACCCACAGTCTTTGTGGGTGACGACTCTGACAAGTATAACCAGAACTTTTAAATAAGTGTAATTCTTTTGAGAAAACGAGTATAATGCAGAGAGGAAGGAACACCAGGTCTTTCATGAGGAAGCATTCTCATGAGACATTACAAGAGGGATTACCTGAACAGGCACTGAGAGGCCAGAAAAGATCAGTTATACATGAGCCATCTAATGTTGCTTGGGTACAAAAGAGCATCAATACGGGTAAGTCATCTGAGAGACCCGTATATGCAAATTCAAATTCTTCTTCCCGCGAATCTAAGCAAGATATTTTAGGCTTCCATTATGGTTTGTTTGGGAATATTGAAAATGTCCAAGTTTTAAATCAGGGGATCTCCCATGCTAGTTTGTCTGGGAAGGAAAGGAATAGTTCAAATATTAAGAGAGATTTTGTACCTAGGACAATTGATGTAAACATCAGTTTAATTGATATTGACCAAGTCAATGTGTCAGAATCTGAAGAAATCTTCCCTGATGAAGATAAGGTATCCCAAGAAATTGAAGTCCTGAATAGAAGTGTTCATCATTTAATTTCCTTAAGAACACAAAAGGAAGCAGATAAAAAAAGAGAGGTAAAAGCAAAATTGATGGAGAGAGAGAGGCTTTTAAGACAGATAGCTGATCTTGAGTTATTTACCCAAGAGAAAGCCAAGAGTGAGGATGAAGGTCCAGTCATGAAAGAAATTCTAGTCCCCAAGACCAACCCTCCATACAAATCTATTGTGTAACCGAATAGGGAAGTCCTTAGTGACCCACAACCTGCTAGAAATAATGTAGATAAGGGGAAGCAGAAGTCCATGGAAGATGGGTCTAGATCTAAGACTACAGTGAAGATCTCTCGCATGCTCTCTACACATGAAAGGGAGATGGAGAGGATGAGGAAAGAGAAAGAAGATTTGCAAATGGAGTTGGAAAAGGCTGAATTAGAAGCAGCCAATCAAGAAGTTAAAAGAAAGATTAATTCTCTAAAATCTCCTCCTATAAGTTTTCCCTTAGCAGACCTAAATAAACTTGTTCCTCAGCAAGCTTCACCCCCTCCATTCAAAATTCAGTCAACTTTGCCTATGAGTATTGTCCTAGCTAATCTAGCCCCTGTTAATAACCAAGGTAGCCAGATCCCTCTAACTCATGGCCCTAATGTAAGAATGAACATAGGAATTAATCTTGTTGCTAATCAATTCCAGAGAAGACCTATTAACTTGGAGTTATACAAACAGCTCTTCTTTGATGGAATCCCAGAGTACCCCAACCATGTTCCTACAGAATTAAGGGATGGAATCCAAAAATCAGTGCAGAAGAGCACTTAAAATCTTTGGGTGACTTAATTAATGATTATGAAATAATAGATGAAGATGTCATCATGAAATTGTTTATACAGTCCTTAGTAGATGATGCAAGGGACAGGTATAGAGGTCTCCTTGTGAATAGCATCGGGTCTTGGTAAGACTTTTAAAACTGTTTTCAAGAACAGTATGGTGACAAGACAAATTTGAGTTTTATGCTCAATGAGTTCAATATTATCAGAAAGTCTGATAATGAAATTGTCACAGACTTGAATGCTATATTTTAGAAATTAATGCACATGCTATATCAAGTGATGAGCTTAGATGATAATATGTGTCTGAATACTTATTACAATGCCTTTGATTCTAAAATGGCCTATATTTTGAGGGATAAAAATCTGCAGAAGGAGTTTTATAGACTTAATGGGGAACTTTGTAAGAAAAGTGGTGGAAACTCTAATTTTGTTGAAGAGGGTTGTGATGAGGAACCCCTTGGGCAGAGTGATGAAGAAGAAGTGCCTGCTGATCAGAGACTACTTGTGAAGACCCTGAAGGCCATGGAGAGAAGGACCATGGATGTTAGGTTGGACCTACCTTCCTATGATGGAAACTTGAATCCAGATGCTATTGTGGATTGGATTGATGCCCTCACAAGCTTATTTGAATGTGAAGACATACCTGAAAGTCAGAGAGTTAAGATTGCTAAGTCCAAGTTGAAGGGATCAGCCCTTAAATGGTGGAATTTCACTCAAGATGATAGGGTGAAGGAGAAGAAGAATCCAGTGACCACTTGGAAGAAGATGGTTGCATTGATCAGGGATGCATATGTTCCTGATAATTAGGAAGTCCAACTTCATAGGAGGAGAATGAGTTTGAGATAAAAGGAGATGAGTGCCTCAGATTATACTCAAGAGTTCCATAAATTGGTGATGAAGTCCAATGTAGTGGAGCCTAAATGTGTGAAGCTTGCAAGATACTTGCAAGGGTTGAGAGTTACCATACAAGATGAACTCGGTCTAAGCAGACCTCCCACAGTCCCAAAATGTTTTCAACTTGCTTTGAAGGTTGAAGAAAAACTCAAGAGGAAGAGTGATCAAGGTGGAAGAGGGAGAGGGCAAAAAGACTTTGGTGAATCAAGTCAAGGAAATGAAAAAGGGGAAGGCAGCTCTAGAGGATCTTTCAGAGGAAAGAGAGGAAGCTTTAGAGGAAGGGGTGGAGGAAGAGGCCTAGAAGGCATAAAGTGCTATACATGCCATCAAATAGGGCATGTTGCATCCAAATGTCCAGAAAAGGCAAACAAACAAGGTGAAAGGAGAGAAAATTTGGTGAGAGATGAGGAGACACATAGTGTTCACTCTCATGGATCCTTTGTGCATCCTGAACAAGGAGAGATCATGATGATGAGAAGGACATTGATCAAAGCACCTAGTCCACCAAAACCACCCCAAAGGAAGACACTCTTCAGGACTACTTGTAGAAGTGACAAAGTATGTAGTGTTGTGATTGATTCAGGTTGTACTAATAATTTGTTGTCCGTTGAGGCAATAGAGAAACTGAAATTGAAGAGGATTAAGCATCCAAGACCCTACAAGGTATCACGGCTTACAAAGGGGCAACAAACAGTCATTGAAGAGAAAGCATGGGTGGATTTTTCTATTGGTAAGTAAAAGGAAAAGGTACTTTATGACATTGTACCCATGGATGGATGCCATTTTCTGCTTGGAAGGCCATGGCAATATGACATGAAGTCAAAACATGATGCTGAGCAGAACACATACACCATCTGGTACAAAGGTGAGAAGGTAACATTACTACCCCTACCTGATAATGGTGAGGAACCAAAAGACTCTAAGTTTTTGTTTGTAGGAGAGAAAGGATTTTTTGAATGTTTGAAGGAGGAGGATACTCCTTGTTATGCTTTGGTTGTATTTCCAAAATAGGAAGAAAGAAAGTTGCACAATAAAAAGGAAGAACCTAGGAGGATAGAACCAAAAGAGGTAGTAGATTTGCTTGAGACCTATAAGGACATTGTAACCAAAGAGATGCTTGATACCCTACCTCCAATCAGAGAGATTAGCCATAATATTGATCTAATCCCATGGGCTACACTCCCAAATAAGGCTGCATATAAGTTAACACCCCAACAGAATGAGGAAATGGCAAGACAAATCCAGGAACTCTTAGATAAGGGTTTGATTTCTAAAAGTTTGATTCCATGTGTTGTTCCAACCATGCTAGCACCTAAGAAAGAAGGTTACATGGAGGTTATGTATGGACTCAAGGGCCATTAACAAGATCACTATCAGGTATAGGTTTGCTATGCCTAGAATTGAGGACTTGTTGGATCATCTAGAGGGTGCAAGGTGGTATTCAAAGGTGGATTTGAAGAGTGGGTAGCATCAAATTAGAATAAGGGCTGGAGATGAATGTAAGATAGCCTTTAAGACTAATGAAGGCCTTTATGAGTGGAGAGTGATGCCATTTGGCTTGTCCAATGCACCTAGTACATACATGAGACTCATGAGTGAAGTTCTAAAACCTTTCCTTGGTAAATTTTTTATTGTTTACTTGGATGATATTCTAGAGATGAACATATGCAGCATTTGAATTTGGTCCTTAAGAGATTGCAGGAAGAAAATCTCCTAATCGATGTGGACAAGTGTCTTTTTATGCAGGAGGAATTGGTGTATCTTGGTTTCATAGTTTCAGGTGGATAAGCCTCATTACAATTATTGCTAGACTTCAGGGTCAATTTGCAGGTCAGCACCATCCAAGTGAATCCTCTACTCTTATGATAGCCTCTTCTCTAGCAAGACCTCCACCTATGAGCCCTATCATAGAATATCCCCCTTCTCCTATGCCTTCTGGTTTCTAGTCAGCTGAAACTGTTCAACATGAGTTGGAAAAGTTGAAACAGGCTCAAGCCCTGTTTGCAAGCAAATATGAGGAAAAGGTAAAAGCCACAATTTTGAAGTTTGCTGATTCAGGTAGGCCCTCTGTCATTCACATTTCTATGAAGAGGATTCTAAATATTTTGACTGAATTAAGAGAGTATGAAACCACCTTGGAACCAATTCTTAATAAGTGGATGCTTGGAGGTAAGGAGTTAGAGGTCATGTGTTCATCCCATGCAGATGCAGAGGCAAATGACAATCTTAGGTCCACTAATGAATTCATAAAAGAAATGAATATACTGTCAGAAGAAAGGGCAGGTGTAAAAAGAAAAGCCCAACTATATATAAAGGAATATTATGATCACAAGTATGAATTTTTTCCAGGGGGTTTTGCTAGTCCTACTCAGTTAAAAGAGGAGAAGGCATGGCTAGAAGAGCTGGATCACAAATTGTCCCAAAGGGTTAATGAAATCATTAACACTGATGACACATCCTTATTTGTCAAAACAATTGAAGAGATTGAAAAGGTGAAATCACATTATAGTTTCATGGAAACAGAAATTGGGCAATTAAGGGTCACATGGAAAAGGCTAGAAGGAATGAAGAAGAAAATTGCTAGCTTCTCTTGGCCAAGTGGTGACATGTTCCAGGAGTGGAAGGACAAGTATGCTGGACAAAAAGAAGATATTCCAGAACAGTTAGAAGATGTTGTAGTGGAGCAACAGATTGAAGAGGTCATTGATATTGAAAAAGACTTGTAACTGTTTCTTGGAGAACATTGCGGTTGGTAACAAACTTTTCTTAGGACTATTAGAAAAGGGATCACAAGAATTTTGTAAAGAACCTCTGGCAAAATATATTTAGGGCCTTTTTCTGGTTTTAAGCAGATTACTCTGAGTTATGTAATATTATGAATATACAGATCAAAGTTCTAGGCCTAAAATTTCTTTGTCTTCTGGTGTGCATTCTTTAGTTTGTTGGTTTCATTTGGATAATCTAGGATTGTTTGAATGAGCATGTATTGTAAGGCAATCTTATAAATGTTATTTCTGTCTTTTCTCTTCAGGAGAGGGATTAAATATGCATGAAATACTTCTGTCAGCAAGTCTATTGTTTGTTGCTATGAATCTGATGAATTGTTTTAGTTAAATAGGAGAGGACCTATGTATATGTTAGGCATGTATAGGGTTCATAAAATCCAAGATGATGAGATGTATGAGAGTGTTTAGTTTGCAATAAGTGTCTTTAATGCTGACCCAAGGGGCTCACCAATGTTTGTAAATTGTCTTCGAAAGAAATTTTTAATAGTTGCTTTTTGGTGATGGTTGTTTTGTTGAGCCGCTGCTGAGGGAGTGGATAAATTAAAAACCAGTTGCTTTGGTTTCACATTGTTGTTATCCACTATTCCATCATTGAAGACATTACGATTTCTATTCCAAAAATTTGGCTTATCATTGTGATTGTTGTTATTGTTGTTGTTAGGGGGATGGACTCCTTCTTTGTATATTTTCAGCTCACCATTCTTTATCATGGCTTCCTCCATTCTGATTCCATTATCAATCATTTTTCTAAAACTTTGATTTCCTTGCATCTTTAAATAATAACTCATTTGATCATTTAAGTTGTCGATGAATATGTCCCTTTTTCATACTCTGGAAGTGTACGAGGATACCGCAAAGCTAACCGTCTCCATCGTTGTAAAAATGTCATGAAAGGTTCTCCACTTGTTTGTTTGGCATTACATAGGTCTAGCATTGTTATTTCATGTTCTATGTTGTAAGAGTACTGTGAAACAAACTTATCCACCAACTCTGAAAATGATCTAATTCCAGGTGGAAGTTTGGAGAACCATTCCATAGCTAGTCCAGTTAACCTTTTCGGAAATAATCTCATCAAGTAGGTATCCTCATGTGCAAACTCCATACTCATTGTGCAAAATTCTCGTACATGATCTTGAGGGTGAGTGCTTCCGTCATATTTTTCATATCTAGGAGTTTCAAAACCTATAGGAAATGGTATCATGTTTAGATTTATGTCAAACGGATAAGGACAGATTTCTTGAAGTGAATATCTTTTAACATTTCCTCTTTGCATATCTTGAATTTGTGTTTGCAATGTTTATATTTTTTGTGTGAGAGTTGTGATAGGGTTATCAACATGATTTGTTCTTGCATAACCATGATTTTGCATTCTAGAAGGATTTTGATCTCTTCTTGTGTCATCTCTACTCCTTATATCTTCATTGGATTGAATGTTATTCAGAATTTCTACTTCATCTCTTTTAGGTATGTAAGTTTCTTCATTGGTTCTGGTGTTACACGAATTGATGTGTCATTAATTTTAAGACCAAAGATGTCCTCATATTGTTTGTTATTAGGGGGAGGGTCACTTTTCTTTTGTGTCAATTTGTTCACATCAAAATCTTTGGGGAGTGTAGCGCCATATTTTGCTAACATTAGAAAATATTTTTCTTTTTCCCCTTCCAATAATTTCTGCATAAATTTATCGAATTAAGGATCTTTTTTGATGTCTCTGATATTTTGTTCTATTATTTCTCCTTCAACTTGTATTTCATCTTCATGCTCCATGGTTCTATGCTCTTCAGTTATTTCCAATGTTTTGATTTTTGTCTTTGCGATTCTTCATCTCTGAACTCTAGTTAGAACGGGCATACACATGTGTTAGATATTGTGCTAGAATTCGATTGTCCAAAAGTTGTTTTGATAAGTGATTCAAGTGTCAATGTAAATATGATAACGCGATATGACATGAAAAGATGATTCAAGTGTTTAAAGTTTGCAAGTTTGTTGATCTTTGGTTTTGGAGTGCAATGGCGATGATTTGATAAAAACCAAGTCCAGTAGGAACGATATATCCTACGATGTAGGACAAGATTATCTTGACCAAATGTTTCAGTTTCATGATAGAGGATGATAGATCATGATGAGAAACTATGTTTGAGTGATTAGTTTACCAAAGAGGGTGATAATGCACTTTAAGATGTTTAGATCTTGAACTTGTTGAGGGTGAGCACTTGAAAATCTTAAGGTGTTTATGTTCTAAAGTCTGATATTGATGGATGATAACTTGACCAAGAAAACAAAGGAGACAATCCAAGCACATAATGACAGATAATCGGTGTTTATGATCACTGCAAATGATCAAGAAAAAATGACAAATCTGAAAAAGGCATGCAGGACACAGCTCTGGACTGGCAGAAGCAGAGACTCGTATGACAGACTATACAGCCCCAAATGACAAAAGATACAAGACCATATGACAAACTAGGAATTTCATATGCAAAATCACATGCTTGTACAACAATACTTTCTAAACCATACGATAAAACAGATGTCTCGTACGACAAAGAATACTAAGAAATATGACAAATCACTAGTTTGTACGATAGACTTTTCTGAGCCATACGACAAGATAAATGCCTCGTACGACAGAGAACAGGACAGAAAAAAATATGTTTGTTTGGTCGAATTTTGATCACTGGAGTCTGATGTTTTGCTTATGTTTTCTAGTTTTGGATGTCTAATTTTTCAATTTAGGGATGAATACAAACAAACACGTGATATGTTAAGTGACCTCAACCAGGCTAAACCCTAAGGAAGTTGGCTGAGGAGAGAAAAACCTTTGCTTGCAAACTTAGGTACACACCCAATAGCTAATCAGAATAGGGTCGTTGAGTCTCACGCAATGGATTCTCAACATCGTATTATCTGACTCCAAACACTAATGGGGGCACGATATGGCAAGTGTCTTGGGAGAATTACTATCTCTCTTGCACAAAGATTATCACCCTTTTGGAGGTGAATCGGGTAGCTTCTAATTTAACTGGAACTAGTAAGGGATCCATTCAGCATGTCAAGGTATAATACTCAATTAAGAGGTCTCCCAACCTTGAAAAGCAAGGTTTTCTATACCTAAAGGTACGGAGGAGAGCTATTCTCGAGAACTGTTGTTGACTTGATTTTCATCAAATCACATTTATTTTATAGTGGGTTGGATTACTTGGTGTTAGTTGTTCCTACTTAGGTCATTCCCCTCTCATCGGCCTTAATGGCTAAGAGTTATTAGCTCCTCGAGAGGGTAGGCCCACTAAAGAAATGCACTAATGAAAGTAAAAGATGAGTCTAGATTTCTAATCACCTAAGAAAGGTGAGAGCATACTCGTCTATCATCAAAAACACAAAATACATGATTGTGCATTCCTTTAGCAAAAGACAAGCGTGCCTAGAAAAATTTAAGAAATATACAAAGTTTTGTTGAATTCTTTTAGGCAACCTGCAAAATAGATCCATTAGTAATCATGATGTGTTTGGTTGAAATAAGTCTTTGGCTAGCGTATCTTCGACAATCATCCTACAAAACTAGTTAGGCTACCAAAAAGATCATAAACAAACCAGGGTTAGCATTAATAATGATCAGATTAAAACCTGAAAACCCTAAAATGCAGTCTATTTAAAAAATAGAAGAAGAAAGTCATACGACACGCTTTACCAGCTTGTACGATAAAACTTTAGATCTTGTGAGAATGTAGAAATAGGCTTGTATGATAGAGAAAGAATTATCGTGCCAACTCACAAAGAAGTTCATACGAGCCAGCAAAGGAGCTCGTACGATTTTTTGAACCAGACCTGAGAAGAGATGAATGTTGATGAAGCTTGAGAGGCCAAAAAAGATCATTTCAACCCCATGCTGGGTGCCAAAATGTCGTGCTTGTGAAGTGTGATACCTACAGCTGCAACACAAAACACTCAATAGATCATTACAAGCATGGTTAGCAAATTTAAAACAAACAAAGATAAAACAATGGCTAATCGATCTATCGCCTCCTAATAAATGCGAGTGTAGATTTGCTCTCAGATCTAGATAAGCAAATTCCAATGACTTGACTACACCTAGATGGAGGATTTAAGATGATAATGATGCATTTAAGCTAGAAATGAGAATGATTAAGCTACATGATTCAAAAATTATGCTAGAAAATAAGCTAGATCTAAGAATGTAATTGCCTATAATAACAATGCTCAAATGATATTCTAAAAGATATTATGCCTATAGTAACAATCCCTGAAATGAAAATGAGATGGGATGATTATTGCTCCAAAATGGGGTCTATTTATAGGATTTCCAAGGCCAAGGGTGAGGTGGCAGGAATCAACAATCAAGATTAAGTCTGAAGATATCAATGGTGAAATTGGAGGAGGTTGGCAAAGAGGCTGGATGAAAGGGAACATTTGTCATCTCTCTGGTGACAAGTGTCAAGAATCTTCCAAGAGAGGTTGGATGAAAGGGAACATTTGTCATCTCTACAGTGATAAGTATCAAGAGGCTTCCAAGAGAGGGGACATGTGGCCCAAGAATGCCATGTGTCTCAAGGGGAGAGTATCCACACCATAGGAGGTTAGGATAAGGAAGTTAGGATGTGCAAGCTAAGGTAGGTTTAATTAAACCCAGGGTTAGATAGAATGGGTTAGGTTTAGAAGTGGTTAGGTTAGGTGGTTAGAAAGTAGGAGGCATGTGGGTAATTTGAATTTAAAAATTCAAATAATAAGAAAAGACTAATTTGTGCAGGGGCACAAGCCTCAATTTCATAATTTATTGTTTCAACACTTCATTTTTTTTATATAAATGTGTTGGGAAGGATCAAACAATCCTTTTTTTATGTTTTGTTTTGTAATAAGGTCCTAATTGTCCATTTTGTAAGGCCTAGTGGCCTAGGGTGCATTATAAACCCTATGGTCAATTATGGTCAAAGAGAATTAGTATGAGTAGAATTAGTGAGTCAAGGTTGTTTTGGTCTATTTAGATCCATTTCAATGTGTTTAGGTCCCTAGGTTGATAATAAAATTAGTTTGAATGGCAAAATGCAAAAATTGTCAAAAATTGACAAAGCTGTCAATTTGTAAAGCAACTTTTCGAAAAGTTGTTGTAATTGGTTGCCCAATGTTCATAAGAATATAAAATTAGTTTTAACATGTTGGTAAAACTATAAAATTCCTCATCAAACTCGTGTGGGGGTGGTTGTGGGGGGAATTTGTAAACTTGATATTTGAAATCAATAAAAAATTGCATTTTTTCCAGAAAATTTGTTGTTTTTCGATTGGTACGAAATTTAACGACCTCCAAAATGAAAAATATTTTCATGGGGAGTTAGAGGGGTGAAATAAATTTCTTTTGAATCCAACCATAGGTCTGGAGGTGAATTATTGAGGGAGAAAAGTTATAACAGATCCAAACAGCCTGTGAAAGTGCCCTTTCCTAGGGTTTCAACTTCAATTTCCCATTTCTTCCAAATTCACCATGGGAAAATTCTAAAACTTAGTGAAATGGAGGATTTTGGAGTTTATTTTAATATCCAAAAGGTTTCAAACCTAAAGGATTCATTTTGGGTGATATTTTGTTAAATTTGGCTAGACATCTCTATGTGACTGGTTGTGGGAATTGAATAAAATTCATGAACAGTCCCCATAACTTTAGTTTTAACGCAAACCAGAAGCTATAACTTGGTATTTGGTAATTATTTTGATAATCCAAGGTGATCCAATAGTTAATTTTGTGGATTTTCAGGTTTGGAGGGTAGTTCCTTTGTTAAGTGCTTAAATTAGCCCTTATTAGCCTAGATGAGGGTTTAATAGAAATGGTACTTGCAAGAGGTTCCAGAACTTGTCCTTTGGTAGAAAGTTCTGCCCCAAGTTGGTGTTACATAAAATAAAACAATTTTGTCCTTTCCTTTGGATTTTTTGGGTGGGAAGCCAAAAAGTGAGTTTTGAAGGCTAATAGGTCTAAGGAGCCAATTTGCACTTTGTGACTTTTGGGAGTTGAACAACCAAATCAGAAGGTTTTTTGGCATAATTTGAGTTTGTAGGAACCTATAAAACCTTTCTTGAGCCTTTTTTGGCCTATAAGACCATTTAGAGGGGTTGTGAGCAATTTGAGCCATTTTGAGCACTTTTGCATGCGGGGTTTGAAACCAAATATTGATAACCTTGCACATTGTCCCATTGTGGGATTATGGGGATGAAAATAGGTGACTTGGGATGTTGAATTTATTCTCATAAAGGTGTGAGGATTGGTTGGAGGGAATCCTTGAATGTAGGGTTTTGTTGCTTGGTTGAGCAAGTGAGCAACTTGGAGCATTTTCAAGTTGTTTGAACCATACCTCTACATCAATTGGTATCAGAGAAAGTTTGATCCTTAGGAGAAGGATTGTTTTATTTTAGCAATTTCAGGGGAAGAAGATGAGAGTTATTTGTCCTTGAGGATGACTAATGCACAGATGGTGAAGTTTTTGAAGGATCAAAACTTGGTTCACAAGATTGATTCCTTGCAGAAGGAGGTTTATAGACTTAATGGGGAACTTCGTAAGAAAAGTGGTGGAAACTCTAATGTTGTTGAAGAGGGTTGTGATGAGGAACCCCTTGGGCAGAGTGATGAAGAAGGAGTGCCTGCTGATCAGAGACTACTTGTGAAGACCCTAAAGGCCATAGAGAGAAGGACCATGGATGTTAGGTTGGACCTACCTTCCTATGATGGAAACTTGAATCCAGATGTTGTTGTGGATTGGAATGATGCCCTCACAAGCTTATTTGAATGTAAAGACATACCTGAAAGTCAAAGAGTTAAGATTGCTAAGTCCAAGTTGAAGGGATCAGCCCTTACATGGTGGAATTTCACTCAAGATGATAGGGTGAAGGAGAAGAAGAATCCAGTGACCACTTGGAAGAAGATGGTTGCATTGATCAGGGATGCATATGTTCCTGATGATTATGAAGTCCAACTTCATAGGAGGAGAATGAGTTTGAGATAAAAGGAGATGAGTGTCTCAGATTATACTCAAGAGTTCCATAAATTGGTGATGAAGTCCAATGTAGTGGAGCCTGAATGTGTGAAGCTTGCAAGATACTTGCAAGGATTGAGAGTTACCATACAAGATGAACTCGGTCTAAGCAGACCTCCCACAGTCCCAAAATGTTTTCAACTTGCTTTGAACGTTGAAGAAAAACTCAAGAGGAAGAGTGATCAAGGTGGAAGAGGGAGAGGGAAAAAAGACTTTGGAAATAGGGGCAGAAATATGTCTCAAGGAAGAGGACAAGGTTCCAAAGACCTTGGTGAATCAAGTCATTGGAATGAAAAAGGGTAAGGCAGCTCTAGAGGATCTTTCAGAGGAAAGAGAGGAAGCTTTAGAGGAAGGGGTGGAGGAAGAGGCCTAGAAGGCATAAAGTGCTATAGATGCCATCAAATGGGGCATGTTGCATCCAAATGTCCAGAGAAGGCAAACAAACAAGGTGAAAGGAGAGAAAATTTGGTGAGAGATGAGGAGACACATAGTGTTCGCTCTCATGGATCCTTTGTGCATCCTGAATAAGGAGAGATCATGATGATGAGAAGGACATTGATCAAAGCACCTAGTCCACCAGAACCACCCCAAAGGAAGACACTCTTTAGGACTACTTGTAGAAGTGACAAAGTATGTAGTGTTGTGATTGATTCAGGTTGTACTAATAATTTTTTGTCCATTGAGGCAGTAGAGAAACTGAAATTGAAGAGGATTAAGCATCCAAGGCCCTACAAGGTATCATGGCTTACAAAGTGGCAACAAATAGTCATTGAAGAGAAAGCATGGGTGGATTTTTCTATTGGTAAGTAAAAGGACAAGGTAATTTATAACATTGTACCCATGGATGCATGCCATTTTCTGCTTGGAAGGCCATGGCAATAGGACATGAAGTCAAAACATGATGGTGAAAAGAACACATACACCATCTGGTACAAAGGTGAGAAGGTAACATTACTACCCCTACCTAATAATGGTGAGGAACCAAAAGACTCTAAGTTTTTGTTTATAGGAGAGAAAGATTTTTTTGAATGTTTGAAGGAGGATACTCCTTGTTATGCTTTGGTTGTATTTCCAAAATAGGTAGAAAGAAAGTTGCACAAGAAAAAGGAAGAACCTAGGAGGATAGGACCAAAAGAGGTAGTAGATTTGCTTGAGACCTATAAGGACATTGTAACCAAAGAGATGTCTGATACCCTACCTCCAATCAAAGAGATTAGCCATAATATTGATCTAATCCCATGGGCTACACTCCCAAATAAGGTTGCCTATAAGTTAACACCCCAACAGAATGAGGAAATGGCAAGACAAATCCAGGAACTCTTAGATAAGGGTTTGATTTCTAAAAGTTTGAGTCCATGTGTTGTTCCAATCATGCTAGCACCTAAGAAAGAAGGTACATGGAGGTTATGTATGGACTCAAGGGCCATTAACAGGATCACTATCAGTTATAGGTTCGCTATGCCTAGGATTGAGGACTTGTTGGATCATCTAGAGGGTGCAAGGTGGTATTCAAAGGTGGATTTGAAGAGTGAGTACCATCAAATTAGAATAAGGGTTGGAGATGAACGTAAGATAGCCTTTAAGACTAATGAAGGCCTTTATGAGTGGAGAGTGATGCCATTTGGCTTGTCCAATGCACCTAGTACATACATGAGACTCATGAATGAAGTTCTAAAACCTTTCCTTGGTAAATTTTTTATTGTTTACTTGGATGATATTCCTATTTTTAGTAAGAATAGAGATGAACATATGCAGCATTTGAATTTGGTTCTTAAGAGGTTTCAGGAAGAAAATCTCCTAATCAATGTGGACAAGTGTCTTTTTATGCAGGAAGAATTGGTGTATCTTGGTTTCATAGTTTTAGGTGGAAGCATCAAGATGGATCCTGAGAAGGTGGAGAGCATCTTGAATTGGCCTTCTCCAAGGTCAATGGTTGAATTTAGAAGCTTCCATGGCCTGGCTTCCTTTTACACGAAGTTTATAAGAGGTTTTAGCCAAGTTTGTGCACCTATCCTGGAAACAATCAAAGGGGGGTATAATTTCAAGTTTGTGTGGACCAAGGAGGCTGAAGAGGCTTTTAAAATTCTCAAACAAAAGGTAGCAAAGCAACTTGTACTTTCTTTTCTAGATTTCCAAAAGGTTTTTACAATTGAGTGTGATGCATCTAATGTTGCAATAAGGGTTGTTTTGAGCCAAGAGGGTAGGCCCATTGCATTTTTTAGTGAGAAACTCAATGAGGCAAAGAGGAATTATTCCTCATATGATTTGGAAATGTATGCCTTAGTTCAAGCCTTAAAAAAGTGGAGGCATTATCTCCTTCCAAAGGAATTTGTTGTTTTTACTGACAATCAGGCACTTAGCTTCTTGAACAGCTAGGAGAAGTTGAGTCACAAGCATATGAAATGGGTAGAATCTATCCAAGAATATACCTTTACAATCAAACACAAAAAGGGAATTGCAAACAAGGTGGTGGATGCCTTGAGTAGAAGATCCTTGACAGTGCAAGAGGTGAAGTTGCAAAGTGTGGGGATTGACTCCTTGAAAGGTATGTATGAAGGTGATGAAGACTTTCATGAAATTTATAAAGTTTGTTTTGATTTTTTTGAATCATACCATGTTGAATATGTTGATTACTTGATCCAAGATGGTTTATTGTTCAAAGGACATCAACTATGCATTCCTAGGTGTTCAATGAGGGAGAATATTGTGAAAGAAAAGCATTGTGGAAGCATGAGTGGACATTTTGGGTTGGCTAAAACCCTTGAGCAGGTAAGAAGACACTACTATTGGCCTAAGATGCAAAGTGATGTGAGAAGATTTGTTGAAACATGCACTATTTGTCAAAAGGCCAAAGGTACTTCCACCAATGCAGGTTTGTATCAACCATTACCCATACCTACAAGGCCTTGGGAAAGTTGTAGTATGGATTTTGTAATGGGATTGCCTAGGACTCAAAAAGGATTTGATAGCATCTTTGTTGTTGTAGATAGGTTCAGTAAGATGGCACATTTCTTTCCATGTAAGAGTACTAGTGATGCAACCTATGTAGCAAATTTGTTTTTCAAAGAGATTGTGAGGATTCATGGACTTCCTCTAACAATTGTGTCTGATAGGGATGTGAAATTCATTGGCCATTTTTGGAGAACCTTATGGAAGAGGTTGGGAAAAAACTTGAACTTTAGTTCAGCCTACCATCCACAAATAGATGGGCAAACTGAAGTTGTGAATAGGTCCTTGGGAAACCTATTGAGATGCTTGACAAAGCAATATGGAGAGAAGTGGGATGTTGTACTTCCACAAGATGAATTTGCATTCAATGATTCTATGAATAAGAGTACAGGAAGAAGTCCATTTCAAATTGTGTATGGGTAGAATCCAAGAGGCATCTTGGAGTTGAGAGACCTTCCACATGATGGGAAAACAAGTGCTCATGGTGAACAATTTGTTGATAGCATGCAAGAAGTGCATGATCAAGTAAGGCTAGCCCTCCAAAGGAGTTCACAAAAGTACAAAAAACTTTCTGATAAGAAAAGGAGGGATGTACAATTTCAGATTGGTGATATGGTGTGGGTTTACCCGAGAAAAGAAATATTGCCAAAGGGGAAGCATACAAAGTTACTCATGAAGAAAGTGGGTCCTTGCAAGGTTTTGAAGAAACATGGGTTGAATGCCTATGAGATATCCCTTCCCTCTAACCTTGGTATTTATCCTATCTTTAATGTATGTGATCTAACACCCTATAAAGGGCATGTTGCTCCAGGTACAGACTTTCATGTTGAGGATATTCAAGAGGACATTGTTGATATACCTCCTCATGCACCAAAGAAGCCTGAAAAGATCATTGATGAAAGGGTCATTAAGAAGACTAGAAATAAAGAGTACAAAAAAAACCTTGTGAAATGGGTAGGACAACCTACTGAAGAGGTAGTATGGATGGATGAGGCAAAAATTCTGAAGCATGGCACTTCATTGGACCAACTTATCTCGTGTGGAAATGAGATCAGCCCACCCCAGGAGTATGGTATAGGGGAACAAGCCTCAATTTCATAATTTATTGTTTGAAAACTTCATTTTTTTGATAGAAAGGTGTTGGGAAGGATCAAATAATCCTTTGTTTATGTTTTGTTTTGTAATAAGGTCCTAATTGTCCATTTTGTAAGGCCTAGTGGCCTAGGGTGCATTATAAACCCTATGGTCAATTGTGGTCAAAGGGACTTAGGATGAGTAGAATTAGGGATTAAAGGTTTTTTTGGTCTATTTAGATCCATTTAAATGTGTTTAGGTACCTAGGTTGATAATAAAATTAGTTTGAAAGGCAAAATGCAAAAATTGTCAAAAATTGACAAAGTTGTCAATTTGTAAAGCAACTTTTCAAAAAGTTGTTGTAATTGGCTGCCCAATGTTCATAACCAACTAAAATAATTTTGAAAATGTTGGTAAAACTATAAAATTCCTCAACAAACTCGTGTGGGGGTGGTTGTGGGGGGAATTTGTAAACTTGATTTTTGAAATCAATAAAAAATAGCATTTTTCCAGAAAATTTGATGTTCTTTGACCTCAAAACTGAAAAATATTTTCATGGAGAGTTAGAGGGGTGAAATACCTTTCTTTTTAATCCAACCAAATGTCTAGAGGTGGAGTATTGAGGGAGAAAATTTGTAACAGATCCAAATAGCCCGTGAAAGTGCCCTTTCCTAGGGTTTCAACTTTAATTTCCCATTTCTTCCAAATTCACCGTGGGAAAATTCTAAAACTTGGTGAAATGGAGAATTTGGGAGTTTATTTTAATATCCAAAAGGTTTTAGACCGAAAGGATGTAGTTTGGGTGAGATTTTGTTAAATTTGGCCAGGCATCTCTATGTGACTGGTTGTGGGAATTGAATAAAATTCATGAACAGTCCCCATAACTTTAGTTTTAATGCAAACCAAAAGCTAATGTGATCCAATAGTTAATTTGGTGGAGTTGCAGGTTTGGAGGGTAGTTCCTTTGTTAAGTGCTTAAATTGGCCCTTATTAGCCTAGATGAGGGTTTAATAGAAATGGTACTTGCAAGAGGTTCCAGAAATTTTCCTTTGGTAGAAATTTCTGCCCAAGGTTGGTGTTCAATAAAATAAAACAATATTGTCCTGTCCTTTGGATTTTTTGGGTGGGAAGCCAAAAAGTGAGTTTTGAAGGCTAATAGGTCTAAGGAGCCAATTTGCACTTTGTGACTTTTGGGACTTGAACAACCAAATCAAAAGGTTGTTTGGCATCATTTGAGTTTTTAGGAACCTCTCAAACCTTTCTTGAGCCTTTTTTGGCCTATAAAACCATTTGGAGGGGTTGTGAGCAATTTGAGCCATTTTGAGCACTTTTGCCTGTGGGGTTTGAAACCAAATATTGATAACCTTGCACACTGTCCCATTGTGGGGTTATGGGGATGAAAATAGGTGACTTGGGATGTTGAATTTATTCTCATAAAGTTGTGAGGCTTGGTTGGATTGAATCCTTTAATGAAGGTTTTTGTTGCTTGGTTGAGCAAGTGAGCAACTTGGAGCATTTTCAAGTTGTTTGAACCATACCTCTACATCACTAATTAATTCTCAAAAAATCATAAATTGATTTGTTTTAATTAATTATAAGATTAGAAGAAATGAATTTTATGGGGAAGAATTAATTAATCAAAGGAGATTATTGAAATGAACCTATTAAATAAATCCTTAGATTTATTAATAAGTAGATGAAATGGGAGAATTTAATCAAATTGCTAATGAATTCAATTAAATTGGGGAGGGGGATTAATTAAATAATTTCTTATTCTATTAATTATCTTTAGACCATTTTTAGGTGTATACAGTAACTTCTCTCTCCTCTGGTGCCTTCTTGATTAGACTCACCTTAGTATCCAAAACCACTTCCTTTGCCTCTGAAAGGACTTCTTCCCCCTCTTTGTTGTCTCCCTTTGCCTCTATTATTTTGTTCCCACCTTCTCTTTATCTTCTCCTCCACCTTGAGTTCCAACTGAAAACATTTTTGGACTATCTCCGGGGTGTGGAGATTCAAATCTTCTTGGATGGCAAATCTCAGTCCATTGAGATATCTCGCCACCTTCACATCTTCACTCTCCTTTACCTTGGTCTTCACACACAACTTCATGAACTCCTCTATGTAGGAACTCACGTCTAACTCCTTTTGCTTCAAGTTCTATCTTCTCTTATGCAATTAGACATTATAGTCCACTAGAACATAGGCTTCCTTCACCAAAGCCATCATCTTCTTCCATGTAGCCACTTTTCTCTTTCCCTCTTTCACCCTCTCCTCTTGGATGAGATTCCACCAAGTCTGTGCAGCACCTTTCATTTTGGATTGGGCCATCTTCACCCTTTGGTGTTCTGGTATGTCTTCACTCTCAAAGAAATTATCTAAGGAGTCTATCCACTCCATCACTATATCAAGCTCCATCTTGCCTACAAACACTAGCAGATCCAACTTTACATCCATTGTTCTTCTTTCCATGGACTTGAGGACACTCATCAGGGGTCTCTAGTCTGCAGGAACCTCTAGTTCTTCCTGCATAGGGATCTCCTCTTCATCTCCTTCTTCATCTCCTCCAAAGTCTCTCTCTCCCCTCTCCACTTTGCCCTTCAACTGGTCCATTTCATTCCTCAAGGCCTGATTCTCATCCCTGACTGCTCTACTCTCTACCATCTGCTTCTTCACCAAGACAACCAACTTAGCATTGGTCATCCTTGATGGGATATCTTGGTATCCCTCTTCCTTGGACATCTTGTCTTCTTCTCCGATCCAAAGTACATTCCTAAGCTTTGATACCACTTGGTGCAGAGGCCTTCTTATACCTAAGGATAGGTCCAAAGGTTCAGTTTGATCCCTTCCAAATGGTAACAAGGATCCTACAAGAAGGACTCCAGACCTTTAGGTTTGTACTACTCACACTCCTCTAGGCTGGTACCTACTCAAGATGAGTAAATAGCCTCAATATTCCCAACATGCCTCACCATGATTCCTTCTCTTGGGGGACTTGGATTTGGTCCACTCATGACATATTAGAATTGTTTCAACCATTGGTTTTAGACTTAAGCATTGATGCCCTATACCTCCTTTGGAAACCTACCCCATAGGCTAGTAGCCCTATTTAGCAGGTACATTTCCCTTAACTCTAAAATATTGCACCCAACCTGACAAACAACCTACCATTCCAGATACCCTTTAAGGAGTTATACTCATCCCCAAAAGGAATTGGCAAGATCTGCAATCTAGGGGTCTGAACCCTTTAGGAGCCTAAAGACCTAATTAAGGCGATTAGGCCTATTTTACAAAGCAACCATCATTTCTTCATTCCAAATTGCAAAACCAACTACATGGGAATGTGGGGAATGGTAAATAACTTCTAATTTCATGGTTTCACGCCTAGAATCCACTGCAACAAGGTTTTAGGGTGATTGTCCTAATCTTGATTAAGGTAGTCACATAAAGATGACTACCTAGTTTTGTATCATACTCTTAACAACTGAGTCTTCCCTTAAAAAACCCTTGAAAATCCTAGAATACATAGGCCAATCCTACACTCCACCAAAGGAAGAAACTTCTAGGTTAAAGGAATGCAAGATATGGCCATTTTTTGCTAAAACCCTAGCCAAACCCATACTTTCTGGGTAACACTTAGAAATTTAAAGGGTTATCCTTACTCACAAACATTCAAGACCTCAAACCACTACCAAATAAAATATGATTCAACCCTCCAACTACTCCATGAATGGTTTTATCCAATTCAATCCGTACAAGGATGCACAATCTCTGCAAACTCAGAATTTCTGGGAAAACTCAATTTATTCAGTATTTATTTGCTTCCAAACTTCAAACGAAAATCAAATATAACCTTGGGAATAATTTCCACAAGGTTTATAGCCCTCTCCAATGGTTTCCAACTTAATTTTGAAGAGGTTGGAGCCGTTGAGAGGCTTACAAAAACCCAACTTTGAAAAGTTGCACTTTTGCTCTCAAAAGTTGCATTTTGACACAAAAGTTGTCAAACACCATGAGCTTGGGATCCACACAACTTGGATCAACCAAAAACCATTAAGACACCCTAAAAACCTATCAAACACCAAAACAAACATCCTACTACCCCTATTGACCAAATTGTCTAAATTGGCTTATCAAGATGCCTAATTTGTGACATTGGTTTACATGGTGGGGTCTTTATTGAATACATAAAAATTTCACACACAAAAGACATTCACAATGACCCTAAGATCCTAGTCTTCATCATTAGTTGCATGATTAGCTTTTTGAAGAGGTTCTCATGCACCAGGTTACCGATTTCCTTCACTTGCACAACTATCGGTTGCAAAACAACATCATAACAACATCATTACCGGTTACAATTGACATCAATGACAACACAATAGTTCATCAATACAATCTTCAATCAAATACCAATAATCTCCCCCTTTGGCATTGATGGCAATAAAAATATCAATACCCTTGATTGTGATGATTGACAGTAATGTACATACATAGGTATAGGAATCCTGGTTTACATTTTACCATGTACTCTCCTTCAACTGAGTCTCTGTGTCTTCATCTGGTAACTGGCTATAGTTCTTCTCTTTATCAATCATACAATTCTTCTCCCATAATCATATAGTTCTTCTCCCCCTTTGAAAATAATGCCAAAGTGAAAGAAAAACATGTAGTGCCATACTTCACTATTCTGCATCAACAATCTACAGCTTGATGATCCCCCTGTGGAGTAGCTCCACTCTACACCAATCCTACTTCAAGATTCTTCAATTATCTTTGGGACTAATGTCTTTTGCATCTGCTTAATTGACCTCATGTAGGGGCACAACCCCTAGCTGACCTCTAAGATACTCAAAATTAGTCTTAGGTAGAGGTTTAGTAAAGATATCAACTAGCTGCTCCTTAATAGATACATGCTCCAATAATACATTTTTACTCTGTACTTTCTCCCTCAAGAAATGATATTTCAGCTCAATATTCTTGGTTATAGCATGCAACACCGGGTTCTTTGAGATATTTATTTCACTGGTGTTATTACATAAAATCTTTACCGGTTTTGTGATCTTCAACTTGAATCCTTCCAGAATGTGTTTCATCTAGATTGTGTGGGTACAATTCATATACGCTACAACATATTCAGCTTCAGTAGTGGAATATGATATACAACTCTTCTTCTTGCTGCTCCAAGATATAAGTCTTCCTCTAAGAAAGAATTCACCTCCAGATGTGCTCTTCCTATCATCAACATTTCCTTTCCAGTCTATATCTGTATAAACCTTGAAATCAAAGTTACCTGCATATGGATACCATAATCCATAATCAATAGTACCTTTTAAATATCTGAATATCCTTTTAGTTGCAATCATGCATGTCTCCTTAGGGTTCTTCTGAAATCTAGCAACTAATCCAACTGCATGAGCGATATCTGGTCTGTTGTGAACAACATAATGCAGTTTCCCTATCATTGATCTATAGTCCTTTTCATCAACAGATGCGGCATCATCCTCCTTAGATAGTTTACAACCTGTAACCATTGGTGTCCCAACTGGTTTACAATCACTCATTCCAAATATCGTCAATGCCTCTTTCACATATTTAGACTATGTGATAAAAATACTACTCTTCGTCTGCTGAATTTGCAAACCTATGAAGAATTTTATCTCTCCTACCAGAGACATTTCAAATTCACTTTTCATCTCATTTGCAAAGTCATCACTCATGTCATCATTGCCTCCAAAAATGATATCATCCACAAACACTTCACTAACCAGTATCTTATCTCCTTCAGTCTTGAGATATATATTGTTGTCTTCATTGGTTCTCTGGAAACCTATCTTCATCAGGTGTGAATGTAGTCTTTCAAACCATGCTCTCGATGCTTGCTTCAAACCATATAGTGTCTTGTGCAGTTTACACACCATATCCTTTGCATCAGTCAAAGCATAACCATCTGGTTGTTCAATGTATACCTCCTCTTCCACTATTCCATTTAGAAATGTTGACTTCACATCCATCTGATATACTTTGAATCCTTTATATGCAGCAAATGCAAGTAGAGTCCTATTGGTAAACAGATTTGTCACTGTGAATTCTCCTTCAAAATTAACCATGTTCACTCGAAGACAAGTGACAACCGTTCCAACAATTGGAGAGATTGTGATGAAGCCACAATCTTCCTCTGCATTTGACAGGGGCAGCTCCCTCGTATGATGGGGGTTTTTAGGATTTTTTATGTACTTTTTACCTGAAAGTACAAAAAGGAGACAAAACTAAACTAAAGAAAGGTGAATAATAGAAACTCTAATGACAAACATATGAATACCATTTGAGATTCACAATGAATAACAATTATAAAAGGGTTTTAAGCATGAGATATATTTTAGATAGGCAATGTTGATGAAAGAAAGACAACAAAACCTCAACATACAAAGAAATAAGCTATACTAACACACATTTCAGGATACTAGGAAATGATGTGTTTCATCAAAATGCATATATTTTGGAAACAAAAACCAATGAATTGCACCAATACACAAAATGGATTACTAATTTAACATACGAGAAACTAGTAATAATAAATTATGAACACATTTAAGACATATGAACTCAATGCATTCTTCATTGTTCTCTTAAAAATGTACAAGTTCAAAAGCATTGTGTACACAAATGTAAAAACCAAAAGTTCTCCAGCATCTTCCCTTCTATAAAAGTCCCCTCCCTTACCATGCAAAAGCCTTCAATATATAGGCTTTTAGAAGGAATAGCTACTTTGTAACCAACTAGCCTAACTACTTTGAATAACTACATGAGATAACTATCTAAGATAACCACTTAGGATAACTACCTAAGATGTTACTTTAGATAACTACCTTTTGCAAGTAAGTTAGGATAACTAACTTTTACAAAAACTATACATGAATTCTAACTTGTGGTTACATGAGTGGCATAGTCACTTTTACAAAGGAACAACTTGAAACTTTATAACTTTAATGAAAAACAAAGTTGTGAGTTTTACTGAGGTACTTCCCATCTTCGTATGTTTCATTTAAGGTGCTTGTACCCATCTCACCATCTAGTAGTAAAATCATCTTGTAGAACTGTAATGAGGAGGCCAATTAAACGGATGATGACGTGATTGAAATGATCTTTGGTGTGTATCTTAAATTCCCACAAAGTATATTTAAAACTTCACAAGAGTGATAAAAACCATAATATCGTGATATTCCATGCCACCACATTTCTTCAAGAAAACTTTTTGTGAAATAGTTCACGAGCCATTTCATATGCTTGGGTATTACACTTTAGCACTACATTAGTTATTTGTCTTCAAACAAGAGTTTATCAAGTGTTTCAACAACTCATTTCGCGTGCATTCTATAAATTTGGCATTTGAATGTGCTCTAACAATGATTCAATAATTTTGCCTCTCAGGTTGTGTCACATATTTGATTGATAACCCTTGGAGATTTTCCGACCAACTTGTTTTGTGTACCACCTACAATCATTTCATTTCCTTCTTTGTGATGTTATTCTTTTGGGTGATCTATCAAGCTGCTCATGTGCCCCACATTCTGTCATTTGCACTTTTCTTTTTGAAGTTTCTAAAGCCTTTTCAATAGATCTATATTCTGCAAAGTTTTTGAATCATTGCATTCGATGAGACACAATATATTTGAAGGAAATTTATCAAATAGATCTCTTGCTATGCAAATGCTTTCATGGTTTTCAAGCATGTCAGCCAAACCATTTCAAACTGTGATATTAGATGTGTTTAAGCCAGCTCCCCCATCTATTAGGACACATTTAACGAGCATTCTATGAATGAGGACTTCAATTTGCAAGGAAGTGCTATGGGATGTTGCAATGAATTAATGCTTGGATATGAAGGAGATGAGCTTTCAATAGGATCCTCTGAAATAGGCTTGATGGCAATCATGGATATCCCTTGGGGAACTTCATCTTTGGGTGTATTGTTTGGTGATGATGCTATGGAAGGTTCTTGCAAGTTTTCAAGAGGTGTAGGAATAGATGCCTTTGTAGAGTTAATTTCCTTATGGAGGGATGAGCCATTGCTAGGCATAGGTGCACAATTTTGATCTTTCCTAGCCAAATCCATCACATGAATCTTTAAGAGTTGCATAAAAGAGCCACCTTTCTTTTGAGATGTGTTTGAATCCTTGTGAGATTTTGACATAGTTGGATTTTCATTTTGGACTTGGTTGATTTCTCTGATATGTTGGCTTGTTATGTGTTCTTTTCTTTTGCTTTGGTATGCCATGTTGCTATGATCTTCAGCTATTTCCAATGTTTCAGTGATCTTATGTCTCTATGCTCTAATTAAAATGGGCATTGTGTTTGATATTGTGCTAGGATTTGATTGTCCAAAAAGTTGTTTTAATAAGGGATCAACTATCAAGGTAAATACGATTGAGTGATATGACACTAAAAGAGGATTCAAGTGTTTAAAAATTTGCAAGTTTTTCGATCTTCGGTTTTGGAGTGCAATGATGATGATTTGATAAAAACCAAGTCTAGTAGGAACAATATATCCTACGATGGGGGACAAGATTATCTTGACCAAACATTTCAGTTTCGTGATAAAGGATGATAGATCCTAATGAGAAACTATGTTTGAGTGATAAGTTTACAAAAGAAGGTGATAATGCACTTTGAGATGTTTAGATCTTGAACTTGTTGAGGGTGAGCACTTGAAAATCTTGAGGTGTTTATGTTCTAAAGTCTGATTTCAACAGATGATAACTTGACCAAGTGAACCAAGAAGACAATCCAAACACAGAATGACAGAGAACAGATTCTTATGATTATTGCAAATTGATCAAACAAGAATGATAGATCCGAAAAAGGCATGCAGGACATAGCTCTGGACTAGTAGAAAAAGAGACTTGTATGATAGACTATATAGCTCCAAACGACAAAAGATACAAGCCCATACGACAAACTGAGATTTTCATGTGCAAAAGAACAGGCTTGTACGACAAACTTTTCTGAACCATATGATAAAATAGATTATTCGTACGACAAATAATACTAAGCAATACGAAAAATCACCAGTGGGTATGACAGAACTTTCTGAACCATACGACAAGATAAATGCCTCGTACGACAGAGAACAAGACAGAGAAAAATGTGTTTGTTTGGTCGAATTTTGATTACTGAAGTCTGATGTTTTGCTTATGTTTTCCAGTTTTAGATGTCTGATTTTTCAATTTAGGGATGAATACATAGCAAACACGTGATATGATAAGTGACCACAAGCATGCTAACCCTATGGAAGTTGGCTGAGGAGAAAAAACCTTTGCTTGCAAACTTAGGTACACACCCAATAGCTAATCAAAATACGGTCGCTCAGTCTCACACAATGGATTCTCAATGTCGTATTATCTGACTCCAAATGCTAATGGGGGCATGATATGGCAAGTATCTTGGAAGAGTTACTATCTCTCTTGCACAAATATTATCACCCTTTTGGAGGTGAATCGGGTTGCTTCTAATTTAACCGAAACTAGTAAGGGATCTGTTCGGTGCGTCGGGGTATAATACTCAATTAAGAGGTCTCCCAGCCTTGAAAACCAAGGATTGCTATACCCAAAGGTAAAGAGGAGAGAAATTCCCAAGCACTGTTGTTGACTTGATTTTCATCGAATCACATTTATTTTATAGTGGGTTGGATTACTTGGCGTTAGCCATTCCCACTTCGGTCGTTCCCCTCTCACCGGCCTCAATGCCTAAGAGTTATTAGCTCCTTGGGAGGGCAACCCTACTAAAGATATGCACTAATGAAAGCAAATGACGATTCTAGCTTTTTTATCACCTAAAAAAGGTGATAGCATACTCGCCTATCATCAAAAACACATAATACATGATTGTTCATTTTAGCCAAAAAGACAAGTGTGCCTAAAAAAACTTTAAGAAATACACAAAGTTTTGTTGAATTCTTTTAGGTAACCTGCAAAATAAATCTGTTATTAGTCATTGATGTGTTTTGAATTTGGTCTTTGACTAGCATATCTTCGACAATCGTCCTACGGAAAAGAGTTAGGAGCCAAAATTCTCACAAACCAATCAGAGTTAGCATTAGTAATGATCAGATTAAAATCTGAAACCCTGAAAATGCAATCTATTTAAAAAAATAGAAGTAGAGACTCACACGACATGATTTGACAGCTGAAACAACAAAACTTTAGATCTTGCCCAGGAGAAGAAATAGGCTCGTACGACAAAGAAATGAGCTAATACGAGTAAAGAAATGTCAAGAGAGAAACTCGTACGACAACAATTTAGATGTCGTGCAACAACAAAAATAAGCTCATATGACACAAAAATGACTTGATACGAGTCAGGATGAGATTTCGTCCCAAATCAGAAGGAAGTTCATATGAGCCAAAAAAGGAGCTCGTACGACATTATGAACCAGACCCAGTAGAGATGAAAGTTTATGAAGCTTAAGAGGCCAAAAATGATGATTTCGGGCCACACAGTGGGTGCCAAAATATCGTTCCTGTGAAGTGTAGACCTGCAGCTGCAACACAAAACACTCAATAGATCATTACAAGCATGGTTAATGAATTTAAAGCAAAGAAAGATAAAACCATAACTAAGCTAGCGATTTATCGCCTCCTAGTAAATGCAAGTATGAATTTTGCTCTCAGATCTATTTAGGAAAATTCCAGTGACTTGACTACACCTAGATGGAGGATTTAAATGATAAATGATGCATTTAAGGTAGCAATGATAATGATTGAGCTACATGATTCAATGATTATGCTAGAAAATATGCTAAAATGATGAAATTAAGCTATGATAACAATACTCAAATGATAAACTAAGATTGCATATGCCTATAGTAACAATGTCTGAAATGCAAATGAGATGGGATGATGATTGTTCCAAAATGGGGTCTATTTATAGGATTTCCAAGGCCAAGGGTGAGGTGGGAGGAATCAACGATCAAGATTAAGTCTGAAGATATCAATAGTGAAATTGGAGGAGGTTGGAAAAGAGGTTGGATGAAAGGGAACAATTGGAGGTTGGTAGGAGAAGGGATTGGACGAAAGGGGGCAATGTCATCTCCATGGTGACAAGTGTCAAGAAGCTTCTAGAAGAGGTTGGATGAAAGGGAACATTTGTCATCTCTATGGTGAAAAGTGTCAAGAAGCTTTGCTCATGAGAGAGCAAGTGTCTAAGGAAAGGGGACATGGTGGTTAGGATGTGCAAGCTAAGATGGGGTTAATTAAACCCAAGGTTAGATGGAAGGGGTTATGTTTTGAAGGGGTTAGGTTAGGTGGTTAGAAGTTAGGAGGCATGTGGGTAAATTTGAATTTAAAATTCAAATAAGACTAATTTATTCTCAACAACTCATAAATTGATTTGTTTTAATTAATTAGAAGATTAGAAGAATTAATTGAAGATAGAGGGAAAATTAATTAATTTCAATTAATTAATCAAAGGGGATTATGAAAATGAACCTATTAAATAAATCCCTAGATTTATTAATAAGTAGATGAAAAGGGGAATTTAATCAAATTGCTTAGTGAATTCAATTAAATTAGGAAGGGGGATTAATTAAACAATTGCTTATTTAATTAATTATCTTCAAACCATTTTTAGGTGTATACAAGATGAACTTCCTCTATCTTGTGGGCTTCGGTGGGTGTGCATACCATGTAGTTTTGCATCCCATGAAATGGAATCTATTTGAAATATTTGTTGAGCATCCTTAACACATCCTCATCTCCACATCGGCATGGTAGGTAGCTATAAATGATAACATTCTAAACAGTTCAGGAGTTCTAAATTTGTGCCTCCACATTTAGCACGTATATCATCGTAGCATTTCTAGCTATAATATCTGTCAAAGGTATCCCTTCCATAGATGCATATCGATGATGAATATTTGGCTTTGCATCACCAACTACATTTTCTAAAAATTGTACAAAGTCTTTTCAACATATCTATTTTGTGAATATCTTGCGATCATCGCATGCATGAAGAGACATGTTTTCAAAACTCTCATTGTTGCAACAATAAATCAATGTCATTTCCATCAGCCACTTTTGTTTGAATTCACTTAAAGTTCTTTTAATGAATCCATTTTCTTCGAAACGTTTTTTATCCTTATTCACAAAATCAATTTGTCTAGCTTTGCAATGATTTCATTTTTTCAAGAGCTTCCATGCAAAATCCATTTTGTGTACATTCTGAAACCATTTCATTTCACTCTTTGGAATAATCTCTTCGAAGCACTATGTCAAACCATTCACATGATGCTTTGATGAACATCTATTCGTTGCTCCAAAACTCACATTTTTGGTAGGGGCAAGAAGGATGCTAGCAGAGGTTACAGAATTTGGCTTTAGACCCACCAATTGCATCGACTTGAAAGTTTCTAAAGACTTTCTTTTAACATAGTGATTTGTGCATATCCTGCAATCTTTGCTTATCATGAGACCACTTTTTTTTTTAGGCATTCTATCATAGGTTCAAGCTGCTTGGTTATGATTCCACATTTGCATGCACGTCTACTAGGATTTTCCAATTATAGTATCTGACAAAATTTTACCTTTGAAGGTGCTTTAGTGCATGACCATACATTGCTGTGAAGACGTGAAGAGCCCTGGGAAATGGTTGAGAAATGCGAAATTACTCTTGCAAATTGCATTTTTTTGAAAGTTTTGAAATCTTTTTCAACATCTCTATTTTGTGTTGTCTACAACTATTGCATCTCATGGGACAGTATGTCAGTTATTCGATTTGAGTGGCTCGCACATCATTACTCTTTGTGCAGATTTATGTTCAAGTTCCACATCTTGCACACAAGCCTGTGAACCTTAATTGAATGTCGATATTCTATCTTGGAACTCCAATTCTTGCTAAAGAATGATTTACAACATGATCTTCGAGTTAGTTATAATAACTAGCTCTTCTTTCACACTTTTCTTTTAGAATACAAACTTACTGATATTTTCTTCATCGATGAGATGAATATATGCATCAGTACTTTAGTTATGTGAGCCAACTCAAATCGAATAATTATGATGAGGGCATCACTTTCGATGATTTGCTAAAATCTTGTAAGTTGCCTATAGAGTTGATAATTTGTGAATGACAGTGGTTACTTTATTTCATCGGGATCTTTGAAAACTGCAACAACTTTTCATACTTGTAATGCATCGGCATCCATCGAAACTTGAACAACTTACCGACAAATGAAGAACTAAGTGGAGTGAATTGGTCTCTTTCAAATATTTGTAAACTGACCCATAAATATCATTTTGATATGCAATTTGATGAAAGCTCTATCTTCAACAATTTAACTTCTTTATTTCTTTGGAAACTTGGACAACCTAGGCAATTATGCGAAGTGACAAATCAAGTTTTAGTAACTGCTTCATTTGGTACTTATTGTTATACGTTTGAGAGCCTCCTTAAAAATGCCTATGCATGACATATCGATGAGAATATCTGACAATAATCTCAATTAAATGATATGTTTATGAACACGCTTTTCATTTTTGAGAGCTTTACCATTATGGTATATCATGCAATCACGACATTCCTTGAGAAATACTTGTTATACTACTCACATGCCTAGTTCATGCCTTTGCATTTTGCATCTAAAACCCAAAGAGCTTGTAGATGATGGAAGATACTTTTAGTGAGGAGCTTATCAATCTGAGGAGTTTGACATGGACGTTTAAAATTTTGCAAGTTAAAAATAGGGCTAATAGCTGGCTCTAACTGGGGACAAAGACCATAAGGGACGAAGGATGAATCCAAAATATTTTCAAAGGATCAGTTCCTTATCCATTTGGGCAACAGAGTCAAGGAGAATCAACAAAAGACTAACTGGAGAGAACAAACACAAACCAAAAATGGAACGAACACAACCAAAACTTCAAACTAAATATGTACATGGTAGGCAAAGCCTACCTCAAATTTATTAAGGATGATCATGCAAAGCCATCTATGGGTTGGGAGAAATAGACACGTGTGTGGAAAAGTGATGTGCATCCATGTGACACCTGTAAGCTCAATAGGTTGTCAAGATCAACATGTATAAGATGAAAAACATCTTTTTCCAATGAACCAAACAACCACATCTCATCAAAAATCTTTGGGCTCTCTTGAATCAAATTAGTACCTCCCTTAACATTGTTGGCAACTTTTGGAATATTTTTGAGCATACCAATATCCTCTATTTGAAGATCCCTCTGATGGTTTGGTTTGGAAGAAATCAAGCCTCGAATTGGACATCCTTTATACAATTTGAGAAGTGAAGAAGCTTGAGCTGGTACAATTATTGAATCTTTTCCCTGAATGTTAACTTCTATAGAAAAGAATTCATTTGAAAACAAATGATTGATGAAGACATTTTCACCATAGAAGGAATCATCATTTAGAACTTTCAAGCACCAATCTGGGGTACAAACATTATGAGAGTTAACTTCATTGGCTTCCTTCATTAGATCATCCATTACCTCATTCCTTGCTTTACTATTTGCACAATTCCTAAAGCTATCCTTTGATATAGGTGAGTCTTCTTTATCTAAAAATTCAAAAGGTGGATTGCTATGAACTTTGAATTCTT